>NC_072406.2:55247500-55889250 GCF_028858775.2 Pan troglodytes | reverse complement strand
ATGAAAATGGGAAATAGCCCCTTAACCTGAACTACAACACCTGGCAGACATTTTAAAAGTGCTTTAGAACAAAAATAAGACAGGACCTAAAATTAACTTGTGGCCCTGCTGATCAAACAGCTGGGTGGCCCCTCCCCAACCAGTCAGCTACTGACAAGTGCACTTATAGATACTGTATACACAAGGGACACTGGGAAAAAAAGATTGTTCAACTTAGAAAACAAAAATCAAGACAAAAAGAAAAATCCCTCACTTGAGATCAATGAGGTGCGCTGGGGAAAGGAAAAGCACCAATATCCTGCAATACCTTTAAACACCTGCCATGCATTAACCATACGTAGAAATGGTGCGTTGGTTTTCCTAGGGTTGCTGTAACGATTTACCACAAACCGGTTGGTGTAAAACTGCAAAAACCGTAACATCACCCTTGGTTATTCAGCAGTCTAACTGGGGAGTTACTGACTCATTGTTTATGCAAACAATCAGAGCAATGTTCTCATCTGTGGGAATCCTGTTGTCATAAACTTATCATTAACCCTGGCAGAAGTCATTAGCAATGCCCCTTCTTCCCTAGATGGGGCACCTATCAGTCTCAACTCATTGGCATGAGTAGTGATGGACAGTCTCATTGCTGTAGATTTCTTGTTGGTTGGTGATGGCCTCTGTCACTGCTAATACTGCATCTGGATCAGTGAAACAAGAGAAGGTAGAACAGGTCACACATCACCTTGAGGCAAAAGCTATTTGGCTTTCTAAGGTTGATCCTCATGGCCTATGTGGGATTTGCTCTTGGCCTGCATTGGTCAGCTGAGGTTTGCGTTCAAAGCGTCTCACAGGGACGGTTGCTCTTGTTTCTGTCATAGTGGTCCTGATGTTGTTCCACTGCATCCCATTCTTGTCAAATGAGCACTGTGATGCTATAACAACAGAAGGATCAAGATCTCACAATACAGTTGACCAGAGAGACAACTGAATAATCTCTGAGCAGTGAAGAGCTGGATCTCTAGACTTCCTTGAGTTGGCCAACGTTTTACAAACAAGAAAATGACCAACAAGGGGGACTAAGAGACTGAACATGCAAACAGACAATGGCCAGACCACATACGGCCAGAGGATTTGAATCAGATTCTCTGCAGAACTAGCCAGGAAGCCAAACCACAGCCTCTGTAACAATTATCCCAGAATGGTTAGGACTTGGTCAGGAACTGCAAGCTTCCCTATTTTTTGCCCACTGAACTAAACAGAGAAAGCCACCTGTGTCCCCCAAACCAATCACATAAGAGGCCCTCCTCCTGGTTAGCTGCCTCCGGCTTCCCCAGGCCAACAAGCCCCAATCACAGCATCCCTGAAGGCTTCTCCTCACCCTCCCCACCTTTTATTTTTTACTATAAGGCTTTCCCACTCCTCTGCCTGCTTTTGAGTGTCTGCCAAAAGTAAGTGATCCTGGCTGACTCTCTTGCTATAGCAAGTTCAGAACCAGTGGCTCCTGTGGGTTCTCATATGGGTAGCCTTTGCTTATTTCTACAAAGTTAAAGATTGGAGGAATTGTGTGAATATCTCTTTAAAAATAGTGTCCAACCACACTTCCTCTACTTTTTCCAGTGACTGTCTTGTGAGACACTACAGCTCTTCCATCCTTGGTGTCATTCTTATTTTTAGAAATCATTTGCTATGATCTTACTTTTCTTCCCAGACACTGAAGTCCCCCAAACCCTCAGTGTGCTCCTTTACCATGGGGTTCTGAGCAATCTAAGAGCTTCAGGCCCTGTGGCCAGAGTCTCCAGGAAAATTCTCAAGCTCTTGAAAACTCCCAGAAGAAAGGCACAAAATATGGAGCAAGGCACACGCCCTAGGGAGAGGGGAGGCTCCAAGACATGGGTGCTGCCTGGCTCCCTGCAGTCCTCTGACCAAAGTCTCTTGCCCCTAGAGACCCCTTCTTCCATGGGAGAGTATAGAAAAGGATTGATGTGCAGGTGAGACAATCGAGCAGCCAAGAAACAGGTTGCTCTTCTGTTTACATTGAGAAAAATACACAAAAACTTGAATGTTTTAAATGAATTTCATATTTTTATTCAAGAAATTGACAGTCTGCATGGTAAATATTGTCTGTGTATGAAATATCAAACTTGTTTCCTTCTCAGAAAATGAAAAATGATTTTTTTTTAGCTTTAGAATTCACTTACCTTGCTTACCAGCACATTTTTAGCTTGAACTGCTCAGTGTCATCTGAGAGGATGCAGGTCTATGATCTCTCCCAGTGTGGTAGTCACAGTGGCTGGGGTAGTTTCAGACCGCAAGCTCCCTCCATGATGACCTTCACATTTCTGCAGCCCCCACAGTGAGATGTGCCCCTATAAAGGATCCCCTGCCCGGGGTCCAGCTGAGAGATCTTGCTTGGCCAGGTCCTGTGATTTAACACCTCAGAGACATCTGCAAAAATACCTGGTCACTTGACACAGCACTCAAATTTGTAGTTGCAAAGATAAACTGTGATTTCTCCAGGGTGTTCAGAGTGTTTGCCTCCTTAACTCCTGGGAGCAGCCTGCCCTTGCAGCCCTCAGACGGCCACTACCTGGCCTCAGCAGCAGGACACAGTAGTGGCCCCACGCTGAAAAGTTCTCTACATGCAGGTTCTTATGACCTCAGCTAAGACGATCCTTCCTGAGTCCCAGCTCCCTGAAGAGGTGGGAGACTCTACACAGTTTCGGTCAAGGCTGCTGCCATGGAGAAGGGACAGGGCCACAGCAGGAGCCCTGGCAGAGAGGGTGCTTTCCCTGCAGGCGCACAAGCCTAGGACTTGCACCTGGAGCATCTTCATGTGGAAGATGTGTGGGGCCACGCACACTGCTGCATGCACCCTGAAGACCCACCTTTCTGCTTTTTCAGGGCCACAGAGGTTAGGATTCCCTAGGACTTCCTAGAACCACCCCCCAGTTGTGAGGACCACTAAACACAGGCGAACCTCAGAGATACTGTTCCAGACCACCCCGGTAAAGCAAAGAAGATTGAAGATCCCAAATAAGTGAGCCACACAAGTCTCTTGGTTTCCCAGTGCATATAAAAGTTACACTTTACACTGTACTGGAGTCTGTTAAGTGTGTGACAGAACTATGTCTAAAAAACAATGTACATACCTTGGTTTAAAGATTCTTTATTGCTTAACAGTACTGATAGAGAGACATGAAGTGAGTGTGGGCTGTTGGAAGAATGGCCCTGATAGACTTTCTCGACGACTCAGCGTTGCCACAAAACTTCAATTTGTGAAAAACGCAATAAAGCAAAGAGCAATAAAACAAGGTGTGCCAGACACTATGCATGAACGCACCCGAGGCAGAGGCACCGCTAACTGCTCCACCTGCCTGCGGGAGAGGCTTTCTTTATATGTTAGAAATTATGCTTTCCCTTCAAAATTTCTTTTGTGTATGAAGTATTTGTTCAAGCCCTGTTCTCAGGCACATTCAACTAGATTTCTGCCCACATAAGCTGGCCTCGTGGTGGGAAGAAATCCTTCGTGAAGGTTGGCAGAAAATGTGTTTTTAGGGGAAAATAAAACAGCAAACATACACAAATAGTCCTAATGTAGAGTCTACATTAGGGGTGGCTTTTAGTATTAACTTTTCTTGGCGTAGATTTCTACTTTCAGAGGTAAAGGCTACAGCAAACAGCTGGCTCTGGAGATTACGTTCACTTCCAGCCCGTGGTCCAGGCTGAAGGAGGAAGCGGTGAGCAGACACAGACACCCACGGCTGGGAGGCGGGGCCTCATGGGCCTGGGGCGGGCACTGGGTGAGGCGTGCAAAGGCCTGCATGTACACCACCTGGCGAGGCGTGCAAAGGCCCACGTATACACACGTGTATGTGTGTGACACAGGCCGTTGGCATCTGACACAATGCAATCGCAGATGAGACTGATGTTGACAACAACTCCCGTTTGCCCACTGACCCATCAGCTCCACGCCCGGCATGAGAAGCTCAGAGAATTCCTCGGGGAAGACATAAACAGAAGTAGTGAGTATGTCAGGCTTCATGGTGGTTCAGGACAGTATTTTCCCTCACACTTCTAATGGCCTTCCTCAGGACTCGGCATTTTGTATTCCGTCTCCCACAGCTCTAAGGCCAACTTCAAAAGATCAGCAACAAGCAAATTGCTAGAGAACTGTGAAGACCTAAACTTGACACTGGCTGCTGCTTTGTTCTAGGGATGGACACCTTTAAGGAAGGGATTCCTTGAACAGTGGAGTTAGCTGAGTTTTTCAGTTTCTATCAATGTGCCTATTCACACGCAAATGTACCAGATAAGCCAGCGATATCTCCGGAGCCCCTAGTCCTCGACCACTATTGATGCCTCAGTGGTTATCATGATAGAATTCTTTGTGATGTTTTAAATATTGTATGGAAACTACAAAATCAGAAATCTGTTGTTTCCAACTAGAATGTTAAAAAGAAAAAAAGTTTACACATTTTATGATACACGATTTTATTTACACAACTGATTTTCTTAGTCACCTTGATTACAAAAAAAGGAACACGATCTGGTTTAATGACCTTTCATAAATAGATTTTACAAATTTTAATAACTGACAGATTACTACTTAATACTCAGTAATACTTAATACTTAGTAATTTCTGCATATACGTGTATGAAAATTCCAGTAGAGCTAATAAGGATGGGGACTTTTATAACTCAGGAATAGACAATTAGGTTATTGGTCAAGGATAAATTGGTCAAGGATAAATTCCCCATCACTGGGTCAGCTGTTTAGACCTGGAGTTCTTACCCTCCTGAGAACAAACCTGTTGCAGCAATTCACACTTACTGTGTAGGCATTTTTAATAATTTGAGAAAGTTTATTCTTATTTCTGCATTTAGTAAGACTATCATTAAGCATATCTGAAAACCAAAAGTTTACCATGTCTATAGATATTTGTAAAAGAACTTATCACAGTGTATCTGAAAAACAGCCCAAATTAGAGCCAGGTTACGTGTCCAATAAGCATTTTTCAAACTCTCCCTCTGGGTGTGTGCGCACACACCATAAGGCTCTATTACACACGCATCCAAGCCTTGGCCTCACACAATGCCACAATTTTGCTGTTTTTGTGAAATGCCTATATAAAATACAGTATTTGAATGAGACTATTTTAAGTCCTATCAGTGCTTTAAGTCTGAAGAGCAGGCAGTGTTTTGGTAATCCGACTCTTTTCTGCGAAGTTACAGTGCTGACAACACAGCCAGAAGAGCTGCTGAGACTTCCCAAAAGCTGCCCCCACAAGACTGGAGGAGTGTTGTGCATCTGTGACCACAAACAAGCAATGAAGAATGACCAGAAGCTTATGAGTCATGGTCAGAATCTAAGAAACAGAAACATCTTGTAGCAGCATTAAATTACAAACACAGGAAGAGCTGATCCATGGGCCTTTCACACAGGCTCTATAAGAGCCAAACACCATCTTTTTCACATCAGAATTGTAATCAGAGGTGTAGCAGTCCTTGGTCATTGTCATTGCTACTTCTAACACAGCTAGCTAGCCTGTCCCTTTATAAGTAAGTTGATAAGATTCAAATTAAAGTGAGTACAAGCCCTACCTGCTCCTAACAGGTAGGATGAGCCACTGCTTTCGCCTCTACTTGGCTGTGGGGTGTGCTGCAGGCTGGTGGCAGGTGGGATTCACAGCAGCAAAGCCTCTGCTGTCAGCAATTCTGGGACTCCAACAGCCCCCTTTCTTCATACTGTTCTCATCAGGGGTAGTGGCTGCTCAGTACCGAACACGTGAGGATGATGTGGTGGGCCCGGGGGACAAATGTGTCTTGTGAGCCCTCTTCCCTGATACCACCATCCACATAGTAAAGATGGCATGGAATTTCTCCATTGTGCTAAATCTAGGAATCATCTTAATCATGATGAAAACCAAATGTCTTCCTAAGGAAAGGTTGCATGATTTAAAAAAAATCATTCTCAAGATCTCGAATGCTGAGCCCAGGCCCATCCTCGGGTCCCCTCTTCCCCTCCAGCCCTGGAGGGGCATTGACACTACCCCCAGGCCCCCGCCGCAGGCTCTCATTCTGAATAAGGACAGGTCATCAGGGCCAGCATTTTTCCTACTGCCTTTTTTGTGTGTGTGCTTCATGTTTAAATTTTTTTGCCTTATTTGGCTGCAACTAGAAAAATCCAACAGTTCAGGTCCAATTTCATACACCAGGTAGTAAGTGTTGGACCCGCACATGTGAACACAGAATGTTGGTGGTCACTGATGGACACAGACCAACACTGGGTGCTGCTGGGCACTGAAGAGAAAGGAATGCTTAACCACTAAGACTCAGAGCTCTTACCCGGTGTGGCATGTCTGCTAGGAGGGAAAATCACCGGCTATCAGAAGTAAAACCACCTTGGAAGTTAAAACAAACTACCAAAAACGAGTCTGCCACCTGGGAACTGAACACGGCTCGGCCAATGTGACGTTCACAAAGAAAGGGCCGGTAGACTTTCCATTCTCAGCATGTTTCTTCCCCTTGTGAGTCCATTACCTTTCACAAAGAAATGTTAACTATCAAACGTGTCCATTAATTTTGCCGCTGAGGGTGAAAGCATCCAGTTAGCATATACACTATCATTTGCATATCTTGGAAACCCAGTGTTAGTGCCATCAGCTCTCGTGAGTGGTACAGGACTCTCTCCAGGCCAGTTCGGGTCTGACATGCCTAAAAATGAAAACAGATCATTTGTTCTGCACTGAAGAACCCAAACTTCAAGTGCAGACAGTAAGGCCTTGGCAAAACTCCCTTTGATGTTCAAACCAAACTCGTGGTTTCTGTGCCAATTATATTAATGGTTTTGTGCTCCAGGTTTCCAAAAACACTGTTATAGTTAGGGGAAATATCATGTGCTCTCTTGGTAAATGTAACTTAACAGACACTACCAATTTTGACTTTTATGAACTTGAGACTCTCTAATCTGATGTATATTTGTCGAACTGCTTAACTCTTTTTCTAAGGCAGTGTAGGGCAACAGCACACTGCTGCACTCAATGGCTTACTGCAGTGGAAACGTTCTATAAAACATTCTCTAACGTAAAGGAGGCACTCGTCTGTTGTCTGAGCCTACAACGGAGAAGAGGACCTTCCAAATCGAGGGCGCACGCGGGCCAGCCTCATAGCATCGTCAGCACAAATGGAGTGTGGCACTAGACACAAAGCCAGTGAGGAGTCAGTGAGTCAGGAGGCATGCAAAAGGAACCGTCTCAGCTTGAAAAAAATGCTTGAAACTCCAAGATTTCAAACAATCAATGATGAAGTTAGGAAACAGAAAAAATTTCAAGTATTTAATCGAAGACAAAAGAAGGAGTTTTGGCAAGAACCATATTTACTGTCCATTGTAAGACCACAGCACCACAGACCATGTTCTTTCAAAAAGCAACTGCTCCAGCTTTAGCACTGACTTCATAAGTGACAACCGTCCTGAAGGTGGGTAAGGCAAAGGATGTGAAAACAGCAGTGGGGGTGCGTCCTCCCAGGGCCAGCCAGCTCCTGCAACCTCGCTACCCCTGATGGAGGAGATGCGGCTGGGACTGGGGCTGAGGCTTGGCCAGTGGCTGCTCGCCAGTGCCAGGTGGCCTCTGAGAGGCACCTGCCTGCCCAGGAGGGGTCTGGGGGAACCTGGCTGTGCTCCCAGTGCAGGCTGAGTGGTGCTGGTGGCTCCTTTCTCAACTGAATACCTCCCCAGATTTGTATATTTATCCACTTAGTTAAAGTAGAAGTACTATGACTTGATTCCCACCCCAGAAGCGCCTTATTCAACCTGTTCTTGGTCTCCCCTGAGAGTTCCGCCCTGATCTGTTTTTTCCTCTACCATCCTAAGTTGCTGGGCAGTGTGGTAATTACACTTATTTTCACATCCTTTTAGAAAAACATAGTTGCAAAAATGCCTAAATGTAAACTGGATGCAAAGTCAGACATTTACAAATAAAAAGGTTCAGAGCAGACTTTGGTTTTGTTCAGACCAGAAACATTTTTAAAAAGCATCACAGAGAGGAAGGATAGTGCAGAGGGGACAGCGGTGCTAGAATCTAGTAAATGCATGGGAAATTCTACCATAGAGTTTGTTTTCAATCCATGTGGAAGGGAGGGCTCGAGGGAGGGGGGCATTATTACAGTCCACCAGCGGTGTCTCCTCCTCTGAGAGGCCGTCGTCATAAAGCAGGGAGTCAGACGGAGTGGACGCCGCAAGGTCCAAGTAGTCCTGGAAGACAGAGATGGCCGGTCACTCCAAGCCATGTGCCACAACTAGATACAACTCAGGCCCCCTGCCACCCTCAGGGCAGAGGCTCTGGCTGTGTCTCCACCTCGCACCAATCTCCTGACCTCTCCAAGAGACCAGGGCCAGGCTGCATAGAGCTCCCAGGACTCCTGGCTGGCCTGGTCCTGCTCTGAGGTCCCCATCACTCCCCTGGGTGTTGTCTATTCTGTCTCTTCCCCTGGAAAGTCACCTCCCTGGGGAAAGAAATGTGCTCCCTCAGCGTCTTATCTCCAGGGCCTGGAGGGCAGCCCTGGGGAACGCCTCATCTAGCTGCCCCTGGCCCAACCCGGAGATGGGCGGCACGGAACCAGCCCGCTGACAAACCCTTGGGCTCTGGGGGAGCCCACTGCAGCCACATGCCAGGACGCAGCCCCAGCCTGCTGGATGTTTTCCAGCTTTCCCCAAGGACCCCTGCCATCTAGAACGTCACGTCAGGGCTGAGTTCTGAAATCTGACAGTGCTGTCAGGGTGCACAGGACCCTGCTACAGGCACGGGCTCCCCAGCACGAGGGGCCACTGGCATCTGCTCCTTTCAATGCCCAGCTTGAATGTGCACAGAGGGGCCCAGCGTTTTCCCGGCTGTTTCTCAGCACTGTTCTAGGAAGGCCAGCACCAGTGATCGCTTCTGTTTTGAACAACCCTGCATTCTTAGGACTTGAAGTTTTCATCCAAGCGAGACAGTGATGTGAAGTTTTCCTATGGGGTCCTAGCTCCTGCATCCCGCTATCCAAGTCGGAAGAAGTGACAACTCAGTAAATGTGCCAATGTTAAGACAAGGCCTGTGTGTAAACCCCGTGAGGGCAGGGCTGTGCTGGTCTTGTTTATTTGCATTCCCAGCCTCTGAGACATAGTATGGGTCCTAGCAGCTGCCTGATGAATATTGGTTGAAAATGTGTAGACCTCACAAACTGTACTTCCAGGCACACAGGCTGACTCTGGCCACCCCCCGATATGCTTTGTTTGGCCTACGTTCGGCTCTGGGAAATTTAAATGAATTGTTAACAATAAAAACTGGGAGACAACATAAACCTCATAAAATTCAGAAGACCCGGCCCATTCCTGGCTCCTTTTTCTGCAGGCCACAGGTACTCCAGCAAGGAACCCTTTGGAGGGGGCTGGCTGTTTGCCACAGTCTCCACTGCTCCTTACTCACTGCCCTCCTCCAGCCAGACCCCCCTCTGGGCATCTGAATTTTGGGCACTTGCTTTAACTCAACTTTCTCATTTTCCATTATGGAAAACTATTTCTTTTTGGCTTTGGAATGTTTTCCTCCCATGCCTGTCTGTAGAGAGCTTTTCCTAAATGTCAAGAATCTTGGTTTCTTCATGACTTGAAAAGAAGCCCAAGCGGCCTGGCCTGAGAAGGGTTCAATCTGCTGTCTGCATGCGGGGGAGAGCACGACTGTCTCTCTCTGCACAATCCCACTGTGGCCCCACACTGGGAACTCTGAGGGCTAAAACTACTGCCCTGGGGTGAGGCTGGAGTCTCCCCAAGCCACTTTCAGCTTGTGGGAATTGGCCCCAGGCACTCACTCTGCTCTTAACCATCATCTTCTCCAGGTCTTTGCTGATGTCCGCAAACACTGGCCTTTTGTCCGGCTCCTGCTTCCAGCATTGCAGCATCAGGCGGTACCTGGTGGGAAGAGCAGACAGGCCAATATGATCCAAGCAGGGCCAGGTCTCAGAAGGACAGCCCACCACAGCCATCGCACCCTGCCCTGTACCCTGGGCCCAGTGTGCTCTGTCTCCAACTCCAAAGCTATTTCTGCATCGCTGACATCTCTGAGCCTCGTGGGACTGGGGCATGGCCTGTTGCAGGATCCCAGCCCATGGGCCACTGTGCTCAGGTCTCTCAGAGCTGTGGTCCAGAATCCTACAAGCTTCCCTTCCCTCCAAGGGAGATTCATTTTTACTTCCCTTGCAAAGACACTGGTAAACAGCTCACTGGATACTATGCTTGCTCTGGCAGCTAAGTGAGAAGTGCCAGTCCTTAAAACTCTCAAGAAGGATGAATTGATTGAGGGCTTTTAGGTGTGGAGACAGACAAACAAGAACCTTTGGCAATCACACGTCTGTCCTGCACCGTCCTTGCTTGCCTGGGTACCCAGGCAGACCACAGCGCTCCAGCTGGCCACCAGCTGGGGGCCCAGGGAGGTGGTACCTGGCTTCTCGGCCCAGCATGCCCCCTCCACGCCCCAGCAGTGTGCACACTCTGTGGAATGCATGTACCATGCATCTCTGCCTCTGGGCAGCCCTTTCTCATCTGTTCTCAGCCTGGTTTCTAAGACCATCTCCCCTGAGAGTGTAAAGGTTTCAACCTCTCAGGTTGCAGCCCAGGCTGCCCCTGCCTGGCTCTGCACCTCCACTCAGGCACCCCTTAACACGTGCCACCTGGGCCATCTGGAATTACCTTCTCCTCCCCAAGTGTCCTGCTGGGACAGCTCTCAGCCCTTGAGCTTGCATTGCACCAGTCTCTGCTCTCACTCATTTTTATAAGACCCCCTAGGAAGCCCACCAGCCCTCAGCGGGGTAGGACCCCCAGCATCTACTGCCACACCCAAGGATGGCTCTCTAACCTCTGCCCTGCCCACTCCCCACCCCCCACTTCTCCTGGTTTCTCCTGGGGCTGCTCTGGATGGGGAGGGAATGCACACAGATGTCCCCTCCCTTCCCAAGTGAGGCTGGGCCAAAGCCAGTCTCCGCTCACATCTCCTCGCTGCAGTTGTCTGGCCTTTCCATCCGGTGGCCGGTCTTCAGAAGGTTGAAGAGCCGCTCAGGAGGAATCCCAGGATAGGGGTTTCCCCCTAGGGTCACAATCTCCCACAGCAGGACACCAAAAGACCATCTGCAGAGAGTGAAAGGACCAGTGAGTGGCTCCACCTGGCCCTCACAGAGCCCTCCGGGGGGCCCAGATATCCACCCCCACCACCAAGCACCTGCTGACCCTGTCGGCTTCAAGCACAGATGCTCACAGATGTCAGCCTGGGTCTGGCTGCTCAGATGGATGTAGCATGAAGGTGGGGAAGGGCAGCCTGCCTGCCTGGCCCCTACTCCATGAAGCTGAAGTCCTTCCCCAAGCCACTCCCATCAGAGCAGCCACACGCACAAGGGACACATGAGGCTTAAGATGAATTCATGATTAATGAATTAATGATACATTAATTAATTAATATCATGAATTAATCTTAATAATTCTTAAGATTCTCACACTTAAAGTGGTGAGAATGCAGACCACCAGACTCAGAGTGCCTTGTATAGTTCTTTTGCCATTTCTATGTGCTTGGAAAATTTCATAAAATCTTAGAAGGAAAAAAAGCTATAGAAAAACATTTTAACTGTGAAGGAAAACTCGCTTTGCAATGGGAACAAAATCATATCACAAAACAGCATCGCATGAGCCCATTTAGGGCAATAAAAAGTATACATGTGCACACCACGGAGCACACCAGAGGGCAGCCAGAGGTCACTGGGCGGTGTGGTCCAGTGACATTCAGTCTCTTCTTTATGCTTTTCTCTGCCTTTTCCAACTAGCCTACAGTCAGCTTATATAATCGGAAAGCTGTTGTCCAATTGCTTATTCACAGCCCACAGTATTTAAGATGCACATGTTGGCCAGGCGTGGTGGCTCACGCCTGTAATCCCAGCACTTTGGGAGGCTGAGGTGGGCGGATCATTTGAGGTCAGGATTCAAGACCAGTGTGACCAACATGGTGAAACCCTGTCCCTACCAAAAAATACAAAAAAATGAGCCAGGCGAAGTGGCACGTGCCTGTAATCCCAGCTACTCAGGAGGCTGAGGCACAGGAATCGCTTGAACCCAGGAGGTGGAGGTTGCAGTGAGCCAGGATTGCGCCACTGCACTCCAACCTGGGTGACAGAGTGAGACCCTATCCCCTCCCCCCACAAAAAAAGAGATGCACATCACACCTCTGCTGACTGTAGAACACTTTAGAGGCAAGAATCCTGTGTTTTAAAAGTGATCAGCTCTTGTCATTGGACCTGGAAGAATGAGATTTTGGCTTCCACCTTTGAGCAGTTTGGGGCACACCAATCTATAAACTCACACAAGGCCATCTTCAGGTGGAGTCCCCAAGCTCCACTTGTGGGTGGGGGCAAGTCACTGGGTGCTCTGCCTAAGCCCAAAGCCCTACTCAGGACCACAGGAGGGTAACTGCTGGGCTGGGCCTGAGTCACCAAGGGACCCAGAGGGAGGCATGGGACTAGCAAGGGCGGGGGAGGCTGGGTTACTGGCCACCTGCTCGGCTCTCATGCTCTACCGGAGATTTCAGAACTGCAGCCCGGCCTGGCCCAGCCATTTGCCTCACGAACACATCATGAAGGCCCCTCAGTGAGGGGGTCATTGCAGAGGGCTAGCACTGCAGACAGGTGCTCAGGGCCAGTGCAATTCCCTGGCCAAGCTGCATAGACGGGCGTCGTGGCCCCACTATATGTATAAGGGTGTTTCTGTAACCTCCACCCCAAGAGAGCAACACCCACACTTACACATCACTTTGCGTGGTGTAGATATGATCAAAAAGGGATTCAATTGCCATCCATTTAACTGGAATCCGACCCTAAAGAGGAGATGGAATAAAGACATTGAAGTTACTCTAACTCTCTAGGAAGGAGGGGTAAAGGAGAAGGCCAGGCCCTATCCCTGAGCTTTCAGTAACCAGAAGAGTGTTGTAGACACTCCTGGGCACAGAGCTGGCCACACACATCTTTGAAGGGGCTGGAGCTCCAGCCTGAACCTCCTGTGGATTGCTGAGATGCTGGCGGGAGTCAGCTGCCCACCCACAGCCACACAGGGCCAGCTTGTCACATGCCACAGGCCTGCCGGTGGTGCAGAGCAGTGCTTCCCTATGCATGGGCCTGGAACTCCCCCTGCAAGATCTCCCCTGGGGTTCTGAGGGCCAATGTGTTTGGGAAACCAACATCTAGCATTTCCATGTTGGGCACTTTGCCAGCAGCTACCACACTGAAGGAGCCTTGAGGGAAGGGATTTGTCTGTGTGCCTTGGGGGAGGCTGTTTTTTCTCTCTTATTGTATTGCAGGGTGCTTTTAGCATCTCTGAATGAGTGCCCCCAGCCCCCTACATCCCTCATCAGTGCTGGGGTCTGACCTAACAAATCCTTTCCAGGGTGACTTGAGAAACAGCTTCTCCACAGACAAGCCTGAAGGTGCAAGTCCATTTTTAAAATGTGTACCTTGGGTTGTAACACAATCTTACTGTCACTTCTTTTACTTAAACACATGAGGGATTTATGTCCTTAGTGCAGTGTGGCTGTCTTGGCAGCAGTGTGTGACAGTGTAGCCTGCACGTCTTGTATAAGAATGCCTTCAGCTTCTCTCCCTGGAGGACCAGTGCATCAACAGGAAGGCTCTGTCCACACCCTCCACAGGGCAGGGGCCAGCCCCTACCACTTCCCCCCACAGCAGTTCTGAGATCTGCTGTCACAAGGGAAACCCCAGAAGAAACGGAACAGCTCACAACCCCTGGCAACACAAATGGCTTCTCCAGACCCCTCAGAGCAAAGCTGAATCATAGGAAGTCGCCTTTTGTGGTTTTCTTTTCTTCTTCTTCTTCTTTTTTGAGCAGGGTCTGCTCTGAACGTCTGGGCGGCATGGCCTTTGAGCAGCACCCTGAACTTGCCCTGCCTGGGCTGCCACTGGGAGGCTGCAGGAGAGGGGCTGACATGGGCAGAAAAACTAAGAGGGCCAAGGCAGTTGTCCCGGGACTAGGACCATGGTAGGGAACCAGGTGTCCCCAAGGGTGCCCACTGCCTGTTTCATAGACTTGGACAAAGCTGGGCTGCGTTTCTGGATCCTGTCCAGGGGGTTCCTATGCCTCTAAACTCACCCAGCCCAGTGTCCAAGGCCCCTGTGCGGGAGAAGCCTCACTTGTAAAGCAGTTCATTCCTTTTTGCAAAGAATGACGATCCTGCTAATTTCATCCCACCCTTCTTTGAGAAAAGAGCTAAGGTCATATCAGAACGGTGACCTTTATTCTGCAGAAGAGGACTGTTAGTTCCGCAGCATGAGGTGGCCTCTGAAAAGTGCGGCAAGGGCCTCGGGTCAGTGTGCTGCCGGGGAGGGGTGCCCTGGAGGCCCTGGAGGAGAAGGACATGGCAGAGGCTGAGCGGAGTTCTAATTGGGTCCTTGGGGACCCAGGGTCAGAAAGATTTGGGGTGAGGGCTATAAAAAGCTTAGAGCTCCACTAATCTTCGGTATCTTTCCTAGGCTTCCCAAGGGCACTGCCTGCCCCATGGTGCACCTGGGATCCCTGGGAGCCCCGCCTCATCCCCGGGACTGGGCACCTTGCTCCTCTTCACGTAGGAATCCTCTTCATAAACATCTCGGGACAAGCCGAAATCCGAAATCTTCATCTTCCGCCCCTCAGCTACCAGGATGTTTCTGGCTGCCAAGTCCCGATGAACGAGCTGTGAGGAAAAATAGCACGAGTCGTCAGGCCATGGCCAGGCAGCAGCGGTCACTGGCTCAGCCTGGTGTGACCAGCAGAGGGGTGGTGTGTGGCCCGGGTAGCGGCCTGGTGAGACCTGGGCCGGGGGTGTGGCATGGCAGGGGCGTGGTGGAGTCAGGGTGTGGCATGGCAGGGGCGTGGTGAGCCATAGCATGGCATGCCATGGCAGGGGCATGGTGGGCTAGAGTGTGGCATGGTGGGGGAGTGGCAGGCCAGGGTGTGGGTGGCAGGGGCATGGTGGGCTAGAGCGTGGCATGGCAGGGGCGTGGCAGGCCAGGATGTGGGTGGCAGGGGCGTGGTGGGTCAGGATGTGGCCTGGCCGGGGCTGGCTGGGTGCAGAGCCATATGCACGCACCTTCATCTCGGCCAGATACTGCATCCCCCGTGAGATCTGCCAGGCAAATGAGATGAGGTCGCCCATGGTGAGGGCCCGCTCATCCGGGTGGTCCAGGGAGCTGGAGTTGCGGCTGCCTCCACTGCCCAGGTAGCCAGGCCCCACTTTGCGGCTCTCGCGGAGGAAGCCCCGCAGGGAGCCGTATTTGGCGTACTCCACGATGAGGAGGAGCGGGCCTGGGGGCGGAGAGAGGGGGCCCTGGGCGTGCGGGTCAGGCAGCTTGGGTCTTCCAGGAGCCAGGGGTGGGAGGCCGCAGGGCCCCCAGGCCCGGCCACCCAGTGAGTAAGGGGGTGGACACATCCCTGCCTCAGGCAGCACCGCTGCAGCTCTGTGGAGAGCGGAGACCTTGAAGCCTCAGCTTTCTCTTGAACCACTTGCTCTCTGCCTCCTGCTGCTCGTGTGGGTGCCTCCTTCTCGAGGTGCCTGAGGCAGGCGACACTGCCCTGGGAGGCACCCCTCCCTGATGCTAGGACGCCACGCCTTTTTGCCTCCTGGGTCCTGGCCCAGTGCAGGCTGGGG
The DNA here is from genome assembly GCF_028858775.2 of Pan troglodytes. Lineage (NCBI taxonomy): Eukaryota > Metazoa > Chordata > Mammalia > Primates > Hominidae > Pan > Pan troglodytes. Next base: position 55,873,564 of record NC_072406.2, on the reverse strand, counting down.
ATGCTGATGGAGGCAGAGGCCTGCGCAGATGCAAGGGTTCCTGCCTGGCGCTGGGCTCTGCACACAGCCTGCTCCCTGTTCCCGCCCGTCCTGCCCCAGGCCCAGCCTCCAACTCTACTGATGCCGACCACAGTGCCTGCTGCGCACTCCCGGTGTTTGGGTTCCCTATCCCTCTCGCACACACCCACACACGCATGCTGGGAAGCCCCTGAGCAGCATGGTGGTTTGGAAAACCAACAAACCAGGCTGGTCTCCTGGGTCTTTATCTGAGAAATGGTGACAATGTTCCTGCCATGCAGGGCGGGCTGGGGTCACCTGAGGTCACAGCACACCTAGTGCCCTGTGGTGCCCTGTGGTACCCAGGGTACCCTAGTACCCAGGATGCACTGTCCATTCCTAGAGCTCCCTGCCCCATGGGCCCAGCCCCGAACTGGGTGAGGACACATGGCAATGTCACACCAGAGACCTCTGAGTAGCCCTGTGGGCCCAGGGAGTGCCGCTAGCACGGGGCCCCTCTGATGGAAAGTGACCACTCAGCCCGTGGACTCAGCTAGACACAAGCTCCAGGCTGGGGCCTGAGCCAGGCTTCCGGAAAGAGGGAGAATAGGAAACAGGGCAGGAGCAGTAGGGAAAGGGAGAAAGAGGGAGAACAGGGCTGTATGGAGCCCCCAGCCTGGGTGCAGTGGCTGCCCACCTCACCCTGCAGCTGGCCTTACCATCCTGGCTGCAGGCCCCATACAATTTGATGACATGTGGGTGGTTGACCTGCTTCAGGAGGTTGAACTCTGACAGCAGGTCTCGCAGCTCACTCGGGGAGGCGTTCTCTGAAATGCAGCACAGAGCAGGTTGCAAACGATCGCTCCTGGAAGCCCCTTCCATGACCATACCAGGTCAGGATGGACCTGCATCGCCTTGCCCAAGTTCAGACAGAGAGGCCTGCAAAGACGATGCTGCTTGAGGCTTCTCCCAGCCTTTGGGGTCAGTGGACAGGGGCCTCATCCACCCTGAGGAATAAGCACCCTGAGGAGCCAGCAACCACACATGCCAGATCTTTCCCCAGAGTGTCCCAGGGCTGGGCCACCTGTGTATGTGGCATTATGTTCCTGTAGTCGTTGTCTTTAGAAGACAGTTGTCCACAGAAATTCCCCGCATTAATCCTTCTGGAAAGGTGAGGGGTACCCACACACCCACTTGTGGGGAGAGGCCCTGGAGAAGGTGGAGAGCCATGAAGGAGGTCCACACACCGCGACCAGGCTCCCCATTTCCCGCTCCTGTCTGAGATGGCCAGCCTGGAGCCCAGGCATCTCCTGTGCTGCTGATGTATCCGTCACACACACGTCAGCAGCTCACACTCCGTTAGTTACCAAGAAGACCCACATTAGCACTTGAGATAAAGCAGTGTTACCAGTGCACTGCACACCTGACATTCTGGCTTATTCTTAATGAACAGCATGATTCCCCAGAGAGTCTAACTGTAGAGGCATGATGGAAACAGGACGAGGCACCACAGGGATCACCTGCCCAGCATATGCGTCCCGATGGTGGCCAGAGCTGTGCTGGAATGCCCAGCAGGTGCCTGGGCCTGAAGGTATTCCAAGAGTCAGAACACATGGCTAAGCCATCCCTCCCAGGTCAGCTGTCCCACTGCCCAGCTGTGCCGTGCCACCTCCTCTGTCCTGAAAGGTTGTCTGGAAGGGAGAGGACAGTTGGGATTTGGGGCCCCAGGACCCTTTGGACCAGGTGTGGGTGGCCTGGGGCTGTGCATGGCTGCAATGGAAATCCAAGGGTCTCCCTGTGCCCCTGGAGAGTCCGGGGTTTTACTGGCTTGGAGGTGAACCCAGTCTGGGGCTGGGTAGGCATCTGGAAGCACCCTGTGCTGTGCAGCCCCCGACTACTGCAGATAATTGTTATGTACACCAACCACTCTCCCTCACCGCCATTCAGCCTGGCTGTTCACAGGGCTGGGGCCTGGCCACAGAAGAGGGGGCTACTCAGTGCAGTCGCATGCCTGTGTGGGTAGGTGCATGTGCCCATCGAGAGCCAAACTTGTGGCATGACTGGGCATGCAGGCCAGACAGGCCCATGGGGGTCTCTTGAGATTGAGGGCCAGTCCTTACTGGTGGTCTCTTCACCAGGACCCCAGGAGACACTGGGCTGAGAGGAATGAATGGGGCAGACTGGAGTGAAGACAGCTGTCAGCTCAAAATCAAAGGGCTTTTTAAATGTTTAAAGCTTAGATCTTCAGTGGCACTGGCACAGCAACACCTCTAGAGACTTCCAGGGAGAGCAAAGTCCTCGCTCTGCTTCTCTAGGCCCAAGTGGCCCATGGTAGGGGTCCCCCAACTGCAGCCGCTCTAGAACAGCAATGGGGGCTCTTCAGGGTCCCATGCTGGGCAGGAGGGGCCTCACCCGCCCCCCGCCCCGGAGACTCCCCCAGGGGCACTGTGCCTGTGCCTGGCAGGTACCTTTCAGCATCTTCACGGCCACCGTGGTGTACCCTGCTCTGCCTTTCAGACGGAAGGCCGTTGCCTTGACCACTTTTCCAAATTCGCCTTCTCCTAGAGTTTTTCCAAGAACCAAGTTCTTCCGAGGGAATTCCCACTTTGGATCCTCCTATGTTGGAAATGAGGGAAGGGGGAGAAGAGGGGGGAAAAGTGTGAGGATGACAGGGGAGGAAGAAGGCAAGACCCTTAAAGGAGGCCGCATGGACAAGTTCCAATGTGCAGAGAACCGGCTGTCATCTGAGCCAGCGGCAACGCTGCCTGTCTCTGCCCTGGGCAGGACCCCACAGCCAGGCCCCTGAAAGCTGCTACATGACAGGTGTGGTCACAGCATGGCTTGGACTCAGTACTTCGACCCTCTCTGGTTCCTGGTCTACTGTCTCCCCTGACCCCTGCCCCAGGACTAAATGAGCACCAGGCCCAGCCCAGGACCTCCGGCTACAGTGGAAGTGTCCAGGACAACTTCTCTACATAGCCACCCCTGCAAAGAAAGGCGCCACCATGTTCCGCCTCAGAGTGTGGAAGCACTGCTCCTCCAGGGCTGCCACTGGCCCTCACGCACCCGCTCACCCTGCCTGCTGGCACTACCACCCTGCCCTCCCACCAAAGTTCTATCCACACATTGGGCCCACTTGGGACTGCTCCAGATGCCTTCCCAGACCCCCACCCTGGCCCCCAGTACTTGAACTTCGACCAGGGAGGCCAAAGCCTGCCATGATTCAGGAACCCTCCCTTGATGTGCCAGCTCTGGGCATCCGTCACCCCAGGTCTCCTGCTCCTGGGCTGTCCTGGTCTGGCCCCACATTCCCTGGGAACCCACAGTCAAGGTCAGTGTCGATACTGCCATGGCTTCCCTGCCGCTGTCACCTCCACAGCTGGCACTGGAAACCCGTTTACCACACTCCAGAGACTGCAGTAAGCACATGAGGGCGACATCAACCTGATCCTCTCAAATATTGAGGTTGAGTCATGGGTCCAAGACCTGGTGCTGATGAGTGTGACTCTGGAGCTGACTGGGGTTAGGGTGGTGGTCTCTGCCAGCAGCAGCCCAGACCAGTGCGGCCTTCCTGGGCAGCCTCACACAAACCCACTGGGTTTATGAAGGACTCTGGTGGCTCATCCTAGAGCTCTGCCATGAGGCTAAGCTGCAGCCAGGCCAGGATGGGGACCACCAATTAGGAAAGCTGGTGGGGAAGCGGCAGTGGCCACATCTGGGAAGGCCTCCTTGGCCCACACCCTTACCGAGGGCTGGGTGTTGCCTGAACGGAGGCTCCAGGGCCGAGGCCTCAGGCTGAGCTGCACTGTGGGATATGGCCCCTCCCAGGAATCCCAGGCCACCTCCCAGCCTGAGATGGGAACTGCCAGGGCCCTGTGGCCACTGGGTGCTCAGCTTCCTCCCTGGAGGCTCCTGCCGAGGAGCTATTCACGCCACCATAAGCTGCGTGGCTCACCGTTCACTCACACCCTTGGCTCTGAGCCTCTGTTACTTCCAGAACTGGGCTTGGCTTCCAGCGCCCTGGACAGTGCTAGTAGGAACACTGAAGGGGCAGGCCACCACCAGAAGAGGGCAGAGGCACCACACAGCAGGCCTGGCCGGGACAAGGAGGCTCCAGGATACTCGGCACAGCCTGGAGGCTCTGAGTAGCACATGCAGACCTGCAGGCCAGGCTCCCCAGAAAGGCACCCCCCTCTGACTTCAGTGCCCCTCCATCCACACTGCTGCTCCCCTGCCCGATGCTGTGACCCTGACCACTGCCTCTCACCTGGATGGGAACGGCACCTCATCATAGTCCCACCCCACAGACTGTCCCCACACAGCGCCCTAGGGAAATGGGGGCAGAACACAGGCCTCGTCTGCCCAGCGTTGGCAGCCCCTCACAGGATGGCCTCTGTCTCCCCAGCTGGCCTCCCTCCCTGGAAGGCAGCTGGGGAGGGCAGGGGATCTTCCCTGTCCCGCAGGGACCCTCACCGGGATCTTGAAGGCATCCACAGAGACCTGGTTCTCCATGGAGTCCAGCGAGGGCCGGCGGGCACCGGAAGAGGAGTAGCTGACCGGGAAGGCCTGGGCGGGCCTCCGGAAGGTCATCTCAGCTGAGGGGATGGGTGGCTTGTGGGCAAACTTGTGGTAGCGGTGGATGCAGAAGGCAGACAGCAGCACCGAGACGATGAAGGAGAAGAGGACGGCGGCTGCGATCACCGTACGGCACAGCTCGTCGCACAGTGGATCTGTGGGTGGGGGTGGTGTGAGGCTCGGCACCGCCAGAGGCTCGGCACCACTGGGTACAGGCTGCGTATGCTCTGCCTCATGGCTCTCCAGCCTGCCGTGTCCGCGCCAGCTGGGAAGTGGCCGTGGAGGTGTGGGAAGGCCTGAGAACACCCCATCGAGCATGGGTACTGCCATTTACTGCCCCCTCCTAGACCACTATTGCCCTCTTACAGATGGAGACAGAGGCTCAGAGAGGCTGAGCAGCCTGCCAAGGTCACACAGCAGAGGCTATGCTCATTACACCAGCTGGCACTGGAGGGCTGGCAGGGGAGGTCAAAATTTTCCTCTGTTCCAAATGTCTTTGGCATTTTCTTTATGAAAATGCTAAGTGGCTAGGGACGTAGGGCTATATAATACCAGAAAACTCAATGACAGAAACGTGTCCCTATGCTCAGGCAGAACAGCACCCCTGAGTGTCGTCAGTGTGGCTGTGCAACCCACCATACCTGCTGACCTTGAAATGTGTTCCTGGGTGGGTCCCAGCTGCATGGTCACAGGGACAGTGACTTGTCAGGCTGACAAGTTGTTTGGTGGAAGAACTGCTTTTCTGGCCTGTCCATCATAGAACTTATGGCCAGAAGACACTTTACAGGGGCCCTGGCCCCTCTCCTGGGTGGAGTAACAGAGGCCCAGAGGGAGGGAGGGAAGTTTCATGGGGCCCACTCGCCTCCCAGCAATTTCCTCCCTTGTTGGGACCTCAGATGTGCTGTTGAGACCTCTGTGGGGCTGGGAGGTGGTGGTGGTCCCGGCCGCCACCCACTCACCCTGGATGTCTTCGGGCTCGCAGAAGCACTTCTCCTCCTCAGGGAAGCAGTTGCAGGTGCCATAGCCAGCTTTAATCCCCCGGGGCTCCCCAGGCTCGTGTCCCCCGACAATGCTGCCCCCTGAGGGCAGACGTAGCCCACTCAGCCTCCTGGGGCGCCTGACCACCCCAGGCGCCCATATTTCGAGGGCAGTGTCCCAAGGAGCCCCCTCCCCAACTGGTGTCGCAAGCATAGGCCCAGGTAGGCCAGGGGCCCAGCAGCTTGGCTTAGCCGGGCAGGGCTTGGTCACAGTGCCTTTCTGAAGCCATGGGTGAAGCCAGGCCCCCTCCTAACATTTCATCTGAACAAAGGACTCTGCCTCCAAAACTGGAGCCTGGTGGCCTGACCCGCACATTGCAGTGTCCCTCGTCTGGCTCAGGGCCGCACTTTCCCTGTCAGTGTCCCTACTGACCATTCTCTGCTTCTGAAATCTGTGTGTGCCGACTTCTGGGACCTCAGCAGGGGCCTGGACAGTCTGTGGGTCCCTGCCTTCCCCCTGTCCCTGACCCTGCCTGCTCCCTCCCCATGGCTAGGGTGATGCTGAAATGCACAGGAGGCTCAGCTTGATGCATAAAACTGACAGCCCTGGCAACTCTGGCTGAAGTGCCTGTGGGATCCAGGTTTCCTCTACTATCTCCTACCTGTTCCCATGCCCTGATTAAACCCTGCTTACGGAGGCAGTCCTGAGGGCAAATGTTGATGTCTTGGGTCTCCACAACATCGCAGTGGCCGTCAGGGCAGGTCTTGGTGCTGGGAGAGCAAGTGGAGAAGTTCCTGGTGATCCCTGCACAGGACACACAGCAGGCTGTCACCCATGTGGGAGGCCCGCCACACGCCCCCACCACCTCCTAGGCAGATCCTGCCCCTCTAGGGAGGAGCAATTGGAGGCCTGAGTAGGGAAACACCATATACAGAGCCTTGCCAGCGGAAGCATCCTGGGGAGCCATGGCTTATGGGAGAGGAGGTATGGGGGGTTCCTCACACAGGTGGCCCTTACAGCAAAGAGGCCAGGACCCTCTCAGGGCTGCATGGTGAGGGCCCCTCATGGTGGTGGGCACACCCAGGCTGGCCTCTGGCTGATGCAGACAATGAGTCCCCTGCCCACACCACATCCCCTGGCCGAGGACCTCCCAGAAAAGGCCATTCTGTCCCCAGCACATCCCAACTTTGGTTCAGACCTTCCCAAGTCCAGAGTGAATCCGGCCTGGGGACCATTCACTGTACTCACAAGCCCTCTCCCAAGCCCTGCACTGCTGCCTGCTATGCTGGCATCGAGAGCCACATGGGGGATGAGGTGCCAGAAGCAGACCTGGAGCAGGGAGAGCCACCCCAGGCTGGCAGGGCCCCAGGACCCCATTTCCACCGGTGCCGTCGCCCCTGCAGGCCTCCCTCGGGCGTTTCCAGGGCCTACCTTTGCCATCTCCTTGCCTCCACTCACACCTGCCTGTTGGGGAGCCCAGGCCGCCACACTCCTCACACTCCAGCCGTCTCTTGCTGACTGCACAGGACAGGGGGCAGCCCGCCTCCTCGGCCACATCTGCAGGTGGCAGACAAGCAGGGTCACAGGGGGCTGGCCTGGGCCCAGCGTCCAGCTAGTGCCCAAGGACAGGGAACAGCACCAGCTGAGCTGCCCACGGATGGAGACCAAGGGGACCGGAGTGACAGACCCAGGGCAGCAAAGACAGTGCCAGGAGCACAGGGCGCAGGGCAGGGTACAGGACATCATGGTCACAAAGCAGGGGTCACCTGGGCTGGGGTAAGTACAGGAGGAAGGATGTGAGGGCAGCCAGATTCGGCCAACGATGCCCAGGACGCCCTGTGGGACCTACATTTCAGATACACAATGAATGGCATGAATGGCAGCTGTGTCAGCATGTTCCTAAGAGGGCATGGATGGACCTAGAGGTGTGTCTTTCGAGAAGCTGCAAAAGTTGCATGGAACACACCTATACCAAAAAACTGCTTGTTGTTTACCCAAAATTCAAATTTAACCAAGGTCCTGTATGTTATCTGGAAGGAGCAACCATTTACTGCTGGGTCACTCAGGGTGAAGCTGGTCCATGCCTTCCCCACTCCCCAGCTAAGCCTTGCAGCTGTACTGCTTTTCTCAAAGGGCAGGAGGCCCAGGCTCCAGAAGCCCCCAGGACCCCGACCCTCCCTCCCTGGAGCAGGCACTCACATGACCCCTCCACCGTTACAAGCAGCTGGCCCTGGGCCTGTCTGGAGGTCTGCTGGTCGGTGGCCACCACCATGTAGTGAAGTTCGGCACACTTGGGCCGCCGCAGGGCCTTGGTGTCATTCACAAACAGGATCCCCGAGGTGTCCTCGGCTGAGGTGACCACCCCTAGCGTGCTGCAGTTGGCGCCAGAGGAATGCAGCTCGTACTGGACGTTGATGCCACTGAACGCCTGGCAGTTTTCCACACAGACTTTCCCGATCTAGGGGGGCACAGGGGAACACCTTAGCCAGGCAGCTGGACCGGCCTGTAATGGCCTGAGGGTAGAGATTCCCACACAGCCTAAGTCCTGGAACAGCCCCCAACTGGGCCTGGAGACAGCAGCCCCCCCGAGCACCCTGTCCTCCACCCCTCAGAGCCTGCATACCCACCCACCTGCCCTGGCCCTGCCCTGCCCCGCCCCGCTCCACTCAGGCCACATGTTACCAGCTGCCCCTGTTCCTGGGAGCTGGAGGTCAAGGCAACCCAGGGCCTCGAGGTTCAGTTTGGTGGCAGGAAAAGCCCCAGGCAGGCCCTGACTCAACCCTTTACTCCCCTTTCCTCCCTCACTCAGACACCAAGGCTGCCAGAATGTCTCCCAGGCTCCTCCCTGGCTGCTCCCAGCTGCCCCAGCAGTGCTCTGGGGACCCCTCACTCCTCCCTCAGTGCACAGGGTTTAGAGGTCCACCCTGCCCTGGTGTCCCCTGGTCAGAGCACTGAACCCCAGCCACAAGACTCAGGAGCATGGTTGCCCCAGCCCATGCAGGACCAGGGGGCCTCCCTGGGACTTTGAGCAGAGCCTCTGGGAAAGAGGGGCCTCTTCTCCTGGGGATGCCAGGCTCTGGGACTTTGACCAGAGCCCCTGGGAAAGAGGGGCCTCTCCTGGGGATGCCAGGTCCTGGAGTCAGGCAGCTGAATTCTTTCAACCTCTTGGCAACTCTTGCAGTTGCTTGAAACCAAAAGTTCCACAGATGGCGAGACGGGGGCGGGCCAGAGCAGGGCTGGGCTCTCCCAGGCCCACACGTGACCACAGCAAAAACCAGCCTCCTGGGCCTCCTCACTTTCCCCTACAAAGCCCACTTCCAAATTCTCATGTGACTCTCAAAATTGTTCAGGGTTCCTGTCCCTAATTCACAGCTTTACAAACTGGGGAGAAGGGTGAGACCACAGTAAGGCTGAGGCTGGACTGGGATTCAGGCCCCCGTTGCTCCTGACAGAGGGCAGGTGACCCAACTTCAGCAATGCCTGCTCTTGCCCCGCCCCCCATGAGACCCCCCGGGGCCCTCTGTCTTGTCACCCCTCTGTCTCTGATCCCACTCCCATTAAAGGCCAAGGAGGTGGTCAGGGAGCTTAGATATGTCCAAGGGTGGGCTCCCTCGTGGGCTGGACACGGGTGGCTGCCAGGAGCTGATGCGGGCACAGAACCACCCGAAAGAACTGGCAGATGGCCCCTGAAGAGGAGGTGCCACGGGCTGCTCTGCAAGGGAGAGCGGCATGTGAGAACATGCGTGCTGCAGTTTCAAGTCAACTTAATAAGTGCTTACGAGAAACATCCCAGAAAGAACACCACGATGTGCAACACTGGCGCCTATGGGTAGAAGGGATCACGCCTCATGCCTCATGCCTCATCTTCTTTAATGAATATTTATTACTTTTATTTCTTCTATTTCTAATCATTATTTTCCAAAGACAAATATAAATATACGCTTTCTAGCAAACCTAGTTACAAAGAGTAAAAAGTGGAAGCGTTTCCTGCCTCCCCCTGAGGGCACCACTGTGGACAGCACTGTGATCTCTGCACACTTGCAGATCTCTGTCAGGGAAGATCTGCTTTTGCACAAAGGGAGTCACGTGGGACCAACATCTCTGCAAGCCACTCTCACCAATCCACCAGGAAGATTCTTCCGAGTCACCATATGCAGATTTACCCAGCATTGCTCTTGCATTTTTGAAAATACATTTTAAAGATACCAAGAATGGAAAGGGAAAAAAAAGAGAGGCCCAAGGAGCCCCCAGCCCTGCCCACTGTGAGCTCTCCCAGGCCTCTTCTGTGCACACAGCTGTACCTCCTGGCCCTGGGCTCAGGACTCCACCCAGTCTACTCTGTGCTGGTTGGGCCAAGAGGCAGTGTCACCTGCCTCCCTGTGCCCCCATGTCCCTTGGCCCTTCAATCTTCCCCAGACAGGCAATAGGTATGGGCTCACCTGGGCAAATCGGCGAGCCCTCCTGCTCACGGAGAGGGAGTAGGTACTGGGCAGATGCAGGCTGACCGGCAGCACCGACACGTTGAAGTGGAGCAAGAGGACGCCCGCTCCTGGGCCCTGGAAGTCTGAGTCATTGACCAGCACCACCAGCTGCATGGTGCGGTTCTCCGAGATGGAGAGGTTCCGGTTGAGAACCAGCCCTGCAGGTAGGGGCACAACAATGACCACCGAGCTGCTCTGGCTGCTTCCTCATGTGTAGCACACCTCTTCCCAGACACAGCCCTGCACACACACTGGTGCAAACACGCACTTTCACACATACAGTGCCATGCGACAGGCCTGGGGCTGGTCCTAAGTTAGCACCAATGTTCAAATGTTGGGATTTACTGAACTGAAAGTCCAGGGAACCCTTCTCAATTTGAGGCAGCCTGTGTGTGTGTGCATGTGCACGCATTGTATGGGGTGTCTGTGTGTATGATATGCTTGCATGGTATGCGTGTGTGTGGTATGTGTAAGTGTGTAGTATGCATGTGTGTGGTGTCTGTGCATAGGGTATTTGTGCCTGTGTGTATGGGGTGTTTGTGTATAGAGTTGTAAACTGAAACTAAAATCTTGAGTCCCCGGACCAACTGAATAGATCCCCTCTTGGCCAAGGGACACCAGAAAAACCTTAAAAACAGAATTCTGGGCCATGACAGGAAGGCAGGGTGGACTTGCCTTATTAGGCCCTCTTCCTGCTGGAGTTTGGACACAACTGACTAGCATTAACATTAAAACAGAGATCATAAGACTGACAGATCGGACTCTTTGTGGCAGTAAGATACCAAATTATAAACAGGACCTAAGGCCATGCCAGGCAAGGGTTAAGAAACACCCTACAAACCATAACATTGGTTTTCTTTTTTGAGACAGAGTCTTGCTCTGTTGCATCTCATTGCAGCCTCGACCTCCCAGGCTCCAGCCATCCTCCCACCTCAGCCTCCCAGGTTCCTGGAATCCAGGCATGTGCCACCACGCCTGGCTAATTTTTTGTATTTTTTTTTTTTTTTTGTAGAGACAGGGTTTCACCATGTTGCCTAGGCTGGTCTCGAACTCCTGGACTCAAACAATCCACCCGCCTCGGTCTCCCTAAAGTGCTGGGATTACAGGCGTGAGCCACTATGCCTGGTCCATAAAATCTTGTTAAAAACCTTTTTTTTTTTTAAAGTTACCCAGGTATAACATGGTTTACTTTCCATCCTGACCCTGTATAGCATCAGGCGACACATAGCAGGCCTCCTTAACATTCCTTTGTACTGACCTGAAGTCTTTAGGCAAAGCTTAACTCTTTCAACCAACTGTAAATTAAAGAATCTCTGCATCTACCTCTAACCTGTAAGCCCCTGTTTTAAGATACCCTGCATTTTGGGGCCAAACCAATGTATACCTTCCATGTGTTGATTTATGTCCTTGCTTGTAACTCCTGTCTCCCTAAAATGTATAAAAGCAAACTGTAACTCCACCACCTTGGACCTGGGGACCACTTACTCAAGGCTTCTTGGGTTTGTGTTTTCTCCAGGCTGTGGTCACTCATCTTGGCTCAGAATAAACCTCTTTAAAATGTTTTACAGAGTTTTGTTTTTTGGGTAACAGGGTGTGTGTGTGTGTGTGTGTGTGTGTGTGAGACATGGGGGGTTAAAGGTCTACATTACCAAGGCCCTGGGAAGGACACACTAGAGCCCTCCAGACAGCTCCCCCAGAGCATGGCAGAACTACCCTCCACTGCAGGAACCTCCAGCAGACCCAATGACCCCGCAGGCCAAGCCCTGGAAGTCATGCCATCGGTGTACCTGCCGCGTGCTGCCACTGTGGATCTCATGTGGTGGAAACAATGATGGGAGGGGCACTCTGGCACACAGGGTGTTCAGTGCCAGGGCAAGGAGGCTGTCTCCCCTCTGACAAGTGGGGCCTCCATAGGCTTGGTGAGGTGGGGAGGACTGAGGAATGAACAGGACCAGGCCAGGCAGAAAGGGGCGAAGGACCCATGGCCTGGGGTTCCACCAGACACAGACCCCAAATGCAGGTGGTTTATTTGGAAGGCGATCCCAGGAGAAATCTGCAGGAGGTGGCGGAGGGAGGCAGGAAGCAAGGCCGCTGCTGAAAGGTGCCCTGCAAGCAGGTAAGCATGGTGGCATGTCAGCAGTCAGGCAGGATAATGGGCTCAGAAGCCCTGACCTGGCTCGGGGCTGCTTCCGTACACCAGCCTGTTTAGCAGAGAGCTGCTGAGGCTGGAGCAATAATCCGTAAGCACTTGGGACGCCTTAGGGGCAACGATGGAGTGCCAGGGGCTGGAGGAAAGCCTCAGGTGACATGTGTGTTTGCAGTTGGTGGTGAGCCCTGGTGAGGTCAGCAGGGGGGTGTGGTGGGGCCCTGCCAGGGTCGGCCATGGAGCAGCTCAGGGAGAGAGGTCCCATGGTGAAAGCCCTGCTGGTGGCTGGAGGGCAGGCCTGGCAGAGACACAGGAAGTGCTGGGCAGAGGGTGGAGGGGAAGTGGCTTGGGCCACAGAGGGCCATGCCAGGTGTGCATGTGTGTAGGGTGCTGCTTGCCCATGAAGAGCGAGCACCTCATTTCCTGGGGGCCTAGCCAGGCCATGCCACCAGCCCCTCTTACTATAGTCATGTACGGTCGCCCGCACGAAGCTGCCGTTGGCCTGGACCGAGGTCTCGTTGGGCCAGTGCTCCACCCGGAAGGTCTGCTGGGCCCAGGTGTCCCCGGGGAGCAGCGTGCTTGTGTACCGCCTCACCAGCTCCCCTGATGCAGGTACCACGTCTGCATCGAAGACACGCAGCGTGGCCACCACGGTGTCCTGCAGGATGCAGAGGGCGTTGGTCAGTGCAGGCGAGATGGGCCCCTCAGACCCCCCAAAACCAGAGACCTTAGGATGCTGCACGTCCCACACAGCCCATAGGTGGACCAGATGTGTGTTGTCAGAGCCAGGTCTGGGGACAGTCTGATCTGGGTTCAAGTTCCCACGGGGTCACTGGCCAGCCTTCCCTGAGCCACTGAGCCTCGCCTGTGTAACAGGTACAATGCAGACCTCTTATAAGGAGAATTACAGCCGATGCCCAGGCACCCTGCTGGCAGGTCCCATCCAGGTCCCCAGAGAGCAGGATGAGCACCTCCACTCTCCCCTGAGGAAGCTGGGCCCCACAGGGTGAAGGTCAGGTCAAGGTCACACAGGAACAGACGGCAGAGCCGAGATCCGAGGCCAGGTGTACATCAGAGCGCTCTGCTCCAAGCATCCTCCTACCCCAGGCTGGAGGGGGTTGTGAGGAAAGCCGCTGGGCACCTGGGATGGCTCTGCCCACCAGGCCTCTGCTGTCACCCCAGGGAGGCCCACATAGCCTTTACTCACAAATTGTGCTTTCGACCAGACCTCCTTTCCCTGCCAAACCTGCACGTGGTGTGCCCAGAGAAGCGGAACAAGGCAACGTACTACCTCAGTCCCCACGCCCGCTCTCCCACGGCCCCTGCTGGGTGGGCCGGCTGCAGGAAGGCCGAGGCCCAGCAGGTGGCGGTCGCGCTCCACCAGCGCGAGCCGGAGAAGGGCGGGGCGGGCGGCGCCGGAGGTGATCCGCCTTCCCGTCCCTCTCCAATCCCCGGCTCTGCTCCTGGTCACTCAAGGGCCCTCCCGTTGGGGGCTAACTGCTGGTGGGAGGGAGTGCCCTCCCGGCAGATGCTCCCCGCCCGGGCAGCGCGCCGCGCCCGCCTGCAGCGGCACAAGTATGCCCCAGACGCGAGCCCTCGGGCCTCGTCCTGGTCCTTGCCTCCCGAGGCAAGGCCCAGCTGGGTGCTGGCAGGACTCCCCCTTCCCCTCCCCCTAGGACAGACGGCGCAGACGGAGGCGAAGGACAAATGAAAGCGCGAATGGTCGGCCACACGGTTGGGTGGCTACACGGACACTAAACCGACCGAGAAACGAACTGCGGCCGGAGACAGACACTGGGTAGACCACAGCACGCGCGGACAAGCACCTCCTTCCGCTTGAACTCCACCACGGCGCTGGCGGTGTCGACGCCCGCGGGGAAGGTGGGCGCCGAGTCGTCCTCGTCGTACACGGTCACCGGGAAGGGCACCATCACCACCTCCTCGCGCGCGCCGGCGTGCACGGTGCACACGGCCACCAGCTCGTACTTCTCCCGCTGCTCGCGGTCCAGGGCCCAGCGCGTGCTCACCTCCAGGCTGTCCGGGGCGCAGCGGAAGGGCAGACCCTCACCTGCGCACCAAGCAGACAGGGGCCCCGCGTGATCACCAGCCGGGACCGGGCCAGCCGCTTTTCTCGGGAAGGGGGCTCTGCGGTCAGAGCGGGGCGCACACCGCCGCGGCCCCAGGCCTCCCATCCTCCGCTCCACAGGGGAGGGCAGCGCTCGGAGCACGAGTTTGCAGTTTGCAGCGATGACTGTGCTTACGAGTTTGCAGTTTGCAGCGATGACCGTGCTTATGTCCTGCTGCAGCTGCGTCCTCACTCGTGCTGGTTGAGAAGAGCCAGGACCAGGCACCCTGATCAACCAGTAGGGACTGGGACACCCCTCCGCCCACCTGGCCTTGATCAGGAGTGGCCTTGTGTGGGGAAGGGTGGCTTTGGCTCAGCCCAAGCTGCACTGCAGCCCTAGAGAGCCAGCTACTGGCCTTGGCTGCTTTTTTTTTGTTTTTGACGGAGTCTCGCTGTGTTGCCCAGGCTGGAGTGCAGTGGCGCGATCTCGGCTCACTGCAACCTCCAACTCCCGGGTTCAGGCGATTCTCCTGCCTCAGCCTCCCGAGTAGCTGGGACTACAGGCGCCCGCCACCATGCCCGGCTAATTTTTGTATTTTTAGTAGGGACGGCCTTTCACCATATTGGTGACCTTGGCTGCTTTTTAAAAACTGTTAGGTTTTTTTTTTTTTTTCAATTATGGAAGCAATATGTGTTCATTTTAGAGAACGTGAGAAAGCCACGATTCTACCACTTGAAAACAAACACAGTGGACATCTGGGGTATGATGTGACATTAACGCATAATGATTTCCGACCGCCTAGTGTGCATCTCCACTCTACACCTCCTTGTCCAGTGCGTCGCCAGGCTGGTCATCCTCTGAAGGCCGGATGTCGAGACAAAAGCGCATGCTCCGTGCCCTGCACGGCAGCTCGCGCTAGACTACATCGCCCCTGAAGCAGGGCCAGGAACCACAACACAGTCTTCAACGAGCCTGACCTCGGATTTGTCCTCCAGAAATAATCCAGAAAAGGGGGCATGCTGAAGGCGGAAGGTCACCGCTGAAGACCCCACAACCCACCCCAAGGAGGCGGGGGCAACTCCACAAGCCTCCCAGGCAGAACCATGCCTTGCGCATGAATTACGTATGTGGGAAATGCTTATCATATAATGCTTTCCTCTGTTGAGTGTGATTACAAAAAACCCCCCACTAAACTAAATTTAATCACATAATTTTTAGTGAAAAAGGGCAGCATGCAAAAAACCAAGTGCTCCATCAACCATCTGGTTCAGACATCTATCCCTGCCCCAGAGAATGAAAGGAATCTGGGGAAGCATAAGTGATGGCTTTTCTTCCTTTACTGAGATTTTAATATTCTTGCCATGTTTGTGTGATAAAGTTAGTGTGAATTTAGGACACACTTGCCAGCGGTGCAGCCTCTGTGACCTGGTTGAGCCCCACTTCCTGACTTTCTGATGGTCAAATGGGGCCTCCCTGCACCTGGTCAGCTGCCTTCTCCCCTCTCCACTGGGATCCAGCTCATCCCACCCTCTGACTGGCTGCAGCTGCCTGCTTCTCGCCATGCCTTGGCTTCCACCCGTATCCCGGCATCACACCCCACATCCTCCTGTTCAGAGGTTTCTCCTGTAGCCTTCTGATTGTCTCCCAGCTTCGCCCCTGAACCTTCCCACCCCAAACCATTCCTAACACAGTAGTCTGACTAATCCTTTTAAAACTAAGTCAGGTCCTGCCAGCACTCCCTCCCTCCAAAGTCTTCCATAGCTCCCCATGTTCCTCCGGAGAAAGCCCTGCAAGCCGCTCCCAGACCTGCCCCCTGCCCCAGGAACTATTCTGCCCCATCAGCCTCAGCTCTTCCCTGTCGCTCAGTGCACTCCAGGCACACGAGGGTCACACTGTGGTGCCCTCCAAGGGGCTAGGCCTGCCTACCCGGCACCCTCCCACCTTTGCTCTGCTAGCCCCCACCCTGACCACCCAATTTACAATGGAGGAATGGAGGTCTCCTCGTCTGTTCCCCTCCTCCTCAGCGTTTCCCTCTTCCCAGTTTCCTCCCCAGCTAGCTCCTTCCAGAAGCCACCTGATTTCCTTGGCATGCTCAGATGCTCTGTCTGCCCCACAAGAATGAAAGCTGCAGGTAGGCAAGATTCCAACCCGTTGTGTTCGTTGTTATATCCTTAGCTCCTAGAACAGTACCTGGCCCCTGGCAGGCGTGCAAGAGGTACTTCTGGAATATTGAATGAACTGATGGCATGAAGGTGAAGAATAAACCAGATGGCTTGTGTCAAGGGCTCGCAGAGCAAGACCAGCAGTAGCAGGCACTGTGGGGCGGCCCCACAAGGTCGGCACTCACCCTCCAGGAGCCTGTAGGCCACGCTGATGTTGGGGCACAAGAACTGCACAGGCAGCAGGCGGAACTGGTGGAAGGTGCCTGGGGGTCGGTTCTCCCGAATGCGGAAGGAGGGCCTTGTCTCTGGGAAGCAGAGCTCCCGGGGCTTGAGGGAGCTGCAGGCTGGAAAGGAGGTGTTGAAGAAGGAGAAGTATACGCGGGCACAGCCTGGCCACTGGCACTCGCCCTCACGAAGGGATGTGGGTGACAGGAAGACCTTGAGGTAGACGGTGAGCAGGGGAAAGCCGCGGTCTGCAGAGAGAAGTCAGGTCTGTGGGGGCATCGGCCACACCTGCCAGGCAGTCGGGAATGGGGAGGAGGCAGGAGCTCCAGGGCTGGTGTAAACCCTGGTCCCCACCAAGGTCCACAAGGCTCAGACTGGTGTTCCAGCTCCGCCTGCCACCTCCTTACCTCTGCTGCACAGCCCTGCTGCCCAGAGCACCAATGCCCCACAGGCCTAGCTCTCATCATTCAGTTCTCGGCTTAGAGGCCCCTTCCTCAGGGAGGTGTGTTGAGCACTGGGTCTAAGGCTCCCCAACTCTGATGGTGGCAACTTCTCCAGTAAGGGGTGACCAGCACCCCCCCGCCACACCCTCCTCAGGAGGTTTGGAGTGGCCGCAGACATACTTCCCCAATGCCTAGAGGGGGCATTTCCGGCAAGTTCCATAACCGAAGCGCCATAGCCATTTCAGCTGGGCTGCGAGGGCTTTCCCAGCCTCCATCTCAGCCCTAGGTGGGCGGCTGCTCCTCAGAGCTGCTCTTCCCATATTCTCTGGCATTCTCTTTGCTTTTTGCTAGCCTGTCCCTCATTGCTCCAATCCCCTGTTGTAATTAATTCTTTACACAAACTCTCCCTATTAAATTACCCTGTGGTTTCTTCCTCCACAGGAACTGGCTGTGCATGAAGCCTCTCCCCACCTTGGAGGGCTTAGGCCTCCTAGGAAATGCAGGCCCAGGGCAAATTCCACACTGGCCCCCACCCAGGGACTCCCATTCCTCAAGCTCCACCCTGGAGGCTCAGGATGAAGAGGGCAGCAACTAAGTGCGTAGAACCACGACCAACCTCAGATGCTGCCTCCTCCAGGAACTGCCTGGGCTGCGCCGGAGGGAGTTGCCCACCCAAGTCCCCTCCCCCTCCCCTGCACCCTGGCTGTCCCTGGCAGATAGGCCTGGGTAGGGCAGGGATGCCTGCTCTGCATTCACAGCCTGAGGCTTGCCTCTCACCAGCAGACAGGGCTCAGGGTGGTTGTGAGGGCTGTGCAAGCCGTGGCCCTGCAGGGGTGCTAGGGATGGGAGCTACCAGGTGCAGCATCACCGTTTCCTGTCACAGGGGCTCTGCTTCCCCCCCACCCCTCCCATTACCAATGTCACATGTGGCCGTGACTCTGGCTCTGACTGCTCCTCTTTCCTCCCTGGCCACCTGGGACAGGCCCAAGTCCCTGCCAGGTACAAGGGCAGCCAGCTGCCGATAAGAAGTCAGGCTTTCCTTGGGAACTGCCGCTTCTCCAGAGAGTTGCAGGTCATTTGCTAAATCAAAACCTTGGGATTTTTCCAGCCCCACTTACTCCCTCTCTCGAAACCTCCTAATCCTTTTTAGCCCCACTGGAAGAGGGATTCGGGTCTGGCAGAAGAGTGTACCCGGATGATTCCCGTGTGTCTCCAAACTCCTACAGCCTCACGCAGCCCTGAAGCTTGTCCTGGCTTCTCTCCAGGCTGGACACAGAGGCAGGCCAGCCTCACTTAACCCCTGACGCCTTCCACACCAGCGGTGGGGAGGAAGCCACGCCGAGCTTCAGTGTCAGCGGCTGTGATAAGGGCGGCTTGAGGAAGGGGTGGGGTGGGGCACGGGGTGGGTGTTGGGGCGGCTCCCTTACTGCGGACACTGAGCTTCTCCCAGGAGCTATGGTCCAGGCTCCGGTTAAGGTAGAGGAGGCCGGTGTCCTCCTGGATGCAGATCCAGTTGTTCTCATGCAGCCGTGTGCGGTATGTGCCGTAGAGATGCTGGCCCAGGCGGAAGCTGGGCACCTCCTCAGGGGCGTCCCGCAGGGCATGGACGTACAGCAAGGGCGTGCCGGCCGGCTGGTCCACATACAGCTTCTCCCAGTAAGCATCCCTCGAGAAGTAGAGGCCCAATGCCACTGTGGGAAGTAGGGAAGTGAGTGAGGGATGGTGAGAATAAGGCTTCTTCAAGGACAAAAAAAAAAAAAAAAAAAATCATTAATTTAAAATTCCGATCTTAGCAGGAGTTTTTCATCTCTGTTCCTGAGAACATGAACACTCAATTATTTGTATAGTTACACACGGGCTAGAAAAGAACTGCTTTAAAACAGAAAAAGAAAAGGAAACAGGGGAAGCAGTATCCTCAGTGACAAGCCTATTCTCAATCATCCAAGCCGGAAGGGCACCTGAACCATACAGACTTCTCAACAGGTCACCCAGAGCCAGAGTGTTCAAGGGCAGGAGACACTGCCAGCCACGTGGGGCAGGCAACAGTTGCCAAAAAATGAAGAAAGCACTTTACAGGAAAGTCATAAATCTTTATCTAAACATACGCCTACCATATGACCCTGCAATTCCACTCCATTCATCCAAGAAAAGTGAAAACATACGTCTATCAAATGCCATAGTTGGAAATGGAAGGATGATTCACAGAAGCCAAGAGCCTAGAGGCCCTTCAGCAGGTGGATGGACAGGCAGACCATGGTGCAGCCATGCCACAGAATCCTGCCCAGCAATGAAAAAGGATGAACTATGGATACACGCAAACACCTGGATGGGTCACACACACAAACCATGCCAAGGTGAGGAAGCCAGGCAGAGGAGAACGCACATGGCACGATTCTGGATGGATGTTAGGCAATGGATCAGACTGGCTGCCTGTGGCAGGCGGGGGTGTGGGGGAGGTGGACAGATTGGGAAGGGCCACAGGGCACTTTCTGGGGAATGTGAAGGTCCCATATCCTGAGAGGGGTGCAGATCACGTGGGCATATTCGTTTGTCAGTATTGTGCAGCTAAGGTCCATGCATCTTATCTATGTAATTTTTATTTATTTATTTATTTATTTATTTATTTATTTTTGAGATGGAGTTTTGCTCTTATTGCCTAGGCTGGAATGCAATGGTGCAATCTTGGCTCACCACAACTTCCACCTCCCGGGTTCAAGCGATTCTCCTGCCTCAGCCTCCCCAGTAGCTGGGATTACAGGCATGCATCACCATGCCCAGCTAATTTTGTATTTTCTTAGTAGAGACGGGGTTTCTCCATGTTGGTCAGGCTGGTCTCGAACTCTCAACCTCCAGTGATCTGCCCGCCTCGGCCTCCCAAAGTGCTGGGATTACAGGTATGAGCCACCGTGCCCGGCCTATCTATGTAATTTTTACCTAAATAACTGAAAAATGAATCACTGAAGGCGCTGTGGACAGAGGCGTAGCTTCCTCGAAGAAGGCAGGATGCTAGCCTCGGCTGTGGCCGAGTGAGCCCAAGCAGGGGCACAGTGCACTATGCTGCTGACTGTGTGTGGCCAACATTTCCCACAGTGGAAAGCTTTTAAAATAGTTTTTGGAACTCATGTACATTGTCGGTGAGAATGGAAAATAATATACAGTTATCATGAAAAACAAGAAGGTAGTTCCCAAAAACTTAAAAATTGAATTACCATGTGATCTACCAATCCCACTTCTGGGTACATACGCAAAAGAATTGAAAGCCAAGTCTCAAATAGATATTTACACACCCATGTTCACAACAGCACTATTCACGGTAGACAAAAGGTGGAAGCAACCTCAGTGGCCATCAATGGATGAATGGATGAACAAAACATGGTCTATACATACAATGGAATATTCAGTCTTAGAAAGGAGGGAAATCTGGCCGGGCGCAGTGGCTCACGCCTGTAATCCTAATACTTTCGGAGGCCTAGGTGGGCAGATCACTTAAGGTCGGGAGTTTAAGATCAGCCTAGCCAACATGGTGAAACCCCGTCTCTACTAAAAATACAAAAATTAGCTGGGCATGATGGCGGGCGCCTATAATCTCAGCTACTTGAGAGGCTAAGCCAGGAGAATGGCTTGAACCCACGAGGCGGAGGTTGTAGTGAGCCGAGATTGTGCCATTTGCACTCCAGCCTGGACAACAGAACAAGACCTGTCTCAAAAAAAAAAAAAAAAAAAAAAAAAAAAAAAGGAGGGAAATCCTGACACAGGCTATAACACTGATAACCCTTGAGCACATTATGCTAAGTGAAATAAGCCCATTGCAAAAGGATGAACACTGCATGATTCCACTTATGTGAGATCCCTAGAGTAGTCAAATTCACAGACACAGAACATAGGATGGTGATTGCTAGGGCTTGGGGGAGACAGGATGGGGAGTTAGTGTTTGATAGGGACAGAGTTTAAGTTTGGGAAGATGAAAAGTTCAGGGATGGAGGTGGTGATGGCTGTACAACAATGTGAATGTACTTAATGTCCCTGAAATGTATACTTAAAAATAGTTACATTGTAAATCATTTTTGTGTATATTTTTCCACAATAAAAAATAGTATGAATTTTTAAAGAGATGGATACATAGGCAAAAAATGCTTAAAATCCATTAAGAACCTGCAAATAGACTCTAGAATGCCCAAACAATACCAACATCCAAAGGAGACATTAGGAATACTGCACTTGTATGTAATCGATCTCTCTTTTTGATCAGTTTGCTCCCACCCAGACGGTTGCTGCTTGAGGTTGCTGAGGGGTCCGGAGGGCGGGGCCTGCAGCAGCAGTTGAGAACGCCCCCAGGGCCGCTGGGCTCCTCCAGGACACACCTGGGGGAAACAATCAAGTGCCAAGGGGAGCCTGGAAGAGAACAGGTGAGACGTCTGGAGTCCCACAGTGGGAAAATAGAACAGGAGAAGGCTTCTCTTGAAGTGCTCACTGTACATCAGGAACACTGCTCCCATGACAGTGCCCTCGGGGTGGGAGGGGGGTGCTGCATTTCTGGCGACAGAGGGTGAGAGATTGTAACTCACAGTGGCCTCACAGGGCGAGGAGGGTCCAGATGCCCTGGCCCCGATGAGCCCCCTCCCAGTCCCATGTGGCATCCTATGTCTGGGCTATCCATGCAGGCGGTGGGGTCCATGTTCTTACCCCAGAGGGGATGCTAGGGGTTGACTGAGCTCAGGTGGGGAGAGGCAATGCAGCTCAGCTGGGTCTAGTTTTCTCTGGGACACACACCTCTGGCCCTGGTCTTCCCAATAAGAACCATTTGCCCTTGGGTGGCCGTGGGGTGGCTCTGGTGATGCCCAGGCTGCAGAAGAGTGGGTAGGGCCCTGGCACCCCATCTGTCGCAGGAGCAGATCCAGTCTGGGAATCCCACAGGTGCTCCTCTGGGGCCTCCATGATGTGCAAGCACCTTTAGTGGTCCAGGGACTAGAGGTAGGACAGGCCTGGGCTTCCCAAAGCCCCCACCACAAAGCCCACATGTGCAGGAGAGAACGGGCCTTCCTGCTCCCATCTGGCAGAGCCCACCCCTACAGGATCGTGGGGGGCCCAATCCCAATTGGTCTCCCTGCTGCCAAAAGGGATTTGTGGGTCAGGCAATGATTGCGAGCAGAAACAGACTTAAATGCACTTAAAATGCCTCCCAGGTGGTCTCTGCAGCTGGGCACAGCTGTCTTAAGGTTCCCGCTTGTCACAGACACTTCTAGATGGAAAAACACATGGTCCAAGGTGGGAGAATGAAGGAGGTGGGTGCAGGACCTGCCTCAGCGGAGTGCAGCCTGGGCAGTCCCAGTGGGCCCTGCTCAGAGGTCTCACGCTTGGTTTAATGCTCTTTGCTACAGTCTTGAAATTCTTCATAATTCTAGAACAGGGGGCCCACAAATGATGCAGCCAATCGTGGTGGGTCAGCCACGGGGGAGAGCTGGGGAACAGCTGCTGGCATCAGGCACCACCGGACTGTGCAGACTCTGCAGAACACTGGCCTCCTCTGGGCCTCAGTTTCCCCAGCTTCGGAGTGGGGGAGGCATGCTAAGGAGAGGAGGAACGGCCAGTGCAGGTGCAGCCAGGCGTGCACCTCTGCACAGGGGTGTATCATCATGAGGCTCTCACTGCAGACTCAGCCACTGGGTGCAGATCCCTTCACTGCCCATTTCACATATAAGAACAGCAAGGCTGGGTGGCGAGAAGCCTGACCAAGTGAAATAGCTGGACATGCTGTGAGGCTTTGTGTCTTGGGGGTTAGGATAACAGCTAAGAAAGTGATGGTGGAAGTCAGGTGCCAGCAGGTGCTGAGCCTGCCAGGAGGCCCAGTGCCCTGCTGGTTGGCTTCCCATCCTGCTGCCGCCTTTCTGCCTAGAAGGGCCGCCTGGCCTGTGGACCAAGGCCAGGCCCATGGGTCGAGACCCACGTCTGGTGACAGCCACTCCCACTCCTGGCACCATGGGAAGGTCACCAGCAGGACTTACAAAGCTTTTCCCACCCCGTGCCTTCAAAGCCCAAATGCCACGTGGTGACAGAATCCTCCCCCAAACCTAGCACACAGGTGTCTGCCTGGACAGCTTTGGTTGCCAGGGCTGGGCCCACCCTGTACTTCTGCAGCACAGCGGTGGCCTGGCACACACCACACCCACCGACGGTGCAAATGGCAGTGTCGCTTGTCTGAGAAACCAAGAGGATTCCCACATCAACCCTCAATGACCCCCGCCACCGTGGTTCTGGTTCCTCAGGCTGGCTGTGCCCAGGCACCATGCAGGATGGGGTGGGGGAAGGTCCTGCTTGCTCACAGCACACTTGCCAAAGACCCAAGTTGCTGCTCACATTCAGAGAGACCTCAGAAACCTTCAAGGCCTGTGTAGTGTGTGTCATGAGTGTGTGTATATGTATGCATGCACAGGGCATGCAGGAGACAGAAAAAGAGATGGAGGCACGCCCACCTAAGACCCCATCTGCTCCCACCCTGCCCAGCTCAGCAGGAAAGAGTCTGCCCTAGTGTTTGACAGAGTGAAGTGCTAGACTGTTTCCAATGTTCCACACTTGGCTGGGCTGTTTAAATTATTCATCTTTGGATGCAGAGGGGACCAGTCCTGAGCCCCCTCGTCCCACATGTGCATGTGCACACACCTTGTCAATCCACACACTCCGTCCAGGTGTGCACATTCTCATGCCCAGGCAGGCCTGGAGCAGG
The DNA here is from genome assembly GCF_028858775.2 of Pan troglodytes. Lineage (NCBI taxonomy): Eukaryota > Metazoa > Chordata > Mammalia > Primates > Hominidae > Pan > Pan troglodytes. The sequence goes on along the minus strand of NC_072406.2, from coordinate 55,849,770 downwards.
CTACTTTGCAGGCAGCACAAGACCAAGCTTCATCGGTGGAGGGCTTTGGAGAGATGCTGGGACAGGCCAGGGGTTGCTCCTGTCTCTGGTTGTTACACCTGCCTTTTCTAGGTCCTGCTGCCCGGGCAGTCCACGAGACAGGGTGTGCTATGTGCTCCACCCTAGCGCATACCCAAAGCATGCAATCCCTCGGCACTGATGCAGCCCACACCTGAGCCTAGCCATCAGCTTCCTGCAGCCCCCAGCCTCAGCTCCCGTGCCCTAAGGATAGTTCCTGCCAGACCTGAGCCTGCACAGCAGCCCCAGCCTAGCATCCAGCTCCTCCCTCAGGCTCTGACCCCAGCTGGGAAGGGGTTCCTTCCCTGGTGCCAACCTGCAGCTGAGGGTGCCCCACAGAGCTCTCCCCACCCCCATTCATCCCTCTTTCATCACAGCTTAGTGCCTCTGATGTTACTGCTCCTGTCTCAGGGACCACGTGGGGCTGTCTCCTGGTCAGACTCAGGCGGACACATTGCACACATGCATTCCTTCTCTCACACACACTTATTCTCTCAGACGCATACCATTACACACCACGGGGGCACACACTGTTATACACTTGTTCGCCCATATGCTCACACATTCTCACACTGCCAATAGGGCTCTAACAAGCACATGTATTTGCTCATACTGGTATATACCCACTTTCACACACAAGCACACACATTTTCCTGCACGCTTGGTGCACACATACTAAGCGTGGCCTGGCCCTGTCTGTGGAGGCAGGGGCTCACCAGCTCTCCACAGGCTCCTGGCTGTGGCCCTTGGTCTCTCACTCCCCCACTGCCGACCACCTGGCAGCTCTGATGGGGCACTGTGAGGTCACCCTTGCCATGGCATGGTGACCCTGCCACAGAAACACAAATGGAGCTCCAGACGATGAAAAACTTCCCTAGGATGGCAGCACAAGGGCCGAAATTTGGGACTTCCAAAAAAGAAAACAATAACAACGATATGATCCAAAAACTGCATGAATTAGAAGCAGCGTAGGGCATGTGTGTAGAGCAGGCCCTTCCTGCAGAACCCCTCATGTGACACCAGCCCCACGCCTGCCCTTGATGGGTGGCAGATGATGCAGATGACAGCTTTATTATGGCCCAGCAGAATCTCCTTAAGAGACGATTTCCTAATGCAATCATCTTCCTGGGAATGGGAAACAGGCCCCAGGGCTCCTCCCTGGGAGCTGGGGGTGGAAAGAGGCGGTCCCCGCCTCCCCAGGCCAGCTGTCCCTATGGGGGTCCCTCCAGCCCCATGCTGAGCACTGTTATCCTCTCAGGATGTGACCTGTTACCCCACCCCCACCCCCCCACCGCTTCCCTCCCACTTCCCACTCATGTTTTCTCTTACTATAGTCAAATATTTGACATGTACAACGAATACATTTCACAGAACATTTACGCTGAACAAACACCCTGGAGCCCGTGGCCCTGCTGAACTGGATGCTTGGCCACACTGCTGCTCCTCCCGCCTCCCCACCTGCCACTGTGTCCCACCCCCACCAGCAGGAGCCTGCGCCTGGCCTTCTTCTTGCCTCATTTTTTGACGTCATTCATGGAAGGCCCATTTTTGCTGGGTGGAGAATTCCATGTGGACAGCTATTTTCCTCCACTCTACATAAGGTCTGGCTCCCGTCTTTCAGCCTCACTGCTGCTGCTGAGGGCCCATGCTCAAGCCGGCCCCTCCTGGGTAACCCACTTTCTCCCAGCTGCTCCCAGGACCTCCTCTGTCTTTGGTGCTGTCCAGCATCGCTGGGATGCTACCGAGGCTGCTCACCCCCTCGGCTGGTTTCCTCCTCTGCACCCTGTCCTCCAGATGGTGGCAGTGGCTCACTCGCCAGCCATATCCAGGCCCTGGGCTGTTAATCCTGTCTCTATGCTGGTGTGCAGCATGCTGATCAGCAGCCTGGGCATCTCCATGCCTTGCTCTCTCCACTCCTTTGCCTCAGTTTGGCCCCTCCTCACCCCAAATTGTCCCCAACTCTTCCCCATCTCATCACGGTATGGCCCCACCTCACTGCCCAGGTCACACACCTCAGTCCCCAGATCCCTTTCTCTTTCACCCCTCACCCCACCTCCCAAGTCCCCTCTGCCACCCCTGTCCAACCCTGGACCACATGCTGGGCAGGACAGGCAATCTCGCACAGAGGAGCCAGGGTCCACTGAATCATGGCACCCTCTGTGGAGCCCTGTGTTAACTGTCCGCTGCTTGCAGAATAAAACATAGCTCCTCATCAGGGCTCCCAGGGCCCCCTCTGCCCTCCAACTCACTTCCTCCTCACTCTTACAGGGTGCCTACCTTCCTGCCACATCTGCCAACTCACTTTCTGTGAGCTGAATGAATAAATTTATGAACCAATGAATGAATCAATGAATCAACGAGCCAGTACAATGGTTTCATAAACAGGAGTGTGAAAGGGCTGGGCACATTTGGGAAATGGTCAGAATTTGGGAAGGGGAAGGGAGTAAGGGGACGGGGAGATACTGTGACATGGTCTCACGGGCACTGGAGCCACGGGCAGGCTGTCAGTGGCAGGACAGAGCTGTGTGGATGCACCCTATGCACACGTGCAGTGCCCACTAGTGCACCAGCAGCCTTGTGGGGCCAGCCACTGTGCTGAGCAAACAAGCCTGAGGCTGAGGACAAAACCACTCCTTTTCAGCTCAGGAAATGATCTATCGGTGCCTGAGGAGCCCTGGGCACTGGAGCTGCCAGCCAGACTCGCTTGGGTAGGACCACCTGCAGCATGCTGCACAAACCTGGGTCCTGGGCTCTGTCCCAGCTGGAGGCTGCTTTTGCCTGGGAATATAATCTAACTTTGCATTTAGGGAAAAAACACGGATCAAGGGAGGCTGTACTGTAAATAACAAATTTGGAGGTGTACATAAAGAGAGATTCTAGTTTTAAAAAGTTATTTTAAATTGTGGTAAAATACACATGAACTTTATCATCTTAAAATTTTTAAGTGTACAATTCAGTGGCATTAAGTGCGTTCACACTGCCATGCAAACCATCCTTCCACAGCACTCTTTTTATCCTGTAAAACTGAAATTCTGTACCCATGAGACAATTACTCCCCCTCCTCTCCTCTCCCAGTTCCTGGAATCCTCCATTCTACTGTCTCCACGAATTTGACGAATGCAGGGACCTCATATAAGTGGAATCATACAGTGCTTGTCCTTCTGTGACATAATGCCCTCGAGGTTCAACCATGGCATAGGATGTGGCAAATTTTTTTTCCTTTTTAAAGCCAAGTAATATTCCATTGTATGTCTGTATTATATTTTGCTTATCCATTCATTGGTCAATGGACACTTGGGTAACTTCCTCTTTGTGGTTACTATGAATAATGCTGCTGAAAATGGGGACATACAAATGTATTCTGACTGCTTCCTGCTTCCTTTCCTGTATGTATCCAGAGTGGAGGTGCTGGAGCCGAAGTCAGCTCTAGGTTTAACCTTTGAGGAGCCTTTCTGCTGTTCCCCACAGCAGCTACACTATTTACCTTCCAGCAGTGCGCAAGGGTTCAGTTTCTTCACATCCTTACCAACACTGGTTTTTTTTTTTTGATAGTAGACATCCAAATGGGTGTGAGGTGGTATCACATGGTGATTTTGATTTGTATTTCTCTAATGAGTGGCAATGCTGAGAATCTTTTCATGTGCTTCTTGGGGCCATCTGTAAATCTTATTCGGAGAAATGTCCATCCAGGCCCTGTGCTCATTTTTGTTGTTGTTGTTGTTGGGTTTTTTTTTTTTTTTTGTATGGAGTCTCACTCTGTCACCCAGGCTGGAGTGCAGTGGCACGATCTCGGCTAACTGCAACCTCTGTCTCCTGAGTTCAAGCGATTCTCCTGCCTCAGCCTCCCAAGTAGCTGGGATTACAGCCACCTGCCACCACGCCTGGCTAATTTTTTTGTATTTTTAGTAGAGACAAGGTTTCACCATGTTGGCTAGGCTGCTTTCGAACTCCTGACCTCAAGTGATCTGCCTGCGTGAGCCTCCCAAAGTGCTAGGATTACAGGAGTGAGCCACCGCACCTGGCCCCCTGTGCTCATTTTGGAATCAGGTTTTTTTGTTGCTGTTGTTGAGTGTGAGGAGTTCTCTACAGATTCTGGATTAACACTGATCAGATCTATGAATTACAAGTTTTTCTCCCATTCCATGGGCTGTGTTTTCACTCTTCTGATTGTGGCCTTGGTTCACAAAAGTTTTACATTTTGATGTAGCCCAATTCATCCATTCTTTCTTCGGCTGCCTGTGCATCTGGTTTTTATAGGGGGATTCCAGTTTTAAAGATGTGTACACAGCTAAATCTTCAGCTAGAACCAAGGTCAAACAGAAGCATGAAATTTTTGGCCCCATCTGGCATCGCCCTGCTGCCCTGGTCACCTGCCTGGGGCAGGTACACACCTGGGCACGGCCAGTATCTGCTGCAGTTCCCACTTCAGCTGCTGTCCACTCATGAGACCACAGCATCCAGGCACGAGAGCGCCCTGACTGGCTAGGGAGCGCGCCATCTCTAGGCAGGTGTGAGGGCTCACAAGGGCTGGGCCGCTAGGGCCAGCCCTCGGTGCCAGGGTCCCAGGGGGCCAGGAGCCTGCAGAGGAGGAACCTCTGCTCCTGACCGGCACCACTGCTGCATGCGCCTGGGTGCGCAAAAAAGGTTTTTGTTTTAATTCATTTTAAAATCAAAAGGATGAAATAAATATAATAAGAAATAAATAATAATAAAGTGGCCTGGATTGTGTTTGTCTTATACCAACACAGTTGCAGAATATAATTTTGCTTTTGGATGTGGGAGGGGCCCATGGTGCACGCATGTGGCCCTGGCTTGAGAGTCACCTGGTTGTGCCTGAGCCCCCAGGAGGACAAGGCTTAGCATGGAGCACACAGCCCTGAGCAAGGCAGGGACCCATCTGAGGCCTCAGCAGAGGAGGCAGCGCCCAGAGGCGGCCCAGTCTCAGCTGCCTTCTGTCACAGAGCCCTTCCCTTTGCCACGCCTCCTCCTCACACGAGCCCAGTGCCAACCCAAGAGGCTCCCGGGCAGCCACTACTGGACACTGGTTTCCAAGTGACGATTAAGTGCACCCTGCCTGGCGTCCTGCTCTCTTCCTAAATTCCCTGTGTCTTCCCTGCACCTGGGGGTGGCTCTCATCACCTCTGACTCAGGAGGTTCAGTGGGCTCTCAGACTCACCCCTGCCCAGGGCAGCCACCACACACAGCTGTTCACAGGTGTCTCTCTGAGCCATTTGCCAGGCCTGGGCCTACTCACACATGTCCAGTTTCCCTTTCATACACAGAGCCTGGTATGTGCAGCTGCCTGCATGCCCCTGCCATCAGCCCCTCACTCCGGGCCCTGGTGCTCGCTCGCTCAGCCTGGCCCAGGGCTCCCAGGTGCATGGCCATCCCTGTCCTCTCCACCTGTGGGAGTCCTGCCCACTGTCCTGAACAAGCTCCTGTCCCAGCCCCGATCTCTGCCCCAAGTCCTGACCTTGCTGGCCTTTGCCTCCCTTAACTCTCAGGGTTCTTGTCTGATGATAACAAGAGTATGAGGCTGACAGACAGTGCCCACACACTCAACCTGCTCTTGGCAGGGACGGCTTCCTCCAGATGCCCTGCCTATGAGCCAGAGGAGGGCCCCGATGGCCGGCCTGTTAGCAGGTGGGACAGGCCACATGTGCTCCACGCCTCCCAGTGTGTGGTGTGTCCTTGCACGTGGGGGCGGGCTCCCCAACACAATGCTGTCGGCCCTGGTACACAGCAGGAGCACCCTGGTTCTGCCTCTTGACAATGTCCCCTGGGGTCCTGAGGTGTGTCCAGAAAGAACGGACATGCACTTCCTACGCCACCTGCATGCCTCGGGAGAGGTGACAGTAACTGGGTCCTGAGTACTTCCTTGGGCAGCAAAAGGAGCGGCTATCCTGGCAGCCCACCAGCCAGGCAGGACAGATGGACACGCACATGCTAACGGCTTGCTGGTCACACATAGCCCTGGGCTCATGGGGAGGATGCTTGCTGGCCAAGAAAACAGGCAGCTTGTCAGCCCTTTCCCTGGCAAGGAATCCTTACTTTTGGAGAGATGAATGTGTTAGACCCTAAGGCTGGAGACCCTGGGACACCTGACCCCGGCAGGGACGTCAGGAGAGCTGACTGGGGGCACCCATGTGCACCCTCCCTGAGGTCAGCCGGCTGGGGAAGTCATCACACGCTTCTGCTGAGCAGACGCTGCCTGACCTGTTTAAAGGGCCCAGCACTGGGTGGAGGAGAGTGCCTAGCCCAGGCTGAGGGGCCAAGGGGGCTGCCCCACGCTGCCCGTTCTGAAAAGATGCCTGACCAAGAGACAGCCACAGACAGGCAAGTGGAGGCTAAAGGGAAGGGACTGCAGCCACAAGCAGGAGCCAGTGCCCAGCAGGACGGGAGGGCTGGGGGCAGAGCCAGAGTGAAAGGAGGGGAAAAGCAGCAGGAGGTAGAGGCAGTTCAGATGAGCAGCAACAGCACAGGGCCGGAGGTAAATGCTGGCTGGAGACAGGAGGCCAGCTCCTCGGGCCATGAGGGCATGAACTTAGGAAGAAGAGGAAGGTTGGGCAAGCTTGTGGATTCCAGGCAAGGCTGTGGACTCCATCTGGGTGATGTAGAGAAAGTGTGTGTTGCAGTGGTAATGAGCCTGGAGCAAGGGACATATATTTGTATCTCAGTTTCTCCTCTGTACCCACTGAGACTCAGAGCTCCCACCACACAGGAGTGTTGGGAGCTAGAAGGAATTAATGCACATGAAGTTCACAGAACAGTGGCTGACACCAAGCAAATGCTCACAGAAGATGGCTGCATCATGACCATCAACATCACCGTCACTTCTACCACTACCATTACCTCCACCTTACCCGCCACTGCCTCACCACTACCACCAGCACCATCACCTCCACTACTACCACTGCCTCCACCACCACCATCCCCACCTTCACCATCATGACCTCCACCACCACCTTCACCATCACCTTCACTAATACCATGGCCTCCACCACCACCATCACCACCACCATTGCCTCCACCACCACCATTCCCACCACCACCGTCTTCACCATCACCACCACCATCACCGTTGCCTCCACCAGCACCATCACCACCACAATCGCCTCCACCACCATCACCACCTTCACCATTATGACCTCCACCATCAATATCCCTATCACGTCCACCACCACCGTCTTCACCATCAGCACCACCACCACAACCACCACTCACTATCATGACTTCCACCATCAACATTACCATCACCTCCACCACAACCATCATCACTACCTCCACTATCACCATCACCAATACCACCACTACCAACACCAACACCAACACCATGACCATCACTATCACCAGCACCACCCCCATCTCACCTCTATCCCTACCACTCTCATCACTTTGCTGGCATCCTGAGACTTCCAAATGAAAGCAGCTTTTTGCCAGGTTTAACCTATACTAACCATGGAAGGAAATTTGGGCTGTAAAGACCCACAGGGCCACCACTGGCTCATCCTGCCCGCTGTTGTATTTATAACCCTGCTTGATCCCTGGCACAAAGAGCAGGTGTGAAGGAAAATCCTGGGGCAGGCTCTGGTAACTGGAGTCCATAGAAGCCCCTCTTCGGGAGCACACTGTATCAGCCCCTGGTTCCTCGGCCTAATTGTACCCGCTAACAAGTCAATACCTCCTTTGAGAAAAATCTGACAGCCTGTCCCATTCTTAGTTCACTGGGTTTAAGCATCTCTCTGTAAAACCATCAAGAAAACACTGGTCTCTGCAGATGATGGACAGCTCAGTGCATATACCGGGCGCTCAGTAAACACCAAGGGCAGCTCCTTCCGTGGTATCCTGGTGACACCAGTTATCATCATGGCAGTGCGGCCTCAGTACCAGACTTAAGAATTGGTTCCTCCAAAATGCTGGGCAGGAGACCCGGTGTGGAGTGCAGGATCTCCTCAGATACCTCTCCTCTTGGACCTCCAGCCAGGCAGGGTGGCCAGTAGCTGGAAGAGCAGCTGAGGAGTAGGAGAGATGGGGCCCGGCCCTGGCCTGGGAGGCACCACGATCCCTGCATGCACGAGCATGGCCCTCCTTAACTGAGGCTCTTCTCACACATCCAGTCTGAGCCCCTGCTGTAGAACAGAGATATCATTCACCCCATCCCATGCCAGAAAACAGAAGCCCAGAATTCCCGCTGCACACCCATGGTAGAACTGCAACCAGGACATGAGCCTCCTGACACCCCTAAAAGCCATGCAGCCTTCTGCCGTGAGTGGGGAAGGGGTCCAGGCATGGCTGAGGTTTGGGAGAAGGAGGTCCGCAACTGGGCACTGGGGGACCTGGCAGCCCAAGGCTACCTTCTGCACACAGACCCAGCCTTCTGCTCTGAGGGGCCCAGGCCCTAAGCTGCACGATGGCCACCACCCACACTTCCATACCCAGACCAGCTGCAGCGGCCTGGCCAAGATGATGGGCGCTCCTGCCCAAATGCAATTTCCCAGCTGCTGCAGAGTTAATCACCAGCCTCACTGGCAGTTGCTTCCGGCTTCTATGCAAAGGAAACTGCCAATTAGGTTATAGTTAATTTCTTTCCTAGGGCAAGGCCTAGCTGAACAGGACTGGCCACCCAAGTGGCCTGTGGATGACCGTGTAAGGGTCACTGGCCCCCTTGGCTGCAGGGCTGTAGAGTCTGCCCCAGCTGATTACATTGTTCACTGGCCCTGGCCTGGGGTAACGGGGCCAGGGCATCACCACTGGCTTTGACCCTGGTGCCTCTGGCCTGGGCAACTGTCCCCATGCACTCAGCAAGGCAGTGACTCAGAGCATGTCCATGTGCAAATTTAAGTCAATCTGTCAGCTCATGTTCCTCAAGCTGAGACGGTCTTGCCCATTTTCGCCCTACCCCAGCCCCTTCTCATCCCTGTTCAACATTAATCAGTAGGAATCCACGGTGTGCTCCTCATGAGCAGGTCTGCTCCGGGCGCTTCATCTGCATCACCCACTGCATCAAAACAACTGTCAGAGGTAGGGACCATGAGGATTCCCATCTCACACAGGAGGAAAATGAGGCAGCACTAGCTTAGGTACCCTGCTGGAGGCCACACAGAGGCTAGGAATTAAGCTGCAGTCTGGCCTGGGCTTCTCTGTTCAGTGACAGGCATGCAGAGAATCCGAGGCACCGTGAGCTACCACCCCTTCTGCATTGGGCTGCAGAGTAGAAGCTGGGCTCTCCCTGGAGAGAGGACACAAAAATGGCTTGAGGGTCTGCTCTCAAGAGCAGTGGAGAGCAGAGGGAGAGAGAGTCAGGAGCCTCTGAGACAGTAGGTTTCAGCCCAGCACAGACCTGGGGCCAGACAAGCTGCCAATCCTGATGCCCCAGGTCACAGCCAGGCAGCCCGATGCGGGGGCACCACCTGCATCTGGATGCTGTTATCCAGGTCCTGGGAGCAAAGACCTCAACATCAAGGGTGAAGAAGAATCCAAACCCAAGGCTGGGGATGCCATGCAGGGAAGGGGATGCCCAGGGGAGTGGTGCCAAGTCTTCACCTGACACTACCCCCATGTGTGACAACTCACACCTCCCTCAGGGCCTCAATTTCTCCATGTGTAAAATGAGAGGTTTGCACTGATGTGTAAGCTCCTCTCAGCCGAGGTCCTCATGCCCTTTGAGTCCACGTGATGTCTGTGCAGGAGTATCCACAGAATGAGCTCCTGACCAGGGGCCGAGGGGCAGACGGTGGCCGAGATGGAAATCAGGACAGGCTCTGGCCTAGGTGGCCCCTGGGGGGTGAGGGACATGGGGCCAAAACAGGATTAAGACTGCAAGTGTCCTCCCAGGCCACTGACGATGAGGCAAGAAGACAAAGGCCTAGTCCAAAGGAGAGAGTTCAGCAGCAGGAAGGAGCAGAAAGGCAGGGCAGAGCGGCCTAGCCCATGCCCCTGTGCTTCCCCGCTGTTTGCCAGGGCTGGGCACTTGGCTTCCCTGGCTCTGTCCCTAGCTGCGAATGGGGACAGGAACTCCTCCTTGGGAGCACAGAGTGCCTGCCTATGGATGCCAGTGTTCCACCCCCACCAAGCAGATTTGCAGGAGCCCACAGAGGCTGCCTGCCACCCTCGGTTCAGGGCCCCCCAGCTCCATGCTGGCCTCCAGAGCTGCCTAGGTGCATCCACCGCTGTCCTGAGAAAACTGCCCCAGGGCCTGGCAGCATGACATCACACCACGGCAATGATGATAATCAACTTACAGCGGATCCGATTATCAGCCTGGTTATTTTTAGAGTCAGGGTTCAGGATGAGCGAGAGAGGGCGGCCCTGGTTCCCCTGCTGCTGAGTCTCGTCTTGTCAGTGGGGTGGGGATCTGCTGGCTCCTTGCACCTTCCCCTTCCTCCATCCTTCACAGGGCGGTTCCTGAGAGGCCCCTTCTTATGCACAAGCAGTGACACCATGGTTTCCAGATGTTTGTGCTCAATGTGGCCTCAGAGTCCAGGTCTTCCAAGAATGTCCTCAAGGTCCTCGAGGGCAGTGGTGATTCAATGCCCATGTGAGGAATCAGACGAATCCATACTCTCCTCACAAGGGACCTGGGGCTCAATCACTGACAGTGACGGCCCTGGATGAAGCTGCTTCTCTGCAGCTCTTCATGCAGATGCAACAGCAAAGTCAGCTGTATGGCAAGACAGCCATCTAGTTAGACAACAGGCAGAGGGCTCGAAGAGATGCTTCTCCAAAGAGACATGCAACTGGCCAGCATGCACAGGAAAAGATGCCCAGCACGCCATCACCGGGGAAAGGCAAACCAAAGCCACAATGAGCTAGCACTGTGCACTGGCTGCAGGGCCAGAGTGAGACATGAACCAGAGAATAACAGAGAATAATGCGTGGTGGTGAGAATGTAGATAGATTGTAACCCTTGGGAATGTAACACAATTCAACCACTGTGGAAAACAGTTTGGCGGCTCCACAAAATATAAAACAGAATTACCCAGCGATTTCATGTCCAGGTATGTACCCAAAAGAACTGAAAGCACGAACTCAGGTATTTATAACAGGAATGTCCCTGGCAGCATTTTTCATAACTGTCAAAAGGTGGAAAGCACCCACGTGTCCATCCCCAGATGAATGGGTGACGGCACACTATTTACCCCTCACAGGAAGGGGCTGACGCGTGCCACAGCCTAGAGGAACCCTGAAGACCTTATGCTGAGTGAAGCCAGACAACAGTCCATGCAGATGAAATGTTCCAGGACAGGCCAAGTCGCAGAGACAGAACGCAGGCTGGGGGTTGCCCGGGGACAGGAAGCAGCTGTTTAATGGTTATGGGGTTTCCTTTTGGGGTGATGCAAATTTTTTGGAACTAAGGCAATGCCTGTTCAATGTTGTGAATGCGCTAAATGCCACCAAATGGTTCACTTATAAATGGTTAAACTTATGTTACATAAATTTCACAATTAAAAAAGAGTAAACCATAATTATTTGCTACCCTGTTTCCCCCTCCGTCCCCCTCAGCTGCTGGGACCGCCACCAGCCCCTGCTATGTGGACCAGGACAAGGGATGGAGAGCCGGTAGGCAGAAGTGTGTGCAGGTACACCCCTGCATGCCCCCATCCCCGTGTCCTCTGTACTTGAAGCCTCCTGGGGTGAGAACGACCATGTGACAGGATCCCATGGAACACAGGGAAAGTGACGGTGGCCCCCTCCCAGGCCTCAAAGCTCCTTAAGCCTCAGGCTTCTCGAAGCTCTGTGCCCTCCTGTGCACACAGCCAGGCACATGGGCTGGGAGGTGTGGCCACCCAGTGGGTAAGGGCCATGCTAGGCTATGCCACAAGAAGGACATAGTAGATGGCGTTAAGCCCCTGAGACTGGGGGGCGTTCCTGTCACCAAGTACAGTCTCACATGCCCCTGCAGATACAGGTGGTGGGGAGGCTAGGGGAGCAAAGACAATTTGAGGCTTTCCCGGGTCACGAGTTTTCAAGGTGCTGTGGGGCATCCTGTATGGGACCTGCCAGAAGAGTCTCCTGCAGAGACAATCTGTGGGCTGCCCACCGGTGCTGGGTCCCATAGCCAGGCTGGCCCCTCACGATGGCAGAGCAATGTGCCCATGTCACCAAGCGCCCATGAGCCCCGTTGTTTCCCTGGGTGAGGAGGGCCAGGCCCGGAGCCTCACTTGGGCTAAGTGTTAGGCTTCCTGGGGCTGGCAGATGCCCTATAGGCAATGGAGGTGGAGCAGGAAGGGGAACAGAGCAGGAGGAAGCCCCTGGCCCCTAGCCCAGCAACAGCTGCCGGGTCTGTGCCAGTTGCACTGACAAGTAGTATGAGGAAGAAACCAATGAGCCCTCTCCCTCCCTCCGGAGCTGCACCAGCTCATGCTGCACCCCCAGCTTACCCACCCTCGTCCCAGCACCCAGAGCACACATCTCCCCAGTCATTACTTAAATTCTAGGAAATACATGTTTCCTTTTTCCCTCTCAGGAACACAAGGGCGAGAATCCTCTGGAGTCACAGGCACACAAGGGAACTGGAAACAGCTTGGTGGCCACTGTCCTGCTCCTGCCCTGGGGCCACACTGCCCCTCAGGTGCTTCCTTGGAACCCTGGCTCCTGCAGGGCATGGAGAGCAGCAGCACAGAGGAGCAAGGGCCAGGAGTGGAAGCGCAGCTGCAGCACCCGAATCTGGGAGGGGGTCTAGAACCTGGGGCTGTAGGGCCACAGGCTCTTCCCTGAGCACAGAACCCCAGCACCAGGCCCTCCAGGTATCCCTGATATCAGGGAGGAAAGCCTATGCCCGCTGGTCCACCAGGTAGGCGCACACCTGTCCAGGTGCAGCGGTGACCTTTCTGTGGTGGTGCCTGGGCTGCTATACTTTGTGGAGCCACTCCTTGAGGCAAAAGCAAACAAAGGTGTTTGCTTGGAGCTGGCCACCTGCTCCCTCCAGGGCCAGGTGCTACCTGAACTGCTGTCCTTAAGGTCCTGCTGGCACCATCTCCCTGCCCCAGGCTTTTCAGGGGCCAAGAGCCCAGCCAGGAGGAGCTGTGGGAACAAGGACAGCTTGCTGCCTGCTCTTCCCCAGCCCTGCCCTGCCTGCAGTCTCAGGGTGGACAGTTCAGGGACCCACAGGCTTCATGGCCTCTAGGCTTGGGGAATGGAGGGGAGCGGGGTCCCTGAGGCCCCCATGATCACACAGCTGCGGGACCAGAGCTCCATGGAGGTTCAGGCCTCATTGTCTCAGCGCCAATCCAAGTGCCCAGGCCTGGCCCCAGAGCTCAGAGAAGGGGGGAGAAAGCAGAGAGGTAAAGCAGGACCTCAGGGGCTGCCAAGTGTCCCAGAGCCTTGGTCAGGAGAAGGCCCATCCTCCAAAGTTCTCCTATGAGAGGTAGAGCCTGCCTCAGGGGACAAAGAATCAATCACCAAGGCTTCGCCTCAATCCCTGAGCCGGCCCTGGCTGCTGTTCTAGTGGGGGAGCCAGAGGGGCTCTGGTGGGCCTGGGGCCTTCTCCCCTTCCAGCCCCAAGGGGTGCAGTGCCTGGGTCATGGACCCCAAGGGACCTCCCCATTTGACCTCATAGTCCCACTGACTGGCAGCCTCCCAGGGGCCATGGGGTGCTCCCCTACCCCATGGGGCACAGAAGACGGCTCTGGCAGGCCCAGGTGCAGACGGGCAGGGAGAGACAGCCCTGGTGCCATCATCACCTTCTCTGTGACCATGACTGAGGTGTGCTCCCTGCCTGGTGGTCACTGCCCAGTCCCCGCCCCTTGCCACACACGCATGTGGAAGTCACTACACAGGGTCTCCTTGACTACGGTCTCTCCCTGCCATGAGACAGCTCTGGAGAGTCTCCCAGCCCTAGAGCAGCAGGGCAGGAGCCGAGGCTCCCTCAGGAGTGCTCCCAGCCTGCTGTTGTTACTATTATTGTTACTGTTATTGTTACTATTATTGTTACTATTAAGTCACTCTGCTGAAAAATAATTGCAGAGGAGTGGGGAGATAGAGGGCACAGCAGAGAACAGGGAGGGAGCATAACCTGGCACCAGGAAGCAGCCTCCAAAGAAGGAAAGGGGGACGGGGGGGCCCACTTCTGGGGGAGGGGCTCCTGAAGTGGAAAGGAAGTGCCTCCGCAGGAGGGGAGGAGGGGAGCAGGGAGCATGGGGGGCTGCACCCTGCTTTGCCCCTATTCCCTGGCTTTCTTCTCCCAGGCTGTCCTGGAGGATGGGAAAAATGAGGAGGAAGGCCCTGTCCTGCATGAGGAAACACAGCTGTACCCCCATCCCTGATGCCCAAACCCCATCCCTGCACCCTTGTCTTCAGAGCAGTAGCTTCCATCCGATGCCAGGGCCTCAGGCATATGTTGGCTGCAAGGGCCACAGCCTGGTGTCCCAGCCGAACATCTGCACCGCCACTGGCAGCAAGATGCCTTCCTGCCATCCACAGAGCACACACAGTCGGCCCTTCCGCTGGCACAGCCATGCCTGGTGCTCCTCCCCAGACCCATAGGACTCCCAGACATCAACTAAAGCTGACGAGACCCAGAGAGTATCTCAGCGTCTGTGCATGGTGCCACACGTTACTCTGGGATCTGGGCTGGGATGTCCTGAGGGCACCTGGAGCCTGAGGTGGGGGGACTCACCAGTGGGTGGGCAGGCTCAGGGCAACCTCCCTGGAAGCCCTCCTTAGCCCCACCCTGGACCCACACCACTGGCCCAGAGAACGGGCTGGAGCAAGCCAGAGGGCCAGGGCTGGGGAGCTCCTGCATCCTCTCTACCGGTTGGAGTCCATAGGCTATGAGAACCTGTTTCCTCACCTGTGAAATGGGCCAAGGCCACGACCCTTGCAGACTTGTTGGAAAAGATGAAGCGAGTAGGCACAGCACAGGGGCAGTGCACTGTAAGCCCCCATGGGCTGCTACTGCTGGTATTAGCCTTATCCAGTTAAGACGAGGGGACCTAGAGGGTCCTCAGCCAGGCTGCAGAGGGGGAAGGTCTCAGGAGAGATGGCAGCTTCCGGGCCTTCCCTTCCCCTTGGCACCCCAGGTTCCATTTTAACAGATATCATAATTTTTAATTGGTTTTCTCCTCCCCTGGCTAAAAGGCTATTAGCTCCCCACTAGGTGATCGCATCCCATTTTCTTCACACCACCAAGGAAACAGTGATTTCCTCAGCCTGTCCCTAAGGTGATTCTGCAGAATAAAGGCTGTTTAGTGAATCAGCTCAATGCACTTCCCCATTTGCTCTCTGCTTGCAGGCCCCCAGCAGGCACAGCCCACCAGTGAGGGCTGCAGGCAGCTTCTGGAGGCCAGAGAGGGTTAGTGAGCTGGAGTGGAGGAGGAAGCAAGCCAGGCCCAGGTGAACCTGGTAAAGCCTCTGGCCAGAGAAAGGGGAGAAGGAAAAGGATGAAGCAGGGGGAGCTGTACCCCTGGCCTGAGCTGCCCGCGCTGATACCTGGTGCTTCAGGCAGAGGTGGGCTGCCTAGGCCCTCTGCAGAGGGTGGTCTGGCAGCTTGGATCCGGGCCCTGCCAAGTCACAGTGCCCAGCTCTTCCATGCTGGGAACAGAAGGCCCCAGGGCCCAGGGGCAGAGAGGGAATGTCCTTCCTTGCTGCAAAACAGGACCCAAGAAGTCAGGCCAGGAAGACAAGAGACAAGAGGCTTGCTGAGGAGCTGTGGGAGGTTGAGGTGCAGGGTCAGCCTGGGACCTGGGGGGAACCCCAGAAGCTGAGACTCAGTTTCCTCATCCAAGCAACGGGGACAGCTGTATCTGTGTTGAGCAGTGAAATGCCAGAAACCTTTAAGAGCAACTTTTAAATGAATGTAACTTTTAGATGGAGGTTCTCTCACTCTGGTTCCAGCATACCTGGGGCTGACAGGCTATGCCCTGCAGGTATGAGGAGTGTGTGTCCCTATATACACACGTGGCGTCCCTGTGTGTATGAGTGATGAGAGGGGCTGGGGTCCCTGTGTGGACGTGGGTGAGGCAGGGTGTGAAGGAACCACGCTGTGCATGTCCACAGCCTTGGCAGCAAGTGCTGTGAGAAGGGGCAGGAGTGTGTCTTGGTGATCCAGTGTGAGTGTGCATGTGTGAGCTGTGGAAGAACCCTCATCCTCTAGAGACCCGGTCTGTGCCTGTCATCAGGCCCAGCCACTAAAGTGCAGCGTCCGCAAGAGGGCGCTCGAGGCCGAGCTGTCCCCTTGGGGTGGTTGGGGAGCACCGAGGGGCTCACTGGGGCGGTCCTTGGCAGCTCCAAGAGTGCGGCTCGAACCTCCGGAGCTGTGGCTCCTGGGAAAGAGCTCTGCAGCCTCTTCAAAGGCCCCAGCTGTCTACTCCAGGGAGTGGGGCTGCCTCTTCACTCCCAGTGCCTCCAACTGTGGTGTCCGGGTTATCCCAGGGGCTAGGGGCTCACCATCTCTGGATTGGGGAAGCTGTCTGTGGGCCAGGGGTCTGGGCACGGAAAGCTACCTGCATGCC
Source organism: Pan troglodytes (assembly GCF_028858775.2). Taxonomy (NCBI): domain Eukaryota; kingdom Metazoa; phylum Chordata; class Mammalia; order Primates; family Hominidae; genus Pan; species Pan troglodytes. The sequence continues at coordinate 55,833,262 of NC_072406.2, read as the reverse complement.
TGCTGAGTGCCACAAGCCGGCCCCCAGAGCCTGGCCCCCACAGCCTCACTGGCCACCCCAACTGAACGCAAGGCTGTGGAAGGGTGTGGGGAAGTCCCCTGCCCAGCACACCAGCAGCAGTTCACACCTGGCCCCCTGCCCACAACCTCAAAGCCAAAGCCACAGCCCAGAATCCCAAGACAGCGTCAGAGCGCCTTGTTTGCTTCTGCCCCGTGTCTTCCCCCTGCAGCACTGGGACCCCAAAGTCCTAACACTCAGAAAAGATAGAAAGGCAAGGGCTTCTCCCCTGTCCCTCGCCAGGTGGACTGGGGACCCGCTCTGGCCTCAGCATATGCTGAGCTGAGGCGCAGGTCACACAAATGAAGTCTCAGGCAGGCCTGGAAACTCAGTTTGTGCAGGGCCTGGGGCCAGAGACAGGGTGACTGACCATGGCTTCTTCTGTTCCCGAAGGCTGTGGGGAGAGAAAGCCCTTTGTAAGGAGTGAGGGAGGATGGCCAGGGCTCCTTCCTTCTTAGAGGAAAACTTGGTTCATACACAAGCACTTGGAGGGGATCAAGTCAGGGCCAGTTTGAGGGACACTAAAACGCGTGCCAAGGGGCCAAAGATTCCACAGCCTTGCGGCTCACTCTGCCAGAGTTTGGGTGGGGTCGATGACCATCTTTGCAAGGCCACACCTAATGCTGGGATCCTAAGGCACCTGCGGTTTCACCAGGCCCAGCACCAACGCTGGCTGGCGGCGCAAACCCCTGCCCCACCCCAAGCCCTGGGCCTCCTGTGGCCGCATCTTCAGCATCTCTGCCAGGCAGCGCCACACGACTCCAGGGCTGCCGGGTGGGACGCCGATCACGGCGGCCCCTCGGGGGGAGCCACCCCAGAAACCACGGTTTTTAGGTGTTTAAAGACAGGGCGGCAAAAACGCACGAGGGAAAAGCAATCTTTTCAAAACAGTCTCCGAATCCCTCGGCTGGCCAGGACGGCAGAGCTGGGGGAGGAACGCACGGACGCTGAGCGGGAAAAGGAAACCAGGACGGAGCCGTCTCCTGCCGAAACATAACTCTCCGCACGAATCGCGGGCTTTCGGGGCTCCCTGACCCGTCCGCCAGGTCGGCCCCGAAACGGCTGTCCCGTTTGCTCCAGGACGCGGCTTTGGCGCAGGGCGCGGCCAGATTGAGACCTGCGGCTATGGCTAGGGTTCTGAGCACCGACCCCCGCGGCCCGGCCCGCGCTCCGCTCCCGCCCGAGACGCGCCCAGCCCCGGCCCGAGGCGCCCGGCCCGAGGCGCCCTGCCCGCCGCCCGCCGCCCGCCGCAGCCACTGCGCTCCCAGCCGAGGCCGGGTGGCCGGCGACCGCACAGCCCGCTGCCCACGGCAAACAGAAAGGCGCTTCTGAACGCGCCCGCTCCGCTGCTCGGCGCCAACTTCGCCCTGGCCCCTGCGGGAGCCGGCGGCCGGCAGGACTCACCTTTGCCTAGCAGCGGCAGCAGCAGCAGCAACAGCAGCCGCAGCCCCGCGGCACCGGACGTCGCCTTCGCCATCGCCCGTGCGCGCTGGGGCCACGGCTGGAGGGACTGCGGCTAGGGCCGGCGGGTCTGGATGGCGGGTGCGGCGCTCAGTCTGGCCGCCCCATCCCCGCCCGGGGCGCGGCGGACGCGACGGACACTGGGGGCGCGGCGCACGTTCCGGGGCACTCAGCGCTGCTGCGCGCCCTGCTTCGGTCGCGGGACTGAAGCGAGGCAAGCGCCGGCTGCGCCGGAGGAGCGGGTAGGGGCGGGGCGGGGCGGTGCGGGGGCGGTCCAGGGGTGGGCCAGGCGGGGCCGGAGGCGGGTGGGGTGCGGGCAGGGGCAGGGGCGGGGCTCCAGTGCTTGCTTTGGCTGCGCGGGGTGCGGCCGGGGCGCGGCGCGTGTAGGAGCTCAGTGCGGGACGCGCGGCTTGGGCCGGGTGGGGCTTGGGGAGGAGCGGGGTGCGGGAGCGGGGTGCGGCCGAAAAGGGCCCGGCAGGAGCCGGGTGCGGACCCCGAGGTGCGCGGCGGGGATGGAACCCAGGAGCCTGGGTCCGCGCACCTACGCAGAGCCGCTCTTCCTACCCGGTGCGCGCCCGCTTGCAGTCCCTGCCTTTTGCCCTTTCCGCTGCATAGAGAGGGCAGGGATGCTACGCGGGATGCAGGTCTGGCCGACTGGCTCGGGGTGCGACCCCGCGGACTCAGAGAAGGGCGCCCCGCCTCCAGGCTCTCCGCGGAGCGCTTGCTGCGCCATTTCTCAGAGGCGGGAGGCGCAGTGGGAGCGCGGCCTCTGCTGGGGCCGGAGGCAGGAGGCGGGGAAGAGCTGAGCAGGGGAAGAGAGGCAGAATAGCCTTTTTCAGCATCCTGGGGTAGTAGAGAGGGTAGGGTCCTGGAAGGGCAGTTTGTGATTCCCCCCTCCAGTACTGGTCCAACCCTTGGAAACCGGAAACTGGCTCCGGCGTCCTTTCAGAGACCTGGTGCTGGTGGCCCTTGCATCCCTTACACAGGAGAACTCTCAGGAGATGGGCTGGCAGAGTCGGAGAGCGAGTAGCGAGGAGGAAAGAATCCAATTTTCCCCCAAAGAAATGATGGAAATGATGCGCATAAACACATTTACCCCTAATAGGGAGCAGCAACTGGACCTGAGAAGGGGTTCTGGGTGAGGTTGGATGTGGGCTCAGTGGGGAAGTCCTCTGTTCTCGCCCCATCCCCGGCTGCTTTTTGAGGTCTGGCCTGCACTTAGGCGCAGAGGGATGGAAGAAGGGAAGCCCATGGGCCCTTGAGGAGGAAGAGCCAGGGAACCTGGGCCCAGGGCACCCTTGAGCCAGCCGCTCCCTTGCTTGCTGTGTGCAGAACCCCGCCCTCTTGCCTGGCTGAGCTCAGGGCTGAATAAGTGATCTGCACATCACTGCAGATATGAAGTCAAAGTGAAGTCACCCTCACAGGCAGGAGGGGGAGCTGCCAAGACAGAGGCTGGCTTGCACTCAGCCAACCGTGATGTCCAGACCTGGCTTGCTGAGGGGTAGGTGGCCGGGGCACAGGCCTGCCAGCCCAGGAGAGACACTGTGGGCCACTGGACTCCGGCTGCCTGCCACACCCTTCCAGTTTATGGAGCTAGAGTTGGCCACAAGGGGCTCCCTTGGGTTCAGACAGGTTCCATTTCTGGTGCCAGTGGCTACCTAGGCTACACACTCAGGCCTGTGCCCAGGGAAGGGACCTGATAGGTAGGGAGGGGCTGGGGGCATCTTTTGGCTACAGACAAGCTCCTGTGATTGCCTCCTAGGTGAATGAAGAGAGAAGTGGTAGGCTTAAATAGCCCCACCCCCGCACCTCCCGGGGACCACCCTGGCCAGCCCTTGGCTGACATTGATGTCTGGTTGGGCTCTGTGTGGCCATCTTAAGGGGCCATCTGGGGCTGTGCTCCTGCCTAGCCTACCTTAGGCCTTTCCACGCTCTCGCTCCACCCTCACCCTTGGGGGTCCTGAGTGAACACCTGACACCATGAGAGGGTGTCATTTACTCCTTGGAAAAAGGTCTGGGGGGCCCTCACATGGGTGTACCCTGTACACATGCATACATGCATACACCTGTTCCCATACGTGGACACACACGCACACAGATGCATACCTCCCTGCTACGTGCACGCCCAGGGATCTGACCATAGGGTCACTCAGCAGAGGACAGTTGTGAGGCCCAGAGCCTGCTGGCCTCAGGGACTGCGGGGAAAGGAGATTCAGCCCTGCCTGGGTGTAGGCTCAGTATCCAGAACATCAGGCAGCAGGAAGGAGCTCCTTGCCCAGCAGAGGGGAAGCGAGGCCACCCCCTGAGGTCTCACAAGGGGAGGTGGGGGCCGGGTGAAGTGCAAAGCAGACGTGCCGGTCTTTGGCTGCCCAGGAGTCCTGGCCCTGGCTTCTCTCAGTCCATGGGGTGGGGAGGGCCTGCAGGGGGCTCTGCCTCTCTTTCTTGACTCCCCTTAGTCATCTCTCTGAGCCTCAGTTTCCCCAGCTATAAACATCTCCCTTTCAGAAGAAGGGGTGAAACTAGAAAGAGGGGTGCATGTGAGGGTAGAGCCCAGTGCCCGACAAACAGGAAGCCCTTAATAAGTTGTAGCCATTGGGCCTTCCTGGGCCTGGGCTCGGGCACCCTGGCAACACTGCCCTGCTGAGGGTCGCGGGCTCTCTGGGAGCTGGAGGAGGGCACATCACAGTGTGGTCAGTGCTTCCTGTCCCTGCCCGCAGGTCCCCTTGGAGAATCTTCAGGGCAGCTTTTATGAAGACACACATCCTGGGTCGCCCGCTCCCTAAAAATCCATGTTAAAAAAAAAGTTCAGGGGCCAGGCTAAGGGCTCACACCTGTAATCCCAGTACTTTGGGAGGCCAAGGCAAGAAGATCACTTGAGGCCAGGAGTTCGAGACCAGCCTGGGCAGCACAGTGAGACGCTATCTCTAAGAAAAAAAAAAAATTCCCCAAGAGGTTCTGGTGCAGGCATCTGCTTGGAGTGATTAGACCTGAGTTTGAATTTTGCCATTCATAGTTGTGTGACATTGCATACATTACTCCTCAGCTTCAGTTTTGTCATCTCTCAAATGGGGACCGAAACAGTGTCCTTCCCTGGTGACTGTGAGGAGATGGTATTTTCAAGGCTCTGCCCCAGTGCAGGGTAAGATGCTCAGTGGGCAGGCGGCTCACACCATCTTCCTGTAGCATGTGAGAACTTGGAGGTCATTCATTGCTTCTGAGCAGGTGAAGATTACCTGGAGCCCCTCAGGTCTGACCCCAAAGCACCAAAACGCAGCACAGGGAAGGGAGGGAGGAGGGCAAGCCCATCATGGACAGAGATCTGGGCCATGCCTGTGCAGGTTTGCCTGGCGGGAGGCGGGCGGGATGCTCTGTGTCCTCTGACCCAGGTGACATGGGGGTCTCTGCCTGCACTGAGAAGCTTGGTTGGAGTGAGGCTGAGTGCAGTGACAGGAAACTCTGGCTCTGGGGGTGTCTCGTGACTTGCAGGTAGGGGGAAACACATTCAAGAGCGCAGCTCGGTCCTGGTGACACTGGAAGGCTGGGTGGCATTCCTGGAACTGCTGACCGAGGCCTCTCAGAGTGGGCGTGGGCAGGGGTCCAGGTCCCTCCCATAGGCAGTGTGACATGGTGGTTAGAAGCACAGACTCTGAGGCTGGCTGTGTGCACTGTTAGCAAAGTGGTCGGTGCCTCAGTTTCCCATCTGTCTGCCACTGCCCTCTGCTCCCCCATCGGGCTATTGAGGTGAGGGGCAGGTCTACTGCTCCCCACGGTTTGCCTCCCTGGCCTTGCTGTTGGTGCCCTCCAGGGCAGCTGCGAGGAGGAAGCCAGTGACCACCAGCTGGCTCTCAGGGCACTCAGAGGGGCTGCTCAGCCAGCCCACCCTATGCCAAATATGCTGCTTCCATGAGCATGCTCACAGAACACCTGGCCTGGGCCTGCAGGGTGTGGCTGTGCAGGACAGGCTTTACCTAACTGTGCAGGTCCTGCCTGCCTGTGGGCCTCAGGTGCCCTCAGGGGTGTTTACAGAAGAGCCCTCAACCTGGCCTGGGAGAAGACCCCTTTTGCATCCTTCCTGGGGCCTGATTAGGAGCCGGGTGCCCGAACAAAAGCAACAGGGGCCTACATATCCATCAGAGACCCTGGGGGGTTCAGAGAAAGCCCACCTCCTCCCACCAGCCTGCCCACCTACTCCCACTAACCTATCATTATCACTTTGCCCACCTCAGTTTTCCATGTCCCCACACTTTGTTCTCTTGTGAATTTCCTTCCCTCGCCCTCCTTTCTTCTTTCCCCTCTGCTCCTCTTCTCCTCCCCTTCCCTTGGAGGAATCTCCATCCTTTTCGCTCAGCACCAGAGCCAGGCTAGCCACACCACTCAGCAGCTTCTGTGGTCCTCTCTGGGCCTCGGTGTCATCCTCTGTGACATGAGAGCAATAACTTGGGCACTGCCTTGAGGGTAAAGCCTAATGATGCATCAGTGGGCTCAGCAGACAGTGGCAGTGTTTCCTGCCCCTCTGCCAGGGTTTTCTCTCCTACAGGGGGCTGTCTAGGTGTGGCCTGGGGCAATAGCATGGTGGGAAGGCTGCAGGGGGCTCTGAGTGTGTCTTCGCTCTGTCTCTTGTCCCCATGTCCTTGGCGGGTTACCCAGAGTCTCCGTGCCTCAGTGGGAAGGCAGAGCTCCTTCTCCCCAAGTTCCGCGGGGATACAGACAGTCAGTCTGCACAGAGTCCTTAGCCCAGGGACGCTGGCCATCAGCACGAGCTGCCGCTGTCATCAGCCTCTGTCCTGTCAGCTGTAGGAGCTGAGGCCATGAGGCCCAAGCAGTCACTGGATGGTGCTAGGGTGGCATAGAAAGCCACGGGGCCCTGGACCCAAACAGTCCGGGCTTCCCACCTGCACAGGTGACAGCACGCACCTGTGTGCTGTGTGGGGCTGGTGGTCAACGAGACTGGCTTGCCAGAGCACACACCTGTCTTCTGCATCCTGGCTTGGCCACAGGCTTTGAGCCCTCCCCATGCAACCAGAAGCCTTCTCAGTGCTGGAGGGACCTGGGACCCCAGAGTCCTATTTGCCGCAGAGGACCACTTATCTGACCTTGAATTACACATTCGGGAGTGGTGGGTTGATTAATGTCTGCGGCCACCCAGGCTCCTGGGGGATTGGCTCACATAAGGCAGCCCCAGCCCGAGGGGCTCAGAGGCCGGCTGGTTTGTGGACAGGACCTCAGGCCTGCCGGTGCCTTGCTTGGTGCATCCTCTGGAGAAGGCATCCTGGCTCCAAGCAACGTGGAGAGTGGGAGCTCGAGTCAGCTGTCCAGCAGATACGGGCTGAATGCTTTTTAGACAAAACATCTCCCAAGGCAGTTTCATAATCTGCCTTGTAATGCAGATTTAGACAACTTTTTACGAATGCGCTTTTTAAAATAGGCCTTAATGGATCTTTGCAGTAGTTACAGTCCATTGTGTAAATGCAAGCAGAAGGCTTTTTGAAAACATGTATTATTGATCAGAAAGGCAGCAGCAATTAGAAGCCAGTGTGTCGTATTGTTCAATACACACTTCCTATACAGCCCTGCCGTGCCCACTCATAACTTTCTGACAAATTATCTCGTCACTAGGAAGCCCTTTCTTTTCCGTTTTGCTTCTGTGAGTGAAAGAGCGCCCCCCGATTCGTTATCAGCTGGAGGTAAGCTCAATGAAAAATTAAGCTCACCATTGCCATTGCAAAACCTATTTACAACTTCTCCTTGGGCTTCTCAACTACAACCAGGTCTGAGCTGGAGGGGCTACAGAAGGGCCACAGAGGAGCCACTTCGAAGGAGGAACCCTGGCATCCAAGGCCACCATGAGCTGCCATTCAGCGGGGTTCCAGGGAGGAAGTGTGCCCCCGCCTGCTCCCAGTGTTCTCAGCATTTCTCCTCTTCAGTCGCCAAACCCAAAATGACCACTGAGGATTTGTTTTTTGCTCCAACACTGGTAGGAGAATCTCTCTTTCCCCCAGTCTGCACAATTGCCCTTCATCCTTCTTGAAAAGCCCACTTATTTATTTGACAGACATCTCCTGGGCCCTTGCTATATTCCAGGCACCATTTTTGGAAACAGAGACGTTGCAGTGAAGAAAACCAAGTCCCTCCATTCCCCGTACATCTAGGGGACAGTCTCCCAAACTCAAGGCATGTGTGCAGGGGTCCAAGGCAGAAGAGATGTAGGTGATGGTTGTCAGGCCTGGGCGGCCCCGGGAGCTGACCTTGGGCAAAGAAGATGGTGCTGGGGGACAGTGCTGCCCTGGAGACACCGGGAGGTGGTGGGAGGCCAGCCAGCCTTGGCTTCCCCGCAGTGCCCCAGCAGGAACAGGCAGGCATTCACCCTCCCCGGAGAGCATCCTCTCAGCAGCCTCTGGCTGGCCTCCCTGGAAGTTGCAGTGTGCCCTCCGTCCTCTGAGAGAGGTCCTGCCTGCAGGACCTTCAGAGGCTCACTTTGGCCCAGGAGGTCTTTTGGAGCCAAAAAACCCTGTGGTGCTTTGGGATGCTGACAAACAGGAAGCCAGTGACTGAATGCCCCAGTGGTGTCTGCAGGCTGCCATGGGCCCAGGATGGAGGTGGCTGTGGCTCTGGCGACGTGTGTATCTGCCAGGGCCCTCCAGGCCTGTGGGTGCACAGGGGAGCCTGCCTTGCTCCACACTCGGGAGCTGCTGTGAGCTGCAGGGACAGGAGGGAACTGTAAGCTGCCTGCCGGCTACCCTCCTTTCCTCCCTCCTGCTTGCCCTTGGGTGTGGGGTGCAGGGTGCAGGTCGTGCGTGGTTTCCAGCCCCTGTGTCTACAGAGGGTCCAGGCACTTGGTACTTGCTCAGGTACTGCACTGGGCCCAGGCACTTGGTACCCCTTCCGGCTCTCCCACAGGCCTTTGTTGCTTTGGAAGCCCTGGGGCTGGTTGCAGGCAGAGCCCTCAGGACTTCCCCTCCAGCCCCTGCACCACCCTGTGCGCTACCTGAGCTGAGGCCTGCCCAGGGCTTCCCGCCATGCCTGGACCCCTCATACAAACCAGAGAGGCCCCTCCCTGCTTGCTCTGTCTGTCCAGGGGAAGGTTCTGCGACGGTGACCATGTTAAACTTTGTGCTGCCTGAGCACTTAAAATGTGGCTAGTGCGACTGAGGAACTGAATGTTTAATTTTATTGAATTTAAAATAATGTAAAATTAAATAGCCACATGTGGCCAGGATACTTATTGAGCAATGCAGCTCTAAAAAACATCTCCGTAGCCTCTCCTTGGGGGTGCCTGGGGAAGATGGGCTCCTGCCACCCACCTCCCTGCTGGAAGGAGAGCAGAGAAACAGCCGGTTGGATTGTTCCAGGGAACTCTGCTCTTGCAGCATTCCCTCTGTGCCCTGGCTTCCAGGCAGCTTGAAAATGCACAGCCCTGAGGAGACGGGCGGCACTGCAGGGGTACACCCTGGGCACCCCCTATCTGGAGAGTCTTCTGCTTCCCTCCAGGCCCAGCCCCAGGACTTCCTTCCTACAGCAGGCATGGCTAGGAGCACAGACACAGCTCAGCCTTGGCAGAGCCCTGCCCTCAGGGGCCTCTTTGGAAAGGGGCTGATGAGCTACTGTGTATTAAGAGGCTGATGAAGAGCTGTCAGGGGACTCTGTATGCAGCCAGAGGCCCAGGCCTCATCACTAATGCTGGGACCTCAGCATCCAGCCCTCTCTCCTCTGCCCCAGACTCCCCATCCCTCAGACTCCCAGGTGTTCCCTGTCCTGGACCCCCACCTGCCTGGGAGGATCTTCCTGGCTCCTCCCAGCCCCTCTGTTGTCCAACTCCTACTCATCACTCAGCAGTCACCTCTTCCCACCCTGCTTAGATGCTCGGCACTGGCGCTGCGTGGAGCCTAGCGCGCCCTAGCTGTGCTGCATTTCCCTGTGGCCTGAGGGAGGCCTTGCAATGTCTGTGGCCCCAGACTCCCTGCATCACTCTTCATTGTTGTCTGTTCCTGGTCTGTCTCATGTTCCCCATCTGCCTGCATGGGTTCAGGTGCGTTGACTGCTGAACTCCCAGCATCTAGGGCAGCTGGGGACCTGGTGAGGATTCCTAGCTGCTGTTCAAATGTCTGCCAGGAGAATGCCGTCTGGGCAGGGAGGACAGCCTGGGTCCAGCCAGGAGTGTGCTCAGCCAGCAGGTGGGGAGTGCAGGGGTCTGCTGGGAGCATCTGTCCGCTGCCCCACTCTCTGCAGCCCCTTGATGCACGCTCACCCGCTCCTCCAAGCCCCTTCTTCCTGGCCGGCCTGGCTCTGAGCGGATGGAAGCCATCTATAAACATCAGGGGAAGGAGCGACGCAACCAGGGGCTTGAGCTGAAAACAACTCGCAGGGAGAGAACAAGGCGCCCAAATAAATCACCCGGGGCCCGACATTTGGAGCGTTTGCGTTGGAGACCAAACACAGATGCCCTTTAGATAAATACATTTTTGAGAAGCGTTCTGCAGGAGAACTTTATGACTTTAATAGATTTTTGGTGTCAGACAAGCATCAGGAAGTGTTTTGTGGAGAGAGTTTCTCTAAGAAGCACAGAAACATTCTTCTCCCTCTGGCCCTTTAAGCATAAGGGTACGATAATCCCAGCAAGGGGAGGGGCTTCCTTTTCCAGGTTCCCTTGGGATTTGCCCAGGGCTGGGATTGCTCAGCTGAGAATGTTCTGGAAGGTTTGGAAGACCTCAGTGCTCCAGGCCAGCAGGGGGTGGGGGATCAGGGGTGGGGATCTCTCTGGAACCTGATTTAGAAGCTTAAAAGCATCTTACTTACCCAGAGCAACTCCCCTTCCCTCCTAGCTGTGCCCCGCCCTGACCCCCAGAGGAGCCTGGGCCTGCGGTCCTAGGGGATAAGAAGGGCTCTGCGTGGAGGACATTGGTCCTGCTGAGGCTTCCAGAGGTTGGCAATTTTCTGTAGATTGGATACTTTACAAAGTTCCCCAGGATGAAGCCCAGGAGTGCGGAGCTGAGCTCACGGTGGGCCCTGAGCCAGAGAGAGGAGACGCTAGGAGAAGGTCAGATGCAATCATGTCTGGAAGCTTCTCCTTCTGGCTTAGAGATGGGCCCCCACCCTCCTGCCCACCCATCCGTCCTGGGCCCTGCCCAGGGTCCTGCAGCCGCCCTTTGCCCAGTTTAGGCCTGGATACCAAGCAGCCGCTGGTGGGGCTGGCTCCATCCTGCCTGAGTTGCTCTAGTCTCAGCCCAAGATGGGGCTGAGCTGTGAAGGTGTGGGTGCCCTCCTGGAATTGCAGCTCCAGTTGCAACTCATCTTCGAGTGAGGCTGGCATCTAAGCACTACACACCAGATCGTCCGTGCTGTGGATTGGGGCCAGTTTGGGTGGGTGGTTCTAGGGCCAGGCTGAGCAGGCCTGGCGGGACGGGTGTCTGCACTGTTTTCCAGGACCCCTCCTGAGGGCTGCAAAAAGCTTCCAGGCCTCCATGTTGATGGCAGAGCGGGCAAGGCAGCTCACCCTCCACCCTGCTGACTTCTGTGCACATTTGGGGCCACGTTTTCAACAGCTCTGGCACTGGAGCCAAGATAAAGTCGGCCTAAGGTTTCCACCTCTGTGGGTATCCTGCCTCCCTGGGCCTGGCCCTCAGGGCCTGCCTCAAACCCTCACCCACCCAGCCCTGCACTCATGGGGACCTAGGCACCCTCCTGGGTGGGAGGTGGTGCGCACGGGGTTGGGACAGGGTCAGGACAGGGTTGTGTGTGAACAGCCGCCCTGGTAGATTCATCCCAGGCTGTAAATGAGGGGTAGGTGTAGAAAGGCCCGCACTGGGAAGGGAAATGTTTCCCCCCTCCTTCTTCTCCTAGGGGCCCGAACTCACCTCCTCAGCCTCTGAGACTCACCCAGAACCTCATCAGGAGACCAGCTAACAGAACGATGAGAACAGTTGGAGGATCTAAAGCCTTTCTCTTGCCTCATAGTTTATTTCCTTGCAGAATCCAGCCCCTCAGATGCAGCTGATGTCTTAGCCACCACACACAGCAACCTTTTTTGTCTTCACAGTTGTCTCTGAAGCAGCTTCCAACTAAATAAAAGCAGCTCTGTAAAGGACACGTCATTGAGGCTCTCGTGACCTGTGCCAGGTGGGAGGAAGTGACCTCTGCTCTATTTCCCAGCCCTGATACCCAGCCTGACATGGGCGGGGGGCTGTTGCCTGGTTACCCGTTTGCATTTGTAATTTATCAGCGTTCTCCAAATCATAAAGGTTTGGGTTTTAGTTATGCATGTCTGGCCCCTGGAAGAAAGGCTGAATGAGATCCCTCAGGGAGGTAAAGCTTTGGTCCCTGAATCATCTCTTCTGGACAAAGAGGCAGCCCTCTTTTTTGGGGGGTGAGAACAGCTGGTGGAGATCCTCCCTACCATGTGGGCAAGTAGGCAGCCCAGGACTGGCCCCTCCAATTCACTCAGCTCACAGCATCCCCAGGTGGCAGCAACATCCCTATCTTACAGGTGAGCTAACTGAGGCTCCAGCTCAGGTGTTTCTTCTCTGGGGCCCTTGAGCCACCCTGCTCATGGTTCCCAAGCGCCAGTGGAGGCTGGTCACCAGGCCCCAGGGTGGGATGTGGGGTGTGGGCCGGGGTGTACACTTGCCATGAGCTCCCAGTGGCTGGGTTGCTGATGGCTCCACATTTGGGCCTACACTTGGGATCCACTCCTCTCAACCCTGTAGGATGGGAGAGGGACAGGTGAGGGTCTCAGAGTGGAGGCACTCCCCCACCTACTGGCAGCATGTCCAGCTTGGCCAGGCATCCCCGGAGCTGCCGAGCCCCCCTTCCATCCTCCTCCCCATGTTCCTCTCTGTTCCCAGCCTCAGTGCCCTGGACTTTTGCCCCTGGCCCTGGCCTTACTGGTCAGCGGGGAAGGACGCTCCTAGAACACACCACACCACACTCTGCAGAGACTTGGGTTTGCAGACAGCTCTCGGCCTTCTGACACCCATTTTTTCAGCTGGACTCCTCATGCAAGGCCCAGAGCCCTTGGAAGCCACCCATCCAGTGCCTCTGCCACCCCAGCAAAAAGGGTGGTCATTTCTGTGATCTAGGCCTGGATCCCACCCAAGATAATCCATGACCCTGTACAGCACTGAGTGTCAGGGAATCTATAGCAAGTGCATTGCCTTCACCTGCAAAATGGCTGCAGCGACAGTCCCACCTCACTCCGAGTCAGGGCACGGATTCCGTGAGATGTGGGAGGGGAGGCCCCAGCACAGAGCAAGGGCTGAGGAGCTGGGGGTGGTCACTTGCTGAAGGCTCACTCAGAGCCTGTGTGAGGCCAAAGCTGGGCCTGGGAGGCTGGGAAGAGAGGGAGGATGAGGGACGGCTAGGGGGCCCTGCCCCTTTAGTTGAGGCTCCCAGGCAGCTGCAGACCCCACTCCCAGGTGACGGCAGCGCTGGCAGTGATTCCAGCTGGCCTGCGCATTATTTCCAGACTGAGTCTTTGGAGCAAAGGAATTTTCCTTCTTTAATGAAAACCTTGCAGCCAGGGAAGCCCCCCACTAAATGACTGATACTCAACACATATGCACTTCTCAGAAATGTCTCCTAGTCAATGAAGAAGAGATAATAGTCAGTGGAATAAAAATTAATCTGGCCACTATAGGAATTAATATAAAAACATCAGATGCAGGACTTATAAGGGATGCCACCTCCACCTAACCCTTCCTAGGTTAAATACCCCAGGGATGCTGATTTACATTCTGTGCTGCAGGTCTCTGCCACCATAATCAATAGTAATGAGAAATGGGGCCAGCTGGGCCTGCCCGGCTAGGTGGGGTGGAGGGGAGTGTTCAGGGGGTGGGGAGGCTGCTGGGAGCAGGGGCCCATCTGGGCTGTCCCATCCCCTCCCTCTTCCACCCTGGTGAGCTCTAGGCCTGCAGCAGAAGGATTTCCAGAGGCCTGGCCCAGGGCACCTCTCATCAAGCTTCTCCAGGGAAGGAGAGGGCAGGTAAGAGTGGGGCAGGGTGGGGCTGGCTGGTCAGAAGCTGTCTGAGGCCCATGCAGTGGGGCCCCCTCCCGGGGCCTGGGCTTGGAGATGCTCATGGCATTGATAGTCTGGGATCAAGGCCTCTGAGGGCTGCCCACCTACTGAAGGTGCTAGGGAAGAGTGTGTTCCAGCCTCTCTTTGCTTGTAGACAGCTGTCCCCTCCCCATGTCTCTCCTCATGGTCTCCCCTTTGTGTGATCCACCACCACTGTGGCTCCGTGAGAATGATGGGCCCGCACTCCCCACTTCGGGGAAGCTCGCCTGAGCCACTGTTCACTCTGCCATCCCCAGTCTAGGTGCTGCTGATGCCCTCAAGGAGTTGTAAGTCTAAGCCCTTGCTGGCCATGCCTGAGCTGCCTCTCTGCTTTCCCCTGCTGGGAGCATCAAGCCTCCCCGCGGCTGCAGGGCTGTAAGAGCAGCAAGTTTCCTGCCCTCCTCTTTAGGAGCTGTGCTTGCTCAGCTCTGCCCCATCCTGTGCATACACCACATGGGGCAGAAGGGGGATGGTGGAGGGGTGGGGGCGGTTGAACTGTGCCACCCGTCCCTCCACCTGGAGGCCCTGGGGGAGACCAGCAAGGGGAGGACAGTGTGTTTATCCCCTGCCCCCTCCTGGCAAGGACCCAGTGACCCCCACACCCACACCCAAGTCCCTCTTTCTCAGCCAGGTTTGGAGGTCCAGCACCATCCCCTGAGCTCCTGCTGGGTCAGCCTCTCTCCAGGCCTGCGGGTTCCCCATACTGCCCACACCTCTGCCCCTACAGGAAACCCCAGTCCCTGCCCCCTTCGTGTGCCCTCTGCTTCTGCTGGACCCTGGTCTTACAGCTCCCAGCAAAATCCCCGCAGGGCTAGCTGGTGTTGGGGGGCTCAGTCCTTTGTCCCTGATGATGGGAGAACCAGCCCTTCCCAGTGCTTCTTTGCTGCTGCCTCCTTTGTGTGCCCTGCTCTGAGCAGCCTGGGCAACTCCCATACCCACTGCCCACCCTGGGCTGACTCAGGACAGGCCCTACTTCCCATGCTGGAGTGCTAAGCCCCAGGACCTTAAAATGCGACTGTATTTGGAGCTAAGGTTATTAAAGAGGTAATCAAGGTCAGATGAGGTCGTTAGGGTGGGCCCTGATCCAGTGTTACTGGTATCCTTATAAAAGGGAAATTTGGACACCAATAGACACACAGAGGGGAGACCATGAGGAGAGACATGGGGAGACACAGCTGTCTATGAGTAAGGAGAGGCTGGAATAGACCCTTCCCTAGCACCCTAAGGGGGCAGGTGGCCCTTGGAGGCCTTGATCCCAGACTTCCAGCCCTGGAACTGGGGGGCAGTAAACTTAACCACCTAGTCTATGGCCCTTCCTTACAGCAGCCCCAGCAACTCATGTACATTGCAAAGGAATTCACTTTAGGGAATGCAGAGCACCATTTGTTTTTTTGTTTGTTTGTTTGTTTTGTTTGTTTTTCAGGGATGTTGGTTTCTTAGATAGGTTTTTTTGTTGTTTAGTTTGTTTTGTTATGGCTTCATGAATCAGAATTTATTTACTAACGAATAGAGGTTGAGAGGAAGCTGCTGACTGGTGGGAAGGTGGCCTGGTGCTGTCTTGGTGGTGGCCTTGGTAGAGGCTGGTCCAGTGGTTGCTGGGATAGAGGGGTGTGGGCTGTGACCTAGGTGGGGAGCTGCAGCCCTCATCTCCAACTGAGGACCCCAAGGACCACGGCGTGGTGGGAGCTGCACTCTGCCCTCCCCCTGTTGCTGTCCTGGTGATGTTTTCTGTGCCCATGGATGGCAGGGTGGTTGATCAGGAAGCCTGTGGAGGCCCAGGGGGCAACACCCTCCAGCCAGAGACTGGGGCACGGGCTTGTCCTCCCACATGGTCACAGGTCAATACTGCCTTAATAAAAAGGGCATACATATTTTAAATAAAACCAAAGACAACTCATCTAATGAAACCCATCGCAGAGGATCCTTAATGCCTGGGGACCCATGCTGCTTGGGGCCAGGCTCTGCTCTCGCGTCGTCCTGTTATTGCTGCTTTTAGAGTGGAGATCTAGAAAGGGCCATTTCTCTACAGGACAGTGCACAGCTTGCCACAGATCTGCAGGAGGGATTCAGAGACCTCACAGCCTTTGGAAAAATGAGCAAATATCTAATTCTGAAGACTAATACTTTTTAGTACTATGAAAACATCTCCCATTAAGTAGATAACCCCAGACAGGGCTTCCAGCCTGCAGCGCTTTCCCTGTCACAGACCCTGGTGGCCACGGATCCATGACTCCTGCAGCCGTGAATGTGGCTCTGAGTCCTGCCCCCTGGCCCAAGGAGCTGCTCTCGACCCATCGGAGCCCGCCCAGTATGCAGAACCATCACTGCAGATGGGCCCTGGCCCTCTGCCTGCCTAGGATCTGCACCAGGGATCTGCAGACACAGAAGTCCCAGGGAAGGCCGGGGAATCACCTAGGGTGTGTTCTCCCTGTCTAGCGCTGAATGAGAAGCCACCCCCAAGCTGAGTGTCCTAAAGCAACACCATCATTTGCCTTGCTCCTGAGTCTGCGATCCGGGCAGCGCTCCGTGCAGTAGCTTGTCTCTGCTCAGCTCTGTCTCATTTAGGGCAGGCAGCTTGCGGGCTGGGGCTGGCAACACTGAGCTCCCCTCATGCAACTGGTGGCTGGTGGCTGTTGTTGACTGTCGGTTGACTAACAGCTCCCTTGCTGGAGCTGTGGGCCGGGACCGCTGGGCTTCCTTATAATGTGGTGGCCAGAGTCACGTTACTGTCTGTGACCCATCATCGGAAGTCACCTAAAACCCTCTCTCCTCTTCATCTCAGCAGTTGTGAAGGCACCCCCGGTTTCAAGGAGAGGGGAAATAGACTCTGCCTCTCAATGAGTGGTGGCCAGATCCTGGAGGAGCACAGAAATACTGCTGTGGCTGTTTCTGGACAATGAGATCTGCAACCTGCTGTGCTGTGGGCTAGAGGTCAGACCCACCAGGGAGTCTGGGCCCAGGGATCAGGTTCCAAAGATGGTTCACCACCAGGAGTTAGGGACAAAGTCCAGAATGCCTCTTCACTACATGGATGTGATCATGTGGCACTGCCCCACAGGGACGTCAGTGTCCACTCTGGCCCTGGGGCCTCATTAGCTCAGCGAGACTAGACCCAGACACATCTCAGGGGCCTCGGCTTCCACTGCCTGCAATGTCAGGATACGCTGATCTGTGAATCCTTGGAATCTCCTTCGGGAAATGACCCACTCAAAGGGAGGATTTGTCATCCTGGCGCATTGTATACATCTCATCCAACTTCCAGACAAGCCGTAATTCTGTGAGTAATGGGTTGGCGGTGTGAGGTGATGTCATCAGGGCAGACGCTTTGGTGGAGAGGGATGTGTGGCCTGGACACAGCCACCTCCCTCATGGAGCCCCCAGAGCTCACCGACCTCAGAGGAAAGTCAGGGCGGTCAGCCCCTTTCAGCCAGGATGTTCAGCTGGGAGCTGGAGGCAAGGGCATCCATTGAGTTTGGACTTCTATGCCTGTGACACCTGTGCAAGTGATGGACTCCCCGAGCCAGGGTCCCCTGTGCCCCCACGAGGAGGAGCCTGAGGGTGAAGGATGGCTGCTCAGCACACAGGGTGTGATGGAGAATTGCAGGCGCTGGGCCCTGGCCTTGTCCTCCCACTGCCTATTGTGGGCCACCCAAGGCCTCCACACTCCCCATCACATGACAGCGCCCACCTTGCAGCAATGTACATGAAGGGCCCAGGGCCCCCTTTCCTCCTGTGAGGCCCAGCATGCTGCCAGACACATGCGAGGTCCTTGGTCAGCACCTCGAGGTCACAGGACCTGAGGCCTCTCTCTGGATTCTGACCATTCTCAGAATGGGGTCTGACCTGTGGCCAGGGCTCAGGAGCACCTGGTACCTGGAGCTGTCTGCACTGGGGCAGAGTAGGCCATCCGTGTCCAAGTGCTGGGCTGGGTTGCCAAGTGGACCCCAGTGAGGACGGAGATGGGGGGCTACTTTCCTGTGTCTGGGTGGAGGTCTACTCCAAATGCCCATGTCCTGTATCCGAGCCAGTAGATTTGAGTCTTGGAAGGGACTTCGGCAATCTCAAAGGTCTATGAAAGAAAAAGGCCAGGCATGGTGGCTCACTCCGGTAATCCCAGCACTCTGGGAGGCCGAGGCAGGTGGATCACCTGAGGTTGAGTTCCAGACCAGCCTGGCCAACAAGGTGAAACCCTGTCTCTACTAAAAATACAAAAATTAGCTGGGTGTGGTGGCACACACCTGTAATCCTAGCTACTCAGGAGGCTGAGGCGGGAGAATTGCTTGAACCTGGGAGGTGGAGGTTCCAGTGAGCCAAGATCAAGATCATGCCACTACACTCCAGCCTGGGCGACAGAGTGAGGCTCCAACTCAAAAAAAAAAAAAAAAAAAAAAAAAGAAGGGAAAGACCAGATGATGGTTCATTCCACATAACATTTCCAGAAGCTGTGTGCGGAGCATCTCAGAACGTGGAGGTCCTGGGCCCCTCAGAATATCTGTCTCCCCGACCTGCCCCACTCTGCTTCTCTAGGTCGGCCTCCCCACCCTGGGTCATGCAGCCTCCTCCCGGCCCCTGCCCCTGCCCTTGCCCTCACCCCTGCTGATCTGCTCCAGAGTGACACTGGCAGGCAGCAACGCCCTATCACACCAGGTGCATGGGGGCTGGTGTCTTATCAGCACCAGTTAGCCTGACCCTTGTCTGCAGCTGGCAATGAGTGGCCCAGGCTGCTCTGATAGGTGGGTGCCTGTGTTGTAACACAGATCAGTGTGGAATGCCAGTGTGGCTGCCAGGTGCCACAGGATCCTCCTCACCCTGGCTCACCCCCACCTGCCCTGCCTGGCCGTTCCTCCTGCCTGGGAGGGGCCGGCCCCAGCTTGCTGCAGCCTCTCCCTCACTGTGCCCTGGCATCTGCGCAGCCACCCGGATTGCTGTGTGAAACATGTTCCCAATCTCCCTGTCCTGATCTGCCTTCCTTACACCCCTGTGATAGCTGCATTTGTCTGTGTGTTTGCATTCTTATTTGCATGTTGGCATTAACCCTGACATAAACTTCCTGAAGGCAGCAATGCGGTTCCCTGCCTTCAGTGCTCGGAAGGTGCAGGCCCTATAGCTGTCTGCTGGTTACACAAAGAGGTAAATGGTGATGCACCCAGATGCGGCTCTGCCTGGGACTCCAGTGGCTGTGCAGTGTTCCACCATGGGGCTGTGCTGTAATAATTCATCCACTCCTACTCGAGGACATCTAGCTTTTCTATTTGTTTGCTCCTATAGACAAAGCTGCACTGCACATCTCTGCATTCATGTGTGACTATAGAAAAAAATCAGTAATTCCAGGATCTGGACATACTGGTCAAGGAGTGTGTACCAAACGACTTCCCCAAAAGTATGTCTAACAATTTATGATTTTTTAAAGAGACAGGGTCTGTGTCACCTAAGCTGGAGCGCAGTGGTGCAATCACAGCTCACTGTAGCCTCGAACTCCTGGACTCGAGATCCTCTCACCTGAGCCTCCCAGAGTGCTGGGACCATAAGCCTGAGCCACTATGCCTGGCCCAATTTATGACTTTTAGCAATATTTGAAAACATATGTAAAAGAATGAACCTAGCCCCACCCCCTTATGGGACCCCTGAGACCTCGAGGCCAGGCTCTGCGATGTGTCTCTCCTCTCAGATGTGGGGCCGAGTCTGGGGAGGGTGTGATTTCCAGGCCGCTGGGCCAAGATAACCAGTACGGCCCCAGCTTCAGGGGCTCACACCCAGGCTTCCTCACTCCTGCAGAAACCAGCCTTCAGTGGGTCCTAGGATCAGGCTGTAACATAGGAAAATGCCAGCGAAGTCTCTGGGGAGGATGGCCATTTCTCCTCCTGCGCTGTGAGGGGCTTTCTGAAGTTCACGAGTGTTTATTCAGCACCTGCTGTGAGCTGTGCTGATGCTGTGACAGGGCAGGTGGTGGGGATGAAGCTTGGGACGACAGGGAATGCCCTGCCCTCAAGAGCCTGCGTTCTCCTTGAAGGAGACAGACAAAGAGCTGGGCACTGGAGCCGCCTACGTGGGGATTGAGAAGCTCGCAGTGGGGAGGAGAGCTTCACGCCCGCTGCTGGGGCCATACTCTTGAGCTGCCCTTCCCCAGAGGCTGCCTGGGCCAGGACTTACTTCTAATGGATGGAAAAGGCAGAAGGGATGGCTGCCACCCCCAAGGCCCCCGTCTGACAGAGGCCTGTGGGTTGTCTCACTGGTGCCTGCTCCCTCTCTTGCCTTGCTTGCTTCGATGTCCTCAGCAGCACTCTGGGGGACCGTGTGCCAGGGACTTGGGGCAGCCCTTGCTACAATTTGAGAAGGAGCCCATTCCTGCCTTGTAAGGGAGCCTGAGGTGGACCCGGCCCTGAGATGACCTGATCCAGTGGACCCTGAGTGCAGCCTATGGGAGACGCTGGGCTGGGGGTGGGGGACGTGGCAGTGAGCCATGCCCAGGCTCCTGACCCGCAGAAGCTAAGACTGCAATGTTCTCAGAAGCCCCTAAGGTTTGGGCTGATTTGTTCCTCAGCACTGGCTAACCAACACCAGGGTGGGTGCGGTTTAAGATGGGATAGCAGGGCAGGAGTTATTTGAGAAATGAGTTGTAGAAGGAAGAGAGGGAATCATGGGACCTGGGGGCGGAATTGGATTTGGGGACATGTGTTTGAGGGTGCTCAGGAGACCAGGGCACTGGAGTACAGTGAGGGGGTGAGAGGAGGTGGGGACCAGGGCAGAGAGGAGAAGGGGCTGTGCTGGCATCTGGGCTTCAGCTTACCTTAGGGAAAGGGCGCCTTTAAGACCTCCAGCAGCTGCCATGTTCCCAGGTCCAGGTAGCTGTTGAGTGGTTTGGGTGGGGAGTGGGGTGGCAGTAGAGATGACCAGAGGTGTGAGGTTTATTTCCAAGGTAGACCACAGGTTGGGCGGTGGGGGTGTGAGGGAAGAGGGCTGTTTTTGTACCTGAGAAGGTGATGGTGAGCAGGTTTTGGGTAGACCTGGAGGCTGGGGTTCACGGGTGCAGCCCGGAAGGTGTATCCATCCTTGAGGTGGAGGGTGCAGAGGTGGGGCCTGGTGTCACGCGGAGTCTGTAGAGTGTGAATAGAGACGAGCACTGGGTCCCCCCACGGGAAGATGGGGAGGAGGTGTGGGGGATGGAGAAGGAGGGAGGGGCCCGGCAGAGGGGTCCTGGAACTCGGGAGGATGGTGTTTCAAGAGGAGAGCTGAGCCACTGAGTCACCACTGTTGCCAAGCTCTGCCTCAGTTTAGCGAGGTGAGGTTAGTGGTCAGGTGTCACAAAGTCTCTGTGGAGGGCTTCAGCGGGGCAACCCCAGATGGGGCCACATCTCTGGAGCAGTTTTACCATCAAGAGGAGCAAACAAACAAGCAAAGCAGTCAAACACACTGTCTTAAAGACAGGGAAGTAACAGTATTTTTGGATACAGACAGGGAGGATCTGGCTAGAGAGGAAACCCGCATGAGGCAGGAGCAAGGGATGGTGGCTTGGATAGTCCCCAGGGAGGCAGGAGCAAGGGATGGCGGCTGGGACAGTCCCCAGGGAGGCAGAGGGAAATGACTGGGCTGGTGCTGGTTGGAAAATCAGAGCGTCTGGTCTTCAGGAAGTTCTAGAGGATGCAGGTGCCCCTGCAGCCTGCAATGGTCCCCTGCACACCCCGCTGTGACCTGGGGGCAGCCTACGGGAGCCAGAGCTGAGCTGGGAGATTGCGCTTGGAATTTCCTGACCTGGATGAGGTTCAGCTCCTAATCTCATATTGCATCTATCGCATTGTTTCATGCGGTCTGTGAGAAGCTGAAAGAGTGTGGGCTGAGAGGGTTTGCAGAGGGGAGGAGAAGCCCACCCAGGACACTCTTCACTGACCCTCTGAGGTCTGGGTCGGGACCAACAATTTTGGTCACTGCCAGGGGTGCAGCCAGGTGGCAAGAGCTCTGGGCTGCAAGACCAGGCTCAGATCCAGGCAAGGGACAGCTTTTCTGAGCCTCAGTTTCCTCATCTGGAAAGTGGAGCAAGTGAGAGCCCAGCATCACAGGCTGCATGAGGCCACCATGGGCAGTGACTTCATCCAGATGAGGAGCAAGATGGGTGTGCACAGAGGGGCAACCAGGACCCACAATCACAGGTTGTACACAGAGATGGCAACCAGGACCCACAGCCACTGGGTGTGCGCAGAGTGGGGCAACCAGGACCCACAGCCACTGGGTGTGCACAGAGTGGGGCAACCAGGACCCATGACCACTGAGTGTGCACAGAGTGGGGAACCAGGACCCATGGCCATCAGGTGTGCACGGAGTGGGGAACCAGGACCCACAGTCACCAGGTGTGCACAGAGGGGCAATGAGGACCCACATCAGGGGGTGTGCACGGAGAGGGCAACCAGGACCCACAGCTACCGGGTGTGCACAGAGGGGGTGACTAGGACCCACACCCACTGGGCTTGCACAGAGGGGGCAGCCAGGACTCACAACCACAGAGTGTGCACAGAGGGGCAACCAGGACCCACAGCCACCAGTTGTGCACAGAGGGGGCAGCCAGGAAGCATCCTACCCACCCTCTCGATTTCACCAGGAGGAACTGGGGCCCAGAGAAGGCAGTAAGTGGCTGTGGGCACCAGGCCCACTCTCTTCTCCACTGACCATGTCAGACCAGGCTGTTTCTGGGAAGCAGCAAGGGGTTTTCAGCCAGGACTTGGTATCCAGCCAGGAGTCTGGGTTTCAGCCAGGAGTTGGTATTTGTAAAGAGATAAAAAGGTGAAGCTGTTATCAAGGGAAAGTATCTGGGATCTGAGTTCACTGCAGGGTCTCAGGAACTAGATACCATCAGCCAGGCCTGCATTGCGGATGTGAAGGGAAGCTGGGAGCTGTGTCTGTCACACATGGGAGCTCCCAAGCCCCCACCCCACTGCACTGCCCAGTGCTCCTGAGAGCCTGGAAGATGGAAACAGGTTGAACAATCCAGGAGGCACTGACCAGAGATGCCCTTGCTGTCAAAGCCTGGAGCTAGCAAACTGGCAGCCTCCAGCTTCCTCCAGCAACCTGGAGCTGGCAGTGGTGGCCATTTCGGCAGGGAGGTGGCTGGGGTTGGAAGCCCTGCATCCTGGTCTGCACAGGCTGTCAGGTTTGCTAAGTCCTGGAGCTCCCAGCTGCCCCCACAGATGAATTTCCCCTGCTGCTGCTTCATAATAGGTGGGACTCCATTTAATTGGACCCCTAGAGTAGGAGGGGGGTAGAGACACTGGGATGGTCCCTCTGCTGAGAAAACATTTGGTGTGTGCCACCAACCATTCCTCACTCAAACAAATGTCACTCAAACATGGGCCATACGGATCTTCTCAATGGGATAAAGAAAATAGTGGCAAGCTCCATGAGGCTGTTTCCAACCGCCTTTCCCTTGAGATCTGTACTATTGAGGCTAAAAGTCTAAATATATTCCCAGCCTCTCTTGAACTAAGTGTGGTCAAGTGACACAGTTCTGGTAAATGAGACCTAAGTGGCAGTCAGCTGGGATATTTTGAGAAGGTTTGTTTTCTTGTCAAAAGAGCCAAATGCAGCTCTTTTGTTTCCATTTCCTTTCTTCCTACATTGAAGATAGATGTGATGCCAGGCACTGGGGCAACCATATTGCAACCCTGAGGCAGAATGCATGAAAGATAGACAAAGCTCTGACGGGGTTGAACTGCTGAACCCAGGCCAGCAGCTGCCTACTGGCAGGACTCTTGTAAATGGAGGCAAAACAAAACATTATTTGTTTAAGCTGCTATGTTTGGAACTGTTGCAGTTGAAAGCATTCCTAGCGAATACACACCACTATGGCAAACGATCAGGAATATCACACCTAAGAGTAAAACCCTGGCCTCATTCCTGTTACATTCTGAAAAAAGAGAAGGGTGTGCCCACTGTGACTTCTAGGAATAATATCACAAACAATCGTTTTGGAGAGTCTACTACATCCTAGCTACTGTCCTAGGCACTTGGCATATTTACTAATTTGACCTTTCCAACAACTCTATGGGGACATTTTACAGATGTTGAAACTGAGGCACAGAGAGGCACAGAGAGGTTGGGTAGGGGGGAAATTGCCATGTTCCAAGTTCCAAGTCAGTGTGCGGTGAGCCAGGGTGTGAATTCAGAAAGTCTGACTCCAGAATCCATCCTCCTGACCACGTGCGGATCCATCTATATGATCAGAAGTTGAGGAAGAGCAGTACAGCGCAGGTCAGGGACCTCTGGTCCTATGGCTGGTGCCACTACATCCTCTCCCCCTGTGGACCACTCAGGGGAAGCCAGTGGTGGGTAGGATCAGAGCTGGGGAGCTGGATGTTCCGAAGAGCCTGGGGATGTCCCCAAGAGCCTGCAGGGCCACTTCACAGAGAACCAAGATGGGCCAGGGCCCCACCTCTGCTCCAGGGCAGGTACAATAAACACTGCCAAGGTTTCCTCTTCCTTCTCTTCTTCCTCTGCTTCCAAGGCCGATTGATCCCACTTCTGGTGAGTACCTTTCTCTTTATTTTTAAAACTACTTTAGTATATTTCAACAGTGCTGGCCAGTTTTGTAGGCTAGAGAGCCGGCTGTCATTTTTGGCCTATTATCTTCTAACACTTTTAAAAAATATTACAGATAGAGGAACTATATGGCTGCTATAAAATCTTCAAATAGTTCAGAAGTTTATGAAATAAAAACTATAATTTTCTGCTTGTATTACCAGCCTCCATACCTCTGCTCACTACCCTCTCAGAGCGATAACATTACTTGGGAGCTTGGACTTCGTCCTTCCAGAGTATTTCCTATACAAACACACTCATGTATATAAGATACGTGCGCGCACACACACACACACATTTTATTTTAAATGTATTTAAAAATCAGATTACATGTGTCACTCTATTAGTTGCTTCTTCTCCTTTAGTAATTCTTGAACTTGAACAAATCAGGCTTATTATTTTCAATGTACGCTGAGTGTCGTTTAGAAAGGGAGGGAGCTCAGTGTTTTTTTTTTTTTTAGCTGACCTTGATGGACACTCTGGTTGTTTCCACGGGTTGTTATTATGCACTTGTGTGCTCCTCTTTCTCGAACAGATTCCTGCAAATGGTGTGTCTGTGTGCAGATGGGCACATGGCCACGTTTGACAAGGATGGCCAAATGCCCCTTAAACTGTTGCATCAACTCTCTCCCCGAAGTGAGAATGAGAGCGCTCCATCCCCAGGCCTTCAGGAATTCTAGAGTAACGATGAGCACACCAAGCACTCACATCTTGGTTTCTAAATTCTGTCTCCACTAAAAGGAACCAGGGCTCCCTGGAGAAAAGTTTCCAGGGCTGGAGCAGAAAAAAAAATGAGGTTAGAACATCTCACTGAAAGTAAGGAAGGACTCGGAGAACAAGGAAGGCATATTACAGGGCACAGGAACCAAGCAAAGGGGCTCCCATTGGCCCAGCTGGGACATTCTGGGCATCAGAATGAATGATAGGAATGAATTATGGCCCCTGAATAAAATAAGACTCCATGAGCTCATCATCCAATAATGATATGAAATAAAAAGATAAGGAAAAGCTTGTCCTTATAGTATAATAAAGCATCAGCTAGTAAAAGTAGGTGGAATTTAGAAAAATAATCATTTGACAACAATTAGAATAACTGATTCAGACAACAACCATCAGCAGATGCTAAATTTGAGGGTGAAAGTTTGTGCAGGAACACGGAATCACATAGACTCAAAGTATCTGCCCATAAAAGTCCTGGTTTGTTACAAAAGGAAAAATAGTAACCTTTTAATTGAGAAGCCCAGTGAATACTGACTTCACCAAATAGTGAAAGTTGATATCATCATCAGTGATGGAATAAACTTCCACATTCATCCTGGTGTGGTGCGTCAAGGAGGGCATGGAAGTAGGTCTGCAGCATTCCTGCCAAAAATGCATGACCCGAATCTAATCCTGAGGAGACAGTGGACAAACCCAAATGGAGGCACAGTCTACAGCCTAAGTGGAAATCTCCCTTCCAAAATGTGAATGCTAGAGGAGAGGAAGGTGGAGGGTGTCCCAGTTTAAAGACACCACTGGGACAGGGTGATTGGATGCAAAGCGTGATCCTGGATGGAAAAAAATTATTGTCAAAGACAACATTGGGACAGCTGACAAAACTGGAATATGAATTTTGGTTAGATAACAGTATTGTATCAATGCTAACTTTCCTATTCAGTACTTGACAGATGTACCATGGCTAAGTAGGAACATGTCCTTGTCTATGGAAGATAAAGGTTTAATATTTGGGAGCAAGGAGGTGAATAGGAGTAACTTATCGCCAAATGGTTCAAGAGAGAAATTGCATATACATGTGGAGAGAGTGGGGGAGGGACAGGGAAAATAAAGAGAACACAGGAAGAAAAATGTGAACAGTGGTGAATCTGGGGAGATGAGGTATAGGAGTTCTTTGCACTATTCTTTAACTTTTCTCTAAGTTTGGAATTGTTTCAAACACAAGGTTTAAGGAGAAAAATAATTTTGCCAATGTGTTAGGAGCAAAAAAGGCAACTCACAGGTACTCGAATTTGCATTGGTCTCATCACTAGTGATGTTGAGCTTATTTTCACGTATTCGCGGCTTCCAGTTATTTTTTAAATGATCTGTAATCTTTGCTCATTTTTCTATTAGATCATTTTTGTTTTTACTAAATGAAATGCTTTTTGAATTTGTATTAAATTTCTTTTCTATTTTGTGTGTCTTGTAGTGAATTTTCACTACAAATGAATATTGACTTCACCAAATAGTGAAAGCTGATATCATCATCAGTGATGGAATAAACTTCCAAATTCATCCTGGTGTGGTGCGTCAAGGAGGGCACGGAAGTAGGTCTGCAGCATTCCTGCCAAAAATGCGTGACCTGAATCTAATATCGAGGAGACAGTGGACAAACCCAAATAATAATAAACCATTCTGTGGTTTGTCTTTTGAAGTCTATAGGGCCTTTAGTCATGCAAACGTTTTGCATTTTTATCTAGTCAAATCCATCATCTTTTTCTCTAGGCATCTCAGTGTCTTATTTTCCGGAGGAATAACTCCCCATCCCCCACCACTGCAAGATTATTTTTACATAGCGAAATCTCTAGTACTTAATATTTTTATATAGCAAAATCTCTAGTAATTAAACAATATAGTCAGGACACAAGTCTGTTTCTAATTTTATCATCATATTTTTAAAATGAAAAACTCTATTTTGAGATAATTGTAGTTTGATATGCAGTTGTAATAAATAATACAGAAGATCCCTGAACTTTTTGCCTAGTTTCCCCCAGTGGTAACATCTTACAAAACTGTAATACAGTATCACAACCAGGATTTGACAGTGATACAGTGGAGATACAGAATATCCCATCACCACAAGAATCACTAGTTGCCCTTTTATAGCCACATCCATTTCCCTCCCACCCCTTAATCCCTAGCAACCATTAATCAGTTATCCATTTCTATAATTTTGGCATTTCAATTAGAATTATATAATATGTAACCTTTTGGGGCTGGCTTTTATCATTCAGCGTAATTCTGGGGATTCATGCGGGTTGCTGCTTGTATCAATAGTTTCTTCCAGCCTGGCACAGTGGCTCAGGACTGTAGTCCCAGCACTTTGGGAGGCTGAGGAGGAATGATCATTTGCGCCCAGGAGACCAGCCTGGGCAACATAGTGACATCTTGTCTCTACATAAAAATTTTTAAAAATTAGCCAGGTTTGGTGGTACCTGCCTGTGGTCCCAGTGACTTGGGAGGCTGAGGTGGAAGGATCATCTGAGCCTGGGAGGTTGAGGCTGCAGCGAGCCATGATTGTGTCACTGTATTCCATCTTATTGGACAGAGGAAGACCCTGTCTCAAACAACAACAAAAAAGAAGTTTGTTCCTACTTGCTGCTGAGCAGTATTTCATGGTGTGGCTATTCCAGAGTGTGTTTCACCATTCATTTCATAAAGAACAGCTGGTTCTCTCCAGTTTTTGGATATTACAAATAAAGCTGCTATAAATTTTTGTGCACAGGTTTTTGTGTGAACATGTCTTCATTTTTCTGGGATAACAAAACCCTATTTTTATTTATCCATACTTTTGCTTGCTGCATTTTTTCTTTCTTACTGATGTTCCATGGTTCTTTCATTTATTACTTGCTTTCTGTCTGGACAGATTCTTCAGGCATTCTTTTAGCATAGGTCTGCTGGTGACAAATTTTCTTAGTTTCCCTTCATCTGAGAATGAGAATGAGAAGGATGACTTAACTAGGTAAAAGGGTCTGGGTTGACAGTTCTTTTCTTTCAGCTCTTGAAAAATATTATACCACTGCCTGCTAACCTCTGTGATTCTGATGACAAATCCACTGTCATCTGAACTGTCTTCCAAGACAGCTGTCTCTTGCTGTTTTCAAGATTTTTTTTTATGTTTCAGAAATTTAATTATGATGTGTTTTGGCATGGATTTGTCTGGTTTTATTCTGCTTGGGGTTTATGAAGCTTCTTGAACCTGCAGGCTTACATCTCTTGCCAAATTCGAGGAGTTTCCAGTCTTCGAGTATTTTTTCAGCCAATCCTCTTTCTCCTTTTCTCTGGGACTTGAATGACATGAAAGTTAGGTCTTGTATTATAGTCTCCTGGATTCCTCTTTTATTTTTTTCAGTCTATTTATCTCTCTGTTATTTGACCAGGTGATTTCTATGCGTTTTCCTATTCACTGATTCTTCCCTTTGTCCTCATTCTGTTAAGCCCATCCACTGATTTTTGTTACTGTAATTTTCAACTCTAAAATTCCCCTTTGGTTCTTCTTTATACTGTATCTTCTCTTTCTTTGCCTAGACTTTCTATTTTACAATTTGTTTCAAGCATGTTCATATTTGCTTGTTGAGTCACTTTTTTGATGACTGCTTTAAGATCTTTGTCAGGTAATTCTAACATCTCTTTCATGTAGATGTCAGCATTTATTGACTGTTTCATTTAGTTTGAGATTCCCTGGGTTTTGGTATGTCTAGAAATTCTCTTTAGAAACCTAGATATTCTCATATTTTGTTATGAGACCCTAGGTCTTTTTTTTTTTTTCTTTTGAGACAGAGTCTCACTCTGTTGCCCAGGCTGGAGTGCAGTGATGTGATCTCAGCTCACTGCAACCTCTGCCTCCCAGGTTCAAGCGATTCTCCTGCCTCAGCCTCCCAAGTAGCTGGGACTATAGGCGTGCGCCACCACGCCTGGCTAATTTCTGTATTTTTAGTAGAGATGGGGTTTCACCATATTGGCCAGGCTGGTCTCAAACTCCTGACCTTGTGATCCGTTTGCCTTGGCCTCCTAAATTGCTGGGATTACAGGCGTGAGCCACCGCGCCTGGCTTCTGGGTCTTATTTAAGCCTCTGTTTCAGCTGGTACTTTCTGTCAGCCTCTGTCAGGGAAAGGGAGGCAGTACCTTCTCACTGCCAGGTAGAAGTAGAAGCTTGGGATTCTCACTCAGCCTCTGCTGACACCTGAGGTGCAGGTGGGGACTCCTCATTACAGCTGGGTGGGAATGGGAGTTCTGGCTTTCTGTGTGGTCTTCTCTGACACTGCTGCGGGTGGGGGAATCAGTACCAGCTAGTGAGGATCAAAGCCCCAACTCCCTACTTGGTCTTCTCAGCAGGGATGTGGCTGGCAGTGGGCGGGGGAAACGGCAGGGTCACTCAGCTCCCAGGGTTTCCAATTGAGCAGGACAAAACTGCCTCCTGCTGTGGTGGGGAGGGCATCTAGGGGCAGGGTGCATGTTGGGGACAGATCAGGACACCTCGAGGTGCCTTTCAGAGGCTTGCAGCAATTGGCGTGGTGGCATCGGCTCCCAGCGGGTGCAAGCCACACAGCATGAGATCACCAAGGACGGAGGGCCAGGCTTCTGGACATGCCCAGTCAGGGTGACAGACTGGAGCTGTCAGGCAGGCGAGACACTCTAGGGCCAGCTGGGTGGGCCTTCATGTCGCTAACCATCCACATGTTTCCCTGCCATGTCATTAGCTCTGTTCCAACCCTGCTGGTCTGAGGCCTCACATGAGGCTGAGAGCAGGTCACGGGCAAAGGAATCTGTTTTGAAAGCTCCGGGTGAGCCTGAGAAGCGTCCCATGGGGAGAACCAGACAGGCTGTGTGGCCTGGGGAGTCACTCAGCCCCTCTGTCTTCGAGGACTCAGTTCTGTGCATGGGGCTGGCATGAGGCACAGAGCCCTCACTCAGTCTGTGTGGATGAGCTGTGACACAGGGACAGCTCTGCCCCCGTCACCTCTGCATTCCATTGTCATTCTGCACATCTGCAGTGACCCTCCTAAGGGAGCAGGCTCATCCTCCCCACAGCCCCAGGGCCCCACTCAGAAGGGCCATGTGGAGGCCACGGTAAGAATGTTCTTCATTTCTGTAGGGTTACTCAGCAAGCATTTGTAACTTGGTCTCAGAGCATCCACCATATCCTGGGTACTGCTCTGCTCGTAGGGCATGGAGCAGCCAACAAGAGATGAGGTCACAGTGAAATCAGTGGGTGACCATGACTGTGGAAGTAACAGGCAGAGGCAGTGGCAGGCCCAGTGTGGAGCTGGGGGCAACACCCCCTGTCCACTGTGTCCCCCAGGCTGAGACCCTCCAGCCAGGAGAGAAGGAGCATCCCATGGCTGTGGTGGGGACCCTGTACCCTGCCCCTCCTTCACCAAACATGCCCACCATCCCTTACCCTAATTGTCGCTGCCAAGCTCCCTGGCCCTACCAGCTGCCCAGAATCATCCTGTGCCCAGCATCATCCTGTGCCCAGCAGCTGCCCAGGGAAGACAACCTCAGTGTGTGCCACATGAAGAGGTCCCAGGATGGGCTGCCCTGGAGCCACTTACAAACACCTTTTTAAAGGTCACTGCAAGTGGAGGAACATGGCCACACCTGATCTACAGTAAGATGCCAATCTGGTAAAAGAAAAATGAAAACGGGAGGCCAGCGCTTTGGGAGGCTGAGGCAGGAGGGTCAGTTTGAGGCCAGGAGTTGGAGACCAATCTGGGCCACATAGTGAGACCTTGTCTCTCCAGAAATATTTAAAAGTTAGTTGGGAGTGGTGGCACACACCTTTAGTACCACCTAATCAGGAGGCTGAGGTGGGAGGATCGCTTAAGCCCAGGAGTTCAAGGCTGCAGTGAGCCATGATTGCACCACTGCCTGCCGCTTGGGCAACAGTGTGAGGCCCTGTCTCTAAAAAAAATAAATAAATAAATAAAAAGGAAAAGAAAAAGGAAAACAACAAAAAGCCCACTGATCTGTGAGCCCATGAGCAGTTTTCTGGGTGGTGGGTGGCTGTCCAGATTGTTTTTATGGTCATGGCTCTTTGGGGCCTTGGGCCCCTGGGAAACCGAAGTCAACCCTGCAGCTTCTTCTCACAGCTTCAGGTCACCTGCCCCATGCACCATGGGCCCCGTGCCAGGAAGCCCACTTTCATAGTTTTATGAGATTTGCCTTTCTTTTCCAAACTGTACACAATGAATGAGTTGCTTTTATAATTTCAAGCCCGATTCTTTTATTAAAATGCAGAGAAAAGTTTACAGTTCACCTTTAAAAATGATGGAAGCTGCTGGCGATTGGGTGGTATGTGTCCCCAGTCTGCCCACCCATGCCACAGGGCCCCTCTGGCCAGAGCCGAGCCACTGGGTGTTTGGTGGGCACATGGTGAAGGGGTTCTGATGATTATCATGGGTCTCTCAGTTTGGGCCTGTAATCTTCTTGGCCTCGGGGTCTTCCCTTGTCCCAGCCCCCTCCTATTTTTCTTCTTCCAAAATGACCAAAAGAAATACAACTTCCCACTTAAGTGAAAAAAAAATTCATCTAAGTAGCCTTTTAATAAAAACAAAGGCTCTCTCTGATCAAAAAAATCAATTAGTTGGTGGAGAATTTTATTAGTCAATCATGTAAGTAATTAAAAATATTGATTGATGGGGGCATCTGTGGCTGAGAGCTGTGCTCCTGCAGCAGGGATGGCAGTGGCTGGCATGGGAGCTGCAGGGAGAACGTATGGAGTGGCGGCTTTAAATCAGTCCCCAGCCTGTCTCTTCCAAGGTCAAGCAGGGCGCATTAGACAAGGGACTCAGCCCATTCTGGAGCCTCAGATTCCTCCTACGAAAAGCACCAGTCCTGACTGTGTGGGGTTCGCGGGTGCATGATCCTCTGAATGAGGCCGTTGAACAGTGCGTGTCTCAGCACTTGGCTCCTGGGGGGCAGGGCACTGTGTCCTGAGGGCCCAGGCATTCTGGATTCCAAGCCTAGCCTTGTCTGGGGCCTCCGGATGGGAGGCACAGAATGGTCACCAGGCCCTGTCTCCTGAAACAGGCTTTTCTGAGTGGGCCCCATCCCCTGGCTAGAGTCTGACAGAGATGGGGGTGCTGCAGTCATGTTGTCACTCAGCCAGTGCACCAATGCTCCGTCATGCTGCTGCTTAACAAACCACCCCGCAGCACAGTGGCTTCACTGACTATATTAATTCTGCTCCCCAAACTGCACATTGGGCCCGGTGTGGTGGGGACAGTGTGTCTCTGCTCCACTTGTGTCAGCTGGGTTGGCTAGAGGCATCTGAGGGCTCCTGGTGCTTGGTCTGGCAGCGGAGGCTGCTGCTGGGCCCTCAGGTGGGACACCTGCATGTGGCCTTTCCAGGGACCTGGGCTTCCTCACAGCATGGGACCAGGCTCCAAGGGGAACCTCCCTAGAGAGGGAATCAGGCAGAAATGAGTCGCCCTATCTGCCCCAGTCTCTGATTTCACTCTGCATGGCCTCTGCGGGCCCTACCCACCACCTCTGCCCTGCACCCGGGTCGAAGGAAGGGGAAACAGGAATGTGTGGGATTGGAGATACTCTTGTGGCCATTTTGAGAAAATGCCATCTGCCACCCAGAGGCCCAAGGATGGTGTCCTCTGCTAGGGGAGGGCCTGCCTGGGTGCCTCGTCAGAGGGACTGGGGAGGGACCGAGTGCTCAGTGCTGAGCCGTGCCCAGGCACCTCATCCTGTTCTCTCCTTCTGACACCGCATTGGCTAGAAACCACTTCCCTGTTCACAGGCGAGGAAATGGAGCTGGGATTCTAGCACAGCATACAGGACTCCAGAGCCCACTCCCTTCTTCCCAGGCGGTGCCCAGAGGCCCTGCCTTGGTGCAGAGCTGGCTGCTGGCTTCCATCTCTGCTCCTTGTGGACCTGCTCAGTCTTGGCCATCCCACCTGCTGTGGGCTCACCTTTTCCACCCGTGGCCACAGATGCAGGTGGCTGCATGGAGGCCCCAAGGGCTGGGACCACCCTCACTGCCACCCTGCAGGCATCTGCTGGCCTCCTGAGGAGCGTTGGCCTACCTGGCACAGCCCGAGCCCAGTGCCTGGAAGCCCAGCCTCACTCTCCTGCACTGGCCCAGGCAGGGTCAGCAATTCTTGCACGTGTGGCCCCTTCCTGGACACACCACTCACAGAGGCTGAACCCACATGGAGATCCACACCCTGAAAATCTTTCTTTGCTGGGGAGGCAGTCTGGGCCCTGCCCACGTTGCCCTGCACATGGCTAGAGCTGGGTCTGTCTGCCCTGCCAAGGAAGAGCAGGGATGCCACGGCCTGCTGCTCAGGCAGTAGGATCACGGGAACACTTGACCCCCACACAGATGCAGGCCCTGGATGCTGCCGGGGGCTGCAACACGTATCTCACCCCTACCCCAACCCTGCCACCTCTGGGCCTGGGCCACATTTTGTCAGGCACGGGGTTGCAAGTTTCACCCCATTATTGGACTTCTCACCTCCCCCGGCCGACCTGGGGCCTCCCCAAGCAGGGTCCTCCCCTAACATGGAGCTTATGGACAAGGAGGAGGATGGGGCTCTAGAAGTGGCTCCTGCAGTGGGAGGGGAAGGAGGGTGTCCTGAGAAGCATGTGCTGTAGGCCTCCCACCCCCACCTCTGTGTGTGTCCCTGGGGCAGGCCCTTTCTGAGGGTCCTCAGGAGGGAGCCCTCATCTGAAGGCCCCAGACTCCTCAGGGACCCTGGACAGCCACCCTGCACCCGGCTCAGGGCCTGCCCCTTCCTCCCAGGGGAACTCGCAGGCCCTGCCTCTTTGGGCTCAGTCACCACAACCCCCAGTGCTCGCCCCACCAGGAAGGGCTCCCACTGCCTTTCTGGCACACAATTTCCCAAAGCCACCCCGAAAAGCAGGCCCTGGAGGCTCTCCTATGCAGGCTGCTCGTCCTCTGAAAACCTTGGCTATTTGTTTAGACTAGCTGACATTTCCATGGTGTTTTATTAAAGGAAATATCCTGGGGAGAAGGCAGGATGTTTGCACAGAGCTTATGCCCTCTGCCTTGGGGCCCGTGGCACCCAGGGCGGGTAGGTGAGGAGCTGGTACTCAGCAGGAGCCGTCTAGACAGGGGTGCGGCCGCTCCCCTCCCCCTGTTCTGCAGAGGCCTAGGCAGCAGCCCTTGCAGGCGCAGGGACCCTCCCGGTCTCTGTTGGCCCTGTGCAGGGCTCTGAGGGGCTGCACAGATTGGGAGTGAGGCGACACTCACCCCTTCCTCTGTGGGACTGCAGTTCTTGTGGCTGGGCCTCAGATGCCTGTGCTGGCCCAGGGGCCCCCAGCTGTGCCTCACTGCTCTGCCTCCGGCTTTGCTGCACTGTGCCCCTTCCTCTCCTTTGTGTCTGTGTCAGCTTCCGCCAGGGGCCCTGGCAGCAAGCAGGCTGAGGGGCTGGGGTGCCATTTTGCACAAACAATCAATATTGTTCACTGGGATCCGTCTCCATGGCCAGGCCCAGCTAAGACTATGCTTCTCCCTCAGCCCTCACAGGGCACTTCTGAGGAGGGGTTGCCTGTCCTCACCTCCCTGGCCTCACAGGGCACTTCTGGGGAGGGGTGACTGTGTCAGAAAGTTGCTTCCCACCAGCCTCTGTGCGGCTGCTGGCCAGCTGGCATGAGGACTATGGTCTGCTGGGGCGTGCACCGTGCAGGTTTTCACCGCCCCCAATCCGGGAGCCCTGCAGGTGTCTCTGTCTTGCCACTGGGCCTGGAGTGTAGTCCGGGTAGGAGGTCCTGAAATGAGGCCTGGTAAGCAGGGGGAGCGTGGGGCATGTTTCAGAGGTGGCTGTGACCTTGGGGCTTTTGCAGAGAAGGAAGGAAGGGCCGCTTACTCCTGCTGTCCAGGGAATTCCCGGCAGGGAGAGCCAGGGGTGATGGCTGATCTGGCCTTAATGACATCCCTCTCTGGCCCCCTGGGACAGAAGTCTGTGCTGGGCAGTATCTTTGCATTTGGGTATAAACATACTCCCTCCACTTCAGCTCCCTGGCAGAGGGGGGAGCCCCCACAGGGTGGCATTTCCATCTTAATTGGCACGATGATCCTGCTGAGACCAACTGCTGACAGTCACCATCATATTCAGCAGGAAAGGCCACACATTTGTGGATTAGGAGGGGCAACTGCACAGGCCATGCTGCCTCCTTCCCAAGGTGAAAGTGGGGTGCCCAGGGGCCTCGGTCATGTCCCTGGCAGGTAGGGGTGCTGGCAGCCCAGTTCCACCCCGCCTTTCCCTCTGGGGCTCTTTCCACAGGGACTCGGGGACCATGGGAGTCACAATGGAGCAGTCTCATTGCGCCCTCGGGGGAGGGCTGGCAATGAGAAGCCATCCAGTGGCTGCAGCCCCTCCAGCAGTGGACCATGCCTCACAGCAAGGTTGGGACACAGAGGCCTCTTCCTTGGGGTCTCGGCCCCCTGGGTCAGATCTGGGGACTCCCTGTAGCTGGAGGCTGAGAGCCAGGTGGAAGGAGATCCGCAGGCCTGCACCAGGGCCAGGCTCCAACCCAAGGTCACAGGCTCTTGGCCTGAGGGCGGAGACACTGATTGTTCTGGGCACACGTGGGGCAGAACTAGGACTCCAAGCAGAGGAGCAAAAGTACATCTGACGCGGGGAGGCCTTGCATAGTCAGGGCTCCCTGGAGGTGCTGAGCACCCCTGCCCACCCCATGGGCATGCGACTGATGCCCAGTGCAGCTCCTGATCAGGAATGGAGCCCATCAGATCGTGGCAGGGCCCATAGAGGTCTGAGAGCTGAACTGATGGCACAGAGCTTTGCTTCTGGGCCCCATTTCCTCTTTGGGGTGCACTTATCGTCAGGGTTGTCAGCGGCAGGGCTGGGATTGTGAGAGCCAGGGATTGTGGCTGATCTGGCTTTAATGACATCCCTCCAGGGGCTGCAGCCACTGGTACCTGCTCTGGCCCCTGAGGACACCCAGGCCAGCCAGTCGGGGCACCCGTCCAGTGTGAAGCAGGCTGTGGGGAGGGCAGGAGGGAAGAATTGGGGGCCAGGTCCCTGACAGCTGGCTGACTCATGGCATGACAGCCCCCTCAGCGTGGCCACAGTCCCAAGAGAGGACTCCGTGCCTTGGCCCTGAGTGCCAGCAGGAGGCACCCTATGCCTACCCGGCCCAAACTTCCCTGAAGCCCAGAGGGAGGGGTGGCTGTGCCTGACCTCAAAGGTGAGTGCCCAGAGCCCACTGGGAGATGGGTGAGGGTCCCCTACCCTGGCTGCAGCCCCTCCTAAGTAGGGAGCAGAGACATGAATGAGGGAGTGTAGGCCATCTGTGTGACTTGGAGTGAACATGGGAGGTCTGCTTCAAATGCCCTCTTGGCCTTTAAGTATCGCATAGATGGAAGAAAAAAATGTAACTGTCCTCTCCTCCCAGGACAGGGAGCCACACCTGCAGATAGGTCCTATTTCTAAAAGTGACCCCTACTTTCCTGCCTGCACTTACTCTGGCTCTGCCCTGGGGAATGGTCCCATGGCCTGGCCCAAGGTTGAAGGACCCTGGGCTTCCCAGGCCCCCCAGGACTGTGGTCTTGGATAGCCACGCAGAGCCAGAAAACTGGAAGACCCCCATCTCTCCCTCACGGGGAAGGGCCTGCCATGAGGAGGCAGCCCCCAGAGGGGATGAGCTCATTCCTGGCTGGTCTCCAACCTGCCCATGTTCCCAAGGCTAGTATGGGGGCAGTCTCCTGGGGTGCTCCAGGGAGAGGGCAGGACCAGGAAGTGAGGAGGCAGAACTCCCTCTGTAACCTTTGAGGATCTTGGGTGATCTCCAGGCTGGCTGGGCACCTGGCTCAAGAGTACTCATGTGGGGATTCTTGCTGGGACAGCCAGAAGGTCCCCTTGGGTCCTCAGGCTGCGTGGACACAGCAGCTGGCTTCGGGGGAAGTCAGTGCTACACCCACAGGGTCGCTCTGGTGCCAGCAAAGCCTGGCATTGCCCCTGCCAGCTTTGAGCTTCGAGAAGCTGCCCCAGCTCTTGGGCCCTGATGGCTGAGACATTGAGAGGGGCTCCAGCTTTGGGAGGTGGGCTGAGTTGGGTGGGGGTGACCCAGGACGCAGCAGTCAGTCTGTCCCTCCTTCAGCACGCTCTTCTGGGACTGCTGTCTGCCTGGGAAAGTCCAGGGGCCGCCTCCCTACTGGCCTTTGCATGCCTGCCTTAGTGGAGCATGCCCAGGAGGAGGGAGGAGCAGCTGGTCACTGAAACAGGGACAGGGGAAAGGAAGAAAGGACTTCAGGCCAGCTCTCAGGTGAGGGATGCTGCTGGTGGGACTCAGCCTCAGCTGGTGGGGAGCTGGCCCAGGGCCGGCCTCTAATGTCCTGGAACTGCCCTGCTCCAGCACTAACCCATGACATGGCTCTAGGCCACCCACTGGCCCACTGCAGGGTTTTCAACGTGTGTTCCATGAGCCCATGGGGTCCCCAGGGAATGCTTCAGGGGTTATAGAGGGATGGGTTATAGTGAATGGCGGTTAGAGGTAAATTCTGGCCTCTCATTTTACTTCGGGAGATAGAAAACCACAGGATCCTTCTCCACTGAACTTTCTGAGGTTCTTTGATTCTGATTCTACCCCAGAACCTGTCTTCCCTTCCATGTCTACTTACAGCTTCCTGCACTAACCCAGCCTCCTCCTCACTCATGCCTGGACTTCATCCCCCACCACCACTACCTCCACCCTCCTCTCTCTGTCTTCTCCCCCTTCCCCGTCCTGAGCAGAGCAGGTCCTCTCAGCTCCCCCAGCATGGCAGGTCCTGTCAGCCCAACCCCCCACAGCATGGCAGATCCTGTTAACCCCCACTGACAACATGGCAGGGCCTGTCAACTGCCCCCAAGAGCATGGCAGGTCCTGTCAGCCCCATCCCACAGCAATGGCAGGTCCTGTCAGCATCCCCGCCCCAACAGTATGGTAAATCCTGTCAGCGTCCCCCACACCATGGCAGGTCCTGTCAACCCCACCCCACAGCATGGCAGGTCCTGTCAGCACCCCACTGCCCAACAGCATGGTAGGTCCTATCAGCTCCACCCCCCAACAGCATGGCAGGTCCTGTCAGCCCCTCCCCCCACAGCATGGCAGGTCCTGTCAGCCCCACCCCACAACACCCCACAGCATGGCAGGTCCTGTCAGCACCCCACCCCCACAGCATGGCAGGTCTTCTGTCCTTGGGACCCCTCGCATCTCCATCTTTACCATCACCCCCTGGAGCCACCACCATCCTGTGCCCTCCCCAATACTAGCCAGCATGAAATTTCCAAAAGGACTTGTGTGCATGTCACTGTCATGCACACCTTTTGGTAGCTTCCTGCTGCGAGTGGGATACAGCCCACTTTCTTTCTGAAGGCCCAGCCCTTTGAGACCTGTCCCCTCCTTCTCCGGCCATGTTTCCTCCTGGGCCGCACTGCCCACCTCTCTGGCTGGAGCTTGCAGCCAGGGGCTCTTGCCGTTGTTTTCTTGGCCCCATGCCCTTTCTCCCTCCGATCTGACTCGCCCTCTCCCCTCAGCCTCAGCTCACATGTCTCTTTGGAGTGCCCTGCCTGAGCCCTCCAACCCTCTGTAGGAATTTTGGAGTCCCCAGCAGAATTCTGGTCCCATGGGCCATGGGCTCACTGGCGGTGTCACTTAAGAGAGTGGCACCCGTGTGTCCCAGGCCCTGAGTGAGGATGGAGCCTCAGGCACGTGGGTCTCGTGTCCCTGAATGTGCCCCTTGTGGGCAGAGATGGTGTTTCTGTTGTCACAGACACTGTCCTTGTGCCTCTGCACCAGGTGTTGCGTGCCGCCTTTCTAGGCAGGGTCTCACATACCCTCCCTGAGGGCGACAGGACTAACGTTGTCCTGTTTTGAGGACAACATGCCCCAGGCCAGGACACCCAAGAAGGAAGCAGAGGAGGCTGCTTGGGCCCGAGGCCTCTCTCAGAACCACTCTAACCACCCTTGGCCTAGCAAGAAGGCCCTTCCCTGGCTGAGCTGCATGGAGTGCCTGGCTGCGCTCCAGCTGGGGGGACACCTGAGGCAGCTGGGCCTGGCCCGGAGCTCCACCACATGTGTTCTGTCTCGGCGCTCCACTGGGGACCATGATGATATGAGACTCACACTGCAGTTTCCTGTGATGTAATTAGCTCCCCGGAGCCAGGGGAATGGCTGGCCTGCTGGCGGTGTGTGTGTGTGTGTGTGGGGGCTCCTGCAGGTGTGTGTGTGTGTGTATACATGTGTGTGCGTGTGTGTGTGCATGTGTGTGTATGTGTGCGTGGGCGTGTGTGTATGTGGCTGTGCGGCAGCTCCTCTGGGACCTAGGGGTCTGTGCAGAGAGAGGAGGCAGGCTTTGCTCTGCCTTTTTAAAAAGACAGCATCAGGGGCTGCCTAAGCACTTTGGAAACTCAGAGGCCCAACTCCATGACCCAACCCTGTGGCTCGATCTCAGCAATCTCAGTACATTCATCGATAAAACAGGGACAGGAACTATTTCACGTTCTCAGGCTCCCTCTGAAAATTAGAATGCACAGCAAATGCTCAGGGCAGCCCCACCCGGAGAGAGTGGGGGTGAAGCATGCATTCTATAGGGCACTAGGTGCGTGTCAGGGGACCCTGGAGTCCAGCTGCTGGACACCAGCTTGGGTAGGGAGCCTGGAG
Source organism: Pan troglodytes (assembly GCF_028858775.2). Lineage (NCBI taxonomy): Eukaryota > Metazoa > Chordata > Mammalia > Primates > Hominidae > Pan > Pan troglodytes. The sequence goes on along the minus strand of NC_072406.2, from coordinate 55,793,738 downwards.
GAGCTCAGGGAGAAGCCAGCAAGAGCAGTGGTGAGAAAGCTTTCCTCCTGGGTGGAGAGCTCCCTGCAGCCAAGTGCAAAATACCCCTGGCCCTGGAGGTGCACTCAGCCAGGGACCTTGGGCAAGCTGCTAACCTCCCCTAGCTGACCTACTCCTTCCCAGCTCCCTCAATTCCTATGATGTGACTTGGGCCCGAGAAGCCTGTCCTGTGGCGGGAGTTAGAGGGACTGTGGCTCCCATGACTGAGTCTGAGCTCTCTTCAGGCCTGAGTGAGCGACTGGGTGTGGGCCTCTCTGAGGGACCTGCCTTTTCACCCTGGAGCTTTTCTGGCCCTGAGTGACAGATACCACAGCCTCCAGGGATGCTGCAGGTTCTTCGGAAGCTGGAGAGGAGCAGGGGCTTCAGAGCCTTGCCGACAGCTGCAGAGAGTGCGCATCAGCCTCCATGGGACCCGCCCTCTGCATCCCACTGCATCCAGGGCAGAAGGGCATTGTGGGGCCATGGAGGACTGGTCAGGGGCATAGCTGGGGTCACACATGGTCCTCTTGTGCCCACAGGCAGGCTGCAGTTCACTTGCTGCCTCCTCCAGGAGGCTGTACCGTGCAATGCTGAGGGGGCTCAGGACCTGAAGCCTCTCCAGGTGCCCCTGGAGTGGGCTTGGGCCTTTGGGAAGCATCGGTGGCCAGAAAGGCTCTCCCACCTTGGGGAGTGCAGGTCCTTGGGTGGGAGTGGCCCCTGCCCTCCTCAGAGTGTGGATGCTTGGATGAGGACCCCGCCTCCCTCCACCCTCCCAGCCTCCTGGCCACAGCTGTTTCATTGGAGCAGCTTCAGCCCTGCCTGCCCAGGGAGCCACCCAAGTCCCAGTGGCAGTGCTGTATGGAAGGACTGAAGCGATAAAGCCTTAAACACAATAAGCACAGTGAGCTTGGGAGGTTATTGTGACCTCCACGTCCTGTCACCCTGTGGCTCGGGCTGGGCTCGGTGTCTCCGAGTAAGGAGGTGGCAGAACAATTTGCTCCCTGGTGAGCAGCGGCTCCACAGTCCATGCCCATGGACACTCCTAGGCCTCCAGCTGTGGGCTGCTGCCTCAGTTTCCCTTTCTTTGAAATGAGGCGCTGGTGGTGGATATGCTGGTGTCTGTTCCCTGTACTTTTCTATAGTTTTAAAACTTCAAGCATAAAAAAACAAAAACAAAAACAAAAACAAAACTCACAAAGGAAAACCAAGGGAATTAGTTGGGGGAAAAAATATTTAACAAAAAAGGTGAGTGGAGTTGGAGAGGGTGGCAGTCTTTTCTGTATTAGGACAGTGTGGGCCCCTGGGCCTGCTGTGGGCCCCTGCCAGGCACGAGGTTGGGGTTCACATTCACAAACCCACCCCGTCCCTTAGAGGACAGCCCAGTGGCGAGTGCTGGATTCTATCTAGCCTTGGTCTCTTCCCAGAGCCCACTTGCTCGGGCCCCACAGGCCCTTGCCTCAGGTTTCCCTCTGGCCTCTGGGAACCCCCCTGGTCTCCAGCTCACCCTGGTCCAGGAAACCGCTTGGGGACCTTGCAGCTCTGGGCCCAGCCAGAGGTCAGCCTGGTCCACTCCCACCCATGCCCCACTCCAGCACCCAGGCCAGTTCTGAGCTCTATGCCATTCTCCACACCCCATGTCTGGGTTGGATGAGAAGTCAGGTTTACATCAGAGCTATAAAAATAACAGCACACAGATATCACAGGCTTAGAATTCACCTGGCCATTCTCCGTCATCTTCTATTTACCGTTCCCACCACCCTCTGTGAGAGCGGACAGCAGAAGACCTGCAGAGGGGCCGGGGACAGCCGCAGCTCCCACCTGACTCTCCTTCCCACTGCTGTGAGAGTGCAGCAGGAGTACAGACCAGGCAGGGCGTGCAGCCCAGACCCCAGCTCATCCCACCCCAAAAAGCAATTTGCATCCAGACCCTAGGCAACTGCAGCCTCCATGAAGCCCCCTTCCCAAGGCCACACCTTCAGCTCCCGTGGGTGCCTAGAGATGGGGACCAGGAGGTACATGGCTTCAGGCTATCAGCACATATGTGCAGAGCTAGGAGTGGGTCAGTGAGGGGCGGTCAAGGGTGGAGGTGCCTTTGAGGGCCCCCTGCTCCTGGCCAAGGGCCCAGTGGTCCTCCATGAGCACTGGATCATCTGAGCACTTTGGCTCTTGGCACCAGCCAGGCTCACGCAGGCATGGGCAACATCAGGCAGGAGCACAGGGCCTAGGGGTGGGGGGCTCAGGAGCCATTCCAGTGACTTAGGCCAGGTGCCATAGGAGACAGCCCTCCTGGTAGGAGCCCACGTGTGCCAGGGACCTCTGCTCACCCTGGACCAGCCTCCAGGCCATTTTCTCCAGCTGTCCCAGAGCGGGCTGCAAATGCTGGTGGATGTTCTAGAAGGGTGCTCATCATAAACAACTCTGTCCTCAGCTTCCACGCGGACACCACCAGCCATGGTCTCCCTGGTCCCTAAAGCTCAGCTTGCTGTCTCAAGATGAGAGCCTCTGTTGCAACCTGATGCCTCTGCTTTCCTTCCAGATCATGCTGCTCCACCTCTGGCCTCAACCCCGGGGACATCAGTGGCCCACACAAGGGCCTCTCTTCTTGCTCTTGCACAGCTCTCCTTTTCTCTTGCATGGCTTTTATGTCTTGAAACCTTTTCCTGTGCAAATGTTCCACATCCCACATTGTTTTTCTTAAGTACTGATTCTGCACTTCACTGCTTGCAGCTTAGTATTGAACTCTGATGTAGCCTTCCTGACATATCCCATGTGTTGACTGGACGTCCTTGCCTCTAGAAAGCTGATAAGCTGGACCCAGATCCCAACCCAGAGCCCTCTATAGTTCCTGTGAGTTCCTTGCTTTCTTATACTTCTCTCTGTCCCCATCCATGTCTCATTCCCACTCTCATCTGTCCTGGATATAAAGTTCAAATCCTTCACTTAAAACAACAACTGTATTATATAATTTGTATAATAAAATGCACCCTTTTTAAGTGGACAGTTTGATGCATTTTGGCAAATGTCTATACCCGTGTAACCACTGCCATCAAGATCTGGAATATTTCCAGCACCCAAGAAAGTTGCTTTGTACTCCTTTGCAGTCAAGCCTCCCGCCCCATCCCTAGGCAACCACTGATCTGCTTCCTGTTACTGTAGTTTTGACTCTTCTAGAATGTCAGATAATTGGCTGGCTTCGTTTGCCCAACATCATGTTTCTGAGCTTCGTCCTTCTTGTGTGGGTTAGCACCATGGTTCTTTCTATTGCTAAGCAGTATTCTGTTGGGTGGGCATATCACAGTTTGTTTCTCCATTCTCCTGTTGTGATACTTCTGGATTCATTTCCGTTTTTTTGCTATTATGACTAAAGCTGCTATGAATATTCACGTACAAGTCTGTTTGATCATAAATTTTCACTTTTCTTGTGTAAATACTTAGAAGTGAAATTGCTGGATTATAGGGGTGAATATATTCAGCTTTAGTAGATCCTGTCAACTGGGTTTCTGTTATAGTTGTACCAACTTACACTTCCACTGGCACTGTCTGAGAGTCCCAGCTGCTCCACATCCCTGTTAACACTTGGCATTGTCACCGTTTTTAGTTTTAGCTGTTGTATGGCTAAATGACTAGTAGTGGCTAGTAGCGGCATCTCCTTATGGATTTAGTTTCCATTTCCTCCAATAACTCATTATTCTGAGCTTCATTTTGCTACTTTTGTTCCAGGTTTAATTTCAGCCTTTTGTCTCTCCTTTCTTTCCATGTAACCTCAGTGGTTGCATCCTTTCCAAAGTGTGAACCTCAACTGTGTGACCTGCCTCCTTGGGTGCAGATCCCCAGTGATACATCTCTGCTCCTTGCTCATTCTACTCCTCACCTAAGGAGGAGCTGTGCCTGCCCTAAGGCCCTTGGTATTCAGCAGAGAAAAGTCTTTTTGTTTCATTACAGTCGTTTCATCTTTTCCTTAGCTCAGCTGGTTTCCTCATCCGAGTCAGTCATCTAATTCATTTTTATCTTTTACTTCAAAAGCTGTTTAAAAAATTGTGGTAAATACACATAACATAAAATAACCATTTTGACTATTTGTAAGTGTACAGTTCAATGGCATTAAGTACATTATTCATATTGTTGTACAACCATCACCATCATTCAGCTCTGAATATTTTCATCTTCCCAAACTGATACTCTATACTCATTAAACAACAACTCCTCATTCTCCCCCCTGCCAGCCCCTGGCAACCACCATTCTATTTTCTCTCTGTGAATTTGACTACTCTAGGCACCTCATGTAAATGGAATTGTGCGATATTTGTCTTTTTGTGTCTTGCTTATTTCACTTAGCATAATGTCTTCAAGTTTTATCCATGTTGTGGCATGTATCATAATTTACTTCTTTTTTAAGGCTGCATAATATTCCATCATACAGATATACCACACTTCGTGTATCCATTCATCTATTAGTGAACCCTACAGTTGCTTTCACCTTTTGATTATTGGGAATAACACTGATATGAGTATAGGTGTATAAAAACCTGATGAAGTCCTTGCTTTTAATTCTTTTGAGTATATACCCAGAAGCAGAATTGCTGGATCATATGGTAATTCTTGGAGAAGGTGGGGGGAATTGCTATACTGTTTTCTACAGCAGCTGTACCATTTTACATCCCAATTAACAGTTCATACGGGTTTTAATTTATCCAAATTCTTGACAACATTTTTTATTTTCATTTTTGCTTTTTAAATAGTAGCCAACCTAATGGGTATGAGATAGTATCTCACTGTGGTTTTTGATTTGCATTTTCCTAATGATTAGTGGTGTTGGGCATAGTAACCACAAATAAAATATCTATAGAATACATATAGAAGGAAATAAGAAGGTATTCAAAAGATGTCAATACAAAAAGTCAACTACGCACAAAGGAAGGCAGGAAGGGAGGAAATGAAGGACAAAAAAGCTATAAGACATACAGAAAACAAACTACAAAACAGCAATAGTAAGTCCTTCTTTATTATTAATTACATTAATTAAATGTAAATGTATTAACTTCCCCCATTAAAAGACCTAGAATGGCAGAATGGATTAAAAGAAAAACTATGATCCAACTGTATACTGTCTACAATGCACTAGATTTAAGGGCACAGGACATGTGTGCAGGTTGACAGTAAAATAATGGGAAAAAATTCCATGCAAATATTAACTAAAAGGAGCAAGCGTGATTATATTAATGTCAGATAAGATATACTTTAAGCTTATAACTGTTACAAGAGACAAAGATGGACATTACGTAATGATAGAAGGGTCAATTCAACAAAAAGGTATAACAATTGTAAATATATATGTGCCATACATCAGGGCTGCCTTCTCATTTTTTTTGTATGTATTCCATAGATATTTTCTTTACTATTACTATGTGAATTACATAATACTCCTAAAGTTATTACAATCTACTTTAAACTGATAACAAATGAACTTCAGTTGAATATAAAAGCTCTACAACCTTCTGGCTCTTCCCATTTTATGTTATTGAGGTATGTCGCAAATTACATCTTTATATATGTTCCCATTAACATAGATTCATAATTATTTTATGTGCCTTTGTCTTATAAACTCTATAAAATAATAAAATGTGGCATTACAAACCAAAATTATAATAATACTGGTTTTTATATTTGTCTATGTATTTAGCTTTATTGCATAACTTTATATTTTTGTATAGCTTTGAGTTACTATTTAGCATCCTTTAATTTCAACTTAAATAATTCCTTTTAATATTTTTTGTAGGGTAAGTCTAGTGGTAACGAGCTTCCTCAGCTTTTGTTTATCTGAGAATATCTTAATTTCTTCCTCATTTTAAAAGGACAGTTGTGCTAGGTATAGAATGTTCAGTTGACAGCTTTTTCTTTCTTTCAGCACTTTAAATATATCACTGCATTGCTTTCTGGTCTGCAGGGCTTCTTCTAGGAAAATCACTGCTAATCTTACTGTGGCTCTCTTGTATTTGGTGAGTCACTTTTCTCTTGATGCTTTCAAGACTATCCCTTTGACATTGTCTTTCAAAGGTTTGATTATAATATGGCTTGATTATAGTGTGTCTTTCTGTGGGCTTGTTTGGGCTTATCCTAATGGAATTTGTTGAACTTCTTGTATTTTTATATCAATTTCTTTGGATATAAAAGTTTGGCAAGTTTTTGGCTGTTACTTTTTCAAGTAAACTCTTTTACCCTTTTCCCTCTCTCCTCATTCTGAGACTCCTATTATGCATATATTGGTTGGCTTTATGGTGTCCCATAAATCTCTTAGGCTCTGTTTACTTTTCTTCATTCTTTTTCCTTTTTGCTCCTCAGACTAGTGTTAAGTGACCTGTCTTCAAGTCCCTACCTGTTTAAGTTTGCTGTTGAACCCCTCTAGTGAATTTTCCAATTCATTATTGCATTTTTCAGCTCTAGAATTTCTGTTTGGCTCTTTATCATTTCTATCTTTTTGTTAATATTATCATTTTGATTCTATATAAATTTCTGGATTCTTTTCATTTCTTTATCTGTGTTTTCTTTAGCTCTTTGAGGATATTTATAGAATTGTTTTGAATTATTTGTCTAGTATGTGCAATGCCCATGTTTCTTCAGAGACAGTTTCTGCCATTTTATTTTGTTCCTTCAAATGAGCTATGTTTTCTTGTTTCTTTGTATGCCTTATAATTTTTTATTGTTGAAAATTGGGCATTTGGAAAGCAGTCACCTCTTTCTGTCTTTTCAGACTGACTCTTTACCAGGGCAATCATTTCCTGCTTTGCTGGGTGTGCTCTGAGACTTAAGATCAGCCAGATATGAAAGTTTCTCAGGTATTTTTTGAGCATGCATCTTGCCTGTGCCTGTGTGAGTGCTTCTGCACCCCCACCCCCAATTTTGTCTATATACACAGTGGCTTTTGAATGTCTTAATTTTCCAAAGAGTCTCACCCTAGTTTTCCTTGGGACCTTAGATGTTCTATTGTATGTCTCCACCTGTAATCTTTTACCCCAGGTGTCTATGGGTCTGTAGTCCCCATGAAACCTTTATGGGCAATGCCCATTGTTTTTTCCCTGCTTGAGTCCTGAGTTTTGCCACTTTTCCCTGCCTGAGATGTGATTTAGGCATGGAAGAGAGCAGTTCTTCAGGCAGCCCCTAGACAGGTTAGAACATTGCAACTAGGCCAGGCGTGGCGGCTCACGCCTGTAATCCCAGCACTTTGGAAGGCCGAAGCAGGCAGATCACAACGTCAGGAGATTGAGACCATCCTGGCTAACACGGTGAAACCCCATCTCTACTAAAAATACAAAAAAAAAAAAATTAGCTGGGCATGGTGGCGGGCGCCTGTAGTCCCAGCTACTCAGGAGGCTGAGGCAGGAGGATGGCGTGAACCTGGGAGGCGGAGCTTGCAGTGAGCCGAGATTGCACCACTGCACTCCAGCCTGGGCTACAGAGCGAGACTCTGTTTCAAAAAAAAAAAAAAAAAAAAAAAGAACATCGCAACTAAGATCCGTTCTGCTCCCTCCAGTTTGAGGGAGGAAACTGAGAATTGGGCTGTGGCCTCCTGCAGACCAAGGCTGTGCTGTGCCAAGAAGGGAGTGAGGCAAGAGTGTGTAAAAATGCCAGAAAACTTCCTACTCTTGTGAATATGGCTATTGTGGACCTTTTGCTGCTCTCCAAAGTGCCTATAAAGTTTTAAATACCCAGTTTCTGGCTGTTTTTTGGTGTTTCTATGGGGGAATGAAGGCTTGGAGCTTCCTACTCTGCCATTTTGGCAATGTCACTACTCCTAAGAGCTATTTTAAATTTATATTTTATTGGGAACATCAAATGGATGGTTTCTGAGATTTATTTCTGCTGTGGTTTAAATGATTGTGTCCTCTCCACAATTCATATTAAAATTAAATCCCCAATGCCATAGTATTGGGAGGTGATTCAGTCATAAGGGCTCTGCCTTCATGAGTGGGATTAAATGCTCTTATAAGAGGGCTTGACAGGCCAAAATAGTATAATTGGATTGTTTAAAACACAAAGGATAAATGCTTGAGGTGATGGATACCCTATTTACCCCCTGATATGATTATTACATATTGCATGCCTATATCAAAATATCTCATTGAACCCATAAATATATATAGCTACTATGTATATACACCTATTATGTACCTATAAAACTTAAAAATAAAAAAAAAAGAGCTTGATGGAAGGATTTCACCCTTTTTGCTCTTCGGCCTTCTGCCATGTGAAGACACAGCACTCAAGAAGCCATCTTAGAAGCAGAGAACAGCCCTTACCAGACAGCCAAACCTGCTGATGCCTTGAGCTTGGACTTCCCAGCCTCCAGAACTGTGAAAAAATTCTGTTCTTTATAAATTACCCAGGCCATGATGTTGTTATAACAGCACAAATGGACTAAGACAATTTATGTTTCCTTTGGTAAATCATTTTCATCACTCTTCATCTATCTTTTGAGAAGTGTGTGTTTTTATTTTTCTTTGCAAAGCCCTTCTCTTTCTCATATCTGCTGTTTCCATTGACCTAGCATTGAATTGCAAGGGCTCTATGAAAGACTGGCATTTGCCTCAAACAAGTATGGCATTTCTTTACATCATTGCTTCTCCTTGCTGTCCACACAAATAACAACAGAATCCTCTGCTAAGGGCCTAAGGGCCTCACAATCAACTCAGAGCCCAAGATGGAGGAGGTGGTTCTGGTCAGTTCCAACAGGGTGTTTTTTCTCTGTACAGGGGAATTTCTTCCTTGAATCTATTTTTCTTATTAATTTTCTACTTGGACTGGTCCATCCCTTGTCTGTCTAGCCTGTTTCCTGGACTACTGTGCACCCCTCAGGAAAAGTATTGCCCTGGCCCCCCTGCCCTGGTCTGCTTTTGAGACATGCTGACCCTCAGTGCTAAGAGGTTCCATATGTCATGCCCTCATCATCTGCACCATCCTCTATAGCTGGGTTATTCCTGGGCCTTTCTCAGGCCCCTGCAGTTTCTTCCCCCATGCCTGTACTTGCTCAGCAAGGAGGGTTGCAAGTTTCCTTCAGGCTGTTTTTTGCCTGCACTATAACTTATGGAAATGACTCTGCGTGTGGCGTGTAAATGGTGCCCTGATGGATTTCCAAAATGGATACAGGTTTCTCCTTCCTTTTCTATTTCTGAAGTCATTTGGGCTAGCATTTGGGAGAGGCAGTTGGATGCCCATGCTCAAGTATTCTCTTACCTGAATGCCCATTAGATATTTCAGACTGAAGATTGCCATGATGCCACTTGTGTTTTGCACTTAGTTTGGGAGGAAATTGCAGAGGGTGAGACTGGAGGCAGGGAATCAATGTGAGGGCTCATGAGGGCCTAAACTGGGCAGCACAGTGAGGGGGCAGGAGGTGGGTGAAGAGCCTGCTCATTAGAGGGATTATGGGAGTAAAGTGAATGGGGCTTAATTGTATGGAGTGTGAGGGAGAGGGAGGGGTCAAGGAGCCCAACTCCAGCCTAGGCGGACACAGGGGTTAAGGCTGTGGTTTGTGCCATCACAACAGTGAGAAGGAGCTGCTCTCATAGCTTCTAGCAAGCACTCAACGTGGACAGAAAAAGGTTCCAGCGAACCAGCTTCAGGCTGCCCCCTCAATGGGCTGTGACTCTGAATTTGAAGAATTCCAAGGAGCCCATTGACATCTGCAAGTCAGAGCTGCAGTGAAGAGTAGGCTGGGTTGAACTTTGTGGGGTCTGCATCCCTCACCCTCACCTCCACCCTGAGGAGCTGGCCATGGCGTCTGTCACAGTAGGCCCCAGGGAGTGAGGCTCAGCGTTGCCACTCCTGCTGGGGAAAGCTTGAAAGGATGGGAATGCAATCACTCCCACAGCCACAGACAGACAGCGTTCATCGTGAGATCATGTTCATGCCTTGTGACCCCAGCATGTGGCTGGATGGAGACTGCAGTGGATGCTACCAGATTCCAACCCAGGCGGAGGCCCTGCTGGGTCTAGCTGCATCCAACTGTCCTGGCTTGGCCCCTGGCTGGCTCTGCCCCCTAGAACATTTCTTGGCTCACCCTCGCTCATTATTCCCTTCATACCCATGCTCCTGCAAGGTCCTCTGCACACTGTGCCTGTCCGGAGCCAGAGGCACTACCCATGACCACATCCTCCATGATGTCCTCTCCTCTGATGGCCTTGCAAGAAGTAAACTCTGATCTCAGACAGCGTCTTATCTACACTCCTGTGCATCTCAGAGCAGCGTCTTCAGACGTATGTATACTTGAGAAGTATCTGTTAGTATATTCAAGTTCAGTAAGTAGTCATAATCACCTTCAGAAAAACAAAGTTGCCCTAATGAGGTAGGAAAAACAGACAGGTCAGTGGAGCACTAGCAGATGTGCTACCAGATAAAGCCAGCAGGCTGTGAGCTCTGGGAGAAGATGCATGTTACTGTCTCACACACCTAAGCAGCAAACCAACAGCCACGTGGGTTAGCACTGAGAAAGGCCTGAGTGAAGCCAGACAAGGTGTGGATGGTGCACCTGATCCAGTGGAAGGTGGCACGGGAGGCTGCCTGGGGGTCAGACCCATGGAGTCTGGCTTGTCTGAATGTATAGACCCAAGCATTGGTGTCTGAGACTTCTGGGGCACTCAGACCCCACAGGTCATTGGAACAGCACTATGAGTGGATCCAAGCCCTGCACTCTTCCTGCAGGGCCTGTGACTTGAACTAGGCAGTGTCGCTGTGTCGGGCCATGCCTCCAACTGGCACCTTCTCTGTCCTTTCTGCTGCCAAGGAGGGTGCCAGGTCCTGGCCTTCCACGGCCCCAGGTGGCCTGTGAGTCGCTCTGTGCTAGGCCAGGCTCTGAGCCCTGGGGTTGTGGAGCCTGTAGATTTGGGGCTGCCTTCTGGGACCACTGCACATGCAGGTGTGCATGCGTGCAGTACATGCAGGACTGCAGAGGAGTGTCTGCAGAGGAAGAGGTGGCGCTTGAACGAAAAACAAGAATCCTTTTGCCAGAGCCTGAGCTGATTCCTGGCCTCAGATGGCACCAAGGAGCAGTGGGGGCCTGAGTGCCCTGGGGACAGCACCCATAGGGTTCTGTGCTTCTCAAAAGAGAAGAAGGGATAGGGCAGTGCTGTACCACTAACCCATTCCAGGAAGGAAGGGCTTTCTGAGCATTTAGTGTTCATATAATAATGTTTTTCCCATTTTCCAGATAGAGAGAGTTGTGGCTTACAGAGCAGGGAAACTGCCTGAGGTCACACGGAGAGTCCCAGAGTCACTGAGCTCAGCCACTTTCCTGCTGTGCTGGCAGCTTCATATGCCTCCCGATAGGTCTGGGGGACTGCCCTCAGGCCCGGGCCTCAGCTCTAGAGGTGCCCCTGGAGCAGGTTCGGCCAGGACAAGCCAGCTGGGCACAAGGCCAGCCTGGATGGGCATAATTTGGCCCAGGGGACTGGGCCCTGACCCAGAGGGAGGCCACTCAGAGAAAGCCCAACACAGACTAGCAGGCCTTATGATTTCAAGGAATCACAAGAAGCAGGTGTACACCCCATTCTCTGGCAAAAATCCACAAATAAAGCACAGTATGTTTACCATGGGCATCGTCATGCAGCCGCCAGAGGGGATGTTAGGCATTGTGGCAGCTTGGTGGGGTGCTGTGTGCAGAGAAGGTGATGGCCACAGGGCTGGGGAGGTACTGGAGGATGGCAGGGGACCTCGAGTGCCCGCTGTAGGCTGGATGTGTATGGACATGTGTGTGCACATATGTATGCATATGTATGTGCGCACATGCACGCGTGCGTGTGTGTGTATGTGCATGAACAGGCACGCGTGTGGGGAGCATGACAGCAGGGCACTGCGCCTGTCAGAATCATATGCTATGACTCTCTGAACTGTTCTTAATGAAGAGACAGGATAAGGAAATGAGATGTGTGATCTGGAGTCGGAACCTGCATTAGGGAAAAATAAGAGCTCTGAAGGACACACGGGGTTGGGACAATGAAGAAATTTGAATATGGACTGAATATTAGAAAAGAGTATTGCATCATGGTTAAATTTCCTGATTTTGATTATGATGCTGTGTCCCGAAAGAGAAAGTCCTTGTCTTGTTAACAATGGGCGAATCTAAGTACAGGGCCCACGGGAATCCATTGTCCTGTTCTTGCAACTCCTCTGTAGGTGTGATGTTATTTTCAAATAAAAAGTTAGAAAGGCCAAGTGCCTGTTATAGTCCTTACAATGCCATTCGTGTCATTTACAGAGAGGAAAGGGAGAGGAGCGAGATTGGTGGTGGTGGCCTGGCCGAGGACTCCCTCGGGGAGGAAGGAGGGGCCCCGCGCCCAGCTGGCTTTCCTCCTTGCTCAGGAGGTGTGGAGGCCGCTGAGCGCTCTGAAGTGTAAAGTGGGAGGCGGGAGGTCAATTGAAAATCGATAGTGCGGGAGGAGCAGGTTGGCTGCAGCGGCTCCCTCCTGCCCGGCGGCCCCAGGCGGTGGGGGAGGGGCCGAGTAGCGCGGTCCGGAGCCCCTGCCCGCGGCGTCCCGGACCTGGATCCTGAGGTCCAGGGGCAAAAAAGCAGCCTTGTCCTGCGTCTGCCCGGCAGCAGGTCTGCCTCAGCCAGTCTCACCTGCTCGGCCTCCGCTTGCTCGTCAGCAAGCTGGGTCACCCCGAGGGCTCCGCGCACCTTGGGGATGGCAAGGTTAGAAGCTGCGCTGTCCTCAGCTGTATCTCTGCGCCCTCAGGGCGCCCTGCCAGTAGGTGCTTAGCAAATACTCAGTGGGTGAACAATGCGTTTATTCAGCAAATAGTTGTTGGGTGATGGTGCCAGGCCCCAAAACAGAACAACCGTGGTGACGGGGGAGGGGTTCCTTCCTCCTTCCAGTGACACAGGAATCAGCCAAGGTAGACAGTCAGAGGAGCATGCATTGGGTTCAGTGCTGGGCTGCGGCTACGCTGGAATTCTTAACGGTTTCATGTCTGAACTTGTGCTAAATGAAGCCCTGGGCCCTCTGAGCAGAAGGGATGTGTGGATGAGTGTGAGCCCATCCCCATCAGGCCTCCCAAGGCCCCAGCACAGGGTTCCGGGTGGAGCTCAGCCAGCTGGTGAGCGTGGCCAACACGTGCTGCCCTGCCTGAGCACGGTGGGGCAGCGGGCTCCTAAGAAACACAGAGGAGCAGCCCTGGGCATCCTTGCCGGCTCTGTCACCTACCGTACTGCACAAGCACCGACGCTGAGGATGACATGGAAGGAGAAGGAAAGACGGTGGCCTTCCTCCCTCCTGGTAGGCTGAAGTAGAGAGGGTTGGTACAATGCGCCTGCACCAGGAAGTGAAATTCAATCAGGTGAGTTAGTTCAGTGAAGTGTTTGCGCTTTTCTGAAAAGGACAACATATACATTCATGTACGAGTTACAGAAATTTTGGTGTTTCTGCATGAGTTAAATGCTCTTACACAGCAATTTATGTTTAAAATTGGCATTGAATGATATAAAGATGAATGGTAAATTTTATTTTACCATTAAAATTAAAATTTTAATTTTTTTCTATAATTTATAATTTCAACTTTTCTTGACTAGAATGCCATTAAATAGCAAACATAACCACCACAACACATCAAGAGAGACTGCAAAGGAAAGGGGAAGCTTTGCACTTCACTCCTTGTAACCACACATTGAACAAGCCTCTTCATTCTGCTGGGACTGCAGTGGGAGTGGTGGCAGGGCCACAGCAGGTGCCAGGGACAGGTGGAGGAGGAGGGGTCAGAGGGGAGGCTGTGAGAAGCGTCGTCAGTGTGGTCTGGGCAGGATGGTGGCCGCCCACAGCTATGGTCACTGTAGGCAGGTTGGGGAGGGTGGAAGCGGACCATTCCAATATGCCATTTGGTGTCCTCCCAGGGTCAGCCTGGCAGGAAGGGAGAAAGCCCTTACCTGCTGTCAACCAGACCAACTTTTACTCATCAAGCTTCCATATAACGAAAGTTTTGAGGCCAAGAAGTGTGCAGGGGGCAACGCCTGGGTGGAGCAGTTCAGGACTGTTCCCCAGCCTTGCCAGCCTGCACCCAAGAGCTACGCAGAGAGTGGAGGTGCCCCTCCCCCAGGGTCTGCTGAGCTGTGGTTCTGGGAGATGATTTGATTTCCAGCTGTTGGCCCCAATCCCGTCCCCAAGCCCTGAGGTGGCCTCCTTTCACTCATTAGCCCTGCTGTGCACCCCTAGTTGGAAGATGATGGCCCTGACCCGTCCAGTGTCTGGGGAGCTCTGCCTTCCACTTGAAAGTGAGGATGATTAAAGGCTAAGCCGGTGGTGATGGAAGAGGTTCCATTAGCTCGGAGGAAAACGGCTCTCAGCTTCCCGCCCTGTTCCCTTGCCCCAGGTCCTCCGCAAGGGCTCTGGGCAGGCTCCCAGGGGAGGCACCAATACCTGGAAATGTGTGAATGGGTCCAGGTGTGAGGGCCCCAAGGCATTGCCTTCAGGGTTTCCAGGGTCCCTCTGCAAACTTGAACATTGTGGGAAAGGAGCCCTGTCCCAGATTGGGACTAGAGAGCATCAAGCTGAAGAGCCAGGAAGTCAAACATAACCACAGTTCCCAAGACTGGTCTTTCCAGCAGCAGCCATGCACTCACATTGTCCCTGAATAGGGTTGCCTGCACCGAGAGGGAAGACTCAGAGGGGCTGGGGGAGCCGTCCATCCCTCCATCCATCCATATCATCCATGTCAGGCCATCATCACAAAATATCACAGACTGGGTGGCTTAAACAATATACATTGAGTTTCTCACACTTCTGGAGACTGGAAATCCAAGGTCAAGGTGCCAGCAGGGCTGGTTTCTGGTGAGGCCTCTCTTGCCAGCTTGTAGGAGGCTCCTCTCCTTGTGTCCTCACGGGGCCTTTCCTCTGTGCACACATGGAGAGAGAGCTCTCTAGTGTCTCTTCCTCTTCTTATAAGGACACCAGTCCCATTGAATCAGGGCCCTATCCTTAGGACCTCCTTTAACCTTAATTGCCTTCCTAAAAGCTCTTATCTCCAAATAAAGCCACATTAGGTATTAGTGCTTCAGTATGAATTTGGGGGGACACAATTAAGTCCTTAACACCAACCATCCATCCATCATCCATCTGTCCATCTATTTTTGTATTTATCCATCTGTCCATCTGTGC
Source organism: Pan troglodytes (assembly GCF_028858775.2). NCBI lineage: Eukaryota > Metazoa > Chordata > Mammalia > Primates > Hominidae > Pan > Pan troglodytes. The sequence goes on along the minus strand of NC_072406.2, from coordinate 55,778,583 downwards.
ATCTATTTTCCTTTTCTTCCATATGTCTATTCATTCATCCATCCATCCGTCCGTCTGTCCGTCCATCCATCCATCCATCCACCCATCCACCCATCCATCATCCATCCATTTATCCATTCATCCATTCATCCATCAATCCATCTGTGATGGTTAATACTGAGCGTCAACTTGATTGGATTGAAGGATCCAAAGTATTGATCCTGAGTGTGTCTGTGAGGGTGTTGCCAAAGGAGATTAACATTTGGGTCAGTGGGCTGGGAAAGGCAGACCCACCCTTAATCTGGTTGGGTACCATCTGATCAGTTGCCAGCATGGCTAGAATATGAAAAGCTGCCAGAAAAGTGTGAAAAGAGGAGAAAGGTCTAGTCTCCCAGCCTACATCTTTCTCCCATGCTGGATGCTTCCTGCCCTTGAACATCAGACTCCAATTTTTTTCAGTTTTGGGACTTGGACTGGCTCTCCTTACTCCTTAGCTTGCAGACAGCCTATTGTGGGACCTTGTGATCATGTGAGTTAATACTTAATAAACTCCCCTTTATATATATTAGTTCTGTCCCTCTAGAGAACCCTGACTAATACACCATCTATCCACCAATAATCCATCATCCATCCATTCATCCATTTATCCATCCATGCAATAAATATCAGTTGAGCCCCTGCCCTGTGCCAGCATTGTTCTAGGCACAAAGGATACTTCAGCAAGCCATTAATTCTATTTGAAGGATAAACAATAACTAAGCAAACAAACAAGAAAATGACAATACTGCTGTGCCACAATAAATAATGGATTCACATTGCCCCAGGACAGCACTACCCTGCCTGCACCGTGATGTACATAAAATGATTCCTGGGAGGGCCCTGAGCTTCAGGGCCCACCTGGCAAGGGTTCCACTTGGCCCCATCCGTCCCCACACTGGGATTCACATCCTGTCTACCTCCTGCTCAGGCTGGAGACCAGAAGTCCCTGGACTCTGTGCTTCCTCATGCACTTGCCGTGGCCTCAGCGAGTCCTGGGCAGGGGACATCATTTCATGCACCCAGTCTTCCCGCGTCTCTCCAGCCTGCCCCCCCCAACGCCTAGCCCATGTGGTCATCCCCACTTCAACCACAGCAAACCCCCCTAATGCCCCTTCTTTTCAACCTCCATTCAACATAGCAGCTGCCCACGTTTCTCAAGTGTGACCAGGGAACACAACTTTTGGGATTAAAACCTGCAACCAAAATAGAACTGGAAGCTGCCACCAGACCCCATGAGGCCTGGCATGACCTGGCCCCTGGCGACCCTCCTCCACTTCTCTCCACCCCTTCTCACTCTCTAAGGCCCCTGAGGGGTTGCCATTCACTCTTGGGGTAGGTCAGCTCAGCCCCACCTCAGGGCCTGTGCTCTTGCTGCTGCTACTGCCAGGAACACTGTCCGCCTGATCCTAGCACAGTTCTCTCACCTCTTCATCTAGAGGAGCCAGCCCTGTCCCTCTCCTCTCCTCGGCCGGAAGAGCTGCCACCTGCTGTCTGGCTTCCCCCAGCCTCTGGGTCTTGGCAAACCAGAAACTCACCAGCGGCTGGGAAAATATTGACTGTCCGGTGGGCTGAAGGTGGACAGAGCCTCGACTAAGGGAATAAGAATGGGTGGGCGATGTGAGAAAAACAGTTCCAGAAAATGCTCGGAAGCATTTAATTCGGGGGCAGTGGCAAGGTGCGGACAGACTGAGGCTGATGGCAGGAGGATGGGAATTGGGACCCAGTTGCGCCAAGGAGCCTGGATGCTGCATGACTTTTCCTGTCCTCATTCCTCATTGGGAGCCAGGGAGAAATTAGCTCCCATGCTCTCTCTCTCTGGCTCCCACTGACTCTGTCTGTCTGTCTATGTCTGTCTGTCTCTCTCACACACACAGATCCAAGACCTCCTGTGATACCAGTGGTGACTATGTGTAGCCAGTGAGTGGGAAGGAGGGCAGGGCAGGACAGGGCAATGAGGGAACTGGAAACACAGAACGCAGGCTTCCTGTTCCGCGAGGCTGGTGGGGCTCTCTAAGTGTGTTTTCTTGTTAGATTCTCACAGGCACTCCCTAGATAATAACCGCAGCAACTGCCATTTCCATCAACTGCATTTGGAATCTTCAAGGTTTCATCTCAGTTCTCCATGGAGCAAGGGGTGTGAGTGCAGCAGGGAGCACACAGGCCCTGAGGCAGTCTTCCCAGCCACTGCTGAATGCACTCCAGGCCCTGAGCTTTCCTCCCATCCGGTCTCACCTCCCGCCTCCCGAAAACTCCCCTCAGATAAATGCCCTCAGCTGATGGACACTGGGCAGTTTCCACTTTTGGGTGATTGTAAGCAGTGCTGCTGATGAACATCCATGGACAAGTGTTTATGTAGAAATATATTTCAGCTCTCTTAGATATGAATAGATACCTAGGGTGGGGCTTGGTGGCTCACACCTGTAATCCCAGCACTTAGGAAGGCTGAGGCAAGCAGATTATCTGAGGTCAGGGGTTCGAGACCAGCCTGACCAACATGGTGAAACCCTGTCTCTACTAAAAATACAAAAAGTAGCTGGTCGTGGTGGCATATGCCTGTAGTCCCAGCTACTTGGGAGGCTGAGGCAGGAGAATTGCTTGAACCTGGGAGGCGGAGGTTGCAGTTGCAGTGAGCTGAGATCATTCTACTGCACTCCAGCACCCCAGCACTTCAGCCTGGGTGACAGAGTAAGACTCCATCCCAAAAAAACAAACAAAAACGATACCTAGGATTGGAATTGGTGGATCACGTGGCACCTAGGCTAACCTTCTGAGGAAATGCCATGCTCTTCTCCAAAGCAGTGGCCCCATCATCCATTCCCACCGTGAGAGGATTCGGATCCCTCCACACCTTTGCCAAGCCTTGTTGTTGGCTGCTTTTGATTCTAGCCATCTTCGTGAATGGGCAGCAGTATCTCCTATGCTTTAGCTTTGCATTTCCCTGGTGACAAATGATGGCGAGCATCTTTTCACATGCTTATCGTGTATATCTTCTTTGGAAAAATTTTGGAAAAATTTCTTTGAAAAAATGAGTCCTTTGCCCATTTCTAAATTGGATTATCTTTTTACTATTGAGTTTTGAGAGTTCTTTATCAGATATATGACTTGCAAATATTGTCCCCATCCTGTGGGGTTGTCTTTTCACTTTTTTGATGGTGTCCTTTGAACCCCCTGAAAATTTAATTTTGAGGAAATGAGAAAATCCAATTATCATTTTTTTTTCTTTTGTCACTTTTGCCTTAGATGTCATATTTAAGAAACCATTGCCTAATTCAAGGCTGGGTGCAGTAACTCATGCCTGTAATCCCAGCACTTTGGGAGGCTGAGGCTGGTGGATGGCTTGAGGTCAGGAGTTTGAGGCCAGCCTGGCCAAAATGGTGAAACCCCGTCTCTACTAAAAATACAAAAATTACCCGAGTGTGCTGGCACGGGCCTGCAATCTCAGCTACTCGGGACGGTGGGTGGAGGTTGCAGTGAGCCAAGATTGTGCCACTGCACTCCAGCCTGGGCAACAGAGAAAGACTTTATCAAAAAATAACAAAAAACAAAAAACAAAAAACCCAAAAAGCCACCAGTGCCTAATTCAAGATTATGAAGATTTACTCCCATGTTTTTTAAAAAAGAGTTTTATAGGCCAGGTGCAGTGGCTCACTCCTATAATCCCAGCACTTTGGGGAGCCGAGGCAGGTGGATCACCTGAGGTCGGGAGTTCAAGACCAGCCTGACCAACATGGAGAAACCCCGTCTCTACTAAAAATACAAAAAAGATTAGCAGGGCATAGTGGCACATGTCTGTAATCCCAGCTACTCAGGAAGCTGAGGCTGGAGAATCACTTGTACCTGGGAGGCGGAGGTTGTGGTGAGCCGAGATCGTGTCATTGCACTCCAGCTGGGCAACAAGAATGAAACTCCATCTCAGAAAAAAAAAAAAAAAAAGAGTTTTATAGTTTTAGCACTTACATTTAAGTTCGTGATCCATTTTGAGTTAATTTTTGTATATGGTTGATGTGAGGGAAAGATCTAAAATGTTACTTTTTTTTCCTCATTGAATCATCTTGGCACCCTTGTAGAAAACTTATTGACTATAAATGTAAGCACTTATTTCTGTGCTCTCAATTCTATTCTATTGAAATATTGACTTATCCTCATGCCAGTACCACAGTGTTTTGATTATTGTACCAAATATAACCAAATGTGGTAAGTTTTGAAATCAAGAAATACGAGTTCTCTAAGTTTGTTCTTTTTGTTCAAGATTGTTTTAGCTATTCTGAGTCTCTTGTATTTTCATATGAATTTTAACATCAGATCAGCAAAAAAGTAAAAACAAACAAATTATAAGAATGAAAAACAAAAATCTGGTTTTATTTTTTAGGATATCAAATCTGTAGATTAATTTAGAGAGTATTGTCATCTTAGAAACATTAAATCTTCCAAGTCATAAATACGGGACGCCTTACTTTATTTAGATGCTCTCTAATTCCTTCCAGAAATGCTTTGTAGTTTTCAGTGAACAAGTCTTGCAAATTATTTGTTAAATTTTTAATACTATTGTAAATGGAATTTTTTCTTTTTCTTTTCTTTTTCCTTCCTTCCTTCCTTCCTCCCTCCCTCCCCTCCCCTCCCCTCCCCTTCCTTCCTTCCTTTTCCTCCCTTTCCCTTTCTCTTTCCTTTATTTTGACAGAGTTTCACTCTGTTGCCCAGGCTGCAATGCAGTGGTGTGATCACAGCTCACTGTAGTCCTGATCTCCTGGGCTTAAGCGATGCTCCCATGTCAGCCTCCCGAATAGCTGGGACCACAGACATGCACCACCATGCCCGGCTTTTTTTTTTTTTTTTTTGTAGAGAAGACGGAGTCTCCCTATGTTACCCAGGCTGGTGTTGAACTCGTGGGCTCAAGCGATCCTCCTGCTCTGGCCTCTCAAAGTGCTAGGATTGCAGGCATAAGCCACTGTGGCTGGCCTTTAATTTCATTTTGAAATTGTTCATTCAAAGTATTGAAATACTATGAATTTTTCTCTAATGATTTTGTATCCCACAACCTTGTTGAATGCATGTATTAGCTCTAATAATTTTCCTGTGGATTCCTTAGGATGTTCTGTACACAAGATTATGTCATCTGTAGAGGTAGTTTTACTTCTGCCTTTCCAGTCTGCATGCCTTTTAATAGTTCCCTGGCTAGAACCTCTAGTATAGTGTTAAATAGAAGTAGTGAAAGCAGACATCTTTTTCTTATTCCTTATCTTAGTGGGAAAGTATTCAGTCTTTTACCACGTTATGGTGTTAGCTTTGGGTTTTTCATGGATGCCCTGTAGAAGGTTAAGGAAATTCTCTTCTATTTTAAGTTTGTTGAGTTTTTTTTTTTTTTTTTTAACAGAAAAAGGTGTTGTATTTTATCAGATGCTTTTTTTGTCTATTACAAAAAAAAATATTGTTTCACACTGATTATATTTGGATGTTATGCCAATCTTGTATTCCTGGATAAATCCACTTGCTTATGATATATAATCCTTTTTATACATTGCTTGATTTGGTTTGCTAGTATTTTTATGTCTATTTTATAAAACATATTGTCTCCAATGAACATTGAAGCAAAAATCCTCAATAAAATACTGACAAACTGAATCCAGCAGCACATCAAAAAGCTTATCAACAACAATCAAGTCAGCTTCATCCCCGGGATTCAAGGCTAGTTCAATATATGCAAATCAATAAACATAATTCATCACATAAGCAGAACTAAAGATAAAAACCACATGGTTATCTGTGGGAAAGGGCTTCGATAAAATTCAACATCGCTTCATGTTAAAAACTCTCAATGAACTAGGTATTGATGGGACATACCTCAAAATAATAAGAGCCATTTATGACAAACCCACAGCCAGTATCATACTGAATGGGCAAAAGCTGGAAGCATTCCCTTGAAAACTGGCACAAGTCAAGGATGCCCTCTCTCACCATTTCCATTCAACACAGTATTGGAAGTTCTGGCCAGGGTAATCAGGCAAGATAAAGAAATAAAGGTATTCAAGTAGGAAGAGAGGAAGTCAAACTGGGTCTGTTTGCAGTTGACATGATCCCATATCTAGAAAATCCCATTGTCTCAGCCCAAAGCTTCTTAAGCTAAGTAGCTTCAGCAACAAAAAGTACCTTCAGCAAAATAAACATGCAAAAATAACAAGCATTCCTATATACCAACAATAGACAAGCAGAGAGTCAAATAATGAATGAACTCCCATTCACAATTGCTACAAAGAGAATAAAATACCTAGGAATACAGCTAACAAGGGAAGTGAAGGACCTCTTCAAGGAAAACTACAAACCACCCCTTAAGGAAATCAGAGAGAACACAAATGGAAAAGCATTCCATGCTCATGGATAGGAAGAATCAATATTGTTAAAATTGCCATAGTGCCCAAAATAATTTATAGATTCAATGCTATTCCCATTAAACTACCATTGACATTCTTCACAGAATTAGAAAAAAACTACTATAAAATTCATATGGGACCAAAAAAGAGCCCGTATAGCCAAGACAATCCTAAGCAAAAAGAATGAACATGGAGGCATTATGCTACCCAACTTGAAACTATACTATAAGGCTACAGTAACCAAAACAGCATGGTACTGGTACAAAAACAGACACATAGCCCAATGGAACAGAATAGAGACCTCAGAAATAAGACTGCACATCTACAACCATCTGATCTTTGATAAACCTGACAAAAACAAGCAATGGGAAAAGGATTCCCTATTTAATAAATGGTTCTGGGAAAACTGGCTGGCCATATGCAGAAAATTGAGACTGGAGCCCTTCTTTACACCTTATACAAAAATTAACTCAAGATGGCCTAAAGACTTAAATGTAAAACTCAAAACTATAAAAACCCTAGAAGAAAATCTAGGCCCATTCAAGACATAGGTATGAGCAAAGATTTCATGAAGAAAATGTCAAAAGAAATTGCAACAAAAGCAAAAATTGACAAATGGGATCTAAAAGAAAAAGGAACTAACAGCAAAAGAAACTATCATCAGAATGAACAGACACCCTACAGAATGGGAGAAAATTTTTGCAATCTATCTATCTGACAAAGGTCTAATATCCAGAATCTACAAGGAACTTATACAAATTTACAAGAAAAAACGAACACTCTCATTAAAAAGTGGGTGAAGGACATGAACAGACACTTCTCAAAAGAAGACATTTATTCAGCCAACAAATATATGAAAAAAAGCTCTACATCACTGATCATTACAGAAATGCAAATCAAAACCACAGTGGGATACCATCTCACACCAGTCAGAATGGTGATTATTAAAAAGTCAAGAAACAACAGATGCTGGCAAGGCTGTGGAGAAATAGGAATGCTTTTACACTGTTGGTGGGAATGTAAATTAGTTCAACCATTGTGGAAGATTCCTCAACGACCTAGAACCAGAAATACCATTTGACCCAGCAATCCTATTACTGAGTATATACCTAAAGGAATATAAGTAATAATTTAGGATAATATATAAATAATTCTTTATAATAATATAAAGATATATGCATGTTTATGTCTCTTCTTTCATTTCTGATTTTAGTAATTTGAATCTTCTTTTTTCTTGGTCAGTCTAGCTAAAGGTTTGCAATTCTGATTATCTTTTAAATGAAACAATTTTTTGTTTTTGTACTGTATTAGTCTGTTTTCATGCCGCTGATAAAGACATACCCAAGACTGAGAAAAAAAGGAAGTTTAATTTGAGTTACAGTTCTGTATGGCTGGAGAGGTCTCATAGTCATGGCAGAGGGCAAAAGGCTCTTCTTACATGGCGGCAGCAAGAAAGAGAATGCAGAGGAAGCAAAAGGGAAAACCCTGATAAAACCATCAGATCTCGTGAGACTTATTAACTATCACAAGAATAGCACAGGAAAGACCAGCCCCCGTTATTCAATTACCTACCCCTGGGTCCCTCCCACAACATGTGGGAATTTTGGGAGATACAATTGAAGTTGAGATTTGAATGGAGACACAGCCAAACCATATCACATACTTTCTCATTTTCATTCATTGCAAAGTATTTGCTAATTTTTCTCTTGATTTGTTCTTTGACCCCTTGGTTGTTTTTAGAAGTGCATTGTTTATTTTCCACATATTTGTGAATTTTCCAGTTTTCCTTCTGTTATTAATTTCTAGTTCTATTGTGGTCAGAGAAGATACTTTATATGAGTTTAATCTTTAAAATTTTATTGAGATTTATTTTGTTATCTAATATATGATCTATCCTAGAGAATGTCCTATGTACACTTGAGAAGAATATGTATTCTGCTGTGGTACGGTGGAGTGTGCTATAGACGTTTGTTATGTCTAATGGTTTAGAGTGTTGTTCAAGTCTTTGGGTCCCCTGTTGGTCTTCTGTGTAGTTGTTCTATCAATTATTGAAAGTTGAGTATTTAAGTCTCCTGCTATTATGTTGAACTATTTCTTCCTCCTTTCTTTCACTTTTATCTTCATGTATCTAGTAGCTCTGTTGTTAGATGGCAAGACATAACCACTTTGGTTATGTCTTTCTAATAGGTAGACTCTTTTATCATTATACAAGTATTTCTTTGTCTCTAGTAACAATTTTTGCCTTAAGGCCTATCTTGTATATTGGTGTAGCCACACCAGCTCTGTTTTGTTTACTGTATGCATGGCATATCCTTTCCGTCCTTTCATTTCAACCTATTTGTGTATTGGAATCTGAAGTATGTGTCTTGTTGAAGTATAGTTGAATCACACTCTTTAAATCCATTCTGCCAATCTCTGACTTCTGGTTGGAGTGTTTAATTCATTTAATGTAATTCCTGAGAAAAATGGATTTATGTCTGTTATATATATATATATATATGGTTATTTTCTTAGTGGGCCTCTGAGGGCTACAATAACATATTAATTAAAACAGTATAGTTGATATTAATATGAATTTTATTTCAATACTATACAAAGAACTTTGCTTCAATATAAATCTATTCCTTATCTCTTCTTTTTGCCATTGTCATGACATTACATCTTTATACATTTTAAACTCATCAACACAATTATTGCTTTGTGTAGTTGTCTTTTAAATCAGATAGGAGAAGAAAAGTGTCACAAAACAAATTGTCATTTTTATTTACATTGTAGATACCTTAATTGGTGACTTTTATTTCCTTATGTGAATCTAGTTATTGTCCAGTGTCTTTTCATTTCAGCTAAAGCACTCCCATTAGTATTTGTTTGAGCCATTATGTGAAAATCTGCTAATAATGAATTCTGCCAATTTTTGTTTATCCAGGAATGTCTTAATTTCTTGCTCTTTTTGAAAAACAGTTTGGCCAAATATAGAATCCTTAGTTAAAAGTCATTTTTTTTAGCACTTTGAATATGTCATTCCACTGCTTTCTGGCTCCCATGATATTTGATGAGAACTCAGCTATTAATCCTGTTGAGAATCCCTTGCACGTGATGAGTTGCTTGTCTCTTGCTACTTTCTTCTTTTTTCTGAGACAGGGTCTTGCTCTGTTGCCCAGGCTAGAGTGCGGTGGCATGATAATGGCTCACTGCAGCCTCAGTCTCCTGGGCTTAAGCGATTCCCCCATATCAGCCTCCTGATAGCAGGTCTCACAGGCATGTACCACCACGCCTGGCTAATTTTTGTAGAGACGGAGACTCATTATGTTGCCTAGGCTGGTCTCCAACTTCTGGGCTCAAGTAATCCTCCTGCCTCAGCCTCCCAAAGTGCTGAGATTATAGGCGTGAGCCACTGTGTCTAGCCTCTCTTGCTACTTTCAAGACTCTTCTTGTCTTTGTCACTTTGACAATTTGATTATGAAGGATCTAGGTGTGGATCACTTTCAGTTTATCCTACTAGGAGTTCATTAAGCTTCTTAGATACATAGATTAATGTTTTCATAAAATTTGGCACATTTTCAGCCATTATTTCTCCATATATTCTCTCTGACCCCTTCTCTCTCCTATCCTCCTTAACTCACATTGTCTGTATGTTGGCACACTTGATGTTGTTCCACAGATTTCTGAGGCTTCTGTTCATTTATTTCATTAATTTTTCGTCCTATTCTACAAATGTATCATTTTATTTCATCTATTTTCCGGTTCACTGATGCTGTTTTATGTAAGTGAAAATCTTGTGTTGAGCCCCTCCAGTGATTTTTAATTTTAATTATGTACTTTTCAATTCTAGAATTTCTATTTGTTTTTATTGTAGTTTCTATGTTTTTATTTATATATCTACTTGGTGAGATGTCATTGTCATACTTTCTTTTAATTATTTATACATGATTTTCATTAGTTCTTTCCACATATTTACAATAGCTGATGTAAAGTCTTTGTCTAGTAAGTCCAACATCTCATCTGCTCTTCCTTAGGAACAGTTCTATTGACTGACTTTTTTCCTGTGTATGGGCCATACTTTCCTGTTTCTTTGCCTATCTCCTACGTTTTCTTGTTGAAAACTGAATATATTAAATAATATAATGTGGCGACATGGAAAATAAGATTCCCCTTCCTAACCAAGCTTTTTTGTTTGTTTATTGTTGTTGTTATTGTTGCTTCTGCTTGTTTGTTTGGTGGATTTCCTGGGTTAATTCTGTAAAGTCTGTATTCTTGGTTATGTGCAGCCACCGAAGTCTCTTCTTAGTTGATATAGTGGTCAGCTAATGATTGGACAGAAATTTCCTTGAATGTCTTGGACCAATGAGTCTCCCAGTCTTTGCTGGGAACTCTGTGTATATGTTGGAGCACACTGTCAATGTTCAGGCCTGCAGTTTATACATCTGCCTTAACTTTCACTTCCTGCAAATGCAGAACCTCAAGTTAAGCTATAAGTGAGAGACTAGATCTTTATCAGGTTTTTTCCTGAGCATGTACACAGCCCTGCACTTGCATATGGTGTTTAAATTTGTAGGAATATGTCATCACTTTTCTAAGCCCATTATGGATATCTCATTTTTCAGTTTTTCCTTTTGTTGATGAACATAAACTAACCTCTGTAAAATATTTAAAGAGGTTTATTCTGGGCTAATATGAGGGACCCTGGTCCAGGGAACAGTCTCAAGAGGTTCTGAGAAGTGTGCCTGAGGCAATCAGGTTTCATTTTGGTTTTATGCATTTTAGGGATGCAGAAGTTACAGTAAAGACATAAATAAATACATATAAAGTACCCATTGGTTCAGCCCGAAAAGCCGGGACATTTCAAAGTGAGGGCTTGCAAGTCCTAGGTGGGTTTTAAGGATTCTTTAGTTGACAATTGGTTGAGAGAGTTAAGCTATTGTCTAAAGGCTTGAAATCAGAAAGGAATGCCTGAGTTAAGATAAGGAGGTTGTGAACAACAAGGTTTTTATTATGTAGATGAAGCCTCTTAGGTGGCAGCCCTCAGAGAGAATAGATAGTAAATGTTTCTTTTTAAACTTTTAAAGGTGTCAGACTCTCATTCTCTCCTAGATCCAGGAAAGGCCTAGAAAGGGAAGGCCTGGCTGCGTTAATGGAGATTCTCTTCAGATGCAAATTTCCTCTACATCAATCTGTTGGCTTGTGGCAGCCATTTCAAAATATGTCAAAGTAATATATTTTGGGATAAAATATTTTTATTTCCTTCAGAGTCTGCTATCCGTCATGTGATACTATACCAAAGTCGGGTTGCAATTTGATATCTTATTGCCACAAAGAGTCTGTTTGGTCAGTCTTATGATCTCAGTTTTAATGTTAATGCTGGTCACCTGTGCCTAAACTCCAAAAAGGCAGGAGTATAACGAGGCAAATCTAACCTCCCTTCCCGTCATGGCCTGGAATTTAGTTTTTCAGGTTTCTCTGTGTTCCCTTTGGCCAAGATGGGGTTCATTCAGTCAGTTGGGGGCTTAGGATTTTATCTTTGGTTTATACTTTAAAGGTTTTTAGTTAGCCTTTGTTAGCCACAGCTCTTATTGTTATCTCAGGCAGCTACAGTGTAGAAAAATTTCTCATTTTTTCAATAAACACCTTAGGTATAGAGCTGTTTATACACAGGGAGCTCTGAGTCAGGTCAAATAAAGGCAAGCCTTGAGCATGCAGCTTTTTAGGGAACTACCAGACAACACAAATAGTGATAATTCCTCTGGGATGGGGCATTTTGCGGAGATTAAAACCCACTCTACCCACCCAGTTAGTAGTAGGGTGAAATATTTAAGGTGTTGACAGAAAAAAAATTCCAACAACCTAGATTTCTATATCCAGTGAACTTATTGTTCAAGTGAAAGACAAAGACTTTCTCAGAAAAATAAAAACTAGGGGGCTTTATCACCAGCAGACCTGCTTTCTTAGTCCATTTCGGCTGCTGACAAAATACCATAGATTATGTAGTTTATAAACAACATAAACTTCTTTCTCCCAGTTTTGGAGGCTGTGAAGTCCAAAATCAAGTTGCCAGCAGAGTTGGTGTCAGGTGAAGAACCCTTTCCTGGTTCATAGATGGTGCCTTCTTGTGATGTCCTCACATGGTGGAAGGGACAGGGGGTCTCTCTCAGGCCTCTTTTATAGGGGGATTAATCCCATGTATGAGGGCTCCACTTTCATGACCTAATCACCCCAAAAGACCCCAACCCCAAATACCATCATTTCAGGGGTTAGGATTTCAACATATGAATTTGAGGGAGAAACAGACTGAAATAAAATATTTTCAAAACGTCTATCTGATAAATTGTCTGTATACAAAATATATATGCAAACCACAGCATTCCACCCTGGCCTTCCAAAATTCATGTCCTTCTTAGGTGTGAAATACATTAATCTCATCCCAACAGACCTGGAAGTCTTAACTCATTCTAGCATCAACTCGAAAGTCTCAAGACCAAAGTTTTATCTAAATGTCATCTAAATAGGATGTGGATGAGATTCAAGGTATGATTCATTTTAAGGCATTGTTCTCCAGCAATCCAAATTGAATAGTTAAAATCAAACATGCTACTTGCTTCCAAAATACAATGGTGGGACAGTTACAGGACAGGCAGTCCCATCCCAAAAGGGAGAAATAAGAATAAAGAAAGGTATGAGAGGTCTCAACAAGTCCAAACTCTTAAGGCTCAAGAGAAATATTCCTTGACCTGATGCCACCCACTGGGGTGGAAGACAGCCTTCTGGACCTACTGGGATGGTGATCTCTCCTCCTCAGCTTTGTCTGCCCTCATGGCTTTGGACAGCCCCACCCCCATGGCTTTGCTGTGTACAGCCCATGCCACAGCTCTTATGGGTTGGAGTTGTGGACCTGTTGCTCTCCTGGGTCTGGAATTGCATGGTAGTGGCTCTACCAGTCTGAGGTCAAGCCCTCATTTTTCTCTGGATATTTTCCTAGTTGGGAGCTCTCTGCAGTGGCCCTGCCCCTGTGGTGGTTCTCTGCCTGGGCCCCAGTGCTCTCTAGGGCATCCTTTGAAATCCGGCTCTGCCCCCCACAGCTTTGCTTGGTGCAGTGCATGCTGCAATGGGGCCCACCAAAGCACACATGGGATGACTGGAGAGTGTGGTGATGGAGAGCAAAGAGCGCAGCCTGCAATGTGAGGCTGCTGGGTAGTGGTGGTCCCTCCTTTGAAGCCCTGTGATGGGAGGGGCAGCCCTGATGATCTCTGAAATGTCTTTGCGGGTATTCATCCATTGTCTTAGATTTTAGGTCCTGTTTTCTGTTTAGATGACTGATGAATCTCACCATTATTTTGATGTATAGCATGAGGCTTCTGGTGAGATGGCTGATCCATAGTAATCTCTTTATCATAAGGTGTCTTGAACAGGCTTTTTTGTTATTTCCAATATGGATTGGCTGAGAATTTTCCAAATCTTTAAGTTCTGCTTCCCCTTTTGACAAACAATTTCATCTTTTAAATTATTTCTTCGTTTTGCATTTTACTTTAAGCAATTGAGAGGAACCAGCCTACCTTTTCACTACTTTGCTTAGTGATTTCCTCAGCCAAATATCCAGTTTCATTGCTTGCAAGTTCGACTTTCCACAAAACACTAGGACATGAGCACAATTCAACCAGATTCTTTGCTACTTTATGATAAAATGGCCTCTCCTCCATTGTCCAACAATAACATGTTCCTCATTTCTGTCTGAAACTCATCAGAATGGCCTTTATTGTCCATATTTCTACCAATATTCAGCTCATAACCACTTAGATATTCTCAGAAGATTGAGTCTGTCTCTGTAGCACTCCTCTTCTCCTGAGATTCCTCCTCAGAATTTCCGCTTATGAACCACTCACAGCAATGTAGGCTTTTTCTAGCATGTACCTTAAAATTCTTCCAGCCTCTACCCATTACCTGGCTCCAAAGCTGCATCCACATTTTAGGTATTTATTATGGCAGCCCCCTCCACTTCTCAGTACCAAGTCCTACCTTCATGACCTAATCACCTCCCAAAAGCCTATCAGTTCCTGATAGGAACTGGGCTGTGGACCGGTCCAAGGCCTGTTAGGAACTGGGCTGCACAGCAGGAGGTGAGCAGCGGGTGAGCAAGCATTACTGCCTGAACTCCACCTTCTATCAGGTCAGCGGTGGCATTAGATTCTTATAGGACTTTGAAGCCTATTGTGAACTACAAATGCAAGGGATCTAGGTTGTGCACTCCTTATGAGAATCTAACTAAAGCCTGGTGATCTAAGGTGGAACAGTTTCATCCCCAAACCATCTCCCTCAACCCTTGGTCCATTGAAAAATTATCTTCCTCAAAACCAGTTCCTGGTGCCAAAAAGGTTGGGTACTGCTGATCTAAACACACAATTAAAAGACAGAAATTTTCAGAGTGGATTAAAGAAGTAGAATGAACACCTAGCTTTTTGTTTTCTGTAAGAAACCCTTTAAATATATATATATATATATATATATATATATATATTTTTTTTTTTTTTTTCTTTTCTTTTTTTGAGAGAGAGTCTCACTCTGTTGCCCAGGCTGGAGGCTGGAGTGCAGTGGCGTGATCTCAGCTCGCTGCAAACTCCGCCTCCCAGGTTCATGCCATTCTCCTGCCTCAGCCTCCTGAGTAGCTGGGACTACAGGCACCTGCCACCACGCCTCGCTAATTTTTTGTATTTTTAGTAGAGACAGGGTTTCACCATGTTAGCCAGGATGGTCTCGATCTCCTGACCTCGTGATCTGCCTGCCTCGGCCTCCCAAAGTGCTAGGATTACAGGTGTGAGCCACTGTGCCCGGCCCCCTTTAAATATTAAGACTCTGATGGGTTAAAAGCAAAGAAACAGAGAAAATATGCCATGCTAACACTAATTGAAAGAAAACTGGAGCAGTTATATTAATTTCAGACAAAGCAGATTTCAGAACAAGGAAACTTATGAAGGATAAATAAGAGCACTATGTAAAAATAATTGGCTCAATTATCTAAGAAGACATAACAATATTAAACTTATATGCACCTAAATAAATATATATGCAAAAATTAATAGAACTTAAAAATAGGCACATCCACTATTATAGTTGGAGACTTCAGCACCTGTCTATCAGTAGCTGATTGATGAAGCAGGTGTAAAATAAAGGCTAAAGTTAACCTGAATAGCAATTTCAATGAGCTTGATCTAATTGACATTTATAGAAGACTATGCAACAACAGCAAAATACAGGTTCTTCTCAAGCTTGTATGGAATATTCAACAAGATACATCAAATTCTGGGGCCATAAAACACACCTCAACAAATTTAAAAGAATAGATATTGTATAAAGTATGTTCTCAGACCACAGTTGAAATAAAGTAGAAATCAATAATGGAAAGATAGCTGGGAAATCCCCCAAGTATTTAATATGGAAATTAAACAAGACACTTCTAAATAACACATGAGCCAAAGAAGAATTTTCTTTTTTCTTTTTTTTTTTTGAGATGGAGTCTCGCTCTGTCACCAGGCTGGAGTGCAGTGGCGCAATCTCGGTTCACTGCATCCTCCAACTCCTTGGTTCAATAGATTCTCCTGCCTCAGCCTCCTGAGTAGCTGGGATTACAGGCAGGTGCCACCACACCCAGCTAATTTTTGTATTATTAGTAGAGACGGGGTTTCACCATGTTGGCCAGGATGATCTTGATCTCCTGACCTCGTGATCCACATACCTCGGCCTCCCAAAGTGCTGGGATTACAGGCATGAGCCACTGCACCCAGCCGAGTCAAAGAAGAATTTTCAAGAGAAATTTAAGCCAGGTGGGGTGGCATGCACCTGTAGTCCCAGCACTTTGGGAGGCTGAGGCAGGAGGACTGCTTGAGCCCAGGAGGTCAAGGCTGCAGTGAGCTATGATCGCACCACTGTACTCCAGCCTGTGGAGTGTCAGAGCAAGACCCTGTCTAAAAAAATAAAATAAAATAAAATAAAATAATAGGAAAAAGAAATTTAAAAATATTTTGAACTAAAGGAAAATAAACTATAATTTATCAAAATTTGTGGGATACAGTGAAAGGAGTGGTAAAGGGGAAATTTATGGCATTAAATGCGTATATTAGAAATTCAAAGCTAGGCACGGTGGCTCACATATGTAATCTCAGCACTTTGGGAGGCCAAAGCAGGCAGATCATTTGAGGTCAGAAGTTTGAGACCAGCCTGGCCAACATGGCAAAACCCTGTCTCTGCTAAAAATACAAAAGAAATTACCTGGGCATGGTGATGCATGCCTGTAGTCACAGCTATTTAGGAGGCTAAGGCACAAGAATTGCTTAAACCTAGGAAGCGGAGGTTGCAGTGAGCTGAGATCGCGCCACTGCACTCCAGCCTGGGTGACAGAGTGAGACTCTGTCTCAAAAAAAAACCCAGTAATAATAAATATGTAAAATTAATAACTTAGGAAACTAGATAAAGAGGTACAACCTAAGCATGAATCAAGAGGGAAAAATGAAATAATAAAACATAGAACATAAATCAATGAAATTGAAAAGATGAAAACAACAAAACTATCTTTTATAGAAAAGATCAATCAAATTCATAGGCCAAAAGCCAGGTTAGAGAAAAGACACAAATTACCAATATCAGAAATGAAAGAGGAGTTATCACTAGTGATTCCATAGACATTTAAATTATAATAAAGGAATACTATAAACAACTCTATGACCACAAATTTGATAACATTATTAAATGAACCAATGCTTTGAAAGACACAAGCTGCTAAGACTTACAGAAGCAGAAATAGATCATTGGAATAGGCCTATACCTATTAAAGAAATTGAATCAATAATTAATAACATTCCACAAATACAAGAACCAGTGAATTCTACCAAACATTTAAGATATAAAATGGAAGAGGGACTATTTCCTAACTCATTCTATGAGGCTATGATTACCCTAATTCAAAAAAAAAAGATAAAAACATTACAGGAAAAGAAAACCACAGACCAGAAATTCTCATGAATATAGATTCAAAAATACTCATCCAAATATTGGCAAATATATCCATTAAAAATAGGTTCTGGCCAGGCATGGTGGCTCATGCCTGTAATCTCAACACTTAGGGAGGCAGAAGCAGGAGGATAGCTTGAGCCCAGGAGTTCAAGACCTGCCTGGGCAACATAGTGAGATCCTGTTCTCCACAAAATGGAAAAAAAAAGACAAAAAAAAAATGGTTCTGTTGGACAAGAGGTTGTTGGAAAAAAAAGAAAAAAATTGGTAAGTTGGACTTTTATTAATTAAACATTCTGCTTTCCTAAAAGACACTTAAGAGAATAAAACAACAAGCCACAGACTAGAAGAAAACCTCCGCAGAACATCTATCGGATAAATTGCCTGTATACAAAATATACAAAACAACTCTTAAAACTTAACAATTAAAAAAACCCAGTTAAAAATCATCAAATGATATGAACAGACACCTCACTAAAGAAGACATACAGATCATAAAATAACATATAAAAGGATGTTCATCATCATTTGTCATTAGGAAATTGCAAATTAAAACAACAAAGAGATACTAATACACACCAATTAGAATACCTAAAATCTAAAAATGAACAGTCCTAATGCTGGTGAGAATAGAGAGCAACAGGAGCTCGCGTTCATTGATGTTGAGAATGCAAAGTGGGCCAGTCACTTTGGAAGATGGTTTGGCAGCTTATTATAAAGTTAAACACAGGATTACCATATAATCCAGCAACCACACTCCTAGGTATTTACCAACTGATTGAAAACTTACGTCCACAAAAAATCTACGTGAATGTTTATAGTGGTTTTATTCACAATTGTCAAAAACTGAAAGCAACCAAAATGCCTTTCACAAGGGAATGGATAAACCAACTATGTTATATCCATGCAATAAAATGTTAATCAGCAATAAAAAAAGAACCATCAAGCCATGAAAAGAAATGAATAAATCTTTAATAAATGTATATTGTTAGTTTGAAAAAATTGCATACCATGTGATTCCAATGATATATTCTGAAAAAGGCAAAACTGTAGAGATGGTAAACAGACTGGCGGGTGCCAGGGGATTGGGAGTGGGGCATTGAACAAGTGAAGCACAGGAAATAGCTTAAGGTGGTGAAACTATTCTGTATGATTTTGTGAAGGTGAATACAAGATATTAAACATGTGTCAAAATACACAGAACTTGACACAAATGCATGTATATTTTTAAAATGTAGGATGTTGGAGATCCCAGGATGGAATGCAGAATGTGACAAAATAATGTAACTGCATTACAAATGTATGAAATAATCTCATTTGAAGAGGGTGGGAGAAACGGTGCTGACCTAAGTAATTTTGGGAATTAGCGGATTTTTCTAAGACTAAAGACAAACAGAATGGCACGTAAGCACTGTATTATTTTTGGCAAAGTTTTTCCCCACAGAAGTATGGGTTAACAATTCTGAAACCACTATACATGTGGATCAGACAATTTGATAAGTGTCTGGTGGATGGTGGGAACCAGCATCTCGCTGTTTGAGTGGGAGGTTACAGAAGAAGCAAGGGTGCTGGAAGGGGAGAATGATCCATGCGATAGTAGATTAGAGGGGGAGACATCATGTGGACTAACGTTTAGCTTAATATAGATATGGAGATATAGATAGAGACATAGATATGTGTTATACTAGAGTTCTCCAGAGAAACAAAACTAATTGTGTGTGTGTGTGCATGTAGACACACAGAAATTTTTAAGGATCTGACTCCTATCATGTGATTGTGGGACCTTTAAGGTAAATCTGAAATACATAGAGCAAGCCTGCAGGCTGGAAGTTAAGGCAAGAATGGATGTTTCAGTCTTGAGTCTGAAATTTGCGGGCTGGAAACTCAGGGTTTCTAGGCTGCAGTCTGGAGGCACAATTGCTTCTTCAGGAAGCTTCAGTCTTTACTCTTAGGGCCTTCAAATGATTGGATGAGATGAGACCTACCGGTGTTGTAAAGGGTAGTTCCTATAAACAATACTATCACAGTAACAGCTAGACTAATGTTTGGCCAAAAAACTTGGCACCATAGCCTAGCCAAGCTGACATACAAAATTAACCATCACATGGATACACACATGGGTGAGCATCCATACAGATTTCCTTGCTCTGTCCACTGAGAGGGCCTAGAAGCAACAATGCCCCCAGTAGAAATGAGCATCCCCAGCACCCATATCTTGGTTTTTAATACCATTGTCTAGTGAAAGAAACCAGAGATCCTTGGAGAATGGTTGTTTCTAGGAATGTGGCAAGAAATATTGAAGTTGAGCCTAGAGCACTTTGTAGCACCAGAAAGCAAGAACATGATAAAACAAATAAACAAACAAAAAATCAACCCACAATGATAGGACTATGCAAAAGAGACACAGGAGTCAACTGAAAGAGCTCCCAACAGCCAAAACTGGAACATTTTGAGCAACAAAATAAAGTAGTATCAGATTATAACCCAAGTTATACAATAAATATCCATGAGTCAATATTGACATCAATAAATTACTGAATAAATAAATCAATGTGGGGGAGGAAAGACAAATATTCTGTGCAGGAGAATTCCAAACAAATTATGTTGATACCCCACCCTTAAGGTCAGGTAGCGAAACTCCCCACTCCCGAAGTGGAAGTTGTGCTTAATGACTTCCTTCCAAAGGGTGCAGTGTGG
The DNA here is from genome assembly GCF_028858775.2 of Pan troglodytes. Classification (NCBI taxonomy): domain Eukaryota; kingdom Metazoa; phylum Chordata; class Mammalia; order Primates; family Hominidae; genus Pan; species Pan troglodytes. The sequence continues at coordinate 55,758,511 of NC_072406.2, read as the reverse complement.
AAGAGTAACTGTAGCAGAGACACCTGACAAGCACCGCCCCAGCCAGGGGGTCAAGGTCAGCATCCACAGTGATAAGCCACAGCACCATTCCCAGTAGCAAACATGGAATCAATCTATGTGCCCACTAACAGTGGACTGGATAAAGAAAATGTGGTTCATATGCACCACGGAATACTATGCAGCCATAAAAAGGAGTAAAATCACATCCTTTGCAGCAACATGGATGCAGCTAGGATGCAGGTCATTATCTTAAGTGAATTAATACAGGAACAGAAAACCAAATACCACATGTTCTCACTTATATGTGGGAGTTAAGCAATGGGTATACACAGATATAAAGATGGAAACAATAGACACTAGGGACTCCAAAAGGGGAGGGGGGGGACAAGAGTTGAAAAACTCCCTGTTGTATACTGTGTTCACTATTTGGGTGATGGGTTCAGTAGAAGCCCAAACCTCAGCATTATGCAGTATATCCACGTAACAAACCTGCACATGTACCCCCTGGATCTAAAATGTAAAAAACAGTGAAAAATTATGTTAGTAGCAGATACCCTTGGTGTGACATGATGAGAGTGACACTTTGGCTGTGGTCTTCCTCCCCAAGACACACTATCTTCATCTTATCAGACATCAGCCAAATCCCAGTAAAAGGGCATTCTACAAAGCACCTGGCCAGCACTCTTTAGAACTCGCAAGGTCACCGAAAACAAGGAACATCTGAGAAACAGCCACAGCCATCAGGAGCCCAAGAGACATGACGAGCAAATATCATGTGATGTCCTGGAACTGGAAAAGGGGACTAGGTCAAAACTAAAAACATCAGAATAAAAGATGCTATTTCGTTAATACCAACACATCAACATGGTTCATTAGTTGTGACAAATGCACCTTACTAATGTAAGATGTTAGTAACAGGGGAGCTGGGGTGGTGTGTGTCAGAACTCTCTGTGCTATCTTCACGATAGTTCTGTAAATCTAAAGCTCTTCTAAAACAAAAAGCTTATTTTTAAAAAATGGATTGGAAGCTTTCTTTAGGGAGATGTGATGGATGAGCCAGCATCTTAATTAAAGGTTCCCCTTCATTGTCTCTTCTCTGGGCCTGTTCAGTTTCCCTCGAGAAAAGTCCTCCCACTTCCAGTCTGAGGAGCCCATGACTGGCCACTGGTATCTGGGCTGCTGCCTCCTGGAGAATGGGAGGGGCTGTGTCTTTGCTTCCCAGACAAACGTTCACTCCCCTGTCCCCAACCTGGTGCCTCCCTCTTCTTGGGACGTACCTGATATGCCCAGAAGCAGGGCCTCTCTGGCTCACCCTTTCCTGGGAATGAGGCTGCACCTCCCACAGGCTGGGCTGGGGGCCTGCGTTCCAGCTCTGGGGGTTCAGTCACTTTGCTCCTCCAGTTCCCTCTGTGGCATTGAGGGCTGTTTCCTCGAAACCATCTGCCCTCCAGGCCCACAGGGTGTGCTTCAGCCTCCTAGGCTCTGACTGATTCATTGTTCATTTGCTTGTATTTTTCTTTGTAGGATTTGGAATTCTCTATTTACTAATGATCATTTGATAGGATTCTGGGAGAGAGTGAAAATCAATGAAGTGTTCAATCTGCCAAGTTTAGGTGGAAGTTTCATTGAGCCTTCCACCATGGTCAAATGTCTGCAGGAAATCCAAGGCATGGTTTTTCCTACCCTCAGATCCTGGGGGCTTAGCACGGTCCTGAGGCTCCTGACAGACATAAACTCATCAGAAAATGCACAGGAAAAACACGAGAACTGATCAAAGTCAGTCAAAGATCAAAGTCAGAATCCCAGTCTCCCCAGAGCCCTGGATTCCCCTGGAAACCCATGGCTCCATTACCTGGAAGGAGGGATGAGGACACATGGGAGCAGCTCTGAGCATCAACTGCTCCAGGCAGGAGGTGGCTCCCTACCCCCCATTCTGATCTTTTCAGGGCCTAAGGGAGCCTCATCACCCCCCTCACCATCAAGAAGTGGCCACCACCCCTCCTGCTCCCATTGCCCCTGATGGACCCCTGGAGCTCCTGGCGAGGCTCTCCAGGGTCACCTAGACAGTCCCTGACCCACTTTTTCCTGGCTTATGATACTTCACCCCCGGAGGAAATAGGAAAAGAAAGTCAATCCATGGGTTTCCCCTAACACAAAGAAAGCTAAATGCTGTCACTCAGGTGCAAAGTGGCCTGAACATGGGCTTGGAAGCTTTGAAGAAAAGCTTCCAAAGCCACAATGCCTCCTGGAGTCTTTGCTGCTCAGGGCTCTGTCCTTCCCTGGAGCCTGAAGGATGCTCTGTAGAATTCTACTGTCTGCTGCTGGCAGGTCAGGGCTGCCACCTCACTTTACCCAGAGTGACAACCTGGCCAGATGAGGCTGGCTTGGGACACGCCCACCATGCAGGAGCTTGTGGGAGGCAGCGTGGCCCCCTGGGGCGGGGCTGGGTGCCAGCCTGAAAGGCCCATCTTCCAGCAATGGCACCATCTCCTACTGTCAGAAATACAGAAAAACAGGGGTCCTCTGACAACCTTGCAGCTGGGCAGCTCTGCTGTCTCCTTCAGCCCCATGGGGTCCTTGGAGGTGGGGATGAACCACGCAGCTCTGCAGCCTTGCTGGGTGGGGTAGCAGGTACAGGTGTGGGCAGCCTACCAGGGGGTGCAGGGCACTGACGGCACCACGTAGAGGCCCTTGCAGGGCTGGGTGTGCCCTGGGTGGTCTCTTGAGGAGCCCAGGGAGTCTGCTCAGGTCCTGACCTGCTCCCAGAGACCAGCAGAGCCTCCCCGCATCAGGGCCCTCTCCATGGAGTCCACTTGCCCTTCAGCACCCACCCCTCTGCCAGCTGCTCCATGCCCAAAGCCTGACTCTGTGACAGCAGCAGAGGCTCCAGTGCCTGGGTGGCCCCTCAGTTCATCCAGGGTGGTGTGCAGGGGGAGGGAAGGGGAGGTTTCCTGGCTGTACTCCTTGGCCGAGCCTGGCTCCTGTTGGACAGTTACCTCCCCTGTGTTAGGTCAGCCACCCCCACCGCCACCCCCACTGCCATCATGGAACTGTCGTTGCCACAGCCATGCTGTCATCCCCCTTGGAGCCTTCCTCCCCTGCTGGGGCCCCACCACGCTCCTGAAGGGCGCTGCACATTCTTCCTCTTGTCACTGTGTCCCTCCACTGACATTAGCCTTCCTGTGTCTGTAAGGCACTGCCCATGCTGGGAAGGACATGGGGGGGCTCCTGGAGGGCAGAGGGCCTCGAGGGGCAGGCCTGGGGCCCTTGAAGGGAGGACTGTGAGGCCACGAGAGAAGGTCACGCGGCTGGGCGTCAGGGCCGGTGGCTACACCAGCACCAGCTCCCCAGCCCCGTCCCCTGCAAAATCCAGGCCAGGCGCAAGTTGGGGAGGGGGTCTCAGGGTGGCCAACAGCCTGCTCTCTCCAGAAGAGGCTCTGTCTTCATGGATTTCTGGTGGCCTCTCTTGTCTTTTGTCAACCTGTGTTCTCTGTTTATCAATAATATCAATGACACAAATCCCAAGCCAGGGGCTGAATTGCAGCGTCTGCTGGGAAACCCATCCTTCTTCCACCTGCCCCTTCAATGAACGCCGTCTGAAAGGAAGGAGCACAGGAGCCTGGGGATGTAGAGGGCCATCATGCTGCCTCCCATGGGCTCCTTCACATCTGCACCCCCAAGTGGGTTGCAGGGATGCCTGACTGAAGGGGTGCACCACAGGTGTCCTCACACAAAGGGACGCCTGCTCGCAGAGCACTGGAAGGATGAGGGCTCGATGGCCTGGGAGGCCCAGGCTGGCTGTGGGACCCAGGCCCTGATGCCTCCACCAACCCCAAACCACCCCCACTGCCCCTGGCCCCATGGTGCAATCATGGCTGGCTTGGGTATATATTGGGGATGGGCTGGGCTGGGCAGCCTGGACCCAGGCTCCCCCTAAAATCTAGACTAGAGAGGGGTGGGTGCTGAGCACTGCCCAGTGGAGGGGCCTGGGGGAGCTTCTAGGTGAGGCTCTAAGGCTACAGAGCCTAGGCAGGGGTTCTCAGGAGCGGGCCTGTGGCCAGTCTGAGGTGGGCTGGGCCACAGGTCCCAGGATGGACTCCAGGGAGCACTGCACCTGCCCAGGAGCCCCGCAGGTGAAGCAGCCTCCCAGGCCCTGTGTCTCCCAGGGACTGCCCTGGCCTGGGCTATGGCAAGTCCCATATGTCTCCCGGAGACACCAGCTCCCGTCTGGGTGGCCAGGCGGACTCATGGGCATGGGCCAGCACAGGGTGTGGCAAGAGAGATCAGCTGGGAGAGGAGAATTGGGGACTGCAGGCCTTGGTGCCTGCTGACCTCCACCCCTCTGAAGAGAGCCTGGCTCAGGGCTTCTGGACTCAAAGGAGGGCAGGCAGGACCGCCCGGTTGTCCTGGGCCTGTGTGAAGGTCCCCCTGGAGCTCCTAGGGGTCACCAATGCACAGCCAGGCAGGTGGTGCACTGTGGCAGCTCCAGGGAGAAAGATGCACTGGACCATGAGGCCAGGCAGCAGGGCTGTGATCAGCAGGAGGGTAGGAGAACAGAGGGGCTCAGAGGTGGACGTCCTATGTGGTTGGCTTGCAGGATCCGGGGACACTTCTGACGCTAGGGGACATGCTGGGGCTGTGGACAAGGATCATGGAGTGGGCAGCCCTTGAAGGCGTCTGAGACATGCTGATGACGCGATGGGCATTGGGGGTGACAGTGCAAGGCAGCCATAGGCCTGTGGCCAGTTCTAGGGCAGCTGTCACGGACAGGCACAGATGTCCTGGCTGGGGTCCTGAGAAGCTCCCGAGAAAGGTTTCCATGGGCCTCAGAAGCCAGGCTGTGTCCCACAGCACAGATGCAGGCCCTGGGCATCTTACCCTCCTGGGTGACCCTGGAGGGGCCAATCACAGGTGGGGCCTGCAGAGACACTAAGGCTTCAAGGCCAGGGCCTCGCGGGCTGCATCCTCTGTATCCCCAGGGCTCCCTGGAGAGTCCTGCTTTCCCACTTCCAGGAGACACATCTGCTAGCCAGGTGTGGTGTTCTGGGCCAGGAGCCTCCCACTTGGCATGTGGTCCTGGGCTCTGGGCTCTTCACCTACAGGTCAAGCCTGGGACCTGTTGTCCATGGCCAGGACTGGGACAAATCTGATCCTTTTGTGGAGGTCAGCAGTCTGTCTTCCAGCTTTTCTGCCACCAGCTAATGCTTATCTGGTATGAGCTGTGCCCGGCATTTGCTGGGCTCTTTACACCCTGAGGAGACTGCTCTCACACCCCTGTTCTACAGGGGGAAACTGAGGCTCACTGGGGGTTTGTGGCATGCCCCCGGCCGCAGCAGCTTGAGTGTCTTAGTCAGGTTTACAACCCACTGGCTGGATCCACAGCTCAGGGGGCCTTTCTCCACAGTGACATAAACTGTGGGGTCACTCCCTCAGCTCATGGCTATGGACCTCATGGCCCCTAAGTGCTGGCTGAGGAAGTACGACCATCCCACCCCTCCATGAGGGTCCCTGCCTGGAAGCACAGGGAGCACAGATGCTTCCTGGGTGCAGCAGCCCTGAGCCATGCCCCACTCTCGGGATCTGCATTAGTTAAGGTTTTCCCGAGAAACAGAAGTGATAGGATGCGTGTGTGTTTATTAAAGGAGATGGATGGCAAGGAATTGCTTCATGAGATAGTGGAGTCTGAGAAGTCCCCAGATCTGCTGCTGGCCAGCTGGAGCCCCAGGAGAGCTGATGGAGTTTGTCCCAGTCTGAAGGCCAGGGGCTTGACATGCATGAAGAGCCTGTACTTCGGTTCAGGTCTGAAGCCTGGAAAAGACCAAGCTCCCAGCTTAAGGCAGCCAGGCAGAATGAATTATCTCCTACTTGGCCTTTGTGTTCAGCTTAGGTCTGCGACAGGTTGGATGGGTCTACCCACACTGGGAGGCTGTCTGCTTTGCAGTCCATGGATTCAAGTGTTCATCTCACCCAGAGCCCCCCTGACACACACCCAGCATAATGTCTGGCCAAACATCCAGGCCCCCTGTGTGCCAGTCAAGCGGACATGTGAAATTAACCAATGTGGGCTCTGAGATTCCAGGCCCAGGAGACCCACATCCTCCAGCTTCTGCTGATGTGCCCTGGGGTCCCTGGGGACAGGCTCTGGCTTGGTGCCTGGATGGGGTTGGGGCCACTCAGCAGCATGTCACATGGGCACGTCCTTCACACCCCAAGCCACCCGCCTCCTCTGTAAGTGGGCTGTACTGCCTTAACTGATGACCCCTGCAGCTGCTCTGAAAACTGGTCCCAGTGGAAGTGACATGAAGACCACCCCCTCAGGTGTGTCCCTGTTAGCTAAGACCAGATGAGGATGCTGGGACTGGGCAGGGTCAGCTGACTGCCCAAGGTCCTGTGGCCAGTTAGAGGCACCGCTGGGATCTGAACCCATGTGGTCTAGCTCCAGAAGCCACGCTCCTACCCCCAGGCCATCCCACTGCCAGCTCCTTATGGCTGTTTCTGAAGGTGATGGAGGGACTCACCAGCCCAGGTTCCCAGACTGTCTGGGCTTTGTGGCAGGAAACTGGGGCAGAGCAGGGGCCTCCGGGTGGGAAGGACGACCTTTTCCCAGCAAGACAGGACCTCGTCTCTTGCTAGAGCCCAGCTGGGGTTAGGTTTGGGATAGTGTGCTCAGGACATGTGATCAGAGGGAAGCTGGAAAGCTCTGAAGGGGGAAGGCTCCCCACACATGGATAATCCCTCATACAGAGACCCCAGACTCAGCATAAGATCCCAGACAGAATGGCCTTCACACGCTGCCTGGCTCCTTCCAAAATCAATACAGGCTCTTAAAATGCTGAAATAGTTCTGGTGCATGCTGAGATTTGTTGGACTGAGTTTAAAATCCTGGTGTGTGTGTGTGTGTGTGTGTGTGTGTGTGTGTGCGCACTGAGAGTGCTGGTGAGCTTGGAGAGGTTCCAGTCTTGAAAAAGACCCTGGCCCCGAGAAGCCACCTGACCACCAAGGACAGCCCGTGTAATTCTGGAGGGTGGATTTGGGATTCCTGCTTTCATGCCCTGAGGGCCCCTGAGGGCTCAGGACTGAGGGACAGAGGCTGCTGGGATGAAAAAGGTGCATCCCTGGCTGGGAAACTCCAGGCTTGGGTGGGCTTCTGCTGAGACCCAGCTCCACGCAGAGGTTCATACTGCCTGTGCCTCAGGGACCAGCATATCCACCTCCTGTCATCCAGTTGAGGCCTCAGGGCTCCCAGGGAAAGGAGCAGGGTCCCCCCAAGCCCAGGATACCAGGACCAGCCAGGCTCCAGCCCCACCCCTCCTTGTGCATTTCTGCCCTCCCAGGCTTCCCTGCGCCTTCATTACCAACCTTGTTCTCAGCAACCATGGCTTGTAAACCATATTCCACGTGCTTGGGTTTTCCCTCTGGACACACAGGCTCTGAGAAGATGGTTTAGGCAGTTCCCAACTTCACGATCACAGCAGGTCCTGCCAACCCACCCTGGACCATCCCTAGCCTGGACCAGGGACACCCCACCCATGGGAGGATGGGTTGGAGCTGTCCTGGAGCTAGGCTGGACTGGGCCCTGCAGCCTCCAGGCAAATGCCTTTTCCTTTACAAAGCTGGTAAAGTGCTCTAGGTCACTCACCCTCAGAGGATCTCTCTGCTGCTTCATCATCTGGGAGTCGCTGTCTCCATTCCCAGGGATTCTCTGTGTCTTTAAGTCTAAGTTGGGGATCGGCCCGGCCACACCAACTTTCATCCCATCCGTATTTACACTCCATGGCTTTCCACACCCTCTTGCCTTCTACCTTTCTATACTTCACTGTGACCTCTGTAAGCAACGTCTGACACAAGACTTTGCTATTGTGTCCAATCTCACAGTCTCTGTTCAGTACATTCATGGTTACTGTTTTCACTGGATCTAGGAAAATTTATTTCCACCACTTATTTTTTTGTCCTAGCTTCTGGACTTCCATTTTCTCTCTCCTTTCCTAACTTCTATTAGAAATACTCAATTTTCTGTATTCTTTTTCTTCTTCCCAATTGCTTGGAAGTTATGGTAGGCTGATCATGACTCCCACAGATACACCCATGTCTAATCTGGAACCTGTGAATATCACCTGTATTGCAAAAGATGTGATCGAGTGAGGGACCTTGAGAGGAGGAGCATGTCCTGGGTCATCCAGGGCCCTAAATACCATGTATCCTATAAAAGAGAAGCAGAGGGAGTTTTGACCCAGACCTGCACAGGGGACAAGGCCCTGTAAACAGAGAGCAGGCATTGGAGAGACATGGCCCAGCTCAGGAATGATGCCAGCTGTGGGAAGCTGGAAGAGGCCAGGAAGGCTCCTCCCCCGAGCCTCAGAGGGAGCATGGCCCTGCCTCCTCCACACCTTGATTTCTGTCTCCTGGCCTCCAGGATTGCAAGAGAATACCTTTTTGTTGTTATAAACTACCAGACTTGTGGTAACTTCTTATAGCAATCACAGGAAACTAACACAGAGATCATATTTTCTATTTCTTTAATAAATTGTCCTAAAGTTTTAACACCTGTGCTAGAAAGGCATGCTCCTTGTGTAGACACAGTCAGTGTCTCCCCCTGCTCTTTGCCCGGTACTGGGCATGCTAGGCTTTGCTGTTTGGAGTACTAGCCTCACCCTGTTTGTATGGCCATAAATTAATTATTACTTTTCTTTGAATTGTCAAGGCTTTATTGGATCTACCTACAGATTTACCAACTTTGCTCACCATTGCTTCTTTTAAAAATGGTTCTTTTTGTAGCAAAAGATATACATCACAAAAATGCCATTTTAACCATTTTAAGTGTATAATTCACATTAATTACATTCACGATGTTGTGCAACCATCACTGATACCTACTTCCAAAACTGGAACTCTTGTGCACTGCAAACTTTTTCACCATCCCAAACAGATAATCTGAACCCATTAAGCAATAACCTCCCATCCCCCACCCCTAGCCCTTGGTAACCTCTAATCTGCTTTGTCTCTATAAATTTGCCTAGTTTAGATCTGGAATCCTACAATATTTGTCCTTTTGTGTCTGGCTTATTCTACTCAGCATAATGTTTTCAAGGTTCATCTCTGTTGTCATGTGTGTCAGAACTTTGTTCCTTTGTGCGGATGAATCATATTCCGTGTGGTGGAGCACGCTGTATTTATCCATTCATCTGTCGGTTGACTTTTGCCTGGTTTCCATCTTTCGGCTTTTGTGGATGATGCTGCTATAAACTTTGGGACACAAGCATTTTTTGATTTCTTGTTTTCAATTCTTTTGAGTATATACCTAGGAATGGAATTATTGGGTCACAATTCCATGGTAACTCTGCATTTAGCTTTTTGAGGAATGACCACACTATTTTACACAACAGTTATACCACTTTCCATTTCCATCATCAATGCACAAGAGTTCCAGTTTCTCCACATCCTCACCAGCAGTTGTTACTTTTAGCTTTTCTGATTATAGCCATGCCAATAGGTGAAGTGATGGTGGCTTTAATTTACATTTCTCTAAAGATTAGTGATGTTGAGCATCTTTTCATGTGCTTATTGGCATTTGTGCATCTTCTTCAGAGAAACATCTATTCAAATCCTTTGCCCATTTTTATTTTATTTTATTTTTATTTTTATTTATTTTTTGAGACAGGGTCTCATTCTGTCTCCTAGTCTGGAGGGCAGTGGCATGATCTCACTGCAATCTCTGCTTCCCAGCCTCAAGTCATCCTCCAGCCTTAGCCTCCAGAGTAGCTGGGATTACAGGCATAAGCCACCATGCCTGGCTAATTTTTGTATTTTTTGTAGAGATGGAGTATCACTATGTTGCCCAGGCTGGTCTCAAACTCTTGAGCTCAAATGGACCCGCCTGCCTTGGCCTCCTAAAGTGCTGGGATTACAAGCATGAGCTACATGCCCAGCCTGCCCATTTTTAAATTTGGTTGTTTTGTCTTTTTGTTTTCGAGTTTTAGAAGTTCTTTATATATTCTGGATATTAAACTATTATTAGATATATGATTTGCAGGTGTTTTCTCCCATTCTGTGGTTGTCTTTTCACTTTCTTGATAATGTTGTTTGGTGCACAAAAGTTTTAAATTTGATGAAGTCTAATTTATCTGTTTTTTGTTGTTATTGTTATTCTTACTTGATATTTTGATATCATATCTAAGAATCCATTGCCATATCCAAGGTCATGAAGATCTACCACTATGCTTTCTTCTAAGAGTTTTGCAGCTTTTGCTCTTATATTTAGGGTATTGATCCATTTTGAGTTAATTTTTGCCTATAGTGTGAGGTAGGGGTCCAACTTCATCTTTTGCATGCAGAAATCAAGTTGTCCCAGTAACATTTGTAGAAAAGACTGTTCTTTCGCCATTGAATGAGCTTGGCATCCATGACAAAAATTAACTGGCCTTAAACGACTCTGAATTTTATTCCATTGATTTATATGTCTATCCCTATGCCAGTTATACACTGTTTTAACAGCTGTAGCTTTGTAGTAAATTTGAAATCAGAAAGTGTAACTCCTCTGACTTTGTTCTTCTTTTTGAAGGTTGTTTTTGCTACTTGAGGCCCCTTGCAATTCCGCATTGATCTTGCTCACCCACTTGGGCTGCCCAGTTGTGGTTGCCTGCAGTACTGTGTTGAGAGAGATCCTGAGGACGTGTCTGAGTTTGGAGGGGCAGGGGTTGCCGGTGACTTCCAAGGCCTGCCATAGGTGGAGGGGAGGGTGCCATGGTGTAAGCGCCAGCTTTGCTGCCCACCCCATGTACACAGAGTGGGGAGATGGAGGTGCAGGGAGAAGGACAGGGCCTGCAGGCTCTGCCTCCCGTCCCAGGCCACTTCTACATAGCAGCAGATTCCGGATTCCGGATTCCGGATTCCGGGGCGGGGGCTCTGTCTACCCTGAGAGTGCAGGTTAATGTGGTGTTACATATTGCATGAGGCTGCCTGCTGATGAAGCACACTGGCGAATCTTGCTTACAGGCAACCTCGCCTCTGAACTCAATGCCCAGAGGAGCCCATTAGCTGGGCTCAGCAGGTCGATAGGCACCTCGGGAAGGCCTGGGGGTGCTGGCGCAGGCTGAGGCTGCACTGCCACCCTGAAGTCTCTGTGGGAATGTAGCTCAGAGGCACAGCCTTGTCTGAGACCACCTTGGCCATCCGTTCTGGGAAGTAAAGCACAGCTGTGTCCTGGCTGGGCACACTTGAGGCCTCACAGCCCCCACCCTGTCCAGGCCTGCATCCCTTCTGGTGCCTCCCGCTAGTCTGGGTCTCGTTGCCCCAATCACCCGCTGAGCCTCACCTCTGCCTGAGCGAGGTCAGATAACATGCCCAGGACCCTCCTGGGGGTGGCTGACATGCTGACACTTGGGACTGATCTCACCTGGGCAGGAGGAGAGTTGCATAGGTGTGTCAGTCTGCAGCCTTTGTCTCATCCAGAACCAGCCAGGTGGGTCTCTGTGGCCCCCAAGAGCAGCACAAGCTCTCACGCTCCCTGACTGGCCACATTTCTCGGGGATGTAATTGCCTTTTTCCTGGACCTGTTTGGATGAAGGGATAGGTGCAGGCTTATTGGGTGGTGCCATGGGCAGTTCTCAGGTCCCTGTCCATCTCGTGTCCCCCAGGCCTGCCCTCTTTCAGCTCCCTGGAGGAGCCCCAAGGTGGTGTCCCCAGGAGCACACCCCATACAGGCTGGTGAGACATCCACAGGGCTGCAGAGCAGACCCATGGTGGGGACGCCTCACCTTCTGCTTGTAGATGCTCCACCATGCACCAGGTCTGGGCTGGCTACGGTAAGGGGTGATGGGCTGGAGCCTGGCAGACAGCATGACCAGGAATGGGGTCTCCTTCTTCCTCTTGGACTTGTGACTGCAACTAAGGTCCTACTGAGACTGCAGTTTTGGGGTTCATCTATCAGGCAGGGGTCTCTGGGCTGCTAGTGCAGAGGAAGTGAGGTTGGCCTCTGAATCCTATGGGGCTGGCCCTGGGGCACAGAGCACACAACAGTGTGAGCTGGAGATGCAGGGAGAAAGCCTGCAGCTCAGCAGAGCCACTCTGGTGCTGCAGGTGGTGGGAGGCAGCTCCTCCAAGGGCTGAGTGGCACCCACGGCCTCCACCCCACAGCTCTGGGTAGCTGCTCCCCATCACCTTGCATATCCCCTGACTTCTCCACCTCTCAGCTTGGTCTGAGCATCAGTGCAGGGTGCAGCCCACCCCTCTGCCCCAGGCCCGAGCCTTCTGTCAGGCCAGTGCAGGGGCCTGTGGGCCTCCTGCCCCAGACTGCCTGGAATCAGGAGACCCAGAGGCAGCCTCTGCCCTGCCCCAACCCTCCCTCCCAGCAACGCGAAATGAGTGCACATCCGCGAACATAACCATGCAGGCTTTTCTCGGAGCTCTGTGAAAGCAGATACCAGCCCTGGTCTGGCCATCACTTTCCCCAGGCTCCAGATAGGATCATCGCCAATAAAAGTGTTGCCATATTTCACTAAAATGAATTATGGAGGCCATCTGGCTGGAGGCTGCAAAGTGAGACATGAACCTCCCCCAGGAGGCCTCCAGCCCTGAGGGTAGAGCCTGGCCTGGCAGGGAGGGAGACCCCAGGGAAAAAGGACGAGGGCTCCACAGGGCAGATGCAGCAGGGTGGGATCAGGCTGCAACCCTCATGCCCTGGATGGGAGGTTGACCTCTCAGGAAGGGCTTGCTCAAGCCGGTGGCTGGGGCTGGGCCAGGCTGAGGACCCAAGTCAGGCCAGCTGTCTCTTTGCTGCCTGGCCTGGGGTCCACACCTGGTCAGGGGTGCACCTTCACTGGGGATGAGTGTGTGTGTGTCACAGGGCCGTGAGTGCCTGCAAGCAGGCAGGGAAGCTCTCCAGCTCCCTGGGCCTACGGGCAGTTGGGGGTGGGGTGTAGGTGACCCCCTGAGGCTGGGCTGAGCACCCCAACCCTGCACAGGCCATGAGAAGACCAGGTTCTAGTCTGGAAACTGCCATTAGCTGGTTCTTCGAGGGGCAATGACAGTGCTCTGGCCTCAGAAAAGCACTGTGGGCCCTTCCCCACTGACACGGGCTGGAGACCACACAGACAACATCTGTGACCACCCTGTGGCTCGGTACTAGCACATGGGTGCTGTCACCAGGAGCCGTGTGCGGGGAGCACTCAGCACAGAGCGGCAGTCAAGTCAGGGCTGGTGGGGCTCAGAGAGGACCTCACCCTTCCCCAGTACGCCCCATGTCTCCCCATGCAGGAGGGCTCTAAGACTGGTGTCTGGAGGGCCGCAGGAGGGCAGGCCTATCGCTGAATCTTCCCTAGACCTCCCACCCCTGTCTCCTTCCTCTAGGCTCAGATCTGAGGCTCCCATCTCCCCCTGGCTGCCTCCCCTCCCAGCCCCTGTGCTAATGGGGAGAGCGTGCATTAAGGCTGGTGACAGGAACCTCCGAGGAGACACCTTTTGATCTCAGGGCGGCAGGAAGCAGAGGGGTCAGGAAAGGGGCGACCTCTTCTGACACCAGCACTGATGGGCTCTGAGTCTCCCAGCCTGGGGGTGGCAGGTGGGATCAGGCCCCTGGACCTGCATGGGCTATCTGCAGAGGAGGGTACCCCAAGCATGCTCAGTAGGCCCCAATATTCCTTGACCAGTCACAAGGAGGGCAGGTGCCACTCATTTTCCAGAGTTCCCCTGGAATTCTCGCTGCCCCTGCAACAGATACGTCTTCGGGAGACTGCCCTAGTGAACGGGCTGCCTCCAGCCTGTGCCTAGTGAACGTGGCGCTTCCAGAGGCCCCCTCTGAGTTAGAGGCCATGACCTTGGGCTGTCCTGCCTGTGGGACCCCCGCCAGTTCCTCAGAGGCCCCCTCCTCAGCTTCTTTCTAGTGAGAGCTGAGGCCCTGCCCCTTGTCTGTGGCCTGCATGCCCTCCTGAGGCAGTGCGTGTTGGCAGAGGCCCTCAAGGTGGCCTGGAGGAGCTTGGGGACCTAGACTCCAGGCTATAGGGCCCTGAGGCACGGACGGCATGGACCCCAAGTTCCTGGGGTGCTCCTCTTCCCAGGGGTGCAATGCCACATGCAAGCATCCCTCTCTGTTCTCTCACCAAGGCTTTGTGTGAGTGTGAGGACAGCACCTCTCCCAGCTGGTCGGCAGCTGGATGGAGGGGGTGGCAGCCTGCAGCCCTCTGGTGGTCCCCATCACCCCTCACCTGACCTGACCTGTCCTGGCCATTGGCAGCCAGGAGCAGGTTGGAGGAAGGTGGGGAAGGGATGCTGTGAGGTGGGGCACCCTTGGAGTCCTCTGGTGTCCCTGAAATCATGGCCAGCACAGAGGTCTCCTCCTCCCCACTGCCGGCCCCAAGATGTGGCTCATGGTAGGGCAACCAGCAAGACCTGCAGGGCCAGGAGGGACTGCTGTGCACCTGCTCTGAGAAGAGCTTGCCCCCACAGCCTCCATCCCCCTGGAGGAGTGAGTGTTCTCAAGGGGAGCCTTCTCCAAGTTGCCAGGCAGGGCCCAGCACCCGGACCTCCTCTTGAGACCTGGGCATGAGCCTCACCCACCCTGATCCAGGGAATGCTGGACATGAGTGGTCGTGGGGGTGGCCAGAAAGACAACCAGAACATCAGGATTAACAGAGAAAGATCAGAAAGAGACAAAGAGAAAGGGAAAACAGAGGCCAGCAGAGAAGAAAATAGAAACAAAGAAACTGACAGAGAAGGAGGCAAAGACAAGAAGAATGAGACAGAGAGGAGGAGGTACAAGGCAGGAGCCACGGCAGAGAGAGGCATGTGGAGTGAGCTTGCATCCAGTGCAGAGGCGTGGGAGGGTGCAGGGCAGACGACATGATCAGCGGGGGTGGACGCCACCACAGCCACTTCCCAGCGTGTCGGAGGCTCTGTTCCTGTTGGGCACTGTGCATTTCTGAGGGGCTGGCATGTGACATGGGGTCTGTGGTTTGGACTCTCTGACCCTGTTCTGCTGCTATGCATAAAGTCAGGGCTGTAGGGGCCTTAGAGGCCAAGGCCAGAGCTCATTTCACAAAGGCAGCCATAGTGGCCAGAGAGGAAGGGGGTTCTGGACCCCCTAGTTGCTAGCCCTGGACGAGGCCCAACCCAGAGACCCCAACTCCTGCCACTGCACTCACTGCCTCAGTTGTCGGCATCCCCCACCCCATCTGCAGAGCCACCCCATCTCATCCACCAGCCCATCCCTGCCCCATCTGCAAGTGGCCCCACAGAGGTCACAGGTTTCAGGCCTCTGCTCCTAGAGCTGGGCAGCCGAGGAGAACCCTGAGCAGCTGGCAGTGAGCTCAGAGTCCTGCTTCAAGATAGGACTGACTCTCCCATGGGACCCTGCCACTACCCAGCAGACAGGACAGGGTCCCAGGCCAGATGCACAGCCACAGGCTCACAGTAACTGGCAGGCTGGGCCCAGGGTGGATGGGAAGGCTCCAAGGGCAAAGCCATCTTGCTGGATGCCAGGGCTGGTGGGTGCTCCGGCAGAGCCTGCTGACTCACTGGCCTCCTCGGGTACCTGGACAAGATCCCGTTAGGGAGAGCCCACGGCATCAGTGGCAGTGGGTCCAGCTTGCTACATTGTGGGTGATGCCAGCCCCAACTCACATATCTGAGAAGGAAAGCGCTCAGCCATTGGCTGGAAGGCTGGCCCCAGCCCCCAGCATCTGGGTGACCCTGCAAGGTGAAGCAAGAATGCCCATTTGGGAGGGTGAACAAGAGGGTGCACACCGAGTACCCCAGCTTCTGCTCCATGAAAAGCAGGGTGACCAAGTGTCTCTAGGGCGGGCCTGAGCCTGGGGTGTTAGGCCCAGGGTGGCTGCAGAGCCCCAACCAAGAGCACCTCCCCAGTACTCTCTCCAGTCGATACCCTGGACTCCAGGAAAAGGGAGGATCAGCAAAACTGGGCAGCTCAGTCCCTGTGGAGAGGCAGCAGAAGCGTCCCAGGAGGAAGTGCCCAGCCATAAATGGAGAGAGGAGATTCGGTAAGACCAAGTAATGGTCCTTCAGTGGGAGAGGCAGTCAGCTGGAATTCACAGGCCGGCTTCCAGATCGATACTTCTGTGCTGATTTGCTGAAGAGGCTTTTATGAAGTTTAAGCAGAGTTCATTGTTAAATACTCTTATGTACAAAGGATGTGGGCGGCCATATTAATTCCTTTTCTTTTACAGATCAATAATTACATTGCTGATTTGCTTAAAAGGCTCAGGTCGAGGCAGGGGCGAGGACAGCCCGCCTCACTGCTCCAGGGAGCTGAAGGCTGACATGACAGAGGCTGCAGTGACAGGGGACGATGGTTGGCATGTGGCAGGCATGTGGCTAGTCCTCTGCGGCAGCCAGGTAGGGTCACCTCCAGCCCCAGGGCTTCCCTTTGAACTCAGTCCTCCTTGTCTCTGAAGCTCTTCTCTCTGAGCTGAGCAGACAGTAACGTGACCTCAGGGAGCTCTCCCAGCCTCCTCTGCTCTTCTCTACACACCCAGCCTGCAGCCCAGCTCAGAGGAGCTGGGAGAGGAGACCTCGTAGGAGCTCTGAGCAAGAGGCCTGCTAGGGGAGAAGGGAGTGGAGAGGCCCAGGTGGCCTGAGGCCGGCGCCAATACTGCTCCCAAGACAGGAACAATAGGGAGTCTGGGACTCTGTACCCCGAGAAGGTGTCACCGTCAGGCCAGTGACCAGACCCCTCGCAGGGACCAAGGTGGCGGTTGTGCACAGCTCTTTTCAGCTGTGGCTGTCAGCCTTGATGCTTCCTCTTTGATATTGTGACAGGATGGAGCATGACTGGTGTGTGGGTGTGTGGTGGATCGGGCAGGGCCCCGGGTCTTCCCATGATCGCCTGTGTGCTGCTGCCTGCTAGCAATCCCTGCCTTTGTCCAACAAGGTGCTTTCATGCCTAGGAGCTCAGGAGGCTGACACAATAGACCTCCTGTGAGGTGGGAGCTTGGCAGGTTTGGGGTGCTCATTCCTGACTGTGGAGTAGGATCATGGGCTGTGCCCACTGAAGCAGCCTGCAGGAGGCTCAGCGGGAGGATCCTGGTCACCTCATATTACCCCTGCTCAGAGGCCACCGTACACATAAAAAAAAGGAGAAACAACAGTGTGGCGAGCAGCATCAATTAAAGTCTCTCATCTGGATGGTCAGGAGGTTTCCTTGCCCCGGCCAGGACATGTATCATGTGTGATGGCTGTGGAGGGAGCTACATCTGAGCTCAGTGGTGAAGAGTGCCTGTAATTGATTAATAATGTCTACCACGGACAGGGCAAGGGCAGTGGTGACTCGTGAGTCATATATTTTCAGCCTCACACAGACCATAGAGTATGTTTGGCACTAAAAGCCCCATATGGATTGAGATTTGCAGAATCTCTTGGAAAAAGAGATACATCCTGGCTGAGCAGATCCTAGGGTCTCTTGCCTGACCCTGCACATGTACACAGGTGCACAGATGCTGCCAGGAGGCCATTATGAATTCTATTTTATCTAATAGCCTGGTCAGGAAATGGAAGGGTATATTACAGATCATTAAGTGGGTGAAGGAATTTGACAACCTTTGATCCGACTCAGTAAAATAGATGGCATGAATTAATTCCCTGGCTTGTGGAGAGAAGAAAAGTCATCCTTCAACAGTGGTGACAGGCAGGGAGTTCACCCCCTGTGGGACAGATTCTAGGGAAGGCATGCAGCAGCTTCCCTGGGAGTGAAGGGCTGAGATGCATGGGGTGGGGGGCAGGAACCTGAGGGCCCCAGGCTGCCCCTCCAAGCCCCTGCTCCAGCCAAGGTATCATGAGAGGCACTAGTGTGTCCCTCACTTCCCCTTGGCCAGGGGACAGCTCTCAGGGAATGTTCTCCAAGACCAGGGGACAGCCCTTGAGGGCAACATGGGCACCAGTTACCCCTGAGGGCCAAGCCTGGGTCCCTAGGACTGACCCCTGTGCTCGTGCCTCACTGACCCTGCAAGGGGGCCGGGGATGGGGGCTCAGGGCAGGAACCTCAGGTCAGGCTCACAATGTCCAGTTACAAACAAGTCCACCTGGACATCCAGTAGGTATTCAAAAGGCACTTGTCCCCATTTCCTTCCCCATAGGCCTGCCCTCGCCCCACTCCAGCTGATGATAGCTCTGCACTCCCAGTTTCTCAGGCCACAGGTCCTGGCGTCTCCCTGGGTGCTGGCTTCTCTCATTTCCTTCGCCCCACGCACCAGCAGTTCCCGTGGTCCCAGAATCTGACCCCTCACCTCCTGCCCACCTGCTGCATCTCTGCAGTGGCCCATTCTGCACTTTCATGTCCACCAGCACTACAGCCTGTCCTCCTGTTCTCTGCCCGAGACAACAGGATTCTCCTGAGATGTAAGTCAGAACCCACTGTGCCACTGCTCCAGCCATGTGCTGCTCTCTTGGGCACCTCACTGATCCACCAGGGACCCCTAGCCAGGGCCTCGATACTGGCGCCCCCCATGCCTGGCATGATCTCCCCCAGGTGTCCACATGGCTCAGCATCACCTCGGCAAGTTCTGTCCTCAGTGGATATGTGGGCCCTCAGGGACATGGGTTTTGTCTTTTTGTCACTGCTGTGTCCCAGTGCCCATTCTAGGCTGATTATCTGTGACCCCCATTCATATGTGAAAGCCCAAACCCCAGCGTGATGGCAGTGGGTGTGAGGGCTGTGGGAGGGAATTAGGTCATGGGCATGGAGACTCCATGAATGGGATTAGTACACCTATAAGGAGGGATGCGAGGGGCATGATCTCACTCCACCATGGGAAGATGTCATGAGAGGACAGCCGGCCGCAAACCAGGAAGAGAGGCCTCACCACCAATGACCCTGCTGGAACCCAGTCCAGAGGCCGGCCTCCAGAACTGTTAGAAATGACTGTTTGCTCAAGCCGGTGTAACCTATCTTGTTATAGCAGCCCACAACAGGGCCTGACAGGCAGTGGGACCTCAATGGGTATGTGCTGAATGAATGAAGGAGAAAGCTGGGCAGGCCAGGCCCTGTGGCCCCACAGGCTGCCGGAGGCTGCACTCTCTCCACCGTTGGAGAAGCCTCTCCCCTCCGCTCAGATGAGGAGCAGACCCAGGAGCAGGACCTTGCGTGGACGTGGCAGGTTCTGTGGCAGGCCCAGGCTCGGGGAATGACATTGACGGGGAAGAGGTGCTCAGGCAGAATCCTCCTGAATGGGCGAGTGGCTGTCATCTAGATAGGACACGAGGGGTGGGGGGAGCCTTTCCCTCATGGGGGTGGCACTTGCCAAGGCTAAGTGTGAAGTCCCCAGGCCAGAACAGGATGCTGCAGGGGGTGCAGTATGGCTGGGCCAGGGCCACCTGCCAGGTATGATTGGCCAGGAGATGGGTCCAAGGTAGAGGGGGCTTGTCTTGGTGGCGCGTGCCCATGGACTGGCATCCCAGAGCTCCAGCGTCTTCTGTAGGCCTTGGAAACACGGTGAAGAATTTTGTGGGAAGGTGTGGCATCATCATTTTTGCATTTAGAGTTATGTTGGCAGCGGGTGCAGCACCACGAGCAGGCAGAAAGTGGGAAACTGAGTCAGCAGAGGGTGAGCAGAAGTGGGGGAGCATGGGAGCAATGTTCTGGAGGGTTTCCAGCTCCCCCTCACCAGCTGTGTGGATACGGACATCCTCCTTTTTTCTCTTATTCTCAGTGTCTTCACCTGTAAGATGGACTGATAATGGAAATGGCACCAGGGCAGGCTGATGTTATGCCAGGTGGGTGTACAGAGCACCTGCCGGAGCCCGAGTTCCCCAGGCAGAACTTCTGCCCTGTCTGCCAGTGCCCAAAGGAGCCCAGTGCACAGAGCACCTCTGAGTCTGCACCTCCCCTCAAGCTCATGTCCTCAGCCTGGCTGCTAATAGCTCAGTGAGGGCAGAGCCTTGATGGGGAACAAGACCTTTCTCGAAAAACACCCTGTGCTTGGCTGAAATGCGTCCTTAGTATGCAAGGATGCTGGGTCCATTAACATCGAGTGCACCATCATACCGCAGGGGTGATTGTTTCTCAAATGGAATTACTTCCTCTGATTATCCTCTAAAGAGACAGGCCAGGGGATATGGGCGTGAGGTGCTGGGAGGCCAGAGCCAAATCCAATCAGGGACCTGGCTCTTGGGAGATGGCTCTGCACTGGGGTCTGTGTGGCATGTAAGTGGGGACCCTTGGGACCCTCAACAAGGCCTCTTCTGTTGCTCCCCCAGCCCCCACTCCACAGAGAGCCTGAGCCCCAGTCAAGAAAGGCGTGGGCCAGGCAGAGCACAGGGACCATGCGTGAGGGAAGATGGCAGGCGGGCTATTTGGGGGGCCTCTGTCTCGGTGCCCTGGAGAGATTTTGCTCCAAGCAGAGCTGGGTGTCCATGGCCTTATGGCCCTGTGCCATCTGCCCTTCCTGATGGCATCATCCCAAGCAGGTTACACAGCTCTCCACGAAGGGAGTGAAGAACCATCACACCCAGCATGTCCTAAAGACCTGGGTGCATCCCTCACTGAGCCCTGGGAGTGGGCACAATGATCCCCCATCTTACAGATGAGCAGGCTGAGGCACAGAGAGCCATCCAGCTGGTGTGGCTGTGGCACTGGGTGCCTCAGAGGCCCTGCTGTGGGTGTGGCATGTGTAACGGTGGATGAGACCGAGTGGAGCAGCTGGTGTGGGGCAAGGGGCACGTACACAAGCACGAGAATTGACTCAGGGTAAATGCGTTACAGAGAGGAACTCTAGGCAGGAGTTGCTGCAGCTGGGCCAGAGGGAGGGCCCCAGGGACAAGGTCTGCATGGAGGAAGGAAGGTGACCAAAAGGAATGCAGGATAAATGCTTCCAAACAGAAGGCACAGTGCGTGCAGAGGCCCGGAGATAGGGTGAATGCAAGGAACCTGGTGAGGCGGCAAGAGCTGCATGTGGGGAGCAAGTGACAGGTGAGAGAGGAGATGAGATTGTAGGGTAAGCAGGGGCCGGCCAGGGGTGTTTAGAGGAGGGAGAAGGGTGGGTTTGGCCTGGCTGCCATGGTGGATGGCAGCAAGACCAAGCTGGCAAGCAGCGGGACCCAGTGCACACTCCAGAAACTTCTGCTGCTGCGGGAAGGGGCAGGGCAGGGCTAGGAGACACGGGGGAAGTTGTCTCCAGAGAGCTGTGGAGGATGACAGCTGAGGGGATGGTGCCAGGGAGAGAGCTGGGTGAGAATGTGTCCAGGTGAGGAAGGGTCAGGTGGGGGTGCATGCAGTTGAGGAAGGAATGCAGGTGAGGGTTGCCTGCATTCTGAAGATGGGCAATAGGGCATCCTTGGGTTAGGTGGGGGATGAGGGAACGATGGTGTGGGGGTCTCGAAGGGTTTTATTTATTTATTTATTTAGAGACAAGGTCTTGCTCTGTTGCCCAGGCTGGAGTCAAGTGGCACGACCTTGGCTCACTGCAGCCTTGACCTCCCGGGCTCATGCAATCTTCCTGCCCCAGTCTCCCAAATAGCTAGGACTACCAGTGCACGCCACTATGCCTGTCTAAATTTTTTAGTTTTTATGGAGATGAGGTCTCACTTTGTTGCCTAGGCTGGCCTCAAACTCCTGAGCTCGAGTGATCCTCCCACCTCAGCCTCCTGAATAGCTGGGATTACAGGCATAAGCCACCATACCTGGCTCATTTTTTAGTTTTTTTTTTTTTTTTTTTTTGATAGAGATGACGTCTTGCCATGTTCTCCAGAGTAGTCTCCAATTCCTGGGCTCAAGCGATCCGCCCACTTCGGTCTTCCAAAGTGCTGGGATTACAGGCATGTGCCACCATGCCCAGCTCTCAAAGGGTTTTAGACCCAAGTAGCAGGAATAAGCCAGTTTAAACAGGGAGGAGATCAGGGTTGGGTCTTGGAAAGTTCTGGCCCCCAGGGTACCAGGTGCCACAGGCCTCAAGCAGGCTTGGAGTGTGTGGTTGGCTCGTGGGTGGAGGGTGTCGCGGTCACCGGCCCATGGTGGCACTGGCCATGCAGGGGCTGGATGACAGCACATAATTGGCACGGGACAGAGTCAGGATACCCTGACTTTCCTGGTGAGGGAGAGGGGAGGCATCTGCAGAGGAGCAGGTGGGAAGGCTCCAGGCAGGGGCCATCTGCAGCAAGCGCTGGTCAGGGCCTTGCTCCCCATGGCTCGGCGGGGCCTGGGGTTTCCTCCAGGCAGCTGCACATACCCCCCTGCCCTTCCCTGCCCAGGGGATTCAAGGACATACATCCCCTTAGCCTTCTGACCCCACCAGGGCGAGGCCCTGTGCCTGCTGTCAGACCAGAACATGCTGGCCCCCTGTCTCCTTCGTCTCTGGGCTCCCCAGCACTTAGCAAATCAAGGTCGCTGGGAGCGACGGTTGCATTAAATTGAATCACCCAGGGCATGTTCTTATCTCGTTCCTGCTCAGGCTTGGCTCCTCTCGCGTCTGAACCCATAAGTCAGCATGCTGTGTTCTGTGGGGCTGAGAGGCCCAGCTCACCCGATTAGAATCACGGTCAATATCTGCTTTATTGTCCTTCCACACCAGCATGGGCCACGTGATCGATCGCCCTCCCCGCGGCTGATAAGGAGGCTCTCTGAGGTCAGACGGGCCCTTGGGCTCCCGGGCAGGAGCACCCGGCCTCCCAGCTCCAGAAGCTGCGCCTCCTCCAGCTCGCCTGCCCCCACGCTGCCCAGTGACTCTCAGGAGGAGAGGAGCTGATGTTCCTGCACCCATGGTGAGTATGGTTGGTGGAGATACTGATCTGGGGGCCTGTATGGGAATGAGGTGGCCCTGGTCACAGCACAGAATACCAGAGCATGACACTGTCTACCACCCCAGGGGGGCTTCCCAAGCAGAGCTGAGTGAATGGCACCTGGTGCCACTTGCTCTCATGTGTCACTTGTCACCTTTGGGCTCACGCCTCAGCATACCCCCCAGAATGGCCCAGCCTCCACTCACAAGTCATCCTTCCTGAGCATTGTGGGGTCAAAACCTGGATGTCCTGGGGCGCCCCCAAAGGTGTGTCCTGCCCTGGCAGGGTGAGGAAAGGTGGGTGCGCTCATGGTGGAGGGGAGAGCGGGGTGAGCCATCACGTCCCTGCTGCACGTGGTGCTGTGGCTCAGATGACCGGGCCCCAGCACTGGCAGTTGCAGGGCCCCGCAGCCCACAAGTGCTGTAGTGTGAAGATGTACTAGTGCTGTAGTGCGAGGACACACAACTGTTCCATGTTTTCTATTTCACTCGAGTTTGGTTTTCTGCTTCACCCCACACCCCAACCTGCTCCTGGCTGGTCAGACCTGCCCTCCTCCAGGAGCGGGGAGCCAAGTCCTCTGGCTGTTTGTCCTGCTCTTTCAGAGCCCACCCTTGCCTTGTGGGCCTGGGTGCAGACAGCAGCTGACTGGCGAGGGCCCCTGCCCCCCATGGCTCCTCAAGGCACACCCACACCACTAGCATAGCCGCAGAGGATGTTGGACCCACCATGCGGTTTCTGTCAGTCCTCAGAGTGACTCTGAGAGAAGGATGCTTTCATTCCCATTTCACAGATGAGGAAATCAAGACTCGGAATGTCCTGGTCCCTTTCCACAAGGCCTCGCCTTATCCGCTCCCACAAAGGGCTTACCTCTTCAGGAGGATCTGGCCCCATGGTCAGAGAAGTGAGTGAATATCAGCTGTGGGGCACCCAGAGCAGTTGCCATCTTCTGCTCTGTCTAGCCTGGGAGCCCTGGAAGGAGACTGCAGCCTGAGTGCCTCCCGAGCCAGCTCCTCTCCAGGCCATCACCTTGGCCCCTGGGTGTCCCAACAGACAGTCAGCACACAAAGGCAGGTGACATGCGGACGTCCCTTTACCTGGCCCCTGTGTGGGAGGGGAGGTGAGGGGCATTTATTTGACATTTACCCGAGGCCTGCCTTGGCCCCCCGCACAGCTGCCCTGTTCAGAGGCGGGGCCCCAGTACACTCCAGGGTGAATGGCTGCTGAGTCTCGCCCTCTGCTCTGTACTGGACCATTGAGCCCAGATGGCACTGGCCATGACAACCTTGGCCCAGGCACTTAGAGACACGACTCTTCCAGCCACAGAGATGGCAACAAAGAGGCAAGACCTCCCTGGAGCTCACGGAGAGGCCTGGTCTTTCCACCTCACAGCTCTGTCCTCCTGCAGAGGCCCCTCTTCCCACTCCTGTCCCCTCCTCATGCTGCTTCTCACACTGGAACAATCTTGTCCATTAGTTGTCATAGCAACTGAGGCAGGGCGAAGTCATCCTCTAGAAGGGGCCCTGTGCAAATTATGGCATTACACCAACTTATTGCCAATCTTTTTAATTAAAACATTTTGCTTTCAACTCGGCTAATGGCAGAGATCAGTAAACAGGGGGAGATTGAATTACCGATATTGAAGCTCCCCCAGCTCTTAAAAGGCTTAATTACTGGTGGGACCACAGAGAGGCAAGGAGGGGCTGCCAGCGAGCAGGTGGGCCTGACCCACCAGGGCCGCGTGAAGGTGATCAAATGGAGCTCCGGCATTAAAAAATTTTAAACTCTTGAAGGACAGAATGAGCTACTAGAATTGTGGCTACAGTTCTGTTTCCAGGAGCTATGACGTCATGTTGCTGGCTGCTGAATTTCTGTTTAATTAAATTGCCTATTTGACACCTGGAGGCAGAACTGGGTGTTCATGGTGTGGCTGACTGATAAGCCAGGACCCCACTTGCCCCAGAGACCCAGCCTCTTACCCAGGAGGGGAGAAGGGGAGGGAATGCTGCCCCCACCCAGGCAGTTCACATCCTCCTGACAGGAGCCCAGGGATCCCTTCCCCTCAGGGTGTCTGGTAGCTTCACAGCAGGAGGTGCCCTCAGATGAGCCCCATTTAGGGAGGAAAACAAAGGCTCCCAAGAGATGAGTCTTGCCCAGCCAGGGTCACAAAAGGACTCGAATCCAGTCCTTGCCAAGGCTTCTTTTCGAATCATGAATTTCGCTAATTACAGTCCTCTCCTTCCTCTCTTCCAGGTTATCTGATGCCCAGGTAGGAACTGCAGCTATTTTTAAACGGAGATTTCCTACAAATTAAAATTGCTTTGAGTATGTGTGAATACATGGAAGTGAGTGTATATGTAGTTGAGTGTGTTGTGTGTATAAGTGTGTATTTGTGAGTGTATATGTGTGAATGTATGTTGTATGTATAAGTGTGCATGTGTGTGATGTATGTCATGCGTATATGTGTTCATATGTGTGTATATTGTATGTGTATATGCATGAGTGTATAAGTGTGTATGTGTACATGAGTGTGCAAGTGTATATGTATGAATGTATGTTGTGTGCATAAATATGTATGTGTGTGAGTGCATGTCATGTGTATATGTGTTTTTGTGTGTTGTGGTATAAGTGTATATGTGTGAGTATATATGTGTTTGTGGGTGTGTATGTGTGAGTATGAATGTATGTCATGTGTACATGTGTGAGCGTGTAAGTGTATATGTGAGTGTGTATATGTGTGAGTGTAAGAATTGTGTGAGGTGTGTGTGGGCACGTGTGTATATTACATGGACATGAGCATAGATACTTCTAGGCTCTTTGTTCCTAAGGGTTGGGGACCAGCTAGGGTCCCTGTAACAGAGCAGAATTTGATTCCTCATGAATGAAATTGACATTACAGAAGCACCTAAACCAAATTATAGCAAAAGGCAAAGGGATAAAAGACATACCCAGAAAATACGAGACCAAAACATTAGAAAAGCTGACATGGGATTATCAACAACGGACACAACAGAATGAAGGCAGGAAGCACTCATGAGGATGAAGAGGGACACTACAATGCATTTACCAGTAGGACTCACTAACCATGAACTTGTGCGCACTTAATAACATAATCTTGCTGCAAAGAGAAACTGACAAATTTGCCACCTCAGTGTAAGCTTTAAAACATTTTCTTATCAGAAATGGATAGCTCAGGGCTGGGCGTAGTAGCTCACGCCTGTAATCCCAGCACTTTGGGAGGCCGAGGCAGGTTGATCACTTGAAGTCGAGACCAGCCTGACCACATGGTGAAACCCCGTCTCTACTAAAAATACAAAATTAGCTGGGAGTGGTGGCACACGCCTGTAATCCCAGCTACTCGGGAGGCTGAGGCAGGAGAATTGCTTGAACCCAGGAGACAGAGGTTGCAGTGAGCCAAGATCGCACCCATTGCACTCCAGCCTGGGCGACCAGAGCAAAATGCCATCTCAGAAAAAAAAAAAAAAAAAGTAATGGATGGTTCAATGAGATAAAAAAATTAGGAAAATCAGGAAGTAAAAGGAAAGGAAGTCCCACGAAATTTTAAAAAATGATATCATATAGTACACACTCTCTGACTGTAATAAATTGAAAATCAGCAATTAAGAAATACTTATATAAAATATGCTTGGAAATTTACAAATATCTTCCTAAATGACTGAAATCAAGATGGAAATTTCAAATCATTCAGCATTGTAGGATAGGAAATTACAGCAAAACCTGTGGAATGTAGCTAAAGCAGTATTTACAGGAAAACATATCACCTTTCAATGTATACATTAATTAAACAACAAGAAAGACTTAAGTGTATTTAAATTGAAAAGCAAAAAGCAGGTAAAGAAGTACTAAAGAGTAGACGTTAATAAAACAATTTTAAAAAACCAGGAGCATAAATAAGGCCCAAGGCTATTTCTCTTTTTTTAATGCTAACAAAATAGGTTAAGTGAAGAAAGGATTCTGCTCTGAGAATGAGAGCATCCCTGTCTCCCTTCCTCTACTAGACCTGGTCTCTGACCATGAGGCCAGGTACTCCCCTCTGGTGCTCATGGCACCTGGATGCTCTCTACGGCCCTTGCAGTTGGGCAGCCTGTGCTCTGTACAACGGCGACAGCAATCCTGCCTGCCTGTGCCCAGCATTCCTCAGCTATACGGGACAAGCAAGGAGAGTGAAGGATGACAAGTGCTTGGTCAACCACGAAGCTCTGCAAGATGTACAAGATTCAATACACAGTGGCATGTGAGAAGTTCAGTGAAGCTCAGTGCCAGTGCGCATTTGCCCAGCTCTCTCTATTCACTCAGCATGAATGAGCACCTACCATATGCTGTACCAGAAAATGGAAGAGGGAGGTGGAACCTGGGTTTTGCAGTCCTGCCCTCTGAAATGTGCAGAAGAGTCCTCATGGTGGGGGAGTGTTCTGCCCTACAAGATAAAGGGCTCTGTGAGTGCAGAGGCTCTTTGGACACATGGCTCAAGCGTCCCACTGTGGCCCCCAATCATATCACTTCCTTTCCTGACCCCAGAATCCACTTGGGCACTCCAGCTCTGGAGATCTGCTCAGCCACCTGCCCTCTGGGGTCTTCTGAGGAGCAGAGCCCAACACCCACAGCCACAGTACTCCTTCCCTCAGGCCACCTAATCACAAGCGCACCGTCTCTGTGCCACATGTGCAAGCTCCTCACCACGCTGTTCTCAGGCACATGGGTTTCCTCCTCACACACAATCACCCCTGTCTCATGGACGACAGAGTGAAGACTCAGAGAGGATAAATAACATGGATGGAGTCAGGGTTTTACCTGGGCATTCCAATGCCAGCATCCACCCCAGGGGCCACCCCTGCCTTCCCTGGGGGCAGCCTGGCTGTCTCCCGACCCAGATAGAAAGGCAGCCCCTGCCCCTTGGTGGGGACAGGCAGTCACCCACATGCCCCCTCAAACCTCTCCACCAGCTCTGTTTCTTGGGGCACATCCCTGCTGCCTCAATCTTACCTGCCAGCAGGAGCGGGGCTGGCAGTGATTTACAAAACAGCCCCTCCCAGAGGAGCTGGGGCTGAGGGCGGCTACATTACCCCGCATCTGTTTCTGCCTGGAGTTCTCCTGTGCTTTAGGGCCTCAGGAGGGTGGTCACAGGGACAGTCACAACCTCCATCAACCGCCCTTCAGCGGTGGCTGTCGGCAGGGAGGCTGGGCAGGCAGTCGGCGTGGGGAATCCGTCTTCCTCTCCTTGATATATGGGTAATGGAGACCCTGACCATCAAGCTGTCGGGAATTTCTCATCTGCCCGCGATGCGTCCCCAAAGGGAATGTTAATCCATAGATCCGATCCTCCACCCCATCCTTACAGGCAGCCTGGTAAAAATGGCCTCACTGCACTCCCAGGGAGGGTTGTATTCATGGAGCTGTTGTTTAAGATGGGATGGTCCTTCTTGAAAGCAGGGGTCATCAGGCTGTGGTCCACTCTGAACGAGAATCGCTACCTCTAACAGGCGAACAGGCGTCCCTGGCCAGCAGGTGGCTTGCCAGCTCCCACCCACTTGGAGTCGCTGCTCTGCTCACACTGGGCCCTGCGGGTGCTGACGTGGCTTGACAGTAACTCTGCATGTGGCCCCAGGGGTGGGTGAGCCATGTGGCACCTTCCGTCCTGCCCTGTGGGTGCACCCTGGCTCAAATCCTGCTCAGGGTCCTCAGCAATGCTCCAACCTGTTTCTGCACCAGGAAAATGATGTAGAGCACCCCCTCACCCTAGGCGTGAGTCTCTCCTGCTCCTGACCCTGTAGTCTCTTCTCTGGACCTCAAAAGGACCTAGGGGCTAGCCAGTCTGTCACATGCCAGCCCTGGTGTTTCCAACCCCCTCCTAGGGTAACTGTGATGGAGCGGTAGGTTGTGTGGCTGCAGCGTGGGGCCTGGGAGGCCTGGAGAAGACTGCACCTCATCCAGGCTGAGTCGGCTGAGGCATGGTGTGGTGGCTGTCAGAGGTGCAGGGCCTCAGGGAGGAAGTGGCTCTGGAGTGCAGGGCTCCCAGGGTGATGCTGCCTGCAGGGGAGGCTGGAGGGGGTGGGCTCTCAGGGTTGGGTGACTGATGGCCCATTTGGTGACTGAGGGCTGTGCTCAGTTCAGCTCTGGGCCTGCACTGTCAGGAAATCCCAGGGGGCTTTTCAAATTGCCTGGGGCCAGCTAGAGCAGCCTGGAGGGAGGCTGGAGCCCTGGCTGGAGAGGACACCCTCCCCTGCCACTGGGCACAGGCCTGGCCTCCTGTGGGAGGGTCCAGAGCCCTGGCAGGCAGCCCCAGCGGGGGTGCAGCATCAGCCCCTCACCCAGGCATGCAGAGCTCAGCAAGGAGGGGCTGGCACTGTGTGCAGGGCATTCTCCCCTCTCCCACTGGACCTGAGGCTCTTCTGTAACCTGGATGAGAACAGGGGTGCCTCTGGGTGAACAATCCTGACACCCTGGCCCCTTCACGAGCTCTGAGCCTCTCCCAGGTCATTCGTGGAGCCCCAGTGGACTCCCCCAAGCTGGAGCCCCTCTGCTCCTCTCTCTCACCTCAGGCCCTCCATCTCAGCCGCAGCCTACCAGGAGCTGCTTTGGACAGCTCAGGGGTCCAGGCCTGGGGTGGGGTGAGGGCCTCCCCAACTCCACATCACTTGTGGACTCCAAAGTCGCTCTGCTGGACCCAATATCTTTCCAGGTCCCTCTGAACAGCCCAGTCTCCCTGCTGCTGCCTCCAGCCCCTTCCCCAGGGACCCAGGGGGACCTTAGCCCTCCCATTGCTGCCCTGCCTGGCTCTACCCCCTCCCTGCTGAGAAGCCCCTGCCTTTGCCAGTGACAAAGTCTCCATGAACATAGACGTGTGGTGTGTCTGTGCCAACAGAACCCCACAGACACCTAGAGTTCAGGCCACAGGGCCAGGGACTGGCCTCTCGTTAGTCAGCACCAACTCCCATGTCCCCAGCCAGCCTCCCCACCTTATCCTCAGGGCTGTAACAGGGGCATATGCCACTAGGTTTTTGGGGGAGCTGCTTCAGAGGACCCACATACTGCCTGCCAGAGTATGCTGGTCATCCCCACCCTCATGGGCCCAGGGGTCTCCAACTGCCACCCAACTCTTGTCCCCAGGATCCAAGTGGACGGTAAGATGTTCCTCAGCACATCCCCTGCCAGGAGTACCCCCAGCTCCTTCCCCAAACTGAGGCCATTCTAGCATCCCTGCTCCTGGGGATGAAGAATGAGCCAGCACCCACCACGGCCACGGGCCCCTTCATCAGCAGAGAAACCACTGGGCTCCCAAGCCTGAATGGCACCACGCTGGAGTCTGACAACACCAGACAGGCACAGACCCCCAGCAGCCCTCCTGGGGGACAGAGCCAGACAGGAGAGTGACTGTTGCCTTCCAACAAAGAGATGGGCACTCCTACCATGGAGTAAGAAAAGAGGAGTGGCAGTGGGGAGTGAGAGAAAAGCAGAAATGAGTAAGGAGAAAGAACCACAGAGGCAAAGAAATTGAAAAGATTCATCAGGGCCTGCTTTGCAAACTGCTGGACAGAAAATTTGGATACTTAGGTAAAAATGATGATTTTCTAGAGCTATGTAAATGACTAAAATTAACCCCTGAAGAATAAAAAACATAAAGTTTAACAAACGTTGCAAAGGTGTTTGGCAGTTCAGTAGCCATTAACCCTGATGAGACAGGGAAGAGGGAGGTGCGTACAAGCGGACATCAGCCCAAAGGCTGCAGCCCCCACAGCCAGGGAGCATGGCAGGAGTCTGATCATGAGCTGCTGATGTCTTGGAGACAGGGACACAGGAGAAGAGAGGAAGGGAAGATGGGGTCACACGTAGGTACAGGGCTGGCCAATGAAACCCAAAGACTTGGCTGAAAATAAGAGCATTCTGCAGAGTTGCTACTAACAAAAATAACATGCAAAGATTGAGGGCTTTCCCATGCATAAACCATGACTAAATAAAGAGGTAATGGAATAAAAGATTACATTCACAGAAGCAATACATAAAATAAAAATATATAGAAGTAATCTTAACAAGTGTGTGGAATCTACATGAAGACAACTCAGAACTGCTACAGGAGGACGTTAAAAGGCTGGCACAGCGATAGTGAAATGGACTGTGTTATACAACCACAGTTAAGATGGTTTGATATTGCATAAGAAATTTACAAGGCAGAGTCCAAACATAGATGTCACAATGGAAATTTCACAGGCAATGGGGTGGCCTTAGACTAATGGAGACAATGAGGGACCATTCGATAAATAATGACGTGACTCGAGACCCCCCACAAGGAAAAAATAAGGCTACTTTTGATAAAGTTATTTGCTGCTAAATCAATTCCAGACATAAAGTATGAAGCCATAAAATTACTGGAAGTAAACATGATTTTTTTAAAAAAATAAAGACCTTTCTGAGCAACCCAAACCAAATGAATTTTAAAATGATCAATATGTTTGTTTACACACTGTAAGACTTTGGTATGATAAAATAAACAAACAAATAAATTGGGGGGAAATATTTGCAGCACATATGACAGCTAAGGGCCCTATTTCCTAAACGGACTAAATGCTCTCAGGCACCAATAAGAAAAGGTACCCTAATGGAGAAATGGACAAAAATGTAAAAAAGAGTACTTGACTTCACTCATAACTAAATAAACACAAAATAGAATGACATTCTTTTTTCATTGGAAAGTGGTGATAACATCATACCCTGTTGAAAGATGTGGAAATCTTTTTGAAAACAATTTGGCAAGATCCGTTTAAAAATTTCCTTGCACAGATGTTTTGGCCCAGGTTGTTTTTAGCTCATTGTTTTGGGTTGTACTACCAGAAATTTATCCTAAGAACACACTTGCAGAATTTTCCAAGTAAAATTTGAACAAGTAAAATTTCCTGGAGCGTTGTCTGCAGGGGCCAACAGCAGGGCACTGGTCAGCCATGGCCCACACACACATCCACACGTGGGCATCCATTCCATTACACCTAAAAAAAAGCGTCACAGACACAGCATGCCTCAGAAGCGTGGACAGCATCACGCTGTTTGCGCACATGCTGAATTTGCATAAGTGTTTTTCTGAGAGTATGCACAAGAAACGGTCAAGAGCAGTCATCTGGGAGAGAGGAAATATTGGGAGTAGGCTTTTACATTTCACTGTGCACATTTCACATAATTTAATACTGTTCGAGATGTATGGTGTGCAGGTATTACTTTTAATAAAAACCAAATCAACAACAGCAATAAAACAAGTCGCAGGCAAAGCAAAAATAAATAAACAACACAACTTACTGCTTTAACAGAAGGTGCCAAAGGTATGGACCTATTTATCCTGAGATGTCCGTACATATTACATCATTTCGAGAGTGATGGAGTGAGTGAGCTAAGAGCAGAGAGACCATGGCCCAGTGGTGTCCTAGTGCACTGGGGCAGACCCCTACCAGTGATGCCATGCCTCCTCTCCAGAATGTGCCTCGGAAATTCAGTGGGACTGAATGAGTTACAGGGAAAACACCCTCACTCAAATGATCTATAAAATGGGTATTGGCCAGGCCTGGTGTCTCATGTCTATAATCCCAGCACCTTGTGAGGCTGAGACAGAAGGATCGTTTGAGGCCAGGAGTTCGAGACTAGCTTCAGCAACATAGTGAGACCCTGTCTCTACAAAAAATAAAAAAATTAGCCAGGCATGGTGGTGCACGCCTGTGGTCCCAGCTACTGGGGAGACTGATGTGGGAGGATCACTTGAGCCCAGGAGATAGAGGCTGAAGTAAGCCTTGATCACGTGTATCAAGCAGTTAAAAAAATTACAACACCTTATCCTTCATAAGTCATAATTGGCTCATGTCTCTGAGCCTCCTGTCGCAGCTGGACTTAAGCCCCTTGGCAGGGCCTCACATCCCAGCATTGGATGGGTAGGTTTGGGCTTGGTTTCTGTAATCCCTTTGAGTGAACCTGGAGGTGCCAGGCCTCTACGGGTCTAAGACTTGAGCTCAGTTAAGGAACCCATCCAGGCTGGGTGTTGAGGGACACACAGGATGTTTGGGACACAGCTGTGGGCTGAGACCCCATGAGGGAGGCCATATAGCTACTCTTTTCCATCCCTTCCCTCAACAGGCTCTGCTGAGGCCTGAGCCCAGGCATGCAGAGTCCCTCCTGCACTCTTGCCTGCAAAAGCCCCGTGGCTGACTTCCATCTGCCCCTCCACCTGCCCTGGGGCATTGTTCAGAGCAAGAGCACCCCGGGGAAGGAACAAGCTTCTACAAGACCTGGAAAGCAGCTATGGGCCTTCCTTTGGGATGACAGGCCTGGACGGGCTGTGGCACTTCCCCTACCCCTCAATGGCCACAAGTTTCCTTCCCTCTAGGGCAGAAGCCCTGAGGAAGGGCACTTGCTGGGGGAGGCCTGGTGCCAGCAGCACGGCTCTGAGAGCTCCTGGTGGTGGGTGTGGCTGGGGCCTGACTCGGGTCTGTGCTGAGCGAGCAAAATGCCCGGGTGATGCTGGCAGCCGGGCTGCAGAGCAAGGCCTTCATTGGATTTGGGAGAGCCTCTGCCGGCCCAGGCCTGGGTGGCTGCTATTGAATTAGTCAGCTAAGCAGAGCAGGAAGGAGCTGTTCCCCTAATTGGACTTGATGGATCTCTTAGTCCTATGCAGATGCCAGACGCAAGATAGCTGCCTGACCTCTGCTATGGGGTGGACCAGGAGCTGCCCCTCCCCAGGAAGCCTCTGCAGCTGCGGGGCTGGGAGCTGGGGGCCGGACTGGGGTCGGGGCTGCAGAGGGCTGGAGGACAGGCTCTGCCACAGCAGGATGGGGAGGAGATGTGGAGGTGGGGCGTGGGCCGAGCTGTGTCCCCGACTAACAGGGGTGAAGGCTCCTTGTCTGCGCAATTGTCCCTCGTTTAATTTCGGTGACTGAGTGCACCTTCCAATGTGCCTTCAGACCCCGATGACATCTTCAGAAGGATGGCCTCCCTCTTCACAGTCACCCAGCTCCAGAGTCTCTCTCTGCCTCCTTCCCACCCAGCCCCCACCCTGCCTGCCTCGAGCACAGTTGAGGTGAAGGCCCAGGTGGGAAACAGAGGCTGGATGGAGCTCCCTGCCCCTGGGCCGGAGCCGAGGGGCTCTCCAGGGTCCTGCAGTGCCATGGAGCCACCACCCAAAGGGTGACAATTCCTTTTGTCTGGGAACCCTGCTGAGCACTAGCAGGAGGCCTCTCCAAGGGTCTCACTCACCTGCAGAGTGAGGGGTCACCCATGGTCAGCGCCTAGGTGAGGCTTATCTTCCCTTCCACAGGGAGAAAGGGGGACTTCGCAGGGTGCAGGGCGGGGGACCCCTCGGTACCTCTCCGCATCCTCCTCATCTCCTCCCCCTCAGGAGACCCTGGGCCTCCTGTGCAATCCAGCAAATGCAGAGGGCTGGAGGGACTTTCCTAGGGTGCCGGGGGCACACCCTACCTGGTGAGAAAATGGGATCCCCCACCCCTAACCCCCAAGTGCCTTCCAGAGCAATTGAGTTCCAGTGTTAGCAAAGAAACCATAAGATGCTGAATGGGGGGGTGGAAAAGACTTTCCAATCAGGAAAGCACAGTGAAAGCAAACAAACACAGGAAGCTTCAACTCGCTTTAAAATTAAAAAGCAAAGCAATGCACAGGCACAGCTCGCAGGCAAAGTTCAAGAGCAAATAACGCCTCCCTCGGGGAACCGCTGCCACACACACTACAACTGGAGGACCACTGTCCTTCCTGTACAAAGAGCTCTTATCAATCACGAAAGAGCAGGAGAACAGGGAGACACACAGGAGGAAAAACCTGTGAACCCAGGAGACTGGCTGTGCAGCAAGGTGATTTCTGAGTTGCTGAATGTATGTTGTTTTCTGTTTTGCCCTCTCTGGAAGTGAGAAGAGCCCAGAGGCAGGCCCTCCCTTAAAAGCCCAGTGCCCTGAATGGAGGATACTGGTGTCCTGGGGTGGCCAGGGAGAACATCTGAGATTCAGATGGGGCTGGGGCCTTGCAGAGCCCCGGAGGGCTGCCAGGGGCTGGGGCTGTGCACCTGTGACTCCAGGCGGTGGGTGCTGCAGTTAGGGGTGGGAGCGCCTTATGGCCAAGGAGGGAATGGGAACATCAAAGACTGCAAACCTGAAGGGCCCATTTTTATAGTTTCTGGTCTGCAGACCAGAGCCACAGGGTCTCAGCAGTAGCCAGGGCCAGTGGTCACTGAGCCTAGAAAGTCTCCATAAAAGATCCCAGAAAAAAGACCACAGAAAAGGTCCAAGGAAGGGATAGGGGCTTGGAATTGTCCAGAAAGAGAGAAACAAGATTGTTCTTTACATCTGTGATTGGACATTGAGAGTTACACTTGCTTTACTAGCATGGAATGCAAGTTAAAACAATAAAATATAATATTTCATTCACAATAAAGGCAAATACAATATTTAAAAAATAATTGAATACTCCACATAGAGGAAGGTTGGGCATACTTCCAGGTGGAGTAGATTTGGGGACACATTTTCTAGACAGTAATCTTAAAAATGATCATAGTCTTTCATACAAAAATTCCCCTTCTAGGAATCTGTCTTAAGGAAAAAAATCAGAGACATGCCCAAAGATGTATGAATTTGTTCACAAAATTCAACTCATAATGACAAAAATTAAAGCTTAAATATATATCAGCTGTGGAATTATGACATATCCACATATGTTAAAATCATATTTTAGAAAAATATTTGATAACCCAAAGATATGATTGAGATACTGCTAAGTGAAGTGAGATACTGTTAAGTGTTTGAACACTTCAAATACACATAAAACTTCATAAAGCACTTCATAAAAACAAAAATTAAGGACTTAAACCTAAGACCTGAAACTACGAAAATTCTAGAAGATAATATTGGAAAAACCCTTCTGGACACTGGCTTAGGCAAGGATTTCATGACAAAGAACCCAAAAGCAAATGCAATAAAAACAAAGATAAATAGCTGGGACTTAATTAACCTAAAGAGCTTTTGCATGGCAAAAGGAACAGTCAGCAGAGAAACAGACAATGCACAGAGTAGGAGAAAATCTTCACAATCTATACATCTGACAGAGGACTAATATCCAGAATCTACAGCGAACTCAAACAAATCAGTAAGAAATAAACAAACAATGCCATCAAAAAGTGGGCTAAGGACATGAATAGACAGTTCTCAAAAGAAGATACACAAATGGCCAACAAACATATGAAAAAATGCTCAACATCCCTAGTGATCAGGGAAATGCAAACCAAAACCACAATGCGATACCACCTTACTCCTGCAAGAATGGCCATAACCAAAAAATCAAAAAACAGTAGATGTTGGCGTGGATGTGGTGATGAGGGAATGCTCCTACACTGCTGGTGGGAATGTAAACTAGTACAGCCACTATGGAAAACACTGTGGAAATTTTTTAAAGAACTAAAAGTAGAGCTACCATTTAATCCAGCAATCCCACTATTGGGTATCTACCAGAGGAAAAGAAGTCATTATTCAAAAAAGATACTTTCACACACGTTTATAGCAGCACAGTTCACAATAGCAAAATCGTGGAACCAACCCAAATGCCCATCAATCAATGAGTGCATAAGGAAACTCTGATATATATATTATATATATCTATATATTTTATATATATTATATATCTCTATATTTTATATAGATATATAATATATAACTATTTATGTATATTTATATATAAATATTTATATATATTTCATGTATATATACATATTTATACATATTTCATATATATTTATATATCTACATACATATATATTTATATATAGATATTTATATATCTATATATAAATATCTATATATAAATATATATGTATGTAGATATATATGTGAGAGCTAAGCTATGAGAATGCAAAGGCATAAGAAGGATACAATGGACTTTGGGGACTTGAGAGGAAGAGTGGGAGGGGACGAGGGATAAAAGATTGCAAATACGGTGCAATGTATACTGCTCTGGTGATGGGTGCACCAAAATTTCACTAATCACCACTAAAGAACTTACTCATGTAACGAAATACCACCCGTACCCCAATAACTTATGGAAAAACAAATTCACGTCAAAGAAGTCAGGAGGGTGCTTGCCAAAGTGAGCAGAGGTCCAGGTGGGGTGGAGTGGCAAGGTTTGCAGATAGATTATTTTCTCGATAGCTTTTTGTGTTTTCCAAATTTTCTTCCATGAAAATATATTTATTTTGTAATCGTGTAAAATAAATGTTATTTTAAAGTTAATCACAGAATCAAACTGCTGGAGCAGGAAAGAAAGGAGCGAGAGGAAAGGCTGTTTGCTGAGGGTTGGCTCTGAGCAGGGGCCTTAGTCTTCCCAGAAACCCATAGCCTTGTGCACAGCAGCCGAGTTCTGGATTTGGAACCCCTGGGAGTTGAAATAACCAACCCAGGGAGCAGGCTGAGAGGCGGCAGAGCCCATTCTCAAGCACGCCTGTCTTCTCTATTCCGCGTGCTGATGCAAACCTTCCACTTTCAAATGAAAAAACCCTGAAAAAGCCTGAAACAGAAATGTACAGCACTGAAAGCTTACATTAGAAAAGAGGAAAAGTCTCAGATCAGTCATCGAAATTACTAACCCAAGAAACATGAGAAAGAAAAGCAAAATAAACCCAGAGCAAGGCAGAGCAAAGGAAATAATAAAGAGCAGCAGTCGATGAAACTGACAACAGGAAAACAATAGAGAAAAACAAGGAAACAAAAATCTAGTTCTTCAAAAAATAAACCTCTGGCAAGATTCACAAAGATAAAACAAGAGAAGACTCAAATCACCAATATCAGGAATAAAACAGCGATATTACAGATCTTTCAGCCATTTTAAAGACAACAAAGGAACGCTACAAACAGTTTTACCCTCGTAAATTCAACAGTGTGGAAGAAATGTACCAATTCCTCAAAAACCACAAATGGCCAAAACTCAACCAATATGACACATGCAACTTGAATAGTCTTATAACAATTAAACACATTGAATGTGAAATTTAAGAGAAATCTTCAGGCCCAGATGGCTTCGTTGGAGAATTCTACCACACATTTATGAAGAATTAACACCTATTTTACAAAATCTGTCTTAAAAAATAGAGGAGGAAAGAACACTTTTATTAGGCTAGGCCCGATACCAAAACCAGACAAAGACAGCATGTGATAATAAAAGTACAGACCAACATTTCTCATGAACTTCAGCACAAGGATTGTTGACAAAATATCAGCAAATCAAATTCAGCAACATTTAAAAGGAATTATACACCATGAGCAGTTGGGATTTATCCCAGGTATGCAGGGTTGGTTCAGAATTACAAGACCAACCAATGTAATACACCTACCAACAGGCTACAGAGGAAAAGTCATGTGATTCTATCAGTTGACGCAGGAAAAGCATTTGACAAAATCCAACACCTAGTCATGATAAAAACTCTCAGCAAACTTGGAGTAAAGGAGAATTTTCTTAACTT
This sequence comes from Pan troglodytes, assembly GCF_028858775.2. Taxonomy (NCBI): domain Eukaryota; kingdom Metazoa; phylum Chordata; class Mammalia; order Primates; family Hominidae; genus Pan; species Pan troglodytes. The sequence continues at coordinate 55,720,299 of NC_072406.2, read as the reverse complement.
CCTAAAGAGCATCTGTAAAAACCTATAGCTAACATACTTAATGGTAAAAGACTGAATATTTTCCTTCTACGATTTGGTACAAGGAAGTGTCCATTCTCACCTCTCTTATGCAGTAGACTACTGCATGCTCTACCAACTACAATATGTCAAGAAAAAGAAATAAAAGACACGCAGATTGGAATGAAAGAAATTAACTGTCTGTATTTGCAGATGACATGACAGTCTCTGTAGAAAATCCCAAGGAATCTGCAAAAGAACTAATAAGTGAGTTTAGCAAGTTGCAGTATGTAAGATCAACACATAAAAATCAGTCTCATTTCTATACATTAAAAAAGAAGGTGTGAAAACAAATTAAAAATACAATATCATTTACAATCATTTCAAAAATAATGAAATACTTCATTATAAACTTAAAAAAACATGTACAGTACTCAACATATAAGGATGTCAATTTTTCCAAAATTCTACAGATTTAATGTAGTTACTGTCAAAATTTTAGCAAGTATTTTTGTGGATATAGATAAGCTTATTTTTCCATAAAATTTATGTGGAAACACACAGGACCTAGAACAGCAAAACCCATCTTGAGAAGGAAGAATAAGTGGAAGGAATCACTATTTGAAATTAAAGCTTACTAATCAAGACAGTAGGGTATTGGCAGACGGACAGACACACATAGATCAACGGACCCCAGAAATAGACTCACACAAATATGCCCACCTAATATTCCGCAAAGGTACGAAGCCATTCATCAGAGGAGGGACAGCCTTTCCAATAAATGATGCGGGAACAACTGGACATCATAGCAAAAATAATGAATTCACACTTTATACAAAAACTAACTCAAAATGGATTAGGTGTAAATGTAAAGCTATAAAGCTTTTTTTTCTTAATAGCAGAAAATTTTCGGGATCTAGAACTAGCCACGTTGTTAGAATTGACGTAAAAAACAATTGGACTTTCTTAAAATTAGAAGCTTTTGTTCTGTGAAAGAGCCTGTTAAGGGAATGAAAAGACAAGATACAGACTGGGAGAAAATATTTGCAAACTATGTATCCAATGAAGGCTTTTAACATCTAGAATAAACAACTCTCAAAATGCAGTAGTAAACAAACAAGCGAATTACGAAACAGGCAAAAGATATGAAGAGTTATTCCATATAAGAGCATACCCAGATGGCAAATAAACCCATGAAAACACGTTTGTCATCATTACTCATTAGGGAAATACAAGTTAAAATTGCATGGAGATACCATTATATACACATCAACATAGCTAAAATAAAAAACAGTGAGAACCCCACATGCTGGTAAGGATGTGCAGAAACTGCATCACCTATACATGATGCTGGTGGGAATGTAAAATGTTAAAGCCACTCCAGAAAACAGTTTCTTAGTTTCTTATAAAACTAAACATGCAACTGACATGTGACCCAGCAATTGCACTCCCAGGCATTTATCTCAGAGAAATGAAGACTTGTAGTCATACAAAAACCTGTACACAAAAGCTCATAGTACCTTTGTTCACAGTAGCCCAAAACCGAGAGCTCTGCAAAGAGCCTTCAATGGGTGAATGGTCAAGCCATAGTGCATCCACTCCATGGAATCCTACTCAACATTAGAAAGCAATCAACTGCTGGTACATGGGACAACTTGGATGGATCTACAGGGATCTGGGCCGAGTGAAAAAAAAGCCAATGCCGGGAGGTTACATAATGTAACGATTCCATTTATATAACAATCTTGAAATGACAAAACTGTAGAAATGGAGAAGTGGTGAGTGGCTGCCAGGGGTTACGGAGGGGCTGGGGAGGGAGGGAAGTGGGTGTGGCTGCGGATGGCCCCTGGTGGTAAGGGAATACTCTGTAACTTGACTCTACGGATGTCAGTATCCTGGCTGTGATACTGTACTGTAGTTTTGCAAGATGTTATCACTGAAGGAAATTGGGTAAAGGGCACTTCAGACCTCTCTGTATCGTTTCTTATAAGTGCATGCATGAATTGTATGCTCATTCTACAATTCTCTCAAAATAAATTTTTTTTTTAAAAAAAGGCCCAGATAGGCGACATGACTAGGGGCCCATGGTCTGCAAACCAGGTGGCGTGGGGCTTGGAGACACCCATGGGGGTGGCGTAGCCCTCCTGGGAGTTCCACGACAACCCTGAGGCAACTTCTTCCTCATCCACCTGTGGCCAATGCATTATGGAGACCCTATGATCCCATCAGAAGGCACGTCCTGAGTCCCTCTGCCCCTTTCCAGCCCACCACCAACCAACCGCACAGCTGGCTTCTGTCCCTTCTAGTTAGATAGCCCAACCCCAGCTTCCAAGGTGCTGTCCCAGGCTGGGCGGTGGACTCCTCTTGTCTCTACAGCTCCCGTCTTCTCTCCCTCTGGTCAGCTCTGGGGGCCACTCCCTCCCTGCTTGCTTTCAGGGTGGGCAGGTGTGCCTGAGATCTTCTGGTGGGTGGAGGGGCCGGTGTCTGCCCGACACCAATGGCAAGTGCCAGCCAAGGCCCCCTCCAGGCTGTATCACCAAGGGCCCCTGGTTCTTCCTCTGCTTGCTCTGAGGCCCCACCTCCGTGCCGGGACGGGTTTTGGGGAGGTGGTCACTGTGCTGCCAGACAGGCAGGAAGGGAGCACAGAGCAGAGAGGGAGCACAGAGCAGAGAGGGAGCACAGAGCTCCCCTCCTGGCAGGGGTGAGTCCAGGCCTCCAGTGAGAGAGGGCTGGCCAGGGATGCAGCCCGGGTCGCAGTGGGCCCCTTGCCAGCAGGCTCCCTGGGCAGAAGGCCGCAGCAGCACAATGTCACTGATCCCCAGCCTCAGAGCCTGTGAGCCAGCACACCAGCCCCCGGCCTCAGCTGCTGTCCCCAGGAAACCTCTGCTCTCCCTCCATGTGCTTTTGGACATGGAGCCTGTAGCTGGGGCGAGACAAGGACGCCACATGTGCAGAGCATCAGCACTGGGACTCCCTGCTGCGCTCTGGACTCGACCTCGGGGACTCCTGGCCCCTCCTGATGCAGCAGCTGTGGCTGCAGTGGCCCTCCCTTCCCTCCCATCCTCTGAGGCCAAGCCTGTCCCAGGAGGAAGGACACAGAGCCTCTGACAAAGAGTGAGATCTGCCACACGGAGAGCCACGCCTGCCTGGAGCACAGGAGGCCGGGGGTGGGCAGGCTGGGACAATTCTTCAGGCTGCAGGAGACTCTCTGGTCCCAGTCACACCGCTGGGGCTGACAGGAAGCAGCCATGCTCCCACCCAAGTGGAGAGTGGGCTCTGGATTCAGGCACTCAGGCTGATCCAGTGCTGATCGGGAAATCGGGCCAGCAGAGGATGGTGCAGAGGACTCGCCTGAACTGGCCTCCTTCACCTCAGCTCCTACCAGCTGGGGTGAGAGCCTGCAGCCAGGCCCACAGTGGAGGCCGAGCCAAGGTGCAGCCTTTATGGGAGGGCCGGTGGTGGTGTGTGTAACCCCTGAGGGTCCCAGGGAGCTGGAGAACTCACTCCTCTCCCAGGCACGTGGAGGCTTGGGGAAATCCTAGGAACGATGATCTGACATAAACATGATCATTATTATGAGCTGGAGGGATCATTTCCTTCCATCCCAGACAAGAAAATGGAGGCCCACGGAGAGTCTGCTGGAGCAAGCTGGACTCACGTGGGGCCCACTCCGGGCCCAGGATCCCCAGGCTATCCCATTCTCCTCGAGGTGGGGCTCCATGGGGGCTGTCTCAGGACTGCTCTGAGGTGCCCAGGCAGCAGCCATGCTAGCATCACCCTCAGAGCACAGACCATCTCTGAGTAAGTCTACTATGGGAGAATGCTGTATTGTCAAGACGATTTTTGATTACACAATCACAAAGTGAATACTCCATGAACAGAAAGGCATGCTGGAAGGAGGCTTAGGGGGCCTCAGGACAGAAGCCCTGTACTGTGGAGCTGAGCCTGTGCGCTGTGGGCCTTGTCCCTCCTATGTGTGGGGCTGGCTGAGCCCCAAGGACAGCTGAGTGTGCTTTGGAGACAGTCAGCAACTGCTATTAGTCCTGAGAAAATTCTAGCAGTTGCTTCTCGGAGTGTCTTCTTTGGGAGAGGCCAGTGGGCAGGTGGTCAAGGGTGGCTGTTTTCCTGGCAGTGAGGCATGGCAGGAACAGGATGAGGCACTGCAGAAGCCCCACTGGCTGGTCCTGGGCTGCAGTCCCTGACCTGGTCCCGTCTGCTCCTCTGGCACCTGTGAGCACTCATGGTGCCCAAGCACATGTGGCTGCTTTCACTCCCAGTTCTCTGTCTCTATTTCTGGAGTCCCAGAGATAGAAGGCCCCCAAGTGATCTCATCAAGGCTGAGAGGGCCTCGCAGGGCAGAAAGGAGGCCCCCACTTGAACAGCTGTGGCCTGCAGTCCCCTCCGCGCCTGCTGGACTTGATGCCAGGCATGACTGCCTGCACTGGCAAGAGAGGCCCTGGCCTGAGAAGCTCCCATCCTGGCAAAAAGTGTGCCTAAGCTGGGAAGGACCCAGGTGCTGACCTGACCATCTCGCCACTGCCAAGGACAATGCTCTGGATGGCTTGCAGGTCCAGATGTCCGCCAGAGACTTCACTACTTGGCCACAGTCTCTGCTGAGGCTCAGAGGAGCCTGGGAGGAGGTGGGGGCCAGGGCTGGGCCACTTCTGACTCTGCATCAGTAGCCCTTAGTCATGCCCTTGGTATGTGACACAGGCACAGCAGGTTCGCTGCAGAACACCCACAGCTGAGCAGGCTGGCCTGTGCTAGCCCCTGCTGCCTCCTGTCCTGCCAGCAGCAAACACAGGGAAGTGCTATAGAGAGGGGTGGGGTGGGGGGTCTTAGAATTAGGGGATCCCACTGCAAGGGATCCACAGGCTCCCTGAAGGTGTATCCAACAGAAACTGTGTCTGCTGTGTGTTCTGTACGCCCTTGTCTAGCTTTCATCAGAATTTTTTTTGTTTTGTTTTGGAGACAGAATCTCACTCTGTAGCCTAGGCTGGAATGCAGTGGTGCAGTCATGGCTCACTGCAGCCTCAACCTCCTGGGCTCAAGTGATCCTCCTACCTCAGCATCCTGAATAGCTGGGATCATAGGCCCATGCCACCATACCTGGCTAATTTAAAAAAAAAAGTTTTTGTAGAGACAGGGTCTCCCTATGTTGCCCAGGCTGGTCTCGAACTCCTAGGCTCAAGTGATCCTCCCACCTCAGCCTCCCAAAGTGCTGGAGTTATAGGTGTGAGCCACTGCAGCTGGCCTCATCAGATTCTTAAAGAGGCTCTTGACTCAAATAAAGTCAGAACTGGGGTCTGGGACACAGAGGGCTCCAGGATTCCCTGCCCCTGCAGAGGCCACTGTGGAAGTGAAGTGAACCCCACTCCAGCACCAGCAGGTCACACGTTATGTATGTTAAAGTACCTGCTACAGGTGGACTCAGGTAACAGGGGCAAGAATTGGAAGGAAGGGACATTAGTTACCTCTCAGGATAAGACAGAACTCTCAGATCTTTCAAAATCCTAAAGACAAAACACACTTCATAATTTTAAAATTATACAATTTAAAAACTTAAAAATTGGGTTGTACTGGACACTTTTGGATAACATGGTGAGCTAGGTACCTGGATCAGCTCTTGCACTGAAAACCTGGACAAAATTTTATAAATAGTCTTTTAAAAACTTATTAAAGATTTAGCCAAAAGCAAGAACTTCTCAAGTGAAAACATTTGTAGAATACAGACACCCAAAAGGCAAGCCAAATTCCTGAGGGAATTTGCCAGCAACGGGAAGTTGAACTTCCAGTTTCGTGACTTCCTGGTGGGCAGAGGGCAGAAGTCAAAGCCCATGGCAGGCCCAGATTTCTATGGGAAATCCCCACAGAGCTGAGACCCCAATCAGCTGTCTGCTCAAAGTGAGGGTCAACTGGAAATAAATCTGCCTTTCTCAAGGGTATAACAAAGAAAACCAGCCATTTTGAACCTCAGTGCCGAGAGGAAAGAGGTGAAAATCCCTGCTGAGAATTTATCAACAGAAGCCAGTGGTCTTCATGTAGATTTTTCAGCCTGAATTCATAAGATTTAGGTGGTCTGAAAACCTCAAGCCGGCAGTTCAGTTTTCAACAAGACAGAGTGGTGGTGTCCCAGGTACTGGAAAGATGGAAGACAAATCGTCCCTGGAGGAACCCACAAATAATACTCCAAGGTAAAATGAAATGCTTGCAGACAAAAATAACTAACTACACATGTAAGCCAAGGAATAGAATTCAGAGCACAGAAACAAACCCCACAATCTGTATACTTCATGTGTGCGTGATCAGTGAGGAACAGGCTGATTTTTCAATCAACGGTCCTTAGGAGACTGCAAATCCATGTGGAAAAAACTAAAACTATATCCCTACTTCATACCATTTACAAAAATCAATTCTAAGGATGAAATATCTACATGTAAAAGAAATATAAAGTTTTTAGAAGAGAATATGTACAATTATCTTCAGGACCTACAAGTGCCTCAGAAACAAAACCATAAACCATTTTGATAATGTCCTGGGGCATGCATTTTTCTAGTCTGATAAAATTAATTTTAGACAGAGATAATATTTGGATTCTTTTCTGGTCCCAGCAGGGCTCTTTTCTTGGTTCTTCCTGGTAAACTCACTGGCCTACAGTTGGCTTGTTGCCCACAGAGTGATCAGCCTGCTCTTTGCCTGCTAATAAAATCTCCACTGTTTTTGAGATAGCCCTTAGACTTGAATTTGCCCACACTATTTCAAATAACCTCAGTCTTCAAGGGACACCTTTGGAGTTTGGAGCTTTGTGTTCTCCTGAGTAGCCTCTACCCCTGAGAAAAATGTCTACAACACTCCTCTTGTCACTGGGTGGGGGTGGAAGCCTCTGATCTTTTTCACTTGACTTGACTGGTGTGGAACCTATACCCTGTGAGTGAGCTGGGTGAGAGCAGTCAGCGCCTCCATATTCTCAGCCCCCCGAACCTGGAGTAGAGCCTCCACCCATGATTCAGGAGGCAGAAGAAAGGAGCCCTAACTTCTCAGCAGCACTCTCTGGACTTTATGACACAGAGTTGGAGGGGATGATGAGACTTGGTGGCCTGCCCCTCCCAGAGTGATACAATGCATTCATTTCCGTGGCTAGTGTAAGAAAAATCACACACTTGGTGTCTTAAAACAACAGAAATTTATCTTGCTATAGTTCTGGGGGCCAGAAGTCTGCAATCAGCATCATGGGGCTGAAATTGGGGTGCTGGCAGGGCCACAGTCCCCCTGAGTGCTCTGGGGCAGGATCCATTGCTTGCCTCTTCTGCCTTCTGGTGGCTGCTCACCTCTGGTTTTCGTGTTCTTTTTCTGTTTTCCTTTTGCATTAATCAAGTATTCATGATTATATCTTAGCTCTCTTTTTTTTTTGACTCATTAGCTATAACTCTTTGTTTGTTATTTTAGTGTTTGCTTTAAGCTTTATAGTGTGAGTCTTTAACTGATCACAATCCCTTCAAGCGATCTTGGCATCACAGGACTTTAGCATAGTCTGAGATTTTTATAGTGAGATACTTCTCCCCACCCTTATTCTATTGTTGTCAATGCTATTGGGGTCACGCTTCACTTTTACCTATCACAGACCCCACTATATATTATTTTTTGAAAGAATCAATTTTCTTTTAAAGAGACCTAAATAATAAATGTACCTATGTAGTTCTCACCTGTAGTGATTTTCATTCCTGTTTGTAAGTGCAGATCTTCATCCAGTATCACTTTGCCTGATGGACTTCTTTTAACATTTCTTGCAGACAAGATCTGCTGATGATTTCAGCTTCTGTATATCTGAAGAAGCCTCAACTTCACCTTCATGTTTGAAAGGCATTTTTGCTGGGTATGCAATCCTCCAATGACAGTTTTGTACAGACAGTGCTTTAATGATGTCTCTCCACTGACTTCTCGCCTGCATTGTTTCTGGTGAAAAATCTCTTATCTTCATGCTCTTTGGTCCTCTTGATGAAACGTGTCCTTGTTTTCCCGGCTGCTTTGATGATGTTTTCTTTGTTACTGGTTTTAAGCAATTTGATCATGATTGCACCTTGGTTAGTTTTCTCCTTGCTTCTTGTTCTTGCACTTGTGGTTGGCTGTGCTTGCACTAGAGTTTAAAGTGTTCATCCAGTTTGGACACTCTTCAACCACTATTTCTTCAAATATTTTTTTCTGTTCCCACACTTCTTTGGTCACTACAATTCCAACATATATTAGGCTACTTGCGGATTTCTCCCTAGTTTGCTGATGCCCTTTTCATTCATTTGTATTCCTAATTCTTTGTGTGGCTCATTTTGGGTAGTCTTTATGGCAATGTCTCTAGTCCACTAAGCTCCTTTGTAATGTCTAATCTGCCGCTCATGCCATCGAGTGTACTATTTATCTCAGACATTGTAATGTTCATCTCTAGAAGTACAATTCAGGCACTTCTTAGACTTTTTGTGTCTCTCCTTAACTTATTTTTAATTTTGTGTTTTGAAATAATAGATTCACAGAAAGTTGCTGAAAAAAAATGTGGGAAAGTAGGACTAGGGTTAATGACTAGAAGCCAAGGGAAGCCCATTTTAGCTCAAAATAAGGATGTGGTTCCTGTCAGAGAAGCCTCCAGAAGGAATGGGCTGCCTGACATGTGATGAGTTCCCTTTCAACAGGGATCTAGCAGGGCCTGGATGCCTGATTGTCAGAAAGGCTGTGGTAAGATTTGTGTATTTAACACAGAACCAGCTTGGAAGGTCCCCTCAGTGAGTTACAGATCTGCTCCAGGGAACGACACCTACCAATTATTTATCAGAGATGGAAATGTGGGCCCCTGGTTGAGGGGAAGGCAGAGCCTCTCCCCGCAGACTTTGCCCCTCCCCAGATCACAAGGATGAAGTTTTCTCCTGTGGAAAACATTCTCCCAACCTCTTCTTGCCTTCAGCACCTGCTTTAGTTTGGGGTTGCAATGTGCTCAGCTTCAGAGGCTGCAATTCTGTTTGTTCCAGTCCAGTTATAGCAGCTGGGCTCTCCCTTGTCAGGCACTGGCTTCACTGGACACTCTAGCAGTTAGTAGTGGCCATGTGACCACCGTGGGCACAGTTCAGTCAAGACAAGGAGAAGCTATTGGCAAGAGGGCTTTGGCTTTCTGAAAAACGAGGGAGGAGGAAGACATTTTGCTGGTGCCATCTCTTCCCTTTGTGATACGTGTGATGCTTGGGGCTTCAGCAGCCATCTTTGAAGCATGAAGGAAGGTGAGGGGACTGTAGAGACAGGAGCCAGGCTTCATGGGGTTTAACTGCAACAGGCACCTGGAGCTGCCCACCTCCTCATTCTCCGGAGGTTAGATTGTTAGTGCCTTTATTGTTTAAACCTGGGGTTAACAGATTTTGTCCCCAGGCAGGTGTGCCCTCTGCAAGCCACACTCAGTCCAAATCCCTGCCACACCACCCTGGGCCCGAGACTCAGGGCTGGATGGGGCTGCAGGGAGCCCCCACCTGCTCCATCCATGCACCTGGGCTTGCTTAGGAGAAGGCAGTGCCCATCCTGGCTGTGCCCCCACCTTTCTGTGTCCATCCAGAGGGGCCAAGCTCTCTGGGCCTGAGCCACCCACCTGGGACCAGAGAGAAGGGCCCGGAAATGTGCTCCAGGGCTCCACTGGGCCAGGAGAGAGTGGAGGCACTAAGGGTTCATCATCTACCCCAGAGATGGGATAGAAGGTGCACAGACAGGCCAGGTGGACGAGGTCTTCTCCTGAGACCAAGGCAGAGCCTCCGAAGCAGGAGATGGTGGCCCCCATTTAAGGACACCAAAAGGGAAGAGGAGAAGGGCAAGATGGTAAGTTCTTGACCCCTGTGACTAATCCACCCAGGGAGAACTGTGTGCCAGAGCAGGGTGGTTGCTTCTGTGTGCTAAAGCCTGGAAGATACAGGTGCTCCATGTCCCTGCTCATGTCTGTCCCCACCAGCCACAGGACATGTAGCCAGTCAGCCAAGCCCTATGCAGGGATGGGACCAGGTGCACGGGCCTCAGCCGCAGCAATGCTCAGCTTAGGGGCTCTAGGGCAGGGCCAGTGTCTTCTTCCAGCATCCCTTACTCCCCTGCACAGGACAGCAGGGAGTTCTGCCTGTGCAGGGTCCCACCCAGGTCAGCACTGGTCCTTTGCGGGCCATCCCTGATGGCTCACCAGGGTGAGGAAGCCCTTTCCAGGACCTCACCCCACGAGGTCTGTGCCTCCTCTGTGGCACTGCCCCAGCCCCCGTGAAGTCAGGCTGGCATGCATCCTGTATGCACACAGGAGCCTCCCAGGCAGCCCCAGCAGCCTCTGACCTACTGTAGGCATTGGGAGCCTGTGGGAACTGGCAATGCCAGGGACAGTCTTGATACCCCAGCTCACCTTGCCCTGGCGGGAAGCAGTGCCTGGCCAGCCCTCTGCCTCTGCATTCCAGACTCTCCAAGAAACTGAGTTGCAGCTAGGGATGGCTGGGGGTGGCCCAAGCAGGAGGCTTCCCTGGGCAACTGTGGAGGAGATATTTTTAGGTTCTGCTGTGTTTTTCATAAGAAAATATTTTTGGGCCAAATTCAACCTGAGCAACATGTGGCTTCTAGCTAATTATACAATTAATCATCAGGGCTGGAATGGTGTGGGCGAGCAGGTGAGGAGCATGCCAATGCCACTCCACCGATGGGGACACACGCAGGAAGACCACAGCCACTGAGAGCATGGAGCACACTGCATCTGGGGCACCTGCCACCTTCCGCACTCAGACTAGCTTGGCCCAGAGCCTCCAGGAAACCCGAGCAGTCTAGTGAGGGCTGGGGGTCTACCTCACAGCTGCAGATCCTCCCACAGAAAAAGAAAGGTGCCGTCTCCTGGGAGGTGGGGTGCCCAGCAAAAGTCTGGGCCCTCCCGCCCCTTTTCTCTGAGGCCACCTGCACAGTGCTCCTGGCCATGTTGAAGTCACAAGGCTGGGAGCCAGTGCTTGCTTGGTAACCCCATGGGACCCAAAGGTTCAGGGGCACAGCACGCAGGTATGTGGGTCATGCCCTGTGAGAGGGGGCTGTGATCCCTCCAGGGACCACCCCCAGTCCTGGACCCCGGTGTACCCTGATTCAGTGTCACCGTCTGTTTCCAGTTCATACAAAGGCTCATTGAGGGTGCTGACAGTTCAAGATCGTTCCTGACCAGCCCTGCTGAGCCTGTGCGTGTTGGGTGAAGCTGCACCTGGGACAAATGGTGCAGGCTCCTCACCCAGAATTCTTCCCCAAGACCCCTGCACACCTGAAATCAACCGGGTTTCCCTCCCGCATTAATCCCTACAAGGCACTCCAGAAAAGGCAGTGAGGAGACAAAACTCCTGGCCTAGCTTCAGGCTGCTTTGGCCACAGCAGAGAAATCCCCCTGAAATTGAGACGGACCCTAATCTCAGGCCTTCACAGCCCCTATAGGAACTGGCTGCTGGAGCCCGGCCCAGTTCAGTACCTCTTGGGGCCCTTCTCTCCAGTTTCTCTTTCTTTTATTAGACTCAGAAAGCTCAAGTCTCCGCCACCAGAGCCCCTCACGGCACCCTCTACAGCTTGCCCCATCCCTGATGGCCTCACCATCCTCTATTTTGTGCCCCTGGAAAGCCTCAAGTCATCTTTGACTCTTCCTCACCCTTAGGCCCATGGGTCCCACCAACCTTCCTCGCTGACCTGCCCACACACAGCATCCTCTCTCCATCCCTGTGCCTACAGTCTGTGGCCATTCAGGCCCTCAGGAGGCCTCCTGCCTTGGATCCCTCCTCCAGTCTTTTGAATCAGTCGGCACTCTCAGTATGTCCCCAGCATGGAGGGCCCTTCCCAGGGAAGTGACAGCCCTCCCTGGGCCTGGCAGTAAGTGAGGTCAGGGTTTCCAGGCATGACAGCTGGGGGCTGACTCCCAGGCCTAGTCCTGGTGATTGGCTGTGGGGCCGTGCCATGCGATCCTCAGTACCTCGTTTTCCCTTGATTGTGACAGAGGGACAGCAGAACCTTGCTGGAAGGGGTGCTTGAGCTTTAGGGGAGGGAACAGGAGTATTCGCCCACCCACTGCCCTCAGCCTGGCCGAGCACAGCAGGTGCTGAACAGAGCTGCAGACTAGCACCGCGACGGGTCCAGAGGGGTCTGCGGAAATGGTAGAGCAGGCCTCAGCCTGAGTGTGTGCTGTGGGCCTAGTGTGTATCTGAAATCCACAGGTTGAAGCCCTCCCCCACATGGTGATGGCATTAAGACATGGGGCATTTGGGAGGTGATGAGGCCACAAGGGCGGTGCCCTGGTGAATGGGATTGGTGCCCTTACACAAGGACCTGAGAGAGCTGCTTTGCCCACCACGTGAGGACACAGGAGAAGGCACCAGGGATGAGCCAGAAGGAGAGGCCTCACCGCACAGTGGATCTGCCAGCGCCTTGCCTGGCCCTCCAGCTTTCAGAACTGTTAGACGTGTTTGTTGTTTAAGCCCCCAGTCTATGGTACTTTTTAATAGCAGCCTGGGGACTAGGACAGTTGGGGACTTCCTGCCTATAGATATTCTTCCTCCTTGTTCAAAAGAAAAACAAACAAACAACAACAACAAAAACAAAAAAAAACCGCGAGTAAACAAGACCAGACTCTCTTCTGAGTTTTAAGGGATACACATGTTAGAGCAAAACGACCCATGAGTCAAAAAGTACCTGGCAGTGCTCAACAGACGGCAGTTCCTGGAGACTGAGCTTCGGGCCGGGCGGGGCTTTCCCTCCACCGGGGTTCCCGCTGGGAGGCGCATCCCTAGCCTGGGGACAGCAGCAGGCTCTGAGAGCAGGCCCGGCTCAGGACACGGAGGGGGGTGGTGCCTGCAGCTGGGCCTGCCCCGCCTGTGGGCCCATGTGGCTCTGCTGGTTTCTGCAGTCGGGCGGGGAGACTGGAATAGGTCATTGGTGTCGATTCTATTTTTCCCTTTTGCTTCCCTCACCTAAGAAGGGGACATTTAGACTTTTTTCAAAAGGTCTCTGTTCAGAGTGCTTCATTCAGTCGCAAGGGTGGGGGTTGCTGAGACAGAGAAGGTAGAACTGGCCGGGAGAGGGGGTGGGCCTCCTGGGATGGGGCGCAAGGCCCCAGAGTAGCTGTTAGGGTTCCACGGAGCAGGGGAAATCTCCGGCTTGCAAGGCGCGGGCCAGTGGGAGCTGGGGAAATCCGATCTCCCTGACCTGCTGCCCCGCGCCTGGCTGGTGGCCACCTCGCAGCCTGGCCTCTGTGTCCTCGGTGAGCCTCCCTCCTCCCTAAATAGTCCCAGAGCCTCCTGCCTTTGGTCGTGCCTCTGCCCAGCGCCACTCAGCCTGGAAGGCCCGGGCCACTGACCCCTCCTGGTGAATCCCTCCCCAGATCTCAGCCCGTCCTGAGACGCTGCCCTCTGATGTGCGCGGTTCCTCCGCCCGCAGTCCGAGACACCTGTCCCCTCCCCAGCCTGAGCCCGCTGAAGCCCGTGTTACCTGGGACCTGATTTCCTGCTCAGGCCACTCTGCCTGGTTCCAGGGGTCCCCCTGCCGCCCAGAGGCTGGCGGCCCCTGGCGCAGCCTGGGTGGGCCTGGCCTGGCGCTGTGCCCGGCCCAACTGGGGGAGGTAGGCGCTGCCACTCACGCCCACTCGCTGACGCAGCGGTCCTCGCAGCCTGACCCAAAATAGCCTGGGCTGAGAAACCAGAGTGGTGACAAGGACGAGGCGGCCCAGCTGTTGGGAAAGCAGCATCCTCACCTCCTCCCCGCGTGTTCAAATCCAGCTGGAGCCTCATTTCCCTGGGGAGGTCTCTGTGCCGCCTCCACCCTCCACGTGTGCTCCCGAGTGTTTGCGCCCATGAGGCGGAGGGTGGGGGGAGGACGAGGGCAACGCTGCGGGTAGAACGGAACAGATGAGAGGTGCTGGCTTCGGAGTGGAAAAAGCTGAAACTTAGCTGCAGCCAAGGGGTGCTGACGGCATTAATAAGAGAAGCGAGTGACGCCCCGTGGCAGTGGGGCCCCGGGTGGCAAGAAGGGACTCAGCTGGACTCCCCCCAACCATATCAGCCCCTTCACGTGGGCCTCGGGGCAGCGAGCTCACTCCCAGGACTTTGGGCTTCTGCCGTCCTGCTTGGATGAGCTCTTCCTCTAGGAGCCCGCAAGGCCCCTCTTCTCCCCTCAGGCCCTGGCAGGGTCTTCTCCTCAGGCCTCCCTAAGGCACCCCTGCTCATGGCACCCCGTCCGGGGCTCCTCCTTGGTGCTTATCTCCGGAAAAAATATGCCTGAACTTGTTTCTTATTGGTCTCCCAATCCTCAAAAATGGAAGCTTCTCCAGGACGGGACCCCGTTTGCTTTTCCAGTGCTGTGTCCCCAGCACCTGCAACAGTTCCCGGCACACATTGGGTGCCAATAACCATTTATTGCATGAATATACGATACGGATGGCTAGAAAACGGTCGGACTCAGCTGTGAAGGGTATTTACTTAGCCAAGTGTTAAAAATAAAACATTAATTTGACCCAATATCATGATCTAACTCCATTGGAAGGAAGTGGAGAGGGAAGGATGTGTGTGTGGGGTGGGGGCGGTTGGAGGGGATGTGTAAGGGAACAGGACTGTTATTTACCCTGGGAAGAAGTCCATCATTCGGTTAACACTAAAATGGAAAAACCAAGAACCGGCAGCCTAAGCATTTTACTTAGAATCATAAAAGTAAACGTGAGAAGGAACAGCCAACAGACTCACATGGAATGCTTCTAGGGATGGGGATTAGGGCAGGGGACTGCCATTTTTCTTTATAAACTTTGTAATATGTTGAAATATTTTAGGCAATGTCTACATATTGCTTGGATGAAGTTTAACAATTAAGCAATAAAGTTGGATGCTTTATGTCATTAAATTCACAGATTGGTTTAATTTTGTTAAATCTTCTAGGCAACTTTTTTAGTGATTTTTTTATTTAATTAAACTTTTTATTTTGAATAATTGTAAATTCACATACGGTTCTACGAAATAAAACAGAGAGATCTTGTGTACTTTTTACCTAATTTCCTCCAAAGGTAACATCTTATAAAACTATACTACAGTGTTGGCCAGGCATGGTGGCTCATGCCTGTAATCCCAGCACTTTGGGAGGTCAAGGCGGGTGGATCACCTGAGGTAGGGAGTTCGAGACCAGCCTGACCAACATGGAGAAACACTCACTCTACTAAAAATACAAAATTAGCTGAGTGTGGTGGCACACGCCTGTAATCCCAGCTACCCGGGAGGCTGAGGCAGGAGAATCGCTTGAACCTGAGAGGCGGAGTTTGTGGTGAGCCGAGATCGTGCCACTGCACTCCAGCCTGGGCAACAAGAGTGAGACTCCATTTAAAAAAAAACAACCACACACACACACACACACACACACACACACAAACTATACTACAATGTCACAACCAGGATGCTGACATTGATACTGTGGAGTGACAGAACATCCCCTCCCCACCAGGATCCCTCACGTTTCTCTTTTATAGCCACACCCACTTCCCTCCCAGCTCCCTCAAGGAGAGGAATTCCCTGCCCCTAACCCCATCCTGCCCTTAACCCCTGGGAGCCATTAAGCTAACCTAGTCTGCATTTCTATTAAACCTTAGTTACTTTTGCACCATTTTAATGTAATGTTGTCATTTCAAGAATGTTATATAAATGGAATCATACAGTGTGTAACAATTTGGCACTGGCGATTTCACAGAGCATGATTCTCTGCAGGCTCACCCAGGTTGATGCGTGTAACAAGAGTTTGGTCCTTTTTTCCACTGAGCAGTATTCCATGGTATGGATGTACCATAGTGTGTTTAAACCATTCACCCAATAAAGGACATCTGGGGTGTTCCCAGTTTTCAACTACTATCTAAAAAAGCTGCTGTGAACTTTCATGTACAGATTTTTGAGTAAGCATAAGTCTTCATTTCTCTGATATAAATTGCCAGGAATGCAGTTACTGGGTCCTATGGTAGTGGCATACTTAGTTTTTAAAGAAACTGACAAACTGTTTTCTGGAGTGCCTTTATCATTTTACATTCTTACCAGCAATGCATGAGTGATCCAGTTTCTCTGTATCCTTGCCAGCATTTGCTGGTGTCACTATTTTTTTATTTTTATTTTAGCCATTCTGATAAGTGTGTAGTGGTTTTAGTTTACACATTGCTGACAGTCAGTTTTATGTGCTTATTTGCCATTTCTTTGGTAAAAGATCGCTTTAGGTCTGCCTGTTTGCTAATTGGATTTTTTGTTGTTTTGTTCTGAGAATTCTTTGCATATTTTAGACTATTTCTTTGTCAGATATGTGGTTTGCAAATATTTTCTCCCAGTCTGTAGATTGTCTTTTCATCCTCTTAATAGGATCTTTTGCAGAGCAAAAGTTTTTCATTCTGATGAATCCAACTTATCAATTTTTCTTTTTATGGATTTTGCTTCTGGCATCAAATCTAAGAACACTGCCTAGTTCTAAATCCTGAAAAGTTTCTATTATTTTTTGCTAAAAGTTTTATAGTTTTACATTTTATGTTTAAATCCATTATCCTTTTTAAGTTAATTTAAAAAAATCAGATGTGAGATTTAGGTGAAGGTTCAGGTTTCTGTTTGGTTGGTTTTGGCCTACAACTGTCTGATTTCTCCAGCATCATCTTTGCTCCATTGAATTATTTTTGCACCTTTGTCTAAAATCAGCTGGACCTATTGCTGTGGGTTTATTTCTGGGTTCTCTACTCTGTTCCATTAATCTATGTAACTAACTCTCCACCAATGCTACACGGTCTTGATAAATGTAGCTAAATAATATATTAAAATCACATAGATTGATTCCTCCCACTTTATCCTTTTTCAAAATTGTTTTAGCTATTCCAGTTCCTTTGCATTTCCATGTACATTTTAGAATGACGTCTATATCTTCAAAAAATCTTGCTGAGATTTTGATAGAAATTGTGTTAAACCTGAAAACCAACTTAGAGAGAATTGATATCTTCCCATGTTGAGACTTCCAATCCATGAACACAGTAAGTCTCTCCATTTATCTAGATTTTTAAAAATTTTCTCTAAATTTGTTTCATCAGCATTTTGTAGTTTTTGGCATATAAGTCTTGAACATGTTTTGTTAGAATTATACCTAAGTATTTCATCAATTTTAGTTACTGTAATTTTTAATTCCAGTGTCCCTGTGTTCATGCTAGTGTATAGAAATTCACCGGTTTCTTTGTATGTTTACCTCATATCCCAAGACTTTGCTGAACTTATTTATTAGTGATGGTTTTGTTTTGGTTTTGGTTTTTTGCTTTTTTGGCTTTTTTTTTTTTTTTTGGTAAATTTCTTAGAATTTCTTATATAGACAATCATGTCATTAGCAAACAGGGGAAGTTTTATTTCTTCCTCCCCAGCCTGAATGCCTTTTATTTCTTTTTCTTGCTTTATTGCACTGTCTAGAAAGTCTAGGATGCTGCTGAACAGAAGTGGCAAGAGAAGCACCCTTGCCTTTCTCCTGATCTTTGAGGAAATTATCCAGTCTTTCACCAGTAGGTATAATGTTAAATGTTAGGTTTTTGTCAATGTTCTTTATTGAGTTGAGGACATTCCCCTCTGTTCTTATTTTTCTGAGTTTCTTTATGAATAGGTATTGAATTTAATTTTTTATTTTCATAAAATACACGTAACTTAAAATTTACCATTCTAAGCAGTATAAACTGTACATTCAGTAACATTTAGGACATTTACAATGTTGTGCAACTATCACCGCTGTCTAGCTCCAGAATATTTTTACCACCCCAGAGGGAAGCCCAGACTGTTAAACAGCCAGTCATTCCCCATACCCCCATCCCTCAAGGGTGCTGAATTTTGTCAAATACATTTTCTTCCTCAATTAATATGATTATGTGATTTTTCTTCTTTAGCCTGTTTATCAAGTGGATTACACTTATTGATTTTCACATATTGGAACTGCTTTTGCATCCCTGGAATAAACCCTACTTGATCATGGCATATAATTATTTTTATATATTGCTGAGTTTTATTTGCCAATATTTTGTTAGGAATATTTATATCTATATTTATGAGGAATATTGGCCTATGGTTTTCTTTTTTAACACTCTCTTAGTCTGTTACAGATGAATCATGTCATTAGCAAACAGGGGCAGCTTTATTACTTCCTTCCCAGTCTGAATTCCTTTTATTTCTTAGTCGGTTACAGACTAAGACAGAATTAGTTTTGTGTCAGGGTAATACTACCAATAGTATTGGGAAGCATTTGCTCCTGTTCTATTTTCTGGAAAAGACTGTGTAGAATTGGTGTTAATTCTTCTTTAAACATTTGGTACAATTTTCCAGTGATACTATCTCGACCTGAAGATTTCTTTTTGAGGAGGTTTTAAATTATGAATTCAATTTTACTAATGGCTATAGGCTATTTGACATATTTATTTCACATTCAGTGAATTGTAGTTGGTTTTGGAGGGACTCATCCATTTTATGTAAGTTGTCAAATTTATGTGTGCAGAGTTGTTCATAGTATTCTCTTGATTTCCTTCAGTCTTCAGGGTCTGCAGTCATATCCTGTTTCATTCACGATATTAATGATTTGTGTCTTCTCTTTTTTCTTTGTCAGTCTTGCTAAAGGTTTATCAATTTTATCGATCTTTTAAAAGAATCTGCTTTTTTGTTTCATTTATTTTATCTATAGTTTCTCTGTTTTAAATTTCATAAATTTCATTCTGCCTTTATTTTTATTATTCCCTCCTGCTTGCTTTGGGTTTATTTTGCTCTTCTTTTCTAGATTTTTGAGGTGTAAACATAGATTAATGACTTAAGATGTTTCCTCTTCTGTGATGTAGGCATTTAGTGCTATCCACCATCTTCTCAGCACTATTTTAGCTGTATCCTACTAATTTTGGTATATTGCATTTTCATTTTTCTTTTCATTTAGTCTAACGTTGTTTATATATCCCTTGAGATTTCCTATGAGTCATGGATTATTTAGAAATGTGTTGTTTTGTTTTCAATTGTTTAGAGATTTTCTTATTATCCTTCCACTGTTGGTTTCTAGTTGAATTCCATTACAGTCAGAGAACATGCTCTACAAAATTTCAATTATTTTAAAAATTTTGAGGTTTATTTTAAGGCCTACATACAGTCTATTTTGGAATATGTTCCACGGGCATTTCAAAAGAATGTGTATTTGGCCAGGCACAGTGGCTCACGCCTGTAATCCCAGCACTTTGGGAGGCCGAAGTGGGCAGATCACGAAGTCAGGAGATGGAGACCATCCTGGCTAACACAGTGAAACCCCGTCTCTACTAAAAATACAAAAAAATTAGCCAGATGTGGCGGTGTGCGCCTGTAGTCCCAGCTGCTGGGGAGGCTGAGGCAGGAGAATGGCATGAACCCGGGAGGCAGAGCTTGCAGTGAGCCAAGATCATGCCACTGCACTCCAGCCTGAGCGACACAGCAAGTCTCCATCTCAAAAAAAAAAAAAAAAAAAGAAGAAGAAAAGAAAAGAAAAGAATATGTATTCTTCTTTTGCTGCATGGAGTTTTCTCCATCTGTTGAATAGATAACGTTCTTTGATGGTGTTGCTGAGTTCTATATCCTTGCTAATTTACTGTTAGTAGTTCTGTGAATTATTGAAAGTAGTTCTATGTTGGAATAGTAGTTCTATGAATTGTTGAAAGAAGTGTAGATTTATATATTTCTCATTTTAGTTTGATCAGATTTTGCTTCACATATTTTTTGGCTCTTTTGTTAGGTACATACATGTTTAGAATTGCTATGACTTCTTGGTGGGTGACCCATTCATCCTTATATAATGACCCTTTCTGTCTCCAGCAATTTTCTTTGCTCTAAAATATACTTTATCTGGTATTAATATACTTATTCCTGCTTTCTTTTTTTTGATTGATGTTTGTCTAAGGTATCTTTTCCCGTCATTTTACTTCCAGCCTACACATATCATTATATTTGAAGTGAGTTTCTTATAGACAGCATATAGGTGGGTCATATTTTTAGTGTATTCTGTCCATCTCTGTCTTTTAATTGGTATATTTAGACCATTTGCATTTTCACATAATTATTGACATGTTAGGGCTTAAGTTGTCCATTTTATGTTTTGTTTTGGTTTTCTGTTTGTTCTCACTATTTTCAGTATATCTGAGCTTTTTTCCCTTTCCTATGGGTTATTTAAAGTTTTTTAGAATTCCAGCTTGATTT
Source organism: Pan troglodytes (assembly GCF_028858775.2). NCBI lineage: Eukaryota > Metazoa > Chordata > Mammalia > Primates > Hominidae > Pan > Pan troglodytes. The sequence goes on along the minus strand of NC_072406.2, from coordinate 55,700,080 downwards.
GTCTATAGTGTTTTGTTTTGTTTTTTTTTTCTCACTCTGTCACCCAGGCTGGAGTGCAGTGGTGCGATCTCCACTCACTGCAAGCTCTGCCTCCCAGGTTCACGCTATTCTCCTGCCTCAGTCTCCCGAGTAGCTGGGACTACAGGTGCCCGACACCACGCCCAGCTAATTTTTTTTCTATTTTTAGTAGAGACAGGGTTTCACCATGTTAGCCAGGATGGTCTCGATCTCCTGACCTCGTGATCCGCCCACCTCGGCCTCCCAAAGTGCTGGGATTACACGTATGAGCCACCATGCCCAGCCTATAGTGTGTTTTGAGTGTGTCTTTTTGTATAGCTTTTAAAACGGCTATTTGATGTATTACATTATATATACATAATTTAGTGTACTGATGTTAATATTTTACCAGTTTAAGTAGAGTATAGAAAACTCACGCCCCTTCAAGCTACTTTACCCTCCTATATTTGTAATACAATTGTCTTAAATATTTTCTCGACATGCATTCAGAAATACATCAGACAATATAATTTTTGTGAAAACGGTCAAATATAATTTAGAAAACCAGAAATGAGAAGGAAATGTTTACCAATATTTTTTACTCCTACTGTTTTTCTCTTCCTTTCTGATGCTTCAAGATTCCTTATTTTTAATATTTTCTTTCTGTTTAGAGAACTTCCTTTAATCATTCTAGGGTAGGTCAGCTATTGTCAAATTCTGTTACTTTTCTTTCATTTGAGAATATCTTAATTTCCTTTGTTCCTGAAGAATATTTTACTGGAAATAGAATTCTGAGTTGATAGTTATTTTCTTTCAGCACTTGAAAAATGTGCCACTTTTGACCTCTGTGCTTTCTAATGAGAAATCTGTCGTCGTTCTTATTTTTTTTCCCTATAGGTAGGAAGGGGTCTTTTCTCTCCCAACTACTTTTAAGATTTTTTCTTTGTTTTTATTTTTCAGGAGTTTAACCGTGATGTGTCGTGGTGTGGATTTTTTTGGTTTATCTTATTTGAGTAACTCAGCTTCTTGAATTCGTAAGTGTGTGTCTTTTGCCAGATTTAGGGAGTTTCAACCATTGTATCTTTGAGTCCTTTTTAAGGCCCACCTCTTTCTCCTCTCCTTCTGAGACTCAATAACATGAATTAGATGTTTTGTTACAGTCTCACAGGTTCCTGAGGGATTGTTCTTTTTGTTTTCATTTTCAATCTATTGTAGCTTTGTTGTTCAGATTAAATAATTTCTATAGTTTCTCTTGGAGTTCATGGATGTGTTCCTTTGTCCCCCCATGCTGCTGCTGAGCTCCTGTATTGTGTTATTTGTGCAGTATGTTATGAAATTCTGAATGTGAGTTGAAACCTTCTGGTTTAGCTGGCGGCTTCTGACACCACTCTGGCAGGCACAGTGTGGAAGGTGGGAGTAGGAGTCCAGGTTCCCCCGAAGGCTCCTGCTCCCTGTGCAGCCTCCACTGACACCACGGGGTGGAAGGGGCTGGTTACTGCCTGGTGGGGATGAAGGTCCTGGCCCCTTACTGAGCCCTCTCTGATACCACTCATCAGGGAGACAGGGAGATTGGGCAACTCATTACAGCCTGGCCAGGGTGGAAGTCCAGGCTCCCCACTCGGCCTTTGATGGTGTGAGTGGGAACAAGCCACCATTTTTTGTATGGTGTTTGGCTGGAGTAGCTGGTTATTGTCTAAAATTTCATGTCTATTTTGCAGAGAACAAAACAGAATTTGAGAGGGTGACTCTGTCCCAAGTCTCACGGCTGGGAGGAGCGGAGCTGTCTTGATGGCGCCCAGCACCCGCACAGCTCCCGGAGAAGGGGCTGGCTCCCACAGCTGGAGAGTGACCTGCCAGCTCCCTGCTGAAAAGCCTCTTTGGTCCTCCTTTCTCCTCCAGAAGGAAGTCCCACCTCCTCAGCCTGGCATCCAGGGCCCCTCTCAGACTGACTCTTCTGAAAGTATCAACCATGCCAACCCTTGCTTCAAATCCCAGTTTCCTGCACTGGGAATGGAACCCATGCCCCAGGCTGCAGGCTTCTCTGGCCTTTTCACTTTGCTGGCTCACTTGGCTCCATCATGCTGGCCTTTCTCCTGCCTGGAACACAGCAAATCCATTCCTGCCACAGGGCCTTTGCTCTGCTGCTCTCCGCCCTAGACAGCTGTCAGCACATCTGGCTTCTCCTTGTTGGCTACCTTGGCAGACAAACTTCTCCAACACCCCACTACATTTGCATGATGTCCCCATCCCACCAGCCCTGCTTTATATTCTTCATATATATGCATCCAGAATGGATCATCTTGTCTCCGCCCAGGCCCAGTAAGTAGCTGCTGCAAGAATAAATGGACATGTGCTGAGGGCTGGCTGGCTCCAGCTGCTTGGATATCTCTGCTGGGCGATCTGGAGCAGCTCAGGCTGGTTAGCCATGGCCTCTGCCCTGGGAGAGTGTCCACATGGGGCCAGGGGCCATGCTTGTTGGCAGAAGGACCCAGTGAAGCCCAAGAACTAAGGAAGCTGCTAAAACCCCCTGCTGAATAGATGACATCTGTCCCTCCCTGATGCAGTGTTGACTAGAGCCTTGTCCCTCCTGAGAAGAAACAGCCTGGGCCCTCCGTGCACAGATGAATCCCACCCCTGGCCCACGGACTCCTTATCTGTAGTAGGTGGACCTGGGCCTCCGAGTGCAGGGTGGGAGCAAGGCCCGGTTCCTCATCCTGCTCCTGTGCATCCCTGGCCATGTATCTTGCCCTCTCTGGCCTCCATTTGCTGCCCTGTAAAGTGAGGCACGAAGTCTCAATGTTCTTACAGTTCTCCACGCATGTGCCTCACCTGGTGGCTGGATTCAGGCTGCCCAGAGGCTGCAGCCTGGACAGAGTGGGCCCATAGCAGCTGAAAAAGGACAGCAGCTGCTCATTAAAATGGAGCTGCATGTTTTGGGTGCCCCATACTGGGAAAGAAGTGAGGACATCTGGGCTCTTCTGCCTGGGGCCTTTGCACCCAGGCCAGGCCGGCCTCTTCTAGGCCTCCAGGTTCGTCTCTGTGTAGCTGAGTGAGCTCTGTTGGTCAGTACCCTCAGAGTCTGGGCAATCGCAGAGTCAGGAACTGGCTAGGGAGGTTCTTCATGAGTGTCCCTCCCCCACTGTCATCTCCCCAGGAGACAGGAGCCCCAGAGTGACGTCCTGCCTGCATCCTCCAAAGCTGGAGTGGAGCCTGCGGGTGACACGTGTGTGGACACTTGTCAGTCATGCATTGGGATGGATGGAGCAACAAATGGGTACAGATATGCTGGTGAGGGGCTCCTGGTCATTACTTAAGGGTTTATTGAGGATCACTTAAGAGTTGATTGATTATTGGAAGTTGCATATCTGCAGCCATCTTGCTGTCACACATATGCTTGGGAGATGCAGAGAGTACAGGAATGCAGCACCCTCAAGGAGCGGGTGCGGTCTGAAGTCCCTGCATTGTGGAGGGACCCAGAGGGTGATCGATAATGCAGACGGCGTTTATGAGAGCAAATGAGGGAGCGAGAGTGCCGGGCACGGCCAGAGCACAGCAAAGGCTGCACGCCCCACCACTGCCCCTGGGCCCAGCCCTGGATGTGCACAGCCTGAGGCTGCCCACATCCCGCGCCTCCAGCTTGGAGCTTCCCGGGCCAAGGGGAATGTGGGGGTGGGAAAATGTCACTTCTCATTTCCTTTGACCAGCTCAAGATGAAACAGAGCTTGCTTTTCTGAGGGGCTCCTAATTAAATGATAAAAATGTTTACCTTCACGGTGACTTTGCCAACTCCCATCCACCTCTCCCTGGCCCGGCTCCCGGCTCTCTGCAGAGCCTGGAGGACGCAGAATGACAGGTTGTCTCCAGGGGCAAGCAGCGCACCTCCAGAGCAATGAGATTGTGCACCCTCATTTTGGGGAGATTTATGGCTGGCTCCTGGGGCATTCCAGCTCAGAACTCTGTGGCCCAGATTCGTCTGCTGGGGAAGTTCCTGTAAGCGGAGCCTCCATACGAATTCCAGTTACAGTCAGATGAGATCCCATTCATAAGGGCTGCCTTCGACAGGCTGCTCTTCTTCTGCCCTGGCCTGTCCTTGAGCTGCCAATGCTGCCGCCAGCCTTTGAGAGAACAGAAATCACGTCGGGCTGGGCCACGGTTTCCTGGCAAGCGGGGGAGGCGAGGACAGGGGCTGTGCCTGGAGCTGAGGGGCGCTGGGGCCCGCGTGGAGCAGGAATGTGCAGGCTGTGACAGTCCTGCAGCTCTAGTCTGGGACCATCCTCTGTACCCTCCGCAGACTCTTCTGAAAGGGTGGGGATGTGTGGGGTGGGGACGTGCGGACACTGCCATGGTCTGAGGTCTGAGGTCTGGGGTCTCCTGACCTTGTTTCTGAAATAACCCCTAGTGTTCTGGAACCAGAGCCCAAGGCCTTGATGGACCAGGAGGCTTCGCAACCGCAGCCTGCAGAGATCCCCGGATGCACCAGGGCCTGGGTCTCCGGTGCTGTGGCAGCACCTGCTCTGACCACAGGCCACAGCTCCTGGGGGTCCTGGGTGAGCGGTCCGTGGGCGACCTCCACACAGCCATTAGTGCATCTGCAGATGGATGTTCCCCCCAGCCCAAGACCCCAAGGACTAAATATAAACCCAAGGAAGCAATTATCCAAGTATTGATTATGGATTAGGCTAACGACATTACCAATCACATCTAAAGATGCGCCAGCCTGTTAATGGTGTGCATGAGGGATTAAGGCTGCTAATTAGGAAATACAGCAGGTTATCCCCAGCTTTAATTACAGAGTCCAAGGAGAAGGGAGATGGCTTCCTGAAGACCCCGTGGCAGGGGCCTGGTGGGCTGCATCCATCACCCGCAGCCTGGAATTAGGAAATTCTTATTGTCTCCAGACCCACTGAAGTCTGGAGGGGGCCCAGAAGGGGAGAAGGGGCTGAAAGGCCGCAGAGCACTGGGAAGGAGGCTGAGGCCTGTGCCAAGTGGGGCCATGGCAGTCACGAGAAAGGGATGCTCTGGGGATTGTAGACAACCTAGGAAGCCCCAAGTCCCTTCCTGAGAGGAACAGGGGTTCCTGTAAAGGTCCTGCTCCAGATTCCATCCCTCACAGATGCACAGGGGTGGAAGTTCTGGCCGCACGCGCTGGGCCAGGCCTTTGTTGCCTTGGTGGTCGGGGCCTGGGCCTCTCCATTCAGGGCAGGAGGCAGGGCACGTTTGTTTCCTCCATCTCTGGGGTTTTCCTGCACTCCCCCTCAGCTGGGACCACCTCTCTCCTTCCCGTGCCACCCCTGCCTGTGTCTTGCCTGCCTATTGGTTTCTGCTCAGCATCACCCGGGAAGTCTCCCCTGCCTTTCCCGATGAGAAGCCCCTCTCTGTGCTCAAGGAGGGCCCTCTGGGTGGCCGTGGTGGAGGGCTGAAGCCCAGTTTCCCGCCCCAGATCATACCTCAGTAAACAGCGACTGAGCAGGAGAATCTTTTCCTCATTATATTTTCATTTACTGTACAGGTGCTCCTTAACTTTGAGGGGGTTACATCCTGATAAACTCATCATATGTTGAAAATAAGGTGAGTTGAGAGTGCATTTAATCCACCTAACCTAGCAAGCATCACAGCTGAGCCCAGCCCGCTTAAGCGCGCTTGGAGCACTCACTTTCACCTACGGTTGGGCAGAATCAGCCAGCGTCACAGCGTCCTGGAGTAGCAGCTGTTTGGCCTGCAGTCATATGTTGGCCGAGAGCTGTGCTCACGCCACTGCCCAGCATCTGAAGGGATCATTGTATTGCATATCACCAAATCTGAAGTTCATGTTCTACCGAGTGCATATTGTGGTCACACCAGTGTAAAGGTGAAAAATCACAAGTCCTAAGAATCCGAAGTCATGAATACATTTTTTGTTAAAAATACAGACCTTGATTAAAATTGTTTCCACTTTGCCACCATCCATGAGGCCAGAGGAGGCATGGGTGGAGATGAGTGTCAGTGCCTCTAGAGCCTCCTGAGCACATGAGCCCACAGGTCGTGCCCACAGAAACACAGAGCGCTGCTTTCTTTTTCTTTCATTTTCTTTTTTTGAGGAGTCTCACTCTGTCACCAGGCTGGAGTGCAGTAGCGCGATCTCAGCTCACTGCAACCTCCGCCTCCCAGATTCAAGCGATTCTCCTGCCTCAGCCTCCCGAGTGGCTGGGATTACAGGCACGCGCCACCATGCCCAGCTAATTTTTGTATTTTTAGTGGGTTTCACCATGTTGGCCAAGATGGACTTGATCTCTTGACTTTGTGATCTGACTGCCTCGGCCTCCCAAAGTGCTGAGATTACAGGCGTGAGCCACCCCCTGCCCCCAGCCCAGAGCGCTGCTCTCTGTGCCTCTCATTTACACGACACCGAATCTATGTGCCACCACTTAGCCGTCTAGCTGATGTTCATGCAGGTTCACCACCTCCCAGGTGCCAGCTAGGAGAGCATGCTGTGCGAGCAGCATGTGATCAGACAGGGCCCCTGGGCACCTGTCTCACCTCAGCGAGGAGCATGGTGCACATTGAGGGGCAGTGGTTAGCAAAGGCTGCTTTGGGAAGCGGCCTCAGGGCCGGCTCCAGTGGGGAGAACAGAGTGAAGGATGCGTGGCAGCCTTGAGGTGGATGAGAGGTCAGAGAAAGGCCATAGGAGAGCAGAGGGCCCAGGAGCTGGGCTGGGGGCAAGGGCAGGCAGTGAAGGAGGGGCCAGGGAGGGCCTGGAAGGCAGGGAGTGGGTTTGTCTTGATTCCAAGAGCAGTGGGTCTGGTGTGCACGGAACATTTTCACTGACCTTGGAGATCACCTTGTGTCTACCTCATTGTAGATGTTGTCAACCTCATTGCAGCATTGTATTCCATGGCATGGGCGTACACACATGGATGCACACACACAAACGCACACATGCACGTGCACAAACATAGGCACATAGTTTCCTTTTACCATTTTCTTACAAATGGTATTTTCATTTGCTTCTAGACCTTTCAGTTTTCATGCAGGGTCCCAGGCAGTGCTGCTGGGCATCTGTGTACCTGCTCTCATGTATACTGGGGGAGCCTTGGGGGAGTCTGAGGATGGAAGTGCCAGCTCCTGGGTGCATGAGTGGCACATCAGTAAGCACTGCCTGGAAGCCCCAGGGCAGCTCCACCCCTTTACAATCCCTGGCAATGAAGAAAACACCTGCTCCCCACTCCTGCACCCTTCCCAGGTGTTATGAACTCAAAACATTTGCCAGCTGATGGAAACTTAGTGCTGACCTGGGCGTGGCTCAGGATCCCTCAGTGGCCATGGCCATGGCCGTGGTGAGCTTGCCCACCTCTCACCTTGTGTTTGCGCTTGCCCTTGTTCTTCTTGGCCTGTGCCTCACGCTGCATTGTTAGTCTTTTCCTACTGGTTGGTAGGACTTGTTTGTATTTTCTGGCCACTTGTACGCATGGCAAATTATTTCTCCATTTGGTAGAAAGACTTCAAGCTTGTTTGTGGAATCTTTTATCATACGGAAAATTTTCATTTTGTTGAAGTCAAGTTTATCACTATTTTCATTTATTGATTTTTGTGTGCTAATTAAGAAGACTCTTAACCTAAGTTTATAAACTTATCCTCTTGTTTTTGACTCTAAGACTTAGATAAAGGCAACTGTGGATGTTGCATGTAAGAATTAGTCCACCCAAAATGTATTTTGTGAAGGGTATAAGATAGAGATGCAACTGAATGTTTTCCAGGGCGGGGGGATGGACATTTGGCGATGCTTATGGGTTAGGAAGCCAGTGTGGAGCTGGTGGTTCCTGCAGGGGTGGGCTGATGGGGCTCTCCAAGCCTGGCAGGAGGAAGTCCAGGCTCAGGACAGGGGTCCGAGCAACAGCCCTAATAGCACCACTTACTAGGTACAGTCAATTATGTCCTCTCTGCGGGACACAGATTTCCATCTATAAAATGGGAACGATTGCTGTCCCTATTCCTGAGTACAGACAAGGCTGGTGTGAGCAGCAGGGGGTGATATGAGTGTGCTCTGCCAATGGGGCCAATGGCTGTGATGGTGCACCCTGCCCTCACCACGGGCCTGGGGGGCAGCAACAGTAGCCTCACTAGCACCCGCTTCCCTGTGGTCTCCCAGGTGTCCCAGGGTACAGGTCGGGTGGAATTGTGGAAAACCCAGCACCTCCCCCAGGTTTGTATAGTCCTTGAGGGACATGTATTCTCCTGGTCACCTGTGATCTGAAGCTCCTATTGCCGCCAGCTGAGTTCATGGAGTCGTTTCACTGTGGACGTCTCTGTGTTCCCCAAATCCCACCGTGGAGCTCCAAGGCCGAGTGTGAGGCAGCCTTCGGGGAAGGGTGCATGTTGCATTTTGGCAAACACCTGAAGGTGCTCAGTGGACAGTGGCCTCCTGCTCCTGCTGAGGCTGCCGCTCTGTGCTGTTCCTTCCTGCACCTTCCTGCAGTGTTCCAAGAGATGCCTGATGTTCCCATACTTCTTTCCAGACAGGTCCACTCTTTTCAGCCCCGCTCTTGCCTCTACTTCCAACCTACCACTGCATGTCCACATTCATCAAGCTACTTGTCCAAATGAAAACAGACACCCGTAGAGACCTTAGGGCTCCTTTCCATGGGTGCTGGTCTCTCCTGAAGGCAGCAGTGACTCCTGAAGGCATCTCTCCCTATTTACATAGTGGTCGCAGTCATTTTCCTGTCTTTTGAGGGGGTCCACTGGACAGGAAGGATACAATGGGAAGGGTATCAAGAATGACAGCCAGCCCTGTGTGTGTCCCTGGGCTGTGTGAGGATGGCCCAGGTGGTCAAGGGTAGGGATTTATAGATGGAAAGAGAGAGCACAGAAGAATTAAAACTGCCCCCACCCAACTCTTTTCTGCAAAATGCAAGGTGTGCAAGGAAATATTGGGTATTTACTTGTTCATTCACTTGTTGAATTCATTCATTCAGCAGGTGGCGGTGTGGGGTGGGGTGCAGGGGACCTAGGTAGGGGGAGCAGACACAGCACCCCCTAGGACAGTGTGCTCTAGTGCAGGAGAGTGAGTTTAGACAAAGGATGGCAGAGCTGAAGGGGCTGTTGACACAAGGATGGGGAAGCTGAGCCTCCTGCTTCTTCTCTCTCCCCAAGCCCCTCAGGGTGTGGCACACCTCCTTATCTCCGTAGGTGTTCTCTGGAAAAAGATATCGACGGGAGTGGAATTTATCAGCTAAAACTTACTCTTAAAAAGAAATCGAACTTTTCCAACCACTGGAAGCACCTCCTCTCCCCTCACTGACTCTGTGCTGAAGACTTGGTGCTTCTCCCCTTCCCCCTAAGTCTGGGCATGGACACAAAGCCAGGACAGTCACTGAAGGATGTCTTGCAGCAGCGGCTTTCCATGGCCAGTAGGACCAGCATGGGTGGAGGGCAAGCTGAATGACACGGAGGTGAAGATGAGATGAGAGCCCAGTCACAGGGGGCGTGCCGGGATCCTCCGTGCCCAGGAGAAGCAGCTGGGTGCATCCAGGCCTGGAGACCCCCAGGAGACCTCACAGGCCTCTGAGTCCAAGAGATGGTTTGGTCTTTGGGGCCAAGGGGGAAAGGAGAGTGTAGGAGGGAGGAGTGACAGGGACCAAGAGAAGCCTCTTTGCTCTCGGCCTGTCCACCACTGGGGGCTTTGACTGAACCACCTGGGTGACCTCCACCAGGGAGGGAGACCCCATACCTGATGGGGCCTGATTTGTCCGAGGGGACCCAAACATGTTGGTGGAGAAGAGGTAGAGCTGGCCAGCCTCTAGTTCCTGCTTCGCTCCTCTGTGTGTGTCTGTGTGTGTGTGTGTGTGTGTCTGTGTGTCTCCCATGTATGTGTGTCTGCATGTTGCCTGTGAGTGTGTCTCCTGTGTGCAGAAGCAGAGCATGACAGAAACAGCAGGAAGACAATCTGGTGCCCTCATGGGTGGCTTTCTTGGCCATCTTGTTAAAAAATGGGTAATGACAGTGCTAGACCATCATTAAATATAATGTGGACCAGACGTGTCCTCAGCTGACATTGCTGATTAGGTACTATTGCACAACATGGCCAAGAGTTCCATTTTTTTTCGTTTTGGGACATGAATTGGGGTACTGGGGATCACATGGGGCCCTAAATCTCCCCACCACTTCCTCCTCCCCACTGCTTTTGCCCTGGCCTCTCACAGGCCAGGACCCAAGTCATACTCCTCCTGTCCTGGCACCTAAACAGGCCTAGTGTACACAACAGGTGCTCAATGCATGCTTGTCAAAGACTAGAATGAATTCAAGGAGAGCAAACACCCACCAGCTGCACCAGCCAGGACCCCAACACTGACCTGGGGCATCGGTAGAGTCTGTTTAGAGGCGTAAGTGGGGCTTAGGACACTGGAAAGGACAGGGAAACGTGACCTCTTTGAGGCCTGATGGGACAACAGCAGGTGTGGCTGTCGCCTTAGAGACAGCCCTGGCAGGAGCAAGGAGCAGGCTTTGGTAGAGAAGGCCACCCCCACGGCTGCCGCGGGGGTACCTGGGGAGAGAGCTGCTCCCAGATGGGGTGGGACCTGGAGAGAGAGCTGCTTCCAGGTGGCTCTGAACCCTGCTGGTGTTCCCACTGTCCAAGCCCAGTGGGAGCTGAGGCCAGAGAGCCTGCTGGGTGACAGAGGTGTGTGGAGTGTGGCCTCCACCCTCCTTGGAGCCAGCCATGGCAGGCAGTAGGAGAACAGGCTAGGCCCCTGACCTGCCCCCAGCCCTGGACCCTGCCAGGTTTGAGGGCCTGGCTCAGAGCTTCTCCCGGCCCCGAGACTGGGTGACATCAGGATTTACAGGCTCCCCATTCGATCTCAGTGGGGCTGGTGGGCAGCCATAAGGAGGCAGCAGTAGGGAGTGGGTGCATATCTGGGCATTTGGCCAGGTGCCGGGAGAGGAAAACGGAAACCTGCTCCTGTTCCTCTACAGCTGTTGACGTCAGCCGGTGACATAACCCGGCCCTGCAGGTGGAGGGCGTGAGAAGTTCAAGTAGCTTAAGGGGGGGTAGGGGAGTGAATGGAGTCAGCAGTGGGGTCTGTGCCAGGAGCGCTGATGCTGAACTCTGGACGGCCGCTGAAAAGGCCGGGGGAGGAATAGACTTGCGCAGCTGTCGGGGGCTGTGACCCCTGCGCTGCGCTCAGGGAGGATCCGGCTGCAGCTGGGCTACCTTTGCTTGTGTTGGGGAGAAGGTGCCTGGGCCCGGCGTGCGGGGTGCAGGGAAGCCGCAGGTGCAGGCCCGCTTTCTCCACAGGGGCTCCTCTCAGTAAGGCTGAGACCCTTCCCTTTCTTAGCGAGGGAAGACCCGGTTCCCGTTGTCCCGTCCAACCGCGGCCCTGCTCCTCCTCGCCTGTTTCCAGCCTCTCCCCGCTAGGCCGCCCTCCACGCGGGATTTCCGAACAAAAGTCCAGGCGCATCACTCCATTCAGACCTTCCTGGCTCCCGGGGCCTGGGAAGGCCGGCGGAGCCAGGAGCAGAGTCCCGTCCCGCGCTTGGCGGGTTCTGCGGGCGCCTGTGCCCTGCCGCGTCGCTTCGGACAGACAGGACTGGGCGGAGGAGCGTGGTCTCCATAGCCCAGCGCCCCGCCCCAGGGCCTGCCCTCCGCTCTTCCGCCCCGGGCGGGCATCCTGCCCTCCTGCAGGGCTGTGCTCCCCTGCCTACCCCAGCTCCCCTTCGTAGCCCAGCCTCTCCCTTTTTCCCGAGACCCTATTCCCCTGAGATGTCCCTGGGCCCCGACTTCCCTTTGCCTCAGGTGTCCACAGGTGTCTGTCCCAGGCCAGACTGGACAGAGAGGCAGAGAGGCTTACGCCCGTCGGGGTCTTAGGGAGCTGCCCGCAGCGCGCTGGCCCTGCCCGGAGCGCGTGATTCTTAATGGAAAGGCCCATATGCAAACGGTGGTGGCAGGAGGGACGAGCGCAGCGGGGACACCAAGACCCAGCCACATCTGGACACGGCGACCCCGGGGCAGCATGTGGGCACGGATGGTAACTGTGCAGGACGCATGGTGACCAGGAGCAAAGACGGGACGAGCGCAGGCAGGGCGTGCTGCCAGCCAGAGCGCAGCATTCCCCCAGGGTGCCGGACTAAGCCGGAACCCGCTGAGACTGGGGGCGCGGGAGCACAGGGCTGGGGAGCAGGAGGCACCGGCTTTTCTCAGCAGGGCCCTCAGACCCCGCCCCGCCCCGCCCACAGCCCCCGACCCTACACTCAGGCCGCGCCCGCCGCAGGAGGCCCCGCCCTCTCCACGGGAGCCCCGCCCCGGCCCCACGCAGTCCCTCTTCACAAACGCAGTTCTTCAGCCTTAGGTGATAGAGAATTGGCAGGCTGCGGAGGGCGTTAGAAAGCCCAAAATCCCGGGCGCCGGGAGGCAATAAGAGCAGAAGATGAAGGGCTTGGAGCCAGGGATGAGCCTGAGGTTTTAGGGGAGGACAGAAAATCAGAGAATGAGAGCCGAGTAGGCTCCTTTAGCCTCTTGCAGAGAAGCGGGTCGAGATTAGGATGGAGCTGGTGGGGGCCTTTCTTCTTTTGGTGCAGGGGTTTGCCCAGGAGACCAGGGCTAGGAGCCGACAAGAGTCAACGCCCAGCAGGCTACCCCGAGTGCCGCCAGGTCAGTCAGGCCCCTGGAAGGAAGGACCCCGCTATGTCCGAGGTAGGACAATCTGCTGCTGCTTCTCCCTCCCGGGAAAGGACAGGGATGCCCAGAACCAAAGGACAGGGCCACAGTGAGGCCTCGGCCAGGTTTGCCCAGCTAGTGCTCTGCAAGCCCTGGGGGAGCGCAGGTCCCTCCCACAGCTCATGGCCTCCGGGCCTCCTTGTCCTGCCTTACTTCAAGGTGCCCTGGCCCGCCCTGATCACGGTGACCACGCAGGGCCCAGGCCTTATCCAAGGGAGAACCCTGTCCTGACCACTGGCCACCCGCCTCCCACATCCTCACAGCCACTGTCCTGGGTCCCACCCCAATGACCACCTTTCCTCCAGGCCCTTCCAGGCCACCCTTCAGCTGTCCTTGAGTGATGGCCATGCAGGCAGAGTTTACAGGAGAGGGGTCAGTGGATCAGTGACCCACAAAGTCCTTTCCTCGTGTCGCCTCCCAGCTCCCTTTACTCACTGCCAACTTTTCCTCTCAATTCTGATGAAAATGAACAGAGAGGCTCTGAGAGGCTCTGCAACAGATGAACACATTTAACTGGGGGCGAGCAGCACTTCTTAGCCTATTTGAACCCAGATCCTTTCTCGTCTAACACATTGTAAGGAATGCTAACTGAAGTCCAGAGCCCACCATTTATTCCTTCAGCATTTGAGTGCCTCCTTGGGCCTTTCTTGGTCTCCAGTCCGATGACTCCCTCCTGCTGGGCGTTGCTCCTTCATTACTTGCTCCCTGCCTCCTGCCAGGGACTCCAAAGATTAGCCCTCAGGAGAGTGCTGGGCCTCGTTGGCTCTGTATCCCTCCCCACTCCCACCCGTCTGCATAACATTTCTATCAACAGCCATCAAGAGATGCTGGTGAAGCCACTTTTCCTGCTCCTCCCACCTGCTCTAGGAAGCACCCCAGGAGGCCTGGGAGAACACACAGTGGGGGTTTCCTTCTTGGGAACTTCCAGGATTATTGCATCCATGTGTACAGGCTGCCAGAGGTGGGTGAATGTGGTAGCCCCTGATCCAGTCTGGGGGCTCCTTAGAAGCAGGAATTTAATGGAGTGGGGAGTTCAGTCCTGAGACAGGACTGCTCATCTGAGGAATGAATGAGGCTGGAGGAAGGTCAGTGAGCCCCCAGTATTGAGGGCCGGCACAGCATCCTCCATGAGAAACAGAGACAGGAAGGAAAGAAAAGACAGTGAAATAAATGCATCCACGGAGGAGAGAGGAGTGGCTGAGGACTCTCGATGTGTTCTTCAGTTTTTTCAGACATTTTTGGAACTCACAGGAAAGCATGTAGAATAATTCAGCTTGAGCCTCACCAGGTCTTCCCAATGGTGCAGGCTGTACATGCTCCACCCTGGCCAGGTCTGCAGGGTAGTGGCTGCTCTGAGAAGGGCAAGTGCAGCAGGAGGCCCCTGGAGTGGGCGGCTAGGACTAGGCGGCAGGTGCTGATAGCAGGCTGATCCCTAGGCTGACAGGGGCCATGTGGGAGACGCGGTGGGAACAGGTGACAACTACACAGTGGGGTGACAAAGGTGAAGGAGGCAGAGGGCTGGGTAGGTATGGGGTACACTGTGACCCATGCCATCCCCTGCGCTCCCCACCCCCTCCCCACTATAAGCACTGGTTGCAGGGCCCAGCTTGTCCCAAACCATAGCTGGTGGCACCTCCCCTTTCCTGGGTTGGACCTTCTGAAAATGAGGGTGGGGGGGCGGGGGATGGTATTCATGGGCAAAGGTGTAAGAAGGCTAAGCTCAGGCATGGATGCAACCAGCCAGCACGAGCCCCCCACACCCATGCTGAGCTCCTCGAGGTGCAAACCTCCCCACACCCTACCTACACAAGTTGGCCCTAAACCCTGACAGAAGGTCAGTACTCAGCAAAAAATAAAGCAAGTGAAATCAGGCCACTGGACTCAGCACTTTCTTGGGTCTTTAAAACTTTGGTCACCCTTGATCATGGGAAACCATACACCATATTCAGGCACCATGCTGGCAACTCTACTCCCAGGATATGGGCTTCAGAACCAAGTCAGATGGGAACCCATCCCCAGCCTCTGGATCCTCCTTGCTCAACTGGAAGAAAGAGCAGGGCTTAGTCTATGCTTTGCCTGGGGGGAGAAGATCTTGCTTATTTCAGAGCATCGAAGACCATGGCCTGCCACATGTAATCCACACTCTGAGAGCCACAAGCGTCATTCGCTCTCACCATTGCCTGTGGGGTTGTCACCCGAGGGCCAGCTTCAGAGACAGCTGCTCTCCTCTGCAGGTGCAGCATCCACCTGACGTCACTGGAACTGGGGAAAGACACTTTTCTGGACAGCCAGGGACGAGGCAGTGGCCTTCCAGCAGAGCCACCTGCCGCAGCCTGACAGATTGATGTAAGGAAGGTGGAAACAGTCTGTTCCTGGCCTTGTCCTACCAGGGGAGGAGGATTGAGAAATGTGTCTGGTGTTGGTGCTGCAGGAGAATGCATAAGTAGCCAATTCACTTACTGGAAAAGAAATGACCTAATCTGCCAAGCGGCCTGCATCCTAATGGGCAGACCATGCGGCAGAGTGGGAGGGCAAGCAAGGGGCCTGGCCCATGCCCTGGGTGGGGTCTGGGGGACCGAAGGCCCCTGGGCCTTCAGTCTCCACCCTGTCTGGCAGGAGCAGAGCCCCTTTGAAAGCAGCAGTGATTCTGAAAGTGCCACTCTTCAAGCCAAGAGCCCCCCATACCAGAGTCAAATGCACCCAAGAAGGAGCGGGACTTAAAGTGAACTCAGTGAGGGGGTCCCAGACAGGAAAAGCCAGGAAAGCTTCCATGACAATGAAGCCCACTGTGTGTTTTTCAGAGTGTGTCCATCTTTCTTTTTTCTTTATTATGTCAGTAACATACAGTTGCCACAAATAAATAAGCAAAAAGGGGAAATAATAGACTCCTAGTAGCCCCACACACAGATGTGATGTTTGTGTGGGTGCCGCAACCCAGCGTTGGGACCTCGCTGCATGGGAATCACCTGAGGTTGTGCTGGGCTGCAGTTCTGTGTTTCTGACAAGCTCCCAATGATGCAGAAACAGCTGGTCCGGGGACCACACTTTGAGTAGCAAGACCCTAACAGATGTTTAAAAATGTATAGCATATACATTTTTGTTCTAAAATGTTTCCATTAAGTACATACTATTTTATAACATGACTCAATTCAGTAACTTATTACGACTCTTTTCCCACACCCGAAATATACTTCAATAACATAATTTTTAGTGGCTACTCAGAATTCCATTGTATCTAAGTTCCAGAACTTAGTTAACCAATCTCCTGCTATTGGACACAGGTTGTTTTCAACTTTTTTCTATTATAAATAGCCCTTGCAAAAATCAACCTTCCACTAAATCTTACACACATCCTTAATTATTTCTTTAGAATTTCAATAAGTAAAATTAAAGGCATTGCATAATTTTAGAACTTTCCATATGGATTACTAAACTGTCCTCTGAAAAGGTTTACCAACTAACACAGCCACTTGCAGTGTCCTGGTCACTCTCGTGTTAAACATTCCTGCAGGTAAGTAAAATGGAGTGACATTGCTCCATCAGAGAAGTCATACTTTCCCTGGTGAAAAGCCTTGCTTCTCGCTCACTTATGACACATATATTCACCACCTGCTGTGCCATGTGGCATCCTGATAAGCACTCGAGGGGCACGAAGATACCCAAAAGAGTCTGAGAAAAAACAGAGGCCTGATACAAACCATCCAAGCTCCCAAATTTTCTCCGAAGATGCTTAGATCTCTAAAGAGTTGCTCTCTGGGAAGGGCCCTCTGGGAGCCTCTATCTGTTGCGTTTGACTTACCAATGAGGCACCTGAAGGCAAGAAGCATGGTGAGCTGCGGGTCTTGGATCTCTAGGACACCAACCCGGATGTCTACCCTCCCATCCTTTCCCATTTCCCCGACACATCGTCAGTGCCCTTCACAGGCAGCACTCAGCTCCTCTGATGCCCCACACATATATTGGCAAATCCCAGAGTCCCAGGCTGTCCTGGAAAGGAAGAGGCAGCTATCCAGGGGGCCAAGAGAGGAGGTCCTGCGAGGTAAGAGGAGGGCAGCACGGGGCAGGCTACAGGGGCTGAGACATGGTATTGGCTCGAGAGGACCCACAGCTGTGTGTGGTGCTGGTCCCCAGGTCCTGAGGACCTGAAAGGCGCCTGCATGGAATGACCTGAGTCGGACTGCGCTGGCCTCTGGTGCCACCGGCCCTCCTGAGTCCCCGGCGGGCTGCTTGAGCCAAGGGGGGATGCTGACAGCGGCCCTGGAAGATGAACTCTCCAGGGCCTGTGAGGACCAAGGATGTCCAGCTGGTGGAAGCAGTAAGGGAGCTGGCGGCCACAAATCCAGACCAGGGCTGCAGGGGACAGTCACAATGGCAGACCCAGGAGACAGGCTCAGGAGAGCTCAGGAGACCTGTGCCTGACAAGGAGGGGTGGGAGAGCCAGCTGTCATGGGACATTTTCTCTTGGGCATTTATTATAGGGAACAGAAAAGGCAAGTTTTAGGGCAGACATGAAGAGAATAATCCAGGATGCTGAATTTGAAGTGCCTCTGGGACAGGCTGGTGGAGATGTTTGGGAGGAACTTGAACAAATTGGTCTAGAAAAGTAGGTCACTTAACCTCTCTGAATCCCAACATCCTCTTCCGTAAACCAGGGACCAGAGAGAAGACAGGCTGGGAGGCCTTGGTTTCTGAGGGCCTGAGGCAGCAGGAAGGGCAAATGCCCAGATCAGCAGCATGGGGGAGGGC
This sequence comes from Pan troglodytes, assembly GCF_028858775.2. NCBI lineage: Eukaryota > Metazoa > Chordata > Mammalia > Primates > Hominidae > Pan > Pan troglodytes. The sequence goes on along the minus strand of NC_072406.2, from coordinate 55,682,649 downwards.
TCAGCAGCAGCTCTGCCAGGGTTTCAGGTGTTCCCTGGGTAGGTGGGAAGGGCTGGGGAGGAGAGGTTGCCAAGGCAGAGATGGGGGAGAAAAGTAGACACAAAGCAAGGAGCTGTCGCTGGAGCTGAAGGAGGAACACTTCCCCAAGAGACACCCATCCTGGCTGCAAATGCAGTTTCCCTCTGACCCACAATTCCATCTCCAGGAATCTGTGCTTCAGAACCATTTACACAAATGCTTGAATATGCTTTAAAAATATTCCGATCTTCTGTAAGAGAGAAAAGTTGGAGACAGCCCCAGTGCTTAAAGCAGCACTTGGCATACAGTAGCACTTCATAAACCATGTGTCTAATGAATGAATGAGCTCAATCTCACTAATAGGGCTATTAATCAATTCCAGGGGGAGCTCTGCTGCCATAAGGAAGTGAAGTAGGCTCACATTCAGAGGTGGCCATGGGGTGCTGTCATGTGAAGAAAGACACCACCCTCTGCTTCAGTGAGCAGGAGCTCCTCTCTGAGAACAGCTACGTGTGCTTATGCATACCTATTACACAGGCCTATGTGCAAGAGATTTGCTGAGAAAGTGCTCTCAGGGGAAGCTTGGAAGGGTAGGGGAGAAGCCGGGCAAGGGATCCAGTGGAAGCCTCAGCCTGGTTCCAGGGGAGCTCTGGAATGCGAAAGCTACCACAGAGCGGCCCCACCTCCAAGCAAGGGGGCGGGGATTTTGTGCCTGTATTACTCAGTGGCTGACTAGGGGCTGCCCTACGGGCTGGGCACCACTTCCAGACATTTCTGGATGAGACAGATTGCTTCTGCCCTGGTTGAGTCTCCAGGGTAGGGTGCAGCTGGGAAGGATGCACCAGCCAGATGAAGAAAATCTACACAGCACCAAGAGTCTACTACAGAAGTACAGGGGTATGTGTGAACACGTGTGTGAGGGATGTGTGTGTGTGTGTGTGTCTTTGCAGATGCACACAAAACAATCTGGAAGCACATATCTCAAGCTGTCCATAAAGAGTGGTCACCTCTGAAATGGACCTTGGTGTTGGAGGCAGGCAGTGAAAGCACAATTTATATTTTACTTAATATATTTATGTGTTACTTGCATTTTCTTGCAACCAGCCTGTATGACATTTGTGGTAAAACAAACAAACAAACAAAAAAAAGCCAGGCGCGATGGCTCACGCCTGTAATCCCAGCACTTTGGGAGGCCGACGCAGGTGTATCATGAGGTCAGGAGATCGATACCATCCTGGCTAACATGGTGAAACCCCGTCTCTACTAAAAATACAAAAAATTAGCCAGGCGAGGTGGTGGGTGCCTGTAGTCCCAGCTATTCGGGAGGCTGAGGCAGGAGAATGGCGTGAACCCAGGAGGCAGAGCTTGCAATGAGCCGAGATCGTGCCACTGCACTCCAGGCAAGAGAGCAAGACTCCATCTCAAAAAAAAAAAAAATTGCTGGCTAGCAGAGTTAAAAGCTGCAGCAGGGTTGAGCCACCTAAAAATGGAAAAGCCCTGCGGGGTGTGTCAGGAGCTGTTGTACTGTGGGGTGGTTGAGGGTCTCAGGGTGCAGGAACATCAGGGAGCACTAAAAACACAGCTGGAGTCAGGCGAAGGGGGTCAGAGAGCAGGGGGCAACCTGGGGAAGGAAGGATGGAGAAGACTAGGGGACCCTTGGCCAGGTCACGTCCTGGGTCTGAAGAATCCCCATCATACCACACTCCCAGCACTCACCTGGAAACAAAGGGTTTTTCCTTTCTCTTGAAATGAATTAGCAAATTGGGAGTCTTAAGAAAGTTATGCCAAAGGCTGGGCATTCCTTCCCGGAAGATAAATTGTGCATCTTGTCATGAGGGAAGGAAATGGGCACTTGTCAGGAATTACTCTTGTTGCTTGAGATTTCTATCAGGAAACAGACCCTGGGCCCTTGGCCCACTCAGAGGTGGGCTGGTGGGGAGGGGGTGTGGTGTGCAGCAGCCCCACAGAGACTGGCCTGTATGGACACCCAGAACAATCTGAATGAATCTCAAAGGCACTGTGCTTGTGAGAGTAGTGGTCTCCAAAGTTTATATACGGGATGATTCTATTAGCATGAGATTGCCCAAAAGACAAAACTACAGTGGGGGAGAACAGAATGACAGCAAAGGAGATCAGTGGGGGATGGGGCCGGGACCAGGCGAGCGTGTCAACAGCACACGAGGTTTTCTTGTTTGGGGGTTTTCTTTTTAGGTCATAGAACAACTGTGTACCGTGGTGATGGCAGTAGTCACGTGAATGTATGTATGTTATAATTCATGGACTTTACCTTCAAAGAGTAAAAAATGTCAATTTTACTGTATAATTATTTTAAAATAAGTACATTTAGTCATTTAAAGAAAAATAAACTGAAAGAAAGCATAAAGGAAGCATTAACAAAGAAAAATATAAATCAGTGATTTGGGGAAAAAACAGTACAATTGAGAAATAAATACAAAAGTTCATGGTTGGGGGATGGGGTGGGGTGGAATGTGTAAACTGCTAAATAATATAAGTAAAATAGCTTTTTAAACACCACAAAGAAAAAACAATAAGGGAGAAATAGCCAGAAACAAAAATTAAAAATTAATTATTTATTTTTGCAGAGGAAAAAGCAACAGAAAATTAATAAAATCATAAAGATTAACCTGATCCATTTTATTCAGCTATATTTGAAAACATTTAACAAATGGATAGTTTCTTAGAAAAATATAACTTATCACAACGAGCTCCAAAAGAGTTAGGAAGTTTAAATAGAGTGAAGAAATGGATAAGGTTGTTGTTCTGGGTTGAATTGTATGCCCCCGAATTCCTGCGTTGAAGTCCTAAGCCCCAGTCCCTCAGATTGTGACCTCATTTGGAAACAGGGTCATTGCAGATGTTAGTTAAGTTAGAATGAGGTCACACTGGAGCCAGGCGGGCTGTCATTCAACACAGCTGGTGTCCTTCTGAAAAGGGGAAGTCTGGACACAGACCCAGGCACACAGGGAGGATGCCACATGCTGATTGGAGTGATGCTGCCACATGCCAAGGAACCACCAGAAGCGGAGAGAGTCCTGGACAGATCCTTCCCCAGCATTCTCCACAGAGCACAGCCCTGCTGACACCTTGATCTCAACTTCCGGCCTCCAGAACTGTAAGACAATAAATTTCTGTTGTTTAAGCCATTTAGTTTGTGATACTTTGTTATGACAACCCCAGCAGACTAATATAGTTGTCAATAAGCTAGTCTCCAGAATAGCCTTCGATAATGTTATAAGGGAATTTACATTGTCTTTAATAAATAACAGACATTTTCAGTGTTTTTTAAACTGCTACAAAACATTGAAAAATGAGAAAAACTTCTAAATGTTTTCTATGACATAAAAGTAACATTGAAATTTGGCAGGGAGTATAGCCACAGAAAAGGAAGCTACACACCAATTTTGCTTATTAATTCCAATTTTAAAATCTTAAATAAAATATTAGGAAACAGAATATAACAATGCCTTAGAATAAGAATGTGTTCCTTATGACTATGCAGAATTTATTCCAGGAATAAGAGGATGACTGAATGTCAGGAAATTAATATAATTCACAAAATCATTGGCTCTAAAGAGATAAGTCATATGATCAGTTCCATAGACCATAGAAAACTTAAATCTAGTCTGATATTAATATCTTAAATAAGCCAATATAGACTAATACTTCATAACATTATCAATATAAATCTATTCCAGTCCGCAAATTCACATCATTAGAAGGATTCCTGAGAGTGTCAGAAACAAAACGAGAATGTCTCCTGTAACCATTGTTATTTAACATTGCATTAGAGGTACCAGCCAACGCGAGTATTATAGACAAGAGAAACAGCAGTAAAGAGGAGCTAGCCTATTTGCAGATAACATGATTGCATGCCTGAAAAATCCAACACAGTGAAAAAGTACAACAAATAATAAGAAAATTTACTACAGTAGCAATGAACAAAATTAATATTGAGAGCCACAGCTTTTCATGTATAAAAGCAACAATTAAGTAGAAAATATGAATTAACAACCCAATAACAAAATGACAACTCAATGTTTTTAATGGGCAAAGGACTCGAATAGATATCACCAAAGAAGATATGCAGATGGTCAATAAACACGTGAAACAATGTTCAACACAATTCGTCATTAGGAAAATGTAAAAGAAACCACACTCTTACACATTGCTGGGTGGAGTGTAATTCGGTCCACCACTGTGGAGAAAAATTTACCTATCAGAAATTAGAAATTCAGATGTCCTTTGACTCACAATTCAAATTTTGGGCATTTATCCTATAGAGATCCTTTCACATGTGCAGGTTATTCACTGCAGTGCTATGTGTGATGGTAAAAGTTAGAAAACCACGGACAGGTCTATTGGCATGGGCCTTCTAGAGTGAGCCAGAGCTGAGAAGCGGGTTAGGGAATTGAGAGTGAAGGCTGAGAACACTTCAGAGGGCCGGAAAGAATAAAGAGATTAAAACTGTGAAATAAGATAAAAGATATGGAAGATAGATATAGAAGTGCCAATATCCAAAGGGTAGGGGTAAATGGAGTCTCAAAAGAAAAAGAGAAAGAGGGAGAAAAAGAAATATTTGAATAAAAGCAAAGATGAATGTCCCAGAAATAAAGACAAATAGGGCTCAAACAGAAAACATAAAGAAAAAGACACACCCAGATACATTACAGTGAATTTAAAACATTTAGGAGACAGAGAAAATTCTAAATGCTTGCAGAGAGCACTTACAAAGGAATAAGAATCAAATTGGCATCAAACTTCTCAAACACAACATTGGAAGCAATAGAACAACTGAGAAATATTTTAAAGTATTGAAAATAAAAATTTTGAAACTGAAATTTTATCTCCAATTTTTCATTAAAACGTAAGTATATATTTAAAATGTGCTCAGGCATTTAGAGTATCAGGCTTGCCACACAAAGATCAACAAAAACTCACATTTAAAATACTTTCAAGGAAAGTACATAAAAAAGAGGAGCTACAGATTCAGAAGGATAATACAGGAGGTATGGGCAATAAGCATCCTCAGATGAATCAGCAAGTGTTACCCTTGCCTTAGGAAGGAAGAAAAGTACAAACACACTCACTCTAAGACCAAAGAAAAGAAAAAAACATATATGGCAACCAAGAACTAAAATTTTAAATAATATCAATATGACAGGGATTGAGAGAGCAAGAAAGAGAGGCCAAAGGTATAATAAGCATCAAAAATACTTTTATTGTTAAGGGAAAAATGTATATATTAATATTTGCTTAAGAAAATAAAAGAAGCAAATAAACATATATTTGGATATTAAATTAAGGCAACTGTCATAGAACATAAATTATAGTTATAACTTTTAAATCAATAAAATAATATAATGGGAAAAAGTAAATGTAAATATGAAGTTGGCAGGAATAATCACTAATATAACAGAAATTACAAAATATAAATGGGTTAAATCCAACAATTAAAAGGCTGAAACTCTCAGAATTTGAAACAAAAACATATCCAACAGTATGTGGTCTCCAGAAGAAACTTAAAGAGACAGTAGAATTAAAAATAAAACTCTAGCCTGTAATCCCAGCACTTTGGGAGGTGAAGGCAGGTGGATCACTCGAGACCAGACTAGCAAACATGGTGAAACCCTGTCTCTATTAAAAATACAAAAATTAGCCGGACATGATGGTGGGTACCTGTAGTCCCAGCTACACAGGAGGCTGAGGCAAGAGAATCATTTGAACCTGGGAGACAGAGGTTGCAGTGAGCCGAGATTGTGCCACTGCACTCTAGCCTGGGTGACAGAGTGAGACTTTGTCTCAAAAAATTAAAGTAAAATTAAATTAAAAATTCTGGAAATAGATAGCCCTAATATATAAAAGGAAAACAAACTTTTCCAAATCAGAATATAATTCTTTCGAATTACTTTTTCACTTACAGTCAGTTACCCAAGCTTTTGAGCATACTCAAATGTCCTCTGTGATAATGATAGAATTTGTGATGAAGCACTGTTTAAGAGTGCTTCAATGTTGTCTGGGATTTTTTTTTCTTTCAGGACATGGATGCCATTTTTAAGTTGATGCCAGTGCTTTAGTGATCTTACCAGAACTTGCAATCAGTGCAAGGTTTTCAGACAACAAACAGAAATCGTGTTCCTTCTTCAAATAAGTGTTAAATGGTTTGCCGATGGAATCTTCAAGGAGTCATACATTATGGAACAACCACCAACTTAATTCACTTCTTAGTGAACTTATTCTTTAGCTAATCAGATGCATCAAAACAAATATGCTTAGTTACTTAGTCTCCTAGACATCCATTCCAGATTCTTTGAGTTTTTTTTCTTTTTTTTTTTTTTTGAGACAGAGTCTCACTCTCTTGCCCAGAAAGCAATGGTGCGATCTTGGCTCACTGCAACCTCTGCTTCTTGGGTTCAAGTGATTCTCCTGCCTCAGCCTCCTGAGTAGCTGGGATTATAGGCACCCACCACCATGCCCAGCTATTTTTTGTATTTTTCGTAGACTCAGGGTTTCACCATGTTGGCCAGGCTGGTCTGTAACTCCTGACCTCAGGTGATCTACCTGCCTCGGCCTCCCAAAGTGCTGGGATTACAGGCTTGAGCCACCACGCCCAGCCTCTTTTAGTTATTCTGTCATCAGTTTATCTAATGCCTTTTTCTTCTTTTTAGTGCAAGCGCAATAAGATATTTGGGGAAATAGCTTACATTTTGTTATTGTTTGTGGTTTAAAATTAAATATGGTAACAACATTTGACCTTTGGTGATTATGCATAGCATCAGAGTGATGTAATATTTTTCTAACCTGTGTTCATAATAAGCACCTTTAGCAATGGTTCTGTAAAAACTCAGTTTTATTAGTATTTCATTTTTTATTTCATTCATAGCTTCATTTTTTTCCTCAGTGGAATCATATGTTATTAGAAGTTAAATAGCTTCAGATCAAAGTCAGCAGCAAGTTTCTGACAAATTGATATTTGATACCTTGACTATAGTCCTGCATGACATATAAATAGGTCACACTAGCCTCTTATAGTTAATTTTCTGCTTACAATATAACTTTTCACTTCAATGCCAAATCATCATGTAAGCTTTTAAATAAATTATAAACAGCAATTAAATTCAGCACATCTAGTGCCAAAAATGCACAGAACTCAATTGAAGTAATGACAAAAAGAACAGTTATCATTATGTTCACATAAACACAGGCAATAACAACTAGGTCACATCTACTGCCTCCCAGACAGCAGGTAAAAGAAGCAACTCAATTTTACTTTGAAATTTTATTTTATTATGATAAGAACACTTAACATGAAATATACCATCTTAACACATTTTAAAGTGTACAATACAATGTTGTTGTTGTAGTTATTGTTGGTTTTTAGAGACAGGGTCTTGCTCTGTGGGCCAGGCTGGAGTACAGTGGCTGGATTATGGCTCAATAGGGTATAGTTAAAGATAGGTTACAATGTTGTACAGCAGATCTCTAGAACTTATTCATTTTGTTTAACTAGAACTTTATCCTCATTAATTAGCAACTCAGCAACTCAGTTTTAGAGATGCCAGAATTTGTAAAAATCTTGACTTAGAAACAATGAAATATGTTTCTAATAAAATTTAGGATAAAATTTCCAGAATAATGATATTTAAACTACTTAAAAGAAATACAAAATATACACATCAACATCATGAAATTGTGTCCCCACCATTATAGCAACAAAATATGTAAGGTAACAACTGAAAAAATTGTAGATATAAATAGAAGAATCAATAATTATAGTAGGATATTTTAACATACTGCTTTAGAAACTTATGGATAAAACAGACCAAAAAATTAGCATGCATATCAAGGTCTGATCACTATAATTAATAGATATATAAAGAACTCTAAACCCCCCAAAATAGGTAATACACATTAAATTAGGGCAATCAAGGAACATGTACAAAAATTGACCATGCATTAGAACATAGGGAAAGCTCTCCTAAATTCCAAAGGATGAATTTCACACAAAGCATGTTTCCTAAATATAATACAACTAAAAAAACAAAAGAGTTTTTTTGTTTTGTTTTGTTTTTGAGATGGAGTCTCACTCTGTCACCAGGCTGGAGTGCAGTGGTGCAATCTCAGCTCACTGCAACCTCCGCCTCCCGGGTTCAAGCAATTCTCCTGCCTCAGCCTCCTGAGTAGCTGGGACTACAAGCATGTGCCACCATGCCCAGCTAATTTTTATATTTTTAGTAGAGATGGGCTTTTGCCATGTTGGCCAGGATGGGCTCGATCTCTTGACCTCATGATCCACCTGCCTTGGCCTCCCAAAGTGCTGCCACTGCGCCTGGCCCAAAAGAGATTTTTAATCCAATTTCTTTTTTTTTTTTTGGAAATAAATAGCATTTTACAAAATCACTCTTGGATTTAAAGGGAAGTTGCGGAATATTTAAAACTAAATGATAATAAAAACACAGACTGCCAATAAAGCAATTGTTAGAAGGAGAATTATAGCTTTAAGACCATTTTTCAGAAAATACAATTTTTAAAAACAAACTAGCATTCAACTCAAGAGTTGGAATAAGAGCAACAAAGTAAAACCAAAAAAAAAAAAAAACACAAAAGGAGATAATAACCTTCAGGGCAGACATCAATCAAATAAAACAATGGAGAAGATTAACGAAGGCAGAAATAAAGTCATTGAAAAAATTAACAAGACAGACACATCTCACAAGACTCACCAAGGAAAAAAGATGAGCATAAAAGTAAACTATGAGAGGAAATACAGAACAAAAAGAGATAGTAACTGCAAACACAGTGGAGATTTTTAAAAATTGTAAAGGAGAATTTTATTGTAAATGAAAAATTGAAACCCTCAATTCAATGAATAAAATCTTACAAAAATATAGAAAACCAAAACTGCATAAGAAGAAAAAAATCGGAACAGGTAAACCAGGAAACATTAATACAATTGTAATAGTCCAAGCTCTGCCTTCCATCAACCCCTCAAACAAACAACCCCAGGCCAAAATGGTTTTGAAGGTAAATTTTACAAAATTTTCAAATTATATACAAATGTTCAAGTTAAGCAAGTTGTTCCAAAATATACCAAAAGAGATAACGTCTTCAAGTTCATTCTAAAAAGTGAACATCGTTTTGATTCCAAAACCAGTTAAGAACAACATCAGAAGTGATAATTACAGACATTTTATTTATAAACCTGAATGAAATATTAGTCGAATCCACCAATTCACAACTAATACAGTTTATTGCAAGAATGTAAGGATGGTTCTACATCATAAAATCTATTAATGTAACTTAACCCAATAAATTGAAGGAGAAATATGATGTGATTATGTTCCCAAAACACCAGGGGTTCACTGAGGTCCTGCTGCTTGCTGCACACCCAATCACTGAGGTAGCCAAGGAAATGAGAGTTCAGTCTCAAATCCTTCTGCCTGACCCACCAAAATTAAAGGTTTATATACCTGGGAAGAAATGTAACAATATATAAGAAAACAGGAATTAGAGAGGTTAAGGAAGCAATCATGATGAATGAGGGGTCTGGCATCTCATTATCAGGATGTGGTGATTTTGTGAGTTTCAGTTCTTTGATACTTTTGTTGACAGGCCTGAGGGTCCTTTACTGAGGAAGGAATTCAGATAAAACAAATATAAGTTTGAATCTCTAAGACCGGAAGAGTACTGTGGTGTTGGTTAGAATTTGAGGGAACAGGATAGATTTAAAAAGCAAACAAATGAAAAACTCATATATTTTCTACTTCTGTTCTGAAAGAGCCAGAAGCATGGTGCTCCAGGAGCAATGAGCACAGCTAGAGACTGGATCTGGGGTTCTAAATTCCCTATCACCACTAGGCCAAATCAAAGACCAGGGCAGGAAAAGTACACAGTGATGGCTAATTTTATGTGTCAACTTGACTGGCCTAAAACATGCCCTGATGGCTGGTAACACATTATTTCTGAGTGTGTCTGTGAGAGTTCTTCTAGAAGAGATTAGCATTTGAAGTGGTGGACTGAGTAAAGATCTACCCTCACCAATGTGGATGGGCATCTTCCCATCTGTTGAGGACCTGATAGAACAAAAAGGTGGGAGAAGGGCAAATTCTCTTCCTCCTTCCCTCCCCTGGGACATCCCTCTTCTTCCACCCTTGAACATGGGAGTGCCTGGTTCTCAGGCCTTGGGCCTGGGACTAAATGACACCACCAGCTTTCCTGGTTCTCCAGCTTGCGTATGGGAGATTGTGGAACTTCTAGGCCTCCATAATCACCAATTCCCATAACAAATCTCCTACAAAGAGATTTTTCTTTTATATTTTATTTTTATAAGAGACTATAGTCTATGTAAAATATGTTCTACTTTATGTTTTATAAGATATTTATCATCCATGGTTTCAAATAAGAAATCCACTCTTTTTCAAATGACACTTGTAGGTTAAGATGTCATTTCTTCTGGCTGTTTTCAATTTTTTTTTGTCTTTAGTTTTATTAAGTTAATCATGATGTGTCGGTATGGATTTCTTTGGGTTTATCTTGTTTGTGATTATCACAGTTTCTTGAATCTGTAGATTTATATCTTTCATCAAAATGGGAATTATTTCTTCAAATATTCTTTCAACTCTTTCTTCTCTCCTTATTAGGCTCTGATAGTATGGAAGTCAGATTTTTTTTTTTTACTCTAACAAGGTCCCTGAGGCTCTGTTCATTTTTTTCAGATGATTTTTTTTCTGTTATTCTTAATGATGTTATTCACATGATGAGCAAGTGCTATTGATCTGTTCTCATATTCACAGATTTTATGCTTTGTCACTTCCCTTCTACCATTGAGCTCATCCAGCAAGTTTTTAATTTATTTTTTTGTATTTTTACAATACAATAAATGATGGTTCTACATCATAAAATCTATTAATGTAATTTAACCCAACAAATTTGTAACTCCTACTTTTTGCTGATATTTTCTATTTTTTCATTTGTAATTAATTTTTTTTTTTTGAGATGAAGTTTCCCTCTTGTCACCCAGGCTGGAGTGCAGTGGCATGATCTCTGCTCGCTGCAACCTCTGCCTCCTGGGTTCAAGAGGTTCTCCCGCCTCACCCTCCTGAGTAGCTGAGATTACAGGCACCTGCCACCATGCCAGGCTAATTTTTGTATTTTCAGTAGAGATGGGGTTTCACCACATTGGCCAGGCTGGTCTCGAACTCCTGACCTCAGGTGATCCACCTGCCTCGGCCTCCCAAAGTTCTGGGATTACAGGTGTGAGCCACCATGCCCGGCCCCTGTAATTAATTTTTGAAGCATTTTTATGATGGTTCCTGTAAAGTCCTAGCCAGAATATTTCAATACCTAATTTGTCTCCATGTTGATATTATTCGATTGTCTTTTCTCATTCAAGTTGTTGCTTTCCTGGTTCTTGGTATGTTATTGTATTCTGGACATTTTGTTTCTTCTGTTAGGAGACTGATTTCTACTTAAATTTTCTATTGTAGCAAGGCAATCACCCTGTTAAGGCTTAGTATGTGAGTAATGACCTACTTTTGTGGGCCATGGTTCCAATAACAGTTTAATTTTCAGAAACTTTGTGGTGTCATTTTCACCTGTTTGGTTTAGCTGGTGCTGCTATGCTCTTCACTGGTCCCTGCTGTTGCTGCCCAGAGGGCTGAAGGTATTTCCCTAGGTTTGTTGGCCTGGTGTCACTCAGTGGGGTGGGAAGACCCAGGCCCACACAAAAACAGAGGCTTTCCAAGCTGGGCCCTTGTGACAGGATCTCTTCTGCTTATAGGGCACAGAGAGTCTTCCCAGAGGAGGTACTTATGACAGGATGCCCTCTGCCAGTGCCTTCTCCACCTGGCCTGCTGTTTCTTGATGGGAGAGGGGAGTTTCAGGCTGCAGAGGAGGTGAGGACTTCTCTTGCCCACTTATTGATGGTGGGATCCTGGTATATCTCCCTTGCAGGTGGTACTGAACTCTATGAAAGATCCTTAGATGAGTCTCTTATCCAATGGTGTGAATCCCTGTGACAAACATGAGAGACTCACAAGGCTCTTGAGGATGTTATACCAACAGAAACACTGCTAGCTTGGAAAGAAAAGTACAGAGAGAAAGCAAAATGAAAAAGGGCTGTTAGACCGCCCCTGCCACTCTCAAATTCTACAGGCAAAAAATGTGATGATAAAACTACTCAGCTGTAAACATGTGATACCCTTCAAGAAAAAGGAAGGATGACTCCAAAGGCAGAGCCACTAGCTCAGGGGGGTCTGAGTCTTGAGCCACAGAGAATTATTCTCAGGCCTTGAAACAAAATGGAATGTGCCTGGCTTGATTTTGAAATTGATTGGGACTGGCAACTCCTTTTTCTTCCTCTTCTCTTTTTGAATGGAAATATCTATCACTGTTATCCCATGCCTGTCTCACCTTTGTATTTTGGGAGTAGATAACTTGTTTCTTGAATTTCCCAGGTTCACAGATGAAGAAGAATTGTGCCCCAGGATGGATCACTCCCAGAGCCTCGGATGATGCATTTTGGCACTTTTGAGCTAATCTAAAAGTTAGATGAGATTTTGGACTTTGAGTTGTTACTTTAATGGGTTGACAAGGCTGGGAATCTTGGAGTGGAATGCATTTTGCATATGGGATAGATGTGTATCTTTGGGGGCCAGAGGGCAGTCTGTGGTAAGCAGACTAATGCCTCCATAAAAATGTCTACCCCTTATCCCAGAACCCATGAATATGTTATGGTAATGACAAAGATTGCAAATAGAATTAAGGTGTTAATTAGTTGACCTTGAGATGGGGAGGTCATCTTGGATTCTGTAGTGTAATCACAAACATACAATGTAATCACAAGAGTTCTTGTTAATGGAAGGTGAAGGCAGTAGAGAGAAAATAAGAGATGGAAGAATGAGCAGGACTCAACATGATGTGGCTGGCTTGGAGATGGAGGAAGGGGCCACTAGCCAAGGAGTGTGGGCAGCCTCTAAAGCTGGAAATGACAAGGGAATAGATTCCCCCCTAGAGCTCCAAAGGGAATACAGCCCTGAAGACCTTGAGTTTTGCCCAGTGAGACCAGTTTGAGACCTCTGACCTCCACAACTGGAAAATAATAAATGTGTAGTTACTTAAGCCACTAAGTTTGTGGTAATTTTGTTATAGCAACAACAGAAGATGAATACACCTGGTGCTGTAGGAGGGACTCCTGTAGTTCCAGGACAGGAATGAGGATTCCTTGGCTGCCTTCTGTCACTGTGTTGGGGATGGGAAACACTGGACCTGGGTCACTGTCCTCCATCTGGTAAGGGGAAATAAGATTCCCTGCAGCTGCACTTCATCCATCCCTGAGGCCCAAACCAGTTCACTTTCCTGTTAACACCTATGAGAGTTCTCCTTTGGTTGCCTCTTGCATTATTCTAGGGTTTATAGCTGTGTGTAGAGGGAAGGTGCAAGGAAAACTAGTCTAAGCCATCTTTTTCCAGCTGGAAATTTCCAACTTACTTTTATACATTCAGAACTATTACGTTTATTATTACTGATGGATTCAGCTAAAGCTTTCTAGAAATACCATATATTTCCAGTGTTCTTCTATACCATTACTTCTTGCACCTCAGTTCCTTCTGTGTTCAATTTCCTTCTTCTTGAAATATAGTACATCTGTTAGTAGTTCTTTCAGCACATGTCTATTAATGGTACATTCTCACTACCTTTTTTTTTTCTGTTTTGTTTTGTTTTGTTTTTAATACAGACAGGATTTCACCAAGTTGCCCAGGCTGGTCTCAAACTCCTGGGCTCAAGCATCCTCCTGCTTTGGCCTCCCAAAATGCTGGGATTAAAGGCACGAGCCACCGTGCCTGGCCAATTCTCACTGTCTTGCTCTGAAATGTTTTTCTCTTTCCCTTCCTCTTAAATGATCATTTGCATAATGTAGAATGCTATGCTCACACTGGTTTCTCTCATTACTTTGCAAATATAATTTTCCATCTTCTGTTGCCTGTTACTGTTGTGGATAAGTCTGCTATAGACAAATCGCATTCTTTCATAATCCGTCTGCTGTTTCTCCATTGTCGATTTTATGATTTTCTGTTGGCAAGGAAGACAGCAGGACATCCATGGGAAGAGACTACTCATTATCCCCAAATATTGACTTCTTCTGTTTTTCTTTTAATAACAGATACCTCTACATTTTAGCTGGGTATGGGGCTGCCTAGCCAAGGACTGCTTTTTTTCCCAGCCTACGTGGTGTGGCCACATGACTATGTTTTGGCCAAAAGAAGGTGATTTAAATCACATGTAGAACTCTGGGTCATGCCTTCCACAGAGCCTATCTGTCCTTTCCTCCACATTCCCCCTTCCTGCTGCCCAGGTCATGGTCCTCCAGCTGCAACTGTGTGGAGCTGAGATGCACTGACAGAATGGCACAGTGATGAGACAGGTAGGACTCTGGAAACTTTGACCTCTGGCCCTTCTACTAATCCAAGACTTTAACGAGAGGGAGAACCAAACTTCTTTATTGTTAAGTCACTGTTATTTTGATCTTTGCTAAAGCAGCCAAATCAATATCTTAGCTTATAGAGCAGCAACCCTGCCTACCACACACCAGTGAAGGAGGTAGGTGGCCATCGCTCCTTTCCCTAGAACACATACACATGCACACATACACACACATGTGCACACACATACACACACACAGATTTTATGTTTTAGAATGCAATCATGCAATTCATAATGTTTTTCAACTTGCTTTTTTACTCAACAATATATCTTAGTAGTTATTACATTTAGAAAATATTGATGCATTTCATTCCTTTTAATAACTGCCTATTTTACAAAATGTATGCATTACAATTTATGTAACCATTTTCCATTAATTAGTGTTCAGGTTTTCTCTTAAAAAATGTTATCTCATGTAATGATAGGATGACAATCCTTCTGTATTTATTTTTGAACTTGTATGATTATTTCTATAGATTAGACATCTAGAAATGATACTATCTAGCAAAGATATGCATTTTTAAAAAATTTAGTGTTAGTTTAGATAGATTACCCTCTCCAAAACAAGTGTGCTCATTGATGCTTCTCCCAAAGGCACAGCGTTCCCTTCATCCTTATCAAGACTCAATACTATCAATGTGAGTGAAAAACACTGTGACATTTCTGTTTCCTTAATAACTTATGACATTTGTCTCTCATAAATTCATAAATCATTTGTATTTGGTGTGCTTTTTCTGTTCAACTCCTTTGCCCATTTTTCTATTTTTCTATTCTATTGTGTTTGCCTTTTTCTTATTAATTTGTAGAAGCCTTGGAATATTAGAGTTATTAAATTTTTTTTTTTGAGATGGAGTCTTGCTCTGTTGCCCAGGCTGGAGTGTAGTGGCACAATCTCGGCTTTCCGCAACCTCCACCCCCGGGGTTCAAGTGATTCAGCTGCCTCGGCCTCCCAAAGTGCTGGGATTATAGGCATGAGCCACCACGCCCAGCCAAGAGTTATTAAATTTTGTAAATGCATATGTTGCAAGTATTTTCTCCAGTCTATCTCTATCATTTCTCTTAGAAATGTATGGTCTCTTTCACCACACAAAACACTCACATTTTTAGAACTGGAATAGTTTCCTTCCTGTTGATTTCCTCAGGATTGACAATCCTTTCTGTAAAGAGCTAGAGGGTAAATATTTCAGGCTTTGCTACCACGTGGTCTCTGTCACAACAACTCAACACTGCTGTTACAGCGTGAAGGCAGATGTGGACAACAGTTTCATCAATGTGCACTGCCTTGATCAATAACATTGTATTCACAAACAGAGGGTGTGGGAGGACTTGGCCTGAGGGCTGATCATCCACTCGTTGATTGACAACCCATGGTCCAAGTTGGGCACCATGCCCAGTGTTGTGGAAGGAAGGGGTGGTGTTGTCAGCACAAACATGGAATCCCAAAAAATGTTAAGGCGGCTCTTCAGGTTCAAGGGATATAATCCAACCTGTGCAGAGTCCACATGGCGGGAGATGCAGGAGGCCACCCCATGGCACAGAGCCTTGGTCTTGGCTCTCAGGCCCCTGCAGGCACCCTTTAGGTGGTGGAGTCTGCACCTCCCCTGCAGCTACTCTGTCTTCACAACCTCTTGGCTCCTCTCCTATGCCCTAAGCTCCAGCCTCCTGCCTGGGCCCCTCAGGTGTACTCTGTTCCTTCAGGGCCAGCTGCTTGATAGGGTTGGGGAGGGCACTGTGTCTTGGTGGGAGAGCAGGGGGTTCTGCCCCAGGGCAGCGTTGCCTAAGGCCCCCTGACATTCCATGTACCAATTTTCCCCCTGTTAATTTTTATTTATTTATTTATTGTACATGAATAAGTTCTTTAGTGGTGATTTCTAAGATTTTGGTGCACCCATCACCCGGGCAGTGTACACTGTACCCAGTGTGTAGAGTTTTATCCCCCACCCCCACCACCCTTTTCCTTGATCTCCAAAGTCCATTGTATCATTCTTATGCCTTTGCATCCTCATAGCTTAGCTCCCACTTATGAGTGAGAATATATGATGTTTGGTTTTCCATTCCTGAGTTACTTCACTTATGATAATGGTCTCCAACTCCATCCAGGTTGTTGCGAATGCCATTATTCTGTTCCTTTTTATGGCTGAGTCGTATTCCATGGTATATATACATATATACCACATTTTCTTTATCCACTCATTGATTGATGGACATTTGAGCTGGTTCCATGTTTTGTAATTGCAAATTGTACTGCTATAAACATGCGTGTGTCGTATGTTTATTGCGGCATTATTCACAATAGCAAAGACTTGGAACCAACCCAAATGCCCAACAATGATAGACTGGATTAAGAAAATGTGGCACATATACACCATGGAATACTATGCAGCCATAAAAAATGATGAGTTCATGTCCTTTGTAGCGACATAGATGAAATTGGAAATCATCATTCTCAGTAAACTATCACAAGAACAAAAAACCAAACATCGCATATTCTCTCTCATAGGTGGGAATTGAACAATGAGAACACATGGACACTGGAAGGGGAACATCACGCTCTGGGGACTGTTGTGGGGTGGGGGGAGGGGGGAGGGATAGCATTGGGAGATATACCTAATGCTAGATGACGAGTTAGTGGGTGCAGCGCACCAGCATGGCACATGTATACATATGTAACTAACCTGCACATTGTGCACATATACCCTAAAACTTAAAGTATAATAATAAATAAATAAATAAATAAATAAATAAAGAGATAGTGGGAGATAAATTTAAAAAAAAAAGCATTGTAGCTATGTAAAATTTCTCTGGTCTTGTATTTCTATAAGAAAATCTTCTTGTTCTCAGTAAATATGTGTAAATATGTACCAAAATACTAGCAGTGCAGTTTCATGATGTCTGCAACATACTTTCAAATATTTCAGAGAAAAACTGTGTGTGTTTGTGTGTATATGTGAAAAGACAGAGAAAGCAAATGTGGCAAAATGTTAATAATTAGTGAACGTAGGTAAAGGGTATATGGTTGTACTATTTTTTTCAAATTCTTATTGAAGTTAACATTTTTCAAAATAAAAGGCTGGGAGACAAAAGAACGTTAAGAGAAAACAAAGGATACAATAGATTTTTTAAAAATGATCATTTTCTTTTCAGTTTTCAGGAAGTGATAATATTTTCCCCAAATGTATTAGCTCATTCTCTTCCTGAGGAAACACTAATAGTAAAATGGATTTTCCCAGCTCAGCTGAGGAATCTAGGACCTATTCCTAATTCCTCTCCTTCCCTTACCATATCAAATCCATCTTCAAAGAATATCCAGAACCTGATTCCACTCCACTGCCACCATTCTGGCTCAATCCACCATCATTTGTCACTTGATGCTACAATAGCCTCCTTGCTGGTCTCTTTGCTTTCTCTCTCCACCAAGTAGCTTTTTAATTCATGATTTTATCATCCTAAATAAGATCATGAGACTTTTCCAAACTTTCCCATGCTTTCACATCACATTTAAATAAAATGAAAATCCTATAGATCAGTGGTCCCTAATATTTTTGGCCCCAGGGACTGGTTTCAAGGAAGACAATTTTTCTGTGGGAAGGGACAGTGTGGGGATAGTTTGGGGATTAAACTGTTCCACCTCAGATCATCAGGCATTAGATTATCATAAGGAGAGTGGAACCTAGATCCCTTGCATGAGCAGTTCACAATAGTGTTCCTGTCTTATGAGAATCTAATGCCACCACTGATCTGACAGGAGGCGGAGCTCAGGAGGTAATGCTCGCTAGCCCGCTGCTCACCTCCTGCTGTGCCACCCAGTTTTTAATATGCCACAGACCGGTACTGGTATCCGTCCAAGGCCCAGGGGTTAGGGACCCCCAGGTATAGGTAACCTGTAAGACCTGTACAACATGGCCTTTCCTCATCTCCCTAACATTATCTCCAACCACTCTTTCTGTCAAATGCATAAAACATTTTGCCATATCAAGATCTTTATATTCTCTGTTTATTACTCCTGCCTATTCCCAAGTCTTTTTATGTCCAAAATCTTCATTTTGCCTCACATCAGTATTCTGCCCAGATTTGCCTCCCCAAGGAGAATTATCTTAACCAGTCTATCTAAAATAACCAAAATTCTTTCTACCAGTCACTCTCTATTTCCCTAATGTGATTTATTTTCCCCATAGATTAATGAGAGTATGGAATTATATCTGTTTACATGCTTATTGTCTGTTTGTCATAGGCTTCCGGCATTTACACATTAGAATGTAAACTCCATAAGGGAAAATATTATTTTACTCATTCATTGTCATATTGTCATATAACCATATATTTGCTGAATGTATGCTCATTAAATTCATTTATTCAATGCTTATTTATTGAATACCTACTATACGAGAGGCGCTGCTATGGTTACTTGATCCACATTAGTGAATAAAACAAAAACACATGCCCTCATAGAGCTTACATTCCTATCAAGGAAGAACATTCTAAAGTATATGGAAGGAAAAGGGTCATGGGAAGGATGAGTGCATGCCTATAATATTAGATAAGTGTCAAAGTGACTTTCCAAAACACTTAGTAGACAACACATACCCATTACAGCTCAATTAATGATTAACCTCAGTATTGAAAATGTGGAAGTTGTTTAAAATTGGATGGGGGTTGCAACTGAAAAGGAGATTTGTGGACAGAGAGGGGGGTTAGGAGGCCCAGAGAAAACACTATTGGGATTGGAAAGCATGAGAGATTACGTTTTCTGGCAATGTCAAGAACGACAAGAATATAAAGGAATTAGCTGATGTTAGAATTCCAGCTGGGCCACTGGTGTGATGTGGGGCCTGACTGGTGAGGGATAGGGGTTGTGGCAGTTCTGAATAAGAAAGGATATAAGCTCTGTCTCCCCGAGATCTCCTGACTTCTTCCTGTCCTGGGGAGATGAATTCAGATTGAAGCTGCTCAAGACTAGTGTACAATAAACTGTTGGCTGTTAAAAGACAAACAAACAAACAAACATGCGTGTGCAAGTATCTTTTTCATATAATGACTTATTTTCCTCTGGATGGATACCCAGGAATGGGATTGCTGGATCAAACGGTAGATCTACTTTCAGTTCTTTAAGGAATCTCCACACTGTTTTCCATAGTGGTTGTACTAGTTTACATTCCCATCAACAGTGTAAAAGTGTTCCCTTTTCACCACATTCACGCCAACATCTATTTTTTGATTTTTTGATTATGGCCATTATTGCAGGAGTAAGGCGGTATTGCATTGTGGTTTTTATTCACACTTCTGTGATAATAGTGATATTGAGCATTTTTCATATGTTTTTTGGCCATTTGTATATCTTCTTTTGAGAATTGTCTATTCATGTCCTTTGCCCAATTTTGGGGTGTTTGTTTGTTTGTTTGTTTTTTCCTGCTGATTTGTTTGAGTTCCTTGCAGATTCTGGTTATCAGTCTTTTGTCAGAAGTATAGATTGTGAATATTTTCTCCCACTCTGTGTGTTGTCTGTTTATTTTGCTGGCTATTTCTTCTGCTGTGCAGAAGCTTTTTAGTTTAATTCAGTTTCATCTATTTATCTTTGGTTTTGTTCCATTTGCTTTTGGGTTCTTGGTCATGAAGTCTATATCTAAGCCAATGTCTACAAGGGTTTTTCCAATGTTATCTTCTAGAATTTTTATGGTTTCTGGTCTTAGATTTAAGTCTTTGATCCATCTTGAGTTGATTTTTGTGTAAGGTGAGAGATGAGGATCCAGTTTCGTTCAGCTTCATATGGCTTGCCAATTATCCCAGCAGCATTTGTTGAATAGGGTGTCCTTTCCCCACTTTATGTTTTTGTTTGCTTTGTCAAAGATCAGTTGACTGTAATTATTTGGCTGTATTTCTGGGTTCTCTATTCTGTTCCATTGGTTTATGTGCCTATTTTTATACTAGTACCATATTGTTTTGGTAACTATAGTTTTGCAGTATAGTTTGAAGTTGGGTAATGTGATTCCTCCAGATTTTGTTGTTGTTGTTGTTTAGTCTTGCTTTGGCTCTCTATGGTCTTTTTTGGTTTCATTCGAATTTTAGGATTTTTTCCTAGTTCTGTGAAGAATGATGATGATATTCTGAGGGGAAGTGCATTGAATCTATAGATTGCTTTTGACAGTATGGTCATTTTCACAATATTGATTCTACTCATTCATGAGTAGGGGATGTGTTTCCATTCATGAGTAGGGGATGTGTTCCATATGATTTCTTTCAGCAGTGTTTTGTAGTTTTCCTCGTAGAGGTCTTTCATCTCCTTGGTTAGGTATAGCCCTAGGTATTTTATTTTTATTTTTTGCATCTATTGTAAAAGGGATTGAGTTCTTGATTTGATTTTCAGCTTGGTCGCTGTTGGCGTATAGCAGAGCTGTTCATTTGTGTACATTAATTTTGTATCCTGGAATTTTGCTGAATTCATTTGCCAGTTCTAGGAGCGTTTTGGATGAGCCCTTATGGTTTTCTAGGTATATGATCGTGTCATCAGCATACAGTGACAGTTTGACATCCTCTTTACTGATTTGGATGCCCTTTATTCTTTTCTCTTGTCTGAATATTCTGGGCAGAACTTCCAATACTGTGTTGAATAGATTGGTAAGAGTGGGCATCCTTGCTTTGTTCCAGTTCTCAGAGGGAATCCTATCAACTTTTTCCCATTCAGTATTATGTTTGCTGTGGAATTGTCATAGATGGCTTTTATTACAGTGATAATATTTTATTTTATTACAGTGAGGTATGTCCTTTGTATGCGAATTTTGCTGAGGGTTTTAATCATTTGAGCATTTAATCAGATGCTGGATTTTGTCAAATGTTTTTTCTGTGTGTATTGAGATGATCATGTGGTTTTTGTTTTTAATTCTGTTTATGTGGTGTATCACATTTATTGACTTGCATATATTAAACCATCCCTGCATCCCTAGTATGAAACCCACTTGATCATGGTGGATTATCTTTTTGATATGCTGTTGGATTCTGTTAGCTAGTATTTTGTTGAGGATTTTCGCATCTATGTTCATCAGGGATATTGATCTGTAGTTTTCTTTTTTTTGTTATTTCCTTTCCTGGTTTTGGTATTAGGGTGATACTGGATTCATGGAATGATTTACGGAGGATTCCCTCTTTCTCTGTCTTTTGGAATAGTGTCAGTAGGATTGGTACCAATTCTTCTTGGAATGTCTGATATATATTCAGTTGTGAATTCGTCTGGTCGTAGACCTTTTTTTTTTGTTGTTGGTAACATTTTAGATACCATTTCAATCTCACTCCTTGTTATTGGTCTGTTCAGAGTTTCTGTTTCTTCCTGGTTTAATCAAGGAGGGTTGTGTATTTCCAGGAATGTATTCATCTCATCTAGGTTTTCTAGTTTATGCGTGTAAAGGTGTTCATAGTACCCTTGAAGGATCTTTTATATTTCTGTGGTATCAGTGGTAATATCTCCTGTTTCGTTTCTGATTGAGCTTATTTAGATCTTCTCTCTTCTTTTGTTGGTTAATCTCCCTAATGGTCTATCAATTTTATTTATCTTTTGAACCAGCTTTTTGTTCCATTTATATTCTGTATTTTTTGTTGTTGTTGTTGTTTCAATTTCATTTAGTACTGCTCTTATCTTGGTTATTTCTTTTCTTCTGCTGGGTTGGGGTTTGGTTTGTTCTTATTTCTCTAGTTCCTCGAGGTGTGACCTTAGATTGTCTATTTGTGCCTTTTCGGAATTTTTGATGTAGGCATTTAACACTCTGAACTTCTGACCTTTCCTCTTAGCACTGCGTTTGCTGTATCCCAGAGGTTTTGATAGGTTGTTTCACTATTATTGTTGAGTTCAATGAATTTGTTAATTTTCATCTTGATTTCATTGTTGACCCAAAGATCATTCAGGAGCAGGTTAATTTCTGTGTATTTGCATGGTTTTGAGGGTTCCTTTTGAAGTTGATTTCCAATTTTATTCCACAGTGGTCTGAGAGAGTATTTGATATAATCTCTATTTTCTTAAATTTGTTGAGACTTGTTTTGTGGCCTATCATATGGTCTGTCTTGGAGTATGTTCCCTGTGCTGATGCATTGAATCTATATTCTGCAGTTGTTGGGTAGAATCTTCTGTAAATATCTGTTAAGTCCATTTGTTCTAGGGTATAGTTTAAGTCTATTGTTTCTTTGTTGACCTTATGTCTTGATGACCTGACTAGTGCTGTCTGTGGAGTATTGAAGTCCCCCACTATTATTGTGTTGCTGTCTATCTCATTTCTTAGGTCTAGTAGTAATTGTTTTATAAATCTGGGAGCTCCAGTGTTAGGTGAATATATATTTAGTATTGTGATATTTTTCTGTTGGGCTAGTCTGTTCATCATTATATAATGTCTCTGTCTTTTTTAACTGCTGCTGCTTTAAAGTTTGTTTTGTCTGATGTAAGAATAGCTACTCTTGCTTGCTTTGTTAAGTGACAAAATATAAGAATAATTGATATTCCTGAGGAAGAAAAGAAATCTAAAAGTTTAAAAAACATATTTGAGGGAATAATCAAGGAAAACTTCCCTGGCCTTTCTAGAGACCTAGACATCCAAATACAAGAAGCTCAAAGAAAACCTTGGAAATTCATCACAAAAAGATCATTACCTTGGCACATATTCATCACATTATCTAGTCAAGATGAAGGAAAGAATCTTAAGAGTTATGAGGCAAAAGTATCAGGTAACGTATGAAGGAAAACCTGTCATATATCCTATATCTTATATGATATATCCTATATCATTTTTTATGATGTTTATCACATATCCTATATCATTTTTTAAAATTTCTTTAAGTAGGACTTCACCTTTCTCTGGTGCCTCCTTGATTAGCTTAACAATTGACCTTCTGAATTCTTTTTCTGGCAGTTCAGGGATTTCATTTTGGTTTGGATCCATTGCTGGTAAGTTAGCGTGATCTTTTGAGGGTGTTAAAGAACATTGTTTTGTTGTATTACCAGAATTGTTTTTCTAGCTCCTTCTCATTTGTGTGGGCTATGTCAGAGGGAAGATCTGGGACTCAAGGGCTGCTGTTTAGATTCCTTTGTCCCACGGGGTTCTCCCTTGATGTCGTGCTCTCCCCCACACCCTTGGAATAGGACTTCCTGAGAGCCAAATTGCAGTGATTGGTATTTCTCTTCTAGATCTAGCCACCCAGAAGAGCTACCAGCCTCTGGGCTGGTACTGAGGAGTGTCTGCAAAGAGTCCTGTGATGTGATCCGTCTTTAGGTCTCTCAGCTGTGGATACCAGTGCCTGGATTCTGTGAGGGTCCTTGGTTGTATTTTTATTAAGTGTGCTAGTTTTGGTTGGGCGTGGTGGCTCACACCTGTAATCCCAGGACTTCAGGAGGCCGAGGCGGGTGGATCACCTGAGGTCAGGAGTTCAAGACCAGCCTGGCCAACATGGTGAAACCCCGTCTCAACTAAAAATACAAAAAAATTAGCTGGGCATGGTGGTGGGCACCTGTAATCCCAGCTACTTTGGGAGGCTGAGGCAGGAGAATAGCTTGAACCTGAGAGGCAGAGGTTGCAGTGAGCTGAGATCATGCCATTGCACTCCAGTCTGGGCAACAAGAGCGAAACTCTGTCTCAACAACAATGACAACAACAAAAGGTGCTAGTTTTGTTTTGGTTGGCCTCCAGCCAGGAGGTGGTGCTTTTAAGAGCACATCAGCTGCAGTAGTATAGGGAGGATACAAGCTTGCCCTAAGGTCAGGTGGTAGGCAGGGCCATAGATTTCCCAAGAGATTATGTCCTTTGTCTTCTGTTACCAGGGCAGGTAGAGAAAGACCATCAGGTCTGGTCAGGGTTAGGCATGTCTGAGCTCAGACTCTCCTTGTGCCGGGCCTGCCACTGCTGCTTTAGGGGGTGGAGGTGTGGTTCCCAGGCCAATGGAGTTATGTTACCAAGGGGATTATGGCTGCTTCTGCTGCATCACACAGGTTGCCAGGGAAGGGGGGGAAAGCTGGCAGCCACAGGCGTCACCCAGCTGCCATGCAGCCCACAGCCCAAAAGGCTGATCTCACTCCCACCGTGGTCCCCCAACAGCACTCAGTTTATTTCCAGGCAGCCAGTGAGCAGGGCTGAGAACTTGCCCCAGGCTACAAGCCTTCCAGGTGAGAAAGCAAACAGACTGGCAGTTTCCTCAGCTGTCCCATGGAGGCTGCAGTGGCAATCCACCTCCTTCAAGGGGTCTGTGGATTCTCTCAGGTTTCCTGGTATGTTCTTGAGGTAGTTCATGATGTGAATCTCCACGTGCTGCTCTGTCTGAGTAGGAGCTGCTAGTCCTGCCTCCTATCCACCATTTTGACCTCAAATTGAGAAGCCAATTTTTCCTTTTCATAGCAACTATATAGGATTCACAGGGACTACTGTCTGA
This sequence comes from Pan troglodytes, assembly GCF_028858775.2. NCBI lineage: Eukaryota > Metazoa > Chordata > Mammalia > Primates > Hominidae > Pan > Pan troglodytes. Next base: position 55,657,737 of record NC_072406.2, on the reverse strand, counting down.
ATCCTAAACAAGGTACCCCAAGATCTTTGTGTCCTATTCTGAGATAGGCTGGCCATCTGCAAATCCCCTATTAGAAGCCCCTTGCTGTTTGATGCTGTGCTTGCTTCTGTAAAAGATCAAGGAGAAAACCACCCATTAGTGTCTCACGTAAGGTAAAAAGAAGGATACAGTTAGATGTCGCCTCAGTAACATGATAAAGGAATGCAAATATTTGTTTCCCATGGGATGGTCACTCAGCTGTCCCTGTAAAGGAATTGTCACCTTGTGACATCCAGTATGTTAGGGGCAAACCTATTGCTATGCAACAAAACATTCCAAAATTTAGTGGTTTAAGACAACAATTTATTGTTTCTCACAATTCTGTGGGTTGAGAGTTTGGGCAGGGCATGGCTGGGCAGCTCTTCTGCTCCACCTCATGGCATGGACTACATATATGGAGCTGAGCTAGGCTAGAGGGTCCAATAAGTCTCCACCCACAAGTCTAGAACCTCAGTGCTCCCTTATGTTGTCTCTCTCTCCATATGGATAACTTGGGCTTCCTCACAGCATGGCTGTCTCAGTACAGTTTAACACATTACCTTGTCTGGACTCTAGAAGAGGAGAAGCAGAAGCTAACAATTCTCTAAAGACTGGAATTGTAAACCCCAAAACATCACTTCCAGCATTTTCTGTTGATGAAGGCAAGTCACATACCACTATTTGCTGCCTGGGGTCTGGATTTCTCAACCTCCAATTCCTTGTAATAAATCTGTATATATAGACAGATATAGAGATATGGAAATATTGATACCTTAGAGGTTCTGTTTCTCTGGAGAATGTGAATACATCTGCTTTTACACAGAAGGCTGGAAACTGTAGGTAATACTGGCCTCTAATTTTTAAATGCATTTTTATTTGTTAATTTTTTTGAACAGACAAAGTATGAACACAGCAAAAAATTTGAAAGTGAAATTTAAATCTCCTCCAACCCTTCTCCCACAGTCATCCCATTTTCTTTCCCTGGAAGGAACACTATGAGCAACCTCTTTTATATCCTTACACAATGCTTTTTAGTGTTTTACATTAGTGGTAGGTGTACCCACAGTTCTGCACCTTGCATTTCCTTTAATAATATTTCTTAGAGATCTCTGCATATTAGTTCATATAAAGACACTCATTTTTTTCATGGCTACTCATGGTTCTGTGAATGCATCACTATCTCACCCATCTCTTATTTATGGAGATGTAGATTGGTTGCATATTCGCTACTGGAAACCACGTTGCAGTGCACATTCTCACTGGCAGGCCATTTCATATGCAAGCAAGTCCGTAGGACAAAGGAGCAGAATTGCTTTGTTAAAGAGTGTGTGAACTGTTACCTTTGGAAGGTAAACTGCCTGCCATGCCATCTCCCCAGGGGGCATAAGGAGAGTAATGAGTGACAGCACAGACCCCACAGCCTCCCAGACACGAGCCACTCTCCTCATTTTTGAACTTGGCCTATCTGAGACTGTAAAATAGTATCTTGTAGTTTTAAAGTATAGTTTTCTTATTACCAGTGTGGTAGAGCATCTTTTATATGCTGAAGATCCAGCTGGATTTCCTGTCTGTCCATATCCTTTGCCAAGTTTTCTTTTTTTTTTTTTAATTGATCATTCTTGGGTGTTTCTCCCAGAGGGGGATTTGGCAGGGTCATAGGACAATAGTGGAGGGAAGGTCAGCAGATAAGTGAACAAAGGTCTCTGGTTTTCCTAGGCAGAGGACCCTGCGGCCTTCTGCAGTGTTTGTGTCCCTGGGTACTTGAGATTAGGGAGTGGTGATGACTCTTAACGAGCATGCTGCCTTCAAGCATCTGTTTAACAAAGCACATCTTGCACCGCCCTTAATCCATTTAACCCTGAGTGGACACAGCACATGTTTCAGAGAGCACAGGGTTGGGGGCAAGGTCATAGATCAACAGCATCCCAAGGCAGAAGAATCTTTCTTAGTACAGAACAAAATGGAGTCTCCTATGTCTACTTCTTTCTACACAGACACAGCAACAATCTGATTTCCCTATCTTTTCCCACATTTCCCCCTTTTCTATTCCACAAAACCGCCATCATCATCATGGCCCGTTCTCAATGAGCTGTTGGGTACACCTCCCAGACGGGGTGGTGGCCGGGCAGAGGGGCTCCTCACTTCCCAGAAGGGGCGGCCGGGCAGAGGCGCCCCCCACCTCCCAGATGGGGCGGCGGCTGGGCGGAGGCGCCCCCCACCTCCCTCCCGGGCAGGGCGGCTGGCCGGGCAGGGGCTGGCCCCCACCTCCCTCCCAGACGGGGAGGCTGCCAGGCGGAGATGCTCCTCACTTCTCAGATGGGGCAGCTGCCGGGCGGAGGGGCTCCTCACTTCTCAGACGGGGCGGCTGCTGGGCGGAGGGGCTCCTCACTTCTCAGACGGGGCTGCTGGGCAGAGACGCTCCTCACCTCCCAGACAGGGTCGCAGCTGGGCAGAGGCGATCCTCACATCCCAGATGGGGCAGAGGCGCTCCCCACATCTCAGACGATGGGCTGCCAGGCAGAGATGCTCCTCACTTCCCAGACGGGGTGGCGGCCGGGCAGAGGCTGCAATCTCGGCACTTTGGGAGGCCAAGGCAGGTGGCTGAGAGATGGAGGTTGTAGCTAGCCGAGATCATGCCACTGCACTCCAGCCTGGGCAACATTGAGCACTGAGTGAACGAGACTCCGTCTGCAATCCCGGCACCTTGGGAGGCCGAGGCTGGCAGATCACTCGCAGTTAGGAGCTGGAGACCAGCCCGGCCAACACAGCGAAACCCCGTCTCCACCAAGTTTTCTTATATATAAAGAAAAAAATCCAGCCTGAGCCCGTGGCGAAACCCTGGTCTCTACAAAAAAATACAAAAATTACCCAGGTGTGGTGGTGCATGCCATAGTCCCAGCTACGCAAAAGGCTGAGGTGGGAGAATTGCTTAAGCCTGGGAGTTCAAGGCTGCAGTGAGCCAAGATCACACCGCTGCACCCTAGCCTGGTCACAGAGTGAGACCTTGTCTAAAAAAAAAAAAAAGACATTTGACAGTCCGTGATACATGTTACATATTTTTTTCTAGTTGGCCATTTTTCTTCTGAATTGTAATAAATAGGCCATAAAGAGAAAATGAAACCCTTTGACTAGTGTTTCTTGGTGACCTAAAATTTTCATGTGTTGCAATTAAGAAAAAAATAAATTGAGTCCTGCTCAGAGAAGATTGGCTTCAATGTAGCAGGTCCCACACTTTAGCAGATAACCCTACATGTTCTACCAGTAGAAGGCGAGCCACCTAGAAGCCTGTCTCTAGCTAAGGGGGTGCGTCCCTGCCACCTTACAAAAGAGCTTCTCCTTTTTCCTTGGCCTGGCCAGGTGTCCAGTTCAGGAGGACGTGTGTGTGCTGCAGAAGGAAGGACACATTTAAATCATTTAAAAGGTATCCCCACCATGGTCTCTTTATCTATTGCAGTGCGGCAGACGGTCTGAAGTCTAAGTTCGCGAGCTGCCGACGGTGGCGCGGAAGTCTTTGGTCTCAGTCTGGAGAGGCGAGGGGGTGCAGGCCGCTAAGGACCCCGTTCACAGCTAGAGCAGAGAAGCAATCCCCTGGTAACCACATTTTACTAATTTCTCATCTGGTGGCAGGTGTCCAAATCAGTACAGTTTAGAACTAGCCGTGGCTCACAAGAAACAGCCCCATGGCCGCTGTGCTCCGGCCCAGCATGTTTATCAGGAATGAAAGGAGAGGCATTGCCAGCCCACCTAAGCCAGAGGCCCCAAAACCAGGAAAGCCCTGACTGCTCCCATCGTGACAGGTGTCTCCGAATTCTGCCCCGAAGACCCTGCGATGAAACGTGGGGGACTCGGCGCCTCCTTTCACTCCCTACAAATACAGACGTCGTCTCCCGACGGCAGTGGTTCTCCTGGCAGTGGGGCTTCTCCGCGAAGGAGGCGCCGCCGCGCTGCCATGGAGCCCCGAGGGCCCGGGTGTGGCTCCAGGTCCTGCCGTGGGGAACGCCCGCGGCCGCCTGAGTCAGGGTCACTGGCGACTCGGGCTGTATTTGCTTTTTAGGTGGAGGTAGGCAAGCGGTTGCGGCTCGGCGCCCTCGTTTTTCCCTCCTTTTCCCATCATTAGTTGGACTGAGTAATGCTGTGGAGAAGCCTTTCAACGCTGCTACCTTGGAGAGGGAAATGAATGTCCCTCTTTCTTGGAAAGGAGCTCTCACCGGGGCTGCACCTGCGCAGGTATCCCCACACAGGCTGCCGCCCTCGGTCCGCGAAGGAAGGGCCCCTCTTCCCTCCGCGGGCTGGGGGTGGCTGGCCCCCAAGGGGACGTCCTAGGGCATAGGAAACTGGGGGCAAGACCTAAGGCCCAGCCGCGCTTTGCAAGCCGCAGCTCCGGCGTAGGGCTGGGATTTCGGAGCTGTCCCGGGAGGGTGGAAGGAGCCTGTGCTGGGGTCTGTCCCGGACTGCGCCCCCTCCCTGCGGAGCCCACCGCCCTCCGTCCCACGGTTCTGCTCCGCAGGGAGGCTCGGCCCCATCTCTCTGGACGCAGCGGTCGGCCGTGCAGACCTGGGGTCGCCCCGGCCCCGCGGTAGAGGCGGGAGGCGGAGGCGGCTCGGAAGTCGCGCCCCCGCTGGGTCGCTAGAGGCTGAAGCGCAGGCCAAGCAGCGGAGCGAACGCGGGATCCAACCCGAAACCCCCGACGGCTGTGGGGACGGCCACGTTCTGCCGCGAAGACCCTTGCGATGAAAGGTGAAAATCTCAAGCTGAAATAGAGGCACGACCAGAGGAAAGGCTAATGCCCATTTGTGTGTGTGTGTGTGTGTGTGTGTGTGTGTGTGTGTGTGTGTGTTTTACTAGGAGGAAGGAAGATGAAGAAGAAGACTGGCTAAGTTCTGGCCGCTTCTTCGTCCGCCTCTGATATGCGGGCCATGTATGCAGGGGTTGGCGAGAGGGCAGGCAGCAGGTGTGACAGAGAACTGGACAGGAGGAGTCCGCGCCGCATCAGGGTGGCCGCGGGGCTGCTTCTCTGCCTGGAGGGCGCCGTGCTGCCCCTTCCCGGCCTAAGTCCCTCTGTGATTCGCAACTCGGTTTGTAGCCTGGAGGTTTCTCCCGCAACCACCCCACCTCCAGGTGACAACATGTGCCCCTCTCTCTCTCCCCTGCTGCTGGGGCTTTCCTCAGCTGTCACACTTAATACACTGCTCTGTCACTCCCCCACAAGCCTTGTGATGAAGCCAATTTTGAAATACACACGTGGAAGAATCTATCCAATGCAAGCGTATGTCTCAGCAGCAACAATGCAGTGAGCACCTCCACACTCACACCCAGTTTGAGAACGAACTATTTCCAGTCGCATGGATTAGCCCCTCTTCCTGCCCCACTCTCAGATCATACCCCTCTTGCTCTCCTGCCCCTCTTTCCAACCACCAAATTGAGTTTGCTGATAAACACCCCTGTATTTGTTAGTATAGATAAGGAACTTTATAGTATTGCAGTTATGTGACGTTTATTCTTTTGTGATGCTCTCTCTCTCCATGAAGTTCTTGGGATTTGTCCATATTGATACCTGTAGCCACAATTCATTAGTTTTACTGCTGTGAAATTGTATTCCATCATATATAGAGATTATAGTTTATTTTGTTGCTGATGGGCACATGGGTTGTTTTCATTTTTTCCCATTGCTAATGGTCCTCCCGCGAACCCTGTGTGTCCTGCGGGGTGCATGGGCAAGAGTTTCCCTAGGGCACGTTTACATTTACAGGAATGAAAGTGCTGGTCGTAGGGTGTGCACAGTCACCTCTTCTAGGAAATGCCAAACTGCTTCTCACAGTGGTTTGTACTAGCACAGGCTCCGCCAGCCGTGGGTGAGAGCTTCCACAGCTCCGAATCACCAACCCCAAACTGACAAACTTTTTAACTTCTGTCAATCTGGAGGGTGTGAAATGTATCTGATTGTGGCTTTAATTTGCATTTCCCTCATCAGTTACAAGATTGAGCATCTTTTCAGGTTTTTATTGTCCATTTAGGTTTTCTTTTATGCCCCTGCTATAGTTTGATATTGTCTGTTTTTCTCCTCCAAATCTCATGTTGAAATTTGATTCCCAGTGTTGGAGGTGGGGCCTAATGGGAGGTGTTTGGGTCATGGGGGCGGATCCCTCATGAATACTTTAATGCCCTCCATGGGGAAGGAGTGTGAGTTCTCACTCTATTCGTTCCTGCTTGTTAGCGAGAGCCTGGCACCTCCTCGCCTTTCTCTCTTGCCGAGTGATCTCCACACATGGGCTCCCTTGCCCTTCTGGCATGAGTGGAAGCAGCGTGAGGCCCTTGCCTAATGCCAGCTCCATGCTTCTTGCACAGCCTACAGAACGTTGAGCCAAATACAACTCTTTTCCTTATAAACCACCCACACTCTTCACAGCAACACAAATGAACTAAGACAGCCCTCATAAAAGCCTTCTGAAGTCTTTTGCACTTTTCCTATTGGTTTTTTTTTCCTCAGAGTTTTGCTCTTGTCACCCAGGCTGGAGTGCAATGGCATGATCTCGGCTCACCACAACCTCTGCCTCCCAGGCTCAAGCGATTCTCCTTCCTCAGCCTCCCAAGTAGCTGGGACTACAGGCATGCACCATCACGCTGGCTAATTTTGTATTTTTAGTAGAGATGAGGTTTCTCCATGTTGGTCAGGCTAGTCTCAAGCTCCAGACCTCAGGTGATCCACCCGCCTCGGCCTCCCAAAGTGCTGGGATTATAGGCTTGAGCCACTGTGCCTGGCCCCGATTGGGTTGTTTTGTTTTTCATGTTGACTTTTGTGCTGCAGCCTTTATACCTGCCTTGTGAGAGCCAACTGCGACCATCTATCTCCAAGGCCCTACTTGGTGACCTTACCTTAGTGGCTTGAAATTGGCCACATGGAAGTGTTTATATCCTGGAAACAAGCAAATGCTAAAAATAAGGACTTTTAGGGCCTGAGAGTCAGTTGTTAAACATCTTCCAGCACAACACTGTTTACAGGAGTTCTTTATGTACCCAGGTTCTAGTCACTTGTTGGTTACATGTGCTACAAATATTTTATCTCATATCATGACTTTTAAAAACATTCCCTTTGAGGTAACTTTTGATTAACAAAAATCATCAATTTCAATATGGCTAGATTTGAAAATGCGTCCTATATAGATAGTGCATTTTGTGTCTTTTTAAAGAATTTTTTCTACTCTAAGGATATTAAGAGATTCCCCCACCCCCATTTAATTTTGAAAGCTTTGAAATTTTGCTTTTTACCTCTGGGTCTTTGATATATCTGAAATTGATTTTTGTGAACTGTTGGATGGCAGTCCAGTTTCTTTCTTTTTAAAAAATTTAGATCTCTTATAAATCCTCAGAGACATAGAAGGGTGCATCATACTGATAGCCATGCTGAACTGAGTGAGGTATGGCAAATAATTCAACAACTGGGTTAGAATCAACTGTGGTAAGGAGATGGCCACACATTTCATTATTTTATGTCTGTCATTTCACATTTCATTATTTTACGTCTGTCATTTGGATGAACTGTCCCAAAACACTTATCTACGTGATTCCCAATCATAGAGGATTCATGCAGAAATTGGCCCAATTTTTCATATATCACTCTTGCCATTCGTTTAAGTAGGGCCCTCCCAAAATGATGTTGGGCTTGATGCTGTGACATGCTTTGGCCAGCAGGATGGGATCAGAGGCTTGGAAAAGCACATGTGCATTTTCACTCATTTCTTGGACCTCTGGCACTGCCATAAGAACAAGCCCAGCTTAGCCTGCTGAAGGGATGTGCAGGACATGGGAAGGAGGGCTGAAGTCATCTGAGATGAGCCAGGCCCAGCCAATCCACTGGCTGATCACTGATGAGCCAGTTAAGATCAGCCACATCCAGCCCAGAGTAGCAGAAGTGCCCCATCGTCCTGTGGACTCATGAGAAATAATAAAAGGTTACTATTTTAGGCCCCTAAAATTGGCTCCCATCTTCAGTGGGAGAAAGGAAATTTCCAGCTGGGTAACTTCTAAGTTTTGAAGTGGTTTGTTACAGAGCAACATCTAACTAATACGCCAGTTATCTGAGAGTACTCCAGACCCTTGAGGCTCTCAGTGGCATTGTTTTATTTATTCAAGCTATAATATTTATTGAGTACCTTCTATGTGTGATTCCTTAAGGGTACTACTTGAAAACTTCAGTCGAATTTTCCCTTTAGTTTTAATGGGAAGGTCAAGGTTATGTTTCTGTTATCTCTACCAAGGTGGAGTATTTCACATACCTGCCCAGGTGCTCATTGCAGCAGGCTAAGACTTTAGCAGCACTTTGGAAGAACCAAGATGTAAGCATAATGGTTCATGAAACTCTCTCTTTTAAATTTTAAGGCCATTTAAAACTATGAATGTACTACTGAGCATAGCTTAGGCATTCTTCTTTTGGTTCCAAAATATTTTGCTTTTATCTTCTGTTATTTTACTCCCAATTTACTCTTTGATGCAAAAACTATTCATCAAAGAGTGTCAGGCAGTGTATTGGTCTGTTTTCACACTGCTGATAAAGACATACGTGGGACTGGGAAGAAAAAGAGGTTTAATTGGACTTGAACTTCCACATGGCTGGGGAGGCCTCAGAATCATGGTGGGAGGTGAAAGGTACTTCTTACGTGGTGGTGGCAAGAGAAAATGAGGAAGAAGCAAAAGTGGAAACCCCTGATAAGCCCATCAGATCTCATGAGACTTATTGACTATCATGGGAAAGACCAGCCCCCATGATTCAATTACCTTCCCCTCGGTCCCCCCTACAACAAGTGAGAATTCTGGGAGACACAATCCAAGTTGAGATTTGGGTGGGGATACAGCCGAACCGTATCAGGCAGTCTGGCTATTTTCATGGTAGTTGAAGAAAAATGGTGCCAGGTTCTGCATTCCCCAGGGTCTCCTTGTTCTTTTGTCTTTGCAGGCAGGATCAGTTCCCTACTCCCTCCTTCCATTTCTGTACTGCCCACCCAGCTGGCTCAGTTCCTTTCCAGGTAGAAAATACTGGTGGGACTAAAACCCAATGTTTTACCATCATTCCGAAATTAAGAAAGACTCATTTTCTGTACGAGGACTTACCCAAATTCTTTTAAATAGTAACAGATGGAAGTTTCAGACCATTAAGAGACAGAAAGTTGAAGGATCTTCTTTGCTGCCTGTCCAATTACTACTAATAGTAAATACAATAATTAGCATTTATTCATCGTTACTGTGTGCCAGGCACCCTTATAAGCATTATAGATATTACCGACTCATGTTAATCTTCAAAGCAATCTTAGAACACAGCGACTATTCTCATACTGTTTTACAGATGAGGGAACTGAAGCCTAAAGAAGTCAATGAACTTGACCAAGATCACACAAATTGGCGGTGTAATAGAGATTCAACCATCCAGCTCCAGAGTCTGCATTTTTAAACCAAGATAGCAGTCAGCTGTGTTCAGGCATCACCTGCACTGTTTACAGCCCTCTGATGAGTGTGTGTTTGTTTCAAAAATCCAAGCAACCCAGAATCCCTGAGCTGGCAGAACACACTTGGTTTTAGGAGTAACACAGTCCACCTCCAAAAACCCTTTGCCTGGAGTCATCAGGTAACATTTTTGTCCTGCCTATGCTCTATTGTGCGCGCGCTCTCTCTCTCTTTGTAACATTTAAGAATACCTTGCAGATATCACAACCATTTCCAAACATTTCAGCCTGTGTCTCAAAACAAGGACATTCTCTTATATAACCATAATATAATTATCTAATTTAACATTGATTTTTGACATCGTTGAAGAGTGCAGGCCACTGTTCCGTACAATGTGTTTTACTTGAGTTTGATGTTCCTTTGTGATTAGATTTGGGCCATGCATTTCTGGCAGGAATGGTGCTGTATTCTTCTCAGGACATCAACATGATGCTGGTTTGTCTTGTTACTCATGTTACTAACCTTCATTCAATATCATGGTAGTATCTGCCAGATTTTCCCATTGTAAAGGTATCTTTTTTCCCCTTTAAAATTAAAAAGTAATTCATATAAATAAATCTATTTCTCATTTAACTTCCATCTAATGATTTGAACATCCATTGATGTTTTCTGCCTGAATCAATTATTCCAATGGTGGCTACAAAATGGTGGTTTTCTAATTCCACACCATTCCTTGTAAAAAAGAATGTTCATTCATTCATTTTATAACTTAAAATGATAGCATGTATCCTGTTCTTAGTCACCGGGTTACAATCCTGTCATTATTCATTTTTATGCTCAGATTATCTCAGATCTGGCCAGTGGGAGCCTCATCAAGCTGGATCCTGGGTCCTTTGTTTTGCCCTAATCAGTTTTCTAGGGCTTCTATACTTTCTGGCACAACAAAATATTCTAGGCTCATAGACCATGTAAGATTCAGGGTTCTCCAGAGAAACAGGGCCAACAGGTCATCTATACATATGTAATAATGAAGACACATCATAATTGAGCTTATTAAAACTAAAGACAATAATATTGAAAACAACCAGAAAAAAAAATGACATTTTACCTACAAGTGCCATTTGAATGACAGTGGATTTCCTTTTTTTCTTTTTTTTTTTTTTTACTCTTTCTTATTATTACTATTATTATTATACTTTAAGTTTTAGGGTACATGTGCACAATGTGCAGGTTAGTTACATATGTATACATGTGCCATGCTGGTGTGCTGCACCCACTAACTCGTCATCTAGCATTAGGTATATCTCCCAATGCTATCCCTCCCCTCTCCCCCCAACCCACAACAGTTCCCAGAGTGCGATGTTCCCCTTCCTGTGTCCATGTGTTCTCATTGTTCAATTCCCACCTGTGAGTAAGAATATGCGGTGTTTGGTTTGACAGTGGATTTCTTATTTGAAACCATGGGTGACATAACCTCTTATAAAAGATATATTGTCGTAATAAATCTTTTTTATATTTAAGGCCAGAAGGAACTGGTACAACATTTTTCAGGTGCTGAAAGAAAAGAACTGTCAACCACAATCTCTATCTGGCAAGACTATTTTACCAAAATGAAGGGGCACTAAAGACATTCTCAGATGAAGGAAAGCTAGAAGAATTTGTTAATTTCAGACCTATCCTTAAAAATTGACTAAAGGAAGACCTTCAGCAGGAAGGAAATAATAAAAGAAGGAGCCATGGAGCATAAGAAAGAACAACATAAAAACGAAGCATATGAGTACAAACCATAGACCATCGTTTCTCATGTGAGTTTTATTTTAAGAATCTGAAGATCAAAACAAAAATTATAGCATTATTTGATGCTCAAGATAACATTGTGAAAGGGGCCAGGCACGGTGGCTCATGCCTGTAATCCCAGCACTCTGGGAGGGCGAGGCAGGTGGATCACCTGAGGTCAGGAGTTCAAGACCAGCCTGGCCAACATAGTGAAATACCGTCTCTACTAAAAATACAAAAAGTTAGCTGGGTGTAGTAGTGAATGCCTGTAATTCCAGCTACTCGGGAGGCTGAGGCAGGAAAATTGTTTGAACCTAGGGTGCGGAAGTTCGCTTCATTGCACTGCAGCCTGGGCGACAGAGTGAGACTCTGTCTCAAAAAAAAAAAAAAAAAAAAAAAAAAAGAAAGAAAGAAAGAAAGAAAGATAAGGGACCTAAATGGAAGAAAGGTTTCCACATGTCCTTCAAGGTGGCAAAACATTGATACCAGCAGACTGCGATAAGTCACATATGTCTATTGAAATAACCAAAATAAAAACTCTATGAAGAAATACACTCAAAAACACTATAAATAAGTCAAAATGAAATACTAAGAAGTATTCAAGTAACAATAAAAGAGAAAAAGGAATGATAACCAGAGGAAACAAACAGAAAACAAATAACAAAATGGTAGTCTTAAGCTCTAACATACCCATAATTAAATCTACCAGGAAGTCATAACAATTCTAAAGGCATATGCACCAAAAGCAGTGCCTCAAAATACATGAAACAAACATTGACAGAGCTGAAAGGAGAGACAAATTCATAATTATAGTTGGAGACTTCAACATCTCCCTCTCAGCAACTGTTAGAACTAGTAGACAGAAAATAATTAAGAATATGGAGGACCTGAACTAGGACTTACCCAAAGAAGGGCAATGTATAAAGAAAAGGAATTTAATTATTACAGTTATGGAGTCTGAGAAGTCCAAAGTCAAGGGGTCACATCTGATGAGAGCTTTCCTGCTGGTGGGGACTCTGTGCAGAGTCCCAAGGTGGCTCAAGGTGTCACATGGCAAGGGGGCTGAGCATGCTAGTGTGCTAGCTCAGATCTCTCTTCCTCTTCTTATAAAGCCACCTGTTTGCCTCTCATGATAATGTATTAATTCACTAACCCATTAATCCATGAATGAATTAGGAGCAGAGCCCTCATGATGCAATCACCTCTTAAAGGCCCCCACCTCTCAATACTGCCACATTGGGGATTAAGTTTCCACATGAGTTTTAGAGGGGACATTCAAACCATAGCAGCAGGGAATTCATACACACATACAAAATTGTTTAACCACATTAGTAGTCAGGAAAATGTAAATTCACACTTCTTTGAGCCGCCATTATACATCTGCCAAATGGCTAAAACTTTAAAAACTGACAATAGTAAGCATTGGCAAGACTGGAGCAGAGGTAGGTACTCACACACTGCTGGAGAAAGTGCATATTGTACAAATAATTTGGAAAACAGTTGGCATCATGGAATAGAATTTAATATAAGCATATCCTATGCCCCAGAGATTCATTCCTAGATACATAATCAACATGAATATATGGACATGTACCTCAAGAGTTGTGTACAAGGATGGTCACAGCAGCATTATTCATAATATCCAAAGACTGGAAACAAGCCAGATATCCACAAACAGAGAGATGGAAAAATGGTGACATATTCATTTATGAAAGATTATGCATAATATCTGAGAATAAATAAATTATGGCTACATGTAACATCTCACAAACAAAATATTGAGTGCAAAAAGTGAGACACATAAGACTTCATACTATGCAACTGCTTGTAACTCAACACGGATAAAATAATACATATCAAAAATTGAGGGCTGCCACTAGAACACCGTACAGGAATTTATAATCTTTACCTATTAAGAAAGGCTATTCGGAGCCCAGATGAAGACATTAATAAAAGTTTAGAAATAAGCTTGCAGATAGAAATGCACAAGATTTGAGCAAAAATTAATGAAATGGAAAAATAAAGATAAAACAGAAAGGGTCAAGGGAGAGCAGAGCAAGATGGCTGAATAGAAATTTCACCTATCGCCCCCACTGCAGGAACACCAAATTTAACTACTATCTACATACACAAAAAAAAGCCTTCATAAGAGCCAACAATCAGGTGAGCGACCACAGTACCTGGTTTTAACTTCCTATCGCTGAAAGAGGCACCGAGGAAGGTAGAAAACACAGTCTTGAATCCCTGAAGCCACCCCTCCTCCACTCCCCAGTAGTGGTCCTGTGGCATGGAAAATCTGTGCACTGGAGGAAGGAGAGTGCAGTGATTATGGGACCCTGCATTGAACTCTGTGCTGCCCTGTCAGAGCAGAAAGAAAAACCAGGCTAAACTTGCTTGACACCCACCCACAGAGGAAGCATTTAGACCAGCCCTAGACAGAGGGGCATCATCCATCCCAATGGTTGGAACATAAGTTTTTGCAAGCCCCACCACTGTGGGCTCAAAGGCTCTGGGGTCCTAAATAGACTTGAAAGTCAATCTAGGCCACAAGGACTGCAATTCCCAGGCAAGTCCTAGTGCCGTGCTGGGCTCACAGCCAGTGGATGTGGGAGGCATGTGACCTAGTGAGGCACCAGCTGGGCTGGCTGAGGGCATGCTTGTGCTATTTTTCCCTCAGCCCTAGGCAGCACAGCTCACAGCAACGAAAGCGACTTCTTCCCTCCACTTAAGGAGGGGAGAGGGAACTAAAGAGAACTTTGTCTTGTGTCTTGGATACCAGCTCAGCCACAGAACAGGGCACTGTTCAGGGTCATAAGGCCCTCATTTTGAGCCCTAGCTCTTGGATGACATTTCTAGACACACCTTGGGCCAGAAGGGAACCCACTGCCTTGAAGGGAAGGACCAAGTCCTGGCAGGATTCATCACCTGCTGACTAAAGAGCCGTTGGGTCCTGAAGAACCAGTAGTGATATCCAGGTAGTATGCCATGCGCCTTCGGTGAGACTCTGAGACATGCTGGCTTCAGGGGAGAACCAGCACATTCCCAGCTATGGTGGTTATGGTAAGAGACTGCTTCTGCTTGACAAAAGCAGAGGGGAAAGTAAAGGGGACTTAGTCTTGCACCTTATGTACCAGCTCAGTTCAGTGGAGCAGAGCACCAAGCAGGCTCCTGGGATCCCTGATTCCAAAGGCCTTGGCTCTTGGATGACATTTCTGGACCTGCCTTGGGCCAGAGGGGAGCCCACTGCCCTGAAGGGTGAGTACCAGGCCTGGCAGCATTGACCATAAGCTGACTGAAGGGCACTTGGGCTTAAAGTGAACATTGGTGGTAGCCTGGCAGTATCCCATGTAGGCCTGTGGTGGCCATGACCATGGGAGAGGCTCCTCTTTCTGTGGAAAGCAGAGAGAAAAGTGAGGACTTTGTCTTGTGATTTGAGTGCTGGCTTACCTGCAGTAGAATAAAGCATCAAGCAGATTTCTAAGGTTCTTCACTCCAGTCACTGGCTCCCAGACAGTATATCTAGACCTGTCCAGGGCTTGGGGGAACTTGCCATCCTGAAGGGAAGGACACAAGCCTGGCTGGCTTCACCCCTACTGATTGCAGAGCTCTAGGGCCTTAAGCAAACATAAGTAATAGCCAGGTAGTGGTTACAGTGGGCCCTGGGTGAGACCCAGTGCTGTGCTGGTTTCAGGTTTGGCCCAGCACAATCCTAGTGGTGGCAGCCACAGGGGTGCTTGTGTCATCCCACCTCCAGCTCCAGGTGTCTCAGCATAGATTTGAATAGGCATTTCTCAAAAGAAGACATACAAATGGCAAAACAGCATATGAAAAGGAGTCAACATCATTGATCTCAGAGAAATTCAAATCAAAGCTACAATGAGATATCATCTCACCCCAGTTAAAATGGCTTTTATCCAAAAGACAGGCAATAACAAATGCTGGCAAGAATGTGAAGAAAACAGAACCCTTGTCTACTTTTGATGGGAATATAAATTAGTACAATCACTATAGAGAACAGTTTGGAGGTTCCTCAAAAAACTAAAAATAGAGTTACCATACAATCCAGGAATCCCACTGCTAGGTATATACCCAAAAGAAAGAAAATTAGTATATCAAAAGAGATAGCCGCATTCCTGTGTTTTCAGCACTGTTCACAATAGCCAAGATTTGGAAGCAACCTAAGTGTCCGTCAACAGATGAATGGATAAAGCAAATGTAGTACATGTACACAATGGAGTACTGTTCAGCCATAAAAAAGAATGAGATCCTGTCATTTGCAACAACATGGATGGAACTGGAGGTCATTATGTTAAGTGAAGTAAGCCAGGCACAGAAAGACAAACTTCACATGTTCTCACTTATTTGTGGAAGCTAAAAATTAAAACACTTGAACTTATTGAGGTAGAGAGTAGAAAGATGGTCACCAGAGTCTGGGAAGGGTAGTAGGGGAGTAAGAGAAATGATGAAGATCAATAGGTACAAACAAAGTAGTTAGAAAGAATGAATAAGACCTACTATTTAGTACAACAGGGTGACTGTAGTCAATAGTAATTCAATTGTATATTTAAAAATAACTAAGAGTATAATTGGATTGTTTATAACACAAAGGATAAATGCTTGAGGGGATGAATAACCCATTCACCCTGATGTGATTTTATTTTTATTTTTTAGATGGAGTCTCGCACTGTTGCCCAGGTTGGAGTGCAATGGCACAATCTCGGCTCACTGCAACCTCTGCCTCCTGGGTTCAAGTGATTCTCCTGCCTCAGCCTCCCAAGTAGCTGGGATTACAGGTGCCCACCACCATGCCCAGCTAATTTTTTGTATTTTTAGTAGAGACGGTGTTTCACCATGTTGACCAAGCTGGTCTCAAACTCCTGACTTTGTGATCCACCTGCCTCGACCTCCCAAAGTGCTGGGATTACAAGCGTGAACCACCACACCCAGCCGATGTGATTATTGTGTACTGCATGCCTGTATCAAAATATCTCACATACCCCATAAATATATACACCTACTAAAATGTACCCATGAAAATTAAAAATTAAAAAAAAGAAAGGGTCAACAAAATTAAAATGGTGATTCTTTGAAAATACTAGTAAAAATAAACCAACCTCTAGAATAATTGACCAAGAAAATGAAAAGAGGGATGGCACAGCATATAATACAATAAATCAAATGGAGACATAACTTTAAATATAACAGACATTTTACAAATTACTATAGAACATTATTCTGCCAATAACTGACAAAACAGACAGTAACCTGAAGAGACCAAACTTGGAACGTGTCTGAAAAAGACATAGAAAACCCAAAAATGCCTATGAACCTTAAGACAATCTAGTGGGGATTCAAAATCTCCTCGCAGAACCAGCAACCACGGGATCGGGCCTGAGGGCCTCATACTGTGCTCCACTGGGGTGTGGGGTGCAGGACACGGGTCTCGCAGAGCTGGGCACTGGCCCCATCCTAGAGAAGGGGAGGCTGCCTCCCTCACACGGGCCCCTGGGCCTCCCCAGCCAGGCCTGCTTGGCCGCCCCCTCCCTGGGCCAGGGCCTTTCCAAAGCCCTTTCTCCCTGCTGAGGTTGGGGTGAACCTGGCACCAAGGACCCCCTACCCCACCAGTCCTGGTGCCCCCAGCACATCCAGTGACCTGTCCTTGGCTTTGAGTTTCTCAAAAGCAGAGGCACCTGCAGGGAGGAAGAGGTGACCAGAAGGACCCTGAGGCCCTGCCACAAGGCCCAGCAGGTCCAGCCTCCTGCATACAGGGCCAGGCAGCACATCTGGCACCAAGGAAAGAGGGGCCCAGAGCCACAGCCACACTGCCCACTGTGTACAGCTGCAGGCATGAGCTCAACATCCCAGCATCTGTCCCAGTAGACCTCCCATGGTGACATCAACCCTGAGTCCCAAATATCACCATCCCCTTTCAGTGGGAGAAAGGAAATTCCAGCTGGGTAACTTCAACCTGAGGACTTTGTGTCTCTTCCCTCTGAACTGCAGCTGTCCTGACTGTAGGAGGTGACTACCTCCACCTTCCCAAAGTCCTGGGCTGAGACAGGAAGCTTCCTAGAAAGCTAGAGAGGCATGGATGTGTCCCTGATGGGCAGCCCAAGTGCCCTCTGCCCTCTGCAGGGTCCAGGGTAAGAACTGGTGTAAAGTTGGTCCTCAGCAAGGGAGAGTGCTGCAGGCTTCCTGGAGGAGGCAGCTGGGAACTGAATCTTTTTTAATTTTATTTTTTATTGACAAATAATAATTGTATACATTTATGGGATACAAGGTGATGCTTTGATATGTTTACAATGTAGAATGATTGAATCAGGCTAATCAACAATCCATTTCCTCACATGCTTCTGAAGGAAAAATCAAACATTGGTGGTCAGTGGGGATGGGTGAACTGGGCACAGGGACTGCTAGTGGGACATGAAGTCATGAGATGCTGGGTCCTTTGAGGGTGGAGACATCTAGCATGGAGCTGGGGAGCGAGAGTGTCTCACCAACAAGCCTGGCCTTGATTGGACACATTAGAGTGCTCTGAAGACCTCTGCATGAAGGAGCAGAGGGAGAGGCCAGGACAGCTCAGCCCCTGGACAAGCAGGGCAGGCAGAGGAGGCCATGGGCCTTAGCCTTGGGCCTCCAGATGCCATGCTTTCAGGCCCAGTGCTCAGACACACCGCTGGTTTCAAGGGAGGAGGGGCAGGCCAGGTGTGGGGTGACCCTGCTCACCTCACTCCCAGCACCTGAGGGCCGTGCTCCTGCACCACCCTCTGCAGAGTCCCCAGGGCACCAGGCTCTGGGGCCTCCATCAGGATTCAGAAGCTGGATGAGCTTGTCAGTCTCAACCCTGCTGTGCTTGGGTATAACGACCACCACCAGCCACCCTGGTCCCCACCCAGCCCTAACCCATCCCTCTCCCTGCCCCCTGGGGACTCAGAGAAACAGGTGCCCCATGACCCCTCCACTCAACATGCACGGACATCTCACCTTAAACAAAACCTGGCTTTCACTGATATCCGCTTCCCCTGAGCAGCCCGCTCCCTTTCCCCAAGGCTTTTGTTCCCTTAAATCCCAGCTCTCCCCTGTAAGCAGACGGAACCCACAGTCTTGCAGGCTCATTAGGTCTGAGTGGTCTCTCCACACCACTGCCATGGCCCATAGTAATCCAGGACTCTGGCATGGATTCACTTGGCTCTACCTCCAGTCTTGCCAAATCCTGGGGGGCCTGATGTCTATCTTGATGGTTCATCCACACAGCACAGCCCATCCTCAAATGCTGAATCCAGCATCCCTGACCCACTCCCCACACTCCCAACAGCACTCCATCCTTGACCCACGGCCCCAGGCCCCTTCCCCAGGCCACTGCTCTCAGCCTCCCTGAGCTCTCCTTCTCCAGCCCGGCTCTGCCTTCGGCCTCTTCCCTGAGCCTGTTCTGTGCCTCTTTTCCTAACATCTGCTGTTGAACACAGAGCTCATTAATTTGCCTTCTATCTTGTTCTCTAACACATCACTTAAGGTTATAAATTTCCCTCTAGTGCCATTTTACCTGCATCTCATGAGAGTCAATATATGCTGCTTCTATCATTGCTTGGTTTATATCTTTTGTATTTTCCATTATCGTTTTTCCTCGGGCCCGTGAGTTATTGTGTTTTCCAGATGTAACTGGGCTCAAGGTGGTCTTCCTGTGATTGACTTCTAACATTATTGCATTGTGATTAGAGAGCATGTCCTGCTTATCATCTCTGCTATTTGTTGAAGCCTCCTTTGTGGCCACCTTCATGGTCAGTATTATAAATGTTCCATCTGTGCTGGAAAAAATGTTAATGCCCGGCGCATGGGGTACAGGATTCTGTATCTGCCCAGCAGCCCAAACTTAAAATCTGTATTTCAGATCTATTTATTTTCATGATTTTTATTCTGTTTGATGCAAATTTTAGAGTGAGGTATGTTCAAAGTTCCCACCATGCCTGGGGACATGCTAGGTTTGCTGTTGTCTCACTGAGGCTGGTGACTGCATCTTCCAGGTGCATGACCTCCTTCCAAGTTACCTGGTACCGCCCTCCACCCCACCCCATGCACCTCTCCCTGCCTTACTGGTCGCTTCCCACACCCACTTCCTTTCTGTTAACACTTCATAGCAGATAGCTTGCTTTAAAAACAAAACAAAACAAAACAAAAACGTAAAAAAACACAGCCTGAGAATCCATGTTTCGAATAGATGAGTTTAATCTTATTGAATCCATCCCTATACGTTTTATAAAATTAATTAGGAAAGAAGGGAGGGAGAGAAAGGAAAATAAACCAAGCTTGCAGTGTCCTGAGCGTTGGCTTCTAGGCCAGCTCACTCTCTGACCCTTCCTCACTACCATTCCATGCATACTGCCTCAGAATCACCTTGTAATCCGTTACAAGGCCCCAGTTCCCCTAAGTTCAGATAGATAACAACTATCCTCTATAAATAGCAACTTGAACATTGTGAAGTGTTAAGTTGTCCACTTGAGATATCCTTCTAGGTCCTGCATACCAATCAAACAGCTGATTCCATCTGGTCTGAGGGACCCCACAAGCAGCTGACTCACCAGAACATGCAGTGTCCACACCCCGATGATTGCATCCTCTTTAGCCCCACCAATCAGTGGCCCCAATTTTCCACCCCTTGACCTCCACGATCCTTTAAAAACTCCAGCCCAAAACTCCTCAGAGAGATGAAGTGAGGGTCCCTCCTGCCTCCTCACTCAGCTGCCCTGAGATCAGGAAACTCTTTCTCTGCTGCAAAGCCTGCTGTCTTGGTGCATTGGTCTGTAACTGCGCAGCAGGTGTAGGAACCTGGTGGTCCTGTAACATCACTACATTTTACTGTCTTAAGGATATTTTGAATGACTTTTACCATCTTATTTTCTTTCCACCACTTTTTTCTTGGTCCCCAGTGGACTGTGTTTCCTTATTTCCTTTCCTTCCCTGCAGGTCTAGAGGTGATACAATTTCCCTGTTTTAAGTGGCTTTCAGATGCACAAAGCTATGTGGTCCCCAGTTGGCAGGGTGCCTCCCTTCCCCCTCCTTTTCATCTGTCTGTGAGGGCCCCACTTCAGCCCCTGATACTGTTGTGTTGGTCTAACCCCTTCTCCCGTGTCCCTATCTCCTTCCTCACACACTTAACATCAGCAGCCTCCCCATATATGTGGTACCTCTCCAGGCCACGTGCCACTTACTTACTTACAGCTGACCCTTGAACAACATGGGTTTGAACCACACACATCCAGTTACACACAGATTTTCTTCTGCCTCTGACACCCCTGAGAAAGCAAGACCAACCCCTTCCCTTCCTCCTCCTCCTCCTCAGCCTGCTTAAGATGAGGATGAAGACCTTTACAATGCTCCACTTCCACTTAATGAGTAAATAAATGTCTCTGGCTTATTATTTTCTCAATACCACTTTCTTTTCTCTAGCCTACTTCATTGAAGAATACAGCATGTGATACATCTGTGTAGTGTGGGTAAACAACAAAAAATAAAATAAAAAAGAATACAGAATATAATACATATAACCTACAAAACATGTGTTCATTGACTGTATGTGTTATTAGTAAGGTTTCAGTGAACAGTAGACTATTAATAGTTACGTTTTGAGGAGGTCAAAAGTTATATGCAAATTTTCAACTGTGAGGGGGTTCAGTGCCCCTAGCCCCCACATTGTTTAAGGGTCAGCTGTATTTCCATGTATTTGTAGATAAGAAAAATACAAAACATCATTTATGTGGGTGTTAGTGGTGTACATTAATGGTATATTGGGCTGAAATTCCAATTCGATCCTTCTCGTTATTTAGCTATGCCCACTTCACACCTCCTGTCCATGCTCCCCACTGACCTGGTGACTTGGTCTCCTGCCTTCTGTCGGGCCTTGAGAACTCTGAGGTCAGACTCACTCTTGTATCTCTGTAACTATTTTTCCCTCTGTGATTCTAATTTTTCTGGTGTGTGTGCTTGCCACTCTGTGAACCCTTCCATCTAAAGTCTTGTGTCTGTATTTAGTTCTTGGAAATTCTCTGCCAACCCTTCTTCAAATATATTCTCCTGCCCCGTATTCTTCCTTTCTTCCCAGGACTCCTTGGAGACGGGCAGGGGCCGTCTTCCACCTTCCTCACCTCTCAACCTGCCTGCCACCTCCTTATACCCTCCTGATGCTTTCTGGAGAGTCCCTTTGTAAAATCTTCTAGCCCCTTTCAACAATTATATTTATTTAGAATTATATTACAGTTTCATACATTATATTAATGAATTCTATTCTATCTATAAATTATGTTTTTTACACCCAACATCCCCAACTGGTTTGTCATGACAGCCGCTTCTTTTGAGCTCATGTTCATTGCATGCTCCCTTACGACGAAGTCCTCTGAGGACTTTGGTCACTTGTTCTAAGTCCTGCTCTGTCTGTCTTCTATGGCACAGGTGTGTTCTTTAGGAGCTGGGCGCAACTGGGAGCTGCTCCTGCAGGCATGTTTGGGTTTTGTGTTGGGTCTGAACTGCCTGCTCTGGTACCTGCTGTAGCCAGGGGCAGAGCGGCCACTGCCAGCTCAGAGGTTGCGTGCCCCTTGGGCTGGCTCAGCCCAGGGAGCAGGAGGGGGCCAGCACCACGTGGAGGCTTCCAGCTGTCCTCCACCTGTGCCATGGCCTCCCCAGCAACCTGAACCTGACCCTGTCTGTGCTCCAGGCATCCCTGTGGGTCTATATTTGCTCTGAGTCTCTCCCTTCCAGCATTTCCTGGGCTGGTTTAGGGGGAGGCTGCCAGCAGCCCTTGATGGCTCACCATTTCCTCCACCAACAGAATACGCAAAATGCAAAGGCCTCTCTTCTCTCTACCTCACCACCGTGCCTGGAGCGCCCCTCACCACCCCTCATTCTTCTGCTGACCCCCAGCGGGGTCTCCAACCTGAGTCAACCCAACCACCTGCTCCTGGGCGCCTTCACTGCCCTGCGCTTCTGCGGGCAGTGGGCGGCCCTGACCAAGGGGCCCTCACCCTTGCCTCGTCCAGCCCCCACCTCTCACTGCGCCAGCCCCCACCTGTACTCCCTACCACACACGCGTGTACCCAGCCTCGCACACTCACCCTCGCACACCCACACGCACATGCATGCCTGGACACTCCCACTCGCACACCCAGGGAGGCGGTGGGGCCAGGGTCTCACTCCTCCGTACACTCCGGGACCCTCTCCTCCAGCTCCTTTAATCCATTTCCTTCCCTGCCCGTCTCTAGCACTCATGACTCTGCTTCTATCTCTTCTCTCTTCAGAAAAGGTCGGGGGATAAAAGCCTCCTCAGTCCCGCACTCCTCTCCACTCGGCTCTGGCCTCCCTGTCCCCTGCTGTGGCTGCTCCTCCCGCGGGGCCCAGCACCTGCATTCCCCGCCCTTGCAGGAGCCCGTGGTGGGCCCTGAGGGGAGCGGTTGTGAGGAATTCAGCTTTGTCATGCCTACTAATCTCAGTGCCGTTTCTCACGTGACACCCCACACAGCCCACCGCGTGCCCTGAGGAAGCCTTGGAGAACCACCGGCCATGCCCACCGTCTTGCTGGCTCACGCTTGTCTCCTCATGGAACGCTGACTGGCAAATCTGAAGGACCCTGGCCCCCCTTGTCCCTTCCTGGCCCTGATGGTGCCCTGCCCTGTGCCGCCCTCCCTTCTTGGCGTCTGAGCCCTGACCCACTTCTTGGGCCCTCCTCCAGCAGTCCTGGACCTGGCCCTTTTAGCCCTGAGCACTGAGGGGCACTCTTTGCTTTCGATGACCCCTCACTGGGGGCCCTCCAATCGGGGAGTCTCCAGCCTGGGCCCCCTGCACTTCAGCCCTGCCCTGTTCTGGACACCTCCTGTCCGCCAGCCCGGCACAGAGATGGTCAGCTTCCCATGAGGAGCAGTTGCCCACCTACAGCCACCTACCCAGACGCAGAGCCGGGACCTGAGCCAAGCCTTGCCTCACCCCAACACCATCCAGCGCCGAGTCCCTGATCCTGCCCCCTCCACACCTTTCAGAGTGTGTACTCCCCGGAAGCCCGGCTCCGACTCTGTGCCTGCATCAAAGAAGCCCCTGATGGACCCCATCTCCCCTGCCCATCGTCCTTCCAGGCATAGCCCAGGCCTGGAGCCCCCAACCTTTCCTTGGTCCACACCCCATAGGTCCAAGTCTAAGCTCCAGGTGGCTTGTCGCCATCTGAGCATCTCCCCTTAGTCCCACACCCTGCCTCCCACCAGGGGAGTAGCCATCCCATTTGGGCTGGGATGGGCACTTTCCCAGGTAGGTTCCGGGCAGAGGGACGAGCTGGTCACCTGCAGCCTGCTCTATGCCCAGGCTGGTCTGTGGCCCCTTCAGCCTCTTCCCCTCCAGGCTGCCCATCCTACCCCAGGGCTCACTCGGGGAGCCTGCTGGGCCCTCCCAGGTGGGCTGGGGGCTCGTGTGCTCCCCTGGCTTTATCCCTTCTCTGCACAACTGTGGGCTCTGGCCCCTGCAGAGAAGGGACCATGGGCTTTATCTCTGCATCCTCATCTCATAAGTGCCTGCAGCCCCAGTGGTCTCCACTCAGAGCCCATCTGATTATCATGAAAGGGGGGCTGGCTATGGCTACACTCAACCCCCAGTCTCTCTGGGGGAGTGAGAAGGACAGAAGAGAAGCCCAATACCTTCAGGACCTGCCCTGAGTCCCCAGGCATGGTGTGGGGCTGGGTAACCAATGCAGAAAGCAGATGGGTCACCTGCCTCTCCAGAGAGCAGTAAGCACTCATTCACCCAAGCCCCAGGAGGGTGTGCCATGATGCAGCGGCCTCCCCTCTCCCCGGGACGGGAAAAGGGTGTGCATCGAAGGGCCCTGTCCTCTCCCTCCCACCCCTGGCTGGGCTGAGGATGGGGCTGCATCGGGGGCTCCTGTTCCACTGCAGTGAGTGAGCAGGGCCCCAGCAGGCCCGCAGTCAGCCCTCCAGCCATCGGCCACCGACTTCATCCATAGGAGGATGCCTCTGGCCATCCCAAGGACACTGCTCCTCTGTCCCTGCCACTGGACCACCCACCACCACCCCAGAAGCCCAAGGAGCATGTCCAGGCACTGTCACTCCTGAGCAGTGACAGAGACACAGCCCCAGGGAAGGGAGGCAGAACCTGCCCCAGGAATCTGCTCAGGATCCCGGGGTCAAGCATGGGCTGGGGGCAGGGCAGCCCCACTTGACATCCACTCAGGTGGCCACAGGGGATGCTCAGACTCCCACTGGGCAAGGCTATGAATTGCTCACCAAGCTCTCAGTGCGGTTGATACTCCTGACACAGCTCCAGGCAGGCCTCAGGTGACACTGCTGGGGGACCAGAAGATGGTGAGGGAAGCTAATATCATGTGAAGAGACAGGAAGGCACTCCGGTGTGGGTGGGCAGGAGGGCCATGCTCCGGGCCCTAGGCCCTGAGAAAAGCTTGGGCCCTCCTCACCCTGCCCTGCATGATCTCTGCCTCTGTGTCTCCCGTAAGAAGGCAATAAGACTGAAGATGAGTCTATCAGCCCAGCCATGGCTGCCCTGTGCACTGAGGCTTCCTGGCAGAGGCTGGCACCTCTCCAACCCCCTTCTGTTATGTGGTCTTGCTGAGCTCTCCTCACTGGGTCCCTTCCACAGGGAGAGGGTGGCAGCCACATGGCTCTGGACCCACCCAGGTGCCCATGCTGGGGGGCACCCTATGCAGGGGAGCACCCTATGCAGCTGAGAGCCGTATGCAGCCAAGCATCCTATGCAGCTGAGCACCCCATGCAGGCGAGCACTGTATGCAGGGGAGCACCCTATGCAGAGGAGCACCCTATGCAGCTGAGTGCCCTAGACAGGGGAGCACCATCCAGCCCCCAGGCATGGCCCTGCAGTTGGCCTCTGAGCATCTCTATTCATCCCCCAAGAACGCAAGCACCGCCCCTGGACTGAGCTGGGCAGGGCAGGGGATCCATCAGTGATCCTTGGACACAGGGCTGGTGCAGGGGGGTGCTCAGCCACAGTTTCTAGGATGAGCAAAAGGAGGAGATTAGTGCTTGGAAAGTCTTCTATTTAATTCCAACAGAGACCTCTTATCTGTCTGTCTTGTTTGTTTTTCACAACTGGCTGGGCTGTGTCCACCACCTTCATGTGTGTGTTGGGGTCTTCCAGAGGAACAGAACCTGTAGGAGACACCCAGGTCCATGGCACAGATTTGTCATGGGAACTGTCTCACAGAACTGTGGAGGCCAAGAAGTCCCAGGACCCGCTGTCTGCAGGCTGGAGCCTGGGGAGCCATTGTTTGGCTTCAGTCTGAGTCCGAGGGCCTGAGAACCAGGGGAGCCCATGGTGTGAACCCCAGTCCAGGGACAGGAGAGGACCCATGCCCCAGCTCAAAGGGCAGGTGTCCTCCTTCCTTGGCCTTTCTGTTCTCTCCAGGCCGTGAGCAGAGTGGATGCTCCCCAACCGCATGGGAAGGGTCTGCATTACTCAGGCAGCTGATTCCGACACTAATCTCATCCAGAAATGTCCTCACAGACACCCGGAATCATATCTGACCTGGGCACCCCAGGGCCCCATCAGGTTGACACATAAATTAACCAGCATAACATCTTAGTTGTGCCCACCTCATGCCCCATGCCTGCTGTCATGCTGGGACCTATGGGCTGTCCTGCTGAGTCAGGCACCTGAGCAGCAGGCACACAAATGACCAAAAGGACCCTCACACATCAATCTAAATGCCAGATGCAGCACCACATGTTTCAGGCTCACACAGCCCTGAAGGTTGAGGACAGCTGGCCACACAGGTCACTAGTGGGGAGCTGGGACCTGAACCCAGGCCCAGCTGGCATCCCAGCTAAAGCTCCCCACCACTGTGCAGTGACCCAAGGGATGCGCCAGCCCCAGGCGCCTTATGGCTTCCCACTGTCTCATGACAGGAGCGAGGACGCCACCGTGCCAGGTGCTGCATGGCACTGCGGTGACAGAGACCACCCCCACCCCCCATACCCCACCCCCCAAGGACTCTAACCAGCTTTCCAGCATCCTGTAGCTGGCGGGTTATATTTATTTCTGCCCTTATTTATCTGAATGAATTGGTAGCAGCTCGCAACATAACACAAATACAAGAAAACTGAAACCATCATGGCTAGACAACAGTTGTGTGTGTTTATGTAACCATATCACACAGATAACAATTTGTAGGCACATGAGCGTGTATTACACACACACGCACATACACATACACACACGAGGTCTGCCCAAATTTCCAAAAAGAATGGTGCTGGTGCAGCATCTGAACAGCTGGACAGGGGCCATCTGCATGCGATGGGAAGGCCAGGAAAGAAAACAGCAGCGTGAGCCTTCAATGATTTGTTAAGGACATGTCTCTAAATGATTTAATCCCTTCCTGAGACACTGCCCATGAATTGATGACCTCTGCTTTTCCTTTCTCTCTTCTGATGAGCAGTGACTCTTTCTGACAGGCCAGTAAATTTCTCTCATTGCTTCTGCTAAGAAATTTTTTTTGAGATGATGAGGGGAAAGTGCTTTCTTGCAAGCACTCTGCACCCCACCCCCTTCCTCTCCACAGTGGAAGGAAGGACGAGCCAGTGGCAGAGCTCCGGGGATGAGCCAAGTCCTGTTAAATTAAAACAAATGCCGGCGACTTCCCGATGGTGACTCATACACAAGGAGGCCGGAGACAGGGGACACACAGCTGGCTTCCTTCCTAACTGTGCCCAAGCCCCCATGAAGTGGCCATGAGCGGAGCACCCCCCAGCCTCCTGCCACACCCAGAGAACCCCAAATTTCAACACTCATCTCTGAAGGGGAGAGGGGATGCTAGAAGGACCCATAAGGAACCTCAGTCCACCTCCCAGAGTCAGTGTTAAAACCATCCAACAAATGCATGCCTACCGTGCATTTCTGCAGGCCAGGCACACAGCAAGCTTGTGCCTGTCAGACACCTCTACCAGGAAGTCCTCCAGGATGCACCACCAGGAAGTGCTGTGCAGAGCCCTAGAGACTGACTACAGCAGCCAGCCAGGGAAGGCTGGAGGAAGACGGGACGGGTGCAGGATCAGGAACATCATGACAGACGAGGAAGGCACCCCGAAGGAGGGTGCAGTGGGCAGGGGGCTGAACCCACACTGATCTGGGTACCCTGTGGGGTGGTCTGGAGACCCCAGAAACACAAAGAGGGGACTGGGTGAGCACAGCCTCCAGTCGGGTTAGCAGCCCCAGCCTCCTGTCTCTGCCTGGGTGCTGGGAAGCTGTGTCACGAAGACCCTTCCCATTGCCATCAGGGTTCAACCCACACATCCCGCCGCCTGCTCTGCCTGCCTGCGGAGAGAAGCGGGAGCCGAGGTCTCAGGTGTGGGCAGGATCTGGGACAGCCTGGATGCCTTCGGTGAGGATTCAGGGGTGGCCATCCCCTGGGGCTGAGCTGGGAACTGCCTACTGTGGCGCCTCCAGCCTGGGAGACTGGTGCAGTGCCCCCAGCCCTTCTCCAGGTGTCCGGCCACCCCCAGCTACCAAGCCTGCTGGGGAGGGGCCCTGAGTGGGAATGAAGCAAAATGCCAGTGTCCAGGCACAGACCCCCCCAGTGCCCAAGACCTGTCCCGGGGAACACGCGCAGCCAGAGCAGCTCCTGAGCCTCTGGACTCGGATGGGGGTGTGGCACTCTCCCAGGGAGGCCAGCCGGGGACTCAAGGGACATTCCCCTCCTTAGTGGAACCAGGGCTGTGACTGACTAGAAAACAGTCTGAACTTATGAGTGGATGAAAAAGAAACAAAAGTAAGATGGAAACAGGCCAGAAAGATGCTGGTATCAAATATGACAGACCAATTGCTAACATTATTATATATTAAAAATTCCCTTGCATTTTAACGAATTCAAATTCTGGATAGATAGATGCGTGATGGGTATGAATAGATCTTTCATGGGTGAAATACAAAAAGCAACGAAACCAAGACCAAAACCCAAAGTAGGGCGAACTGCTCAGCCCACAGCAGTCAAGGAAACTCAGACAGAAGGAGACGGTGCAGCTTTATACCAAACTAGTGTTACCATGGCAAAGCCAACAGCAATGAGTCTGGGTGCAGGAGCCAGGCCGGAGCAGTGTCCTGGGAGCCCATGGCCCACAGTTCACTGTATTCACAATCTGACTGGAGTGGTCATTCTACACTCAGGGGTTCGCCCATGGAAATGATTGGGAAAGAGAAGAGCTGTGTGCACTGCTAGGCTCACCATGGCACTGTCTTCATCAGTAAAAATCAGAACAGTCTACGGGAGCCCCAGCAAGAGATATAGAGGAAACCTCGAGACAGGACAAACTGTCAAGCCTCTTTCTGGCACAAGGTTAGGGGCAGAGCCCTTGAACAGAGAGACGCGTCTGATGTTGCCTGAGTGATGGGTCAAGAAGGCCAAAGAGCGTGACAGCAGTGGCGAGTAAGGAAGTCTTCCCCCATACACAGAAGGCTTCGCCACATCCTGTTTATTCCAGTGTCCAGGTCATGGGCAGTGGCCGTGATAACACCGCAGGTGTGTGCTCCCCAGAATGTGCTCCTGGTTGCCCCCTGAGGTGCAGGGTCCTCCTCTTCCTTCCCAGCCCACACCTCATAGCCCACATCCTTGGCAGGGGGCCCTGTCACAGCCCATCATCATCCACTCACTCTATGCCCCATCTCCTTCAGGAAAGGGTGTCCAGCCGTCAGCACCAGTGGACAAAATGTACAGAAACCAAGCAGGCTTATGCAATAAAGAAAGGAGAGACCAAGGGCTGCACCTGAGGGCCAGTCCAAGGATAGTAGGCCTGGGTGGAGCATAAAACTTGGCACTGAGCTTCCTGGAAGCCAAGGTAAAAAGGGGAAAAGATCCACAACAACCCTCCTCAACCAGGACAAAAAGCCACGCTTATTTCTTGGGAAAGACCTTATCATGTGTTTGCTTAGATAAAGGTCCTGAGGACATCCCAGAGTCTCCAGCTGTTTCCCACCTAACTTGAGAAAGTTCTTCTGTGACCTGATCTCACCTCAACCTCATCCAAATGCCCTTAAGTTCTGGTTCTGTGACACATTTCCATGGAGAACTTCGTGATGTCATCAAGGCAGGCCACTCTGAACTATTCCGAATGTGGATATCGTCTGGAGTGGGTGGCTGTCATGGCCACAGCCCCTGGCTCCAATACCACCTTGGGTTTCGTCCCGTGATGAGCATTAGCATGAGGGAGGGGGGCACCTGCTGCTCACTTGTGGGTCCTAGTCGCCTCTGGGACACAGGAGACCTTGCTGCCATGTGCCTGAATACATCCACAGACTCACCAGCAGGAGGGAGGGGCGGTTGTCAGACCAAGCAGCTGCCACCGTGAGCAGTGGACACAGGACCAGCTTCCGGGGATGATCCTGTCCTCTCCTAGCACAGCCCCATGCATGGACAGGGCATCCACGCTATCCGTGTCACCCAGGGCAGGTCACTGAGCCTCCCGCAGCCCCATTTCCCCGAGTCGCCCAGGCGCGGTGGAGCATACGCAGCACAGTTGTTTTAGGAATTGGATGACTCACGAAGCTCCTGGCAAGTAGTAGGCCCGGCACATGGTTGTGGCACTTTTTTCTAACTGCCTGGGTTCCATCTCAACTCCCAGAGAGTGAACATCCCGCCTCTCATCTCAGGACTGGTGCTCTCCGAAGCATTAAGTAGGAAATTGAGAGTAGCAGCAAGTGAGACTTAGGGGGCAGGTGGGCAGAAATCAGTGATGGCATAGCCGTGCCACCATGACCATCCTGGCCATTGTATCCTGTGTCTCCTGCTCCTCCAGGTCTCTAAAGTCTCATGCCTTGTTCTCCAGCAGCTGCTCTCTGTGATGGGAGGGTGGGCACAGGGTGGGTTTGTGGGTGATTCTGCTGAAGCCAGGGAGATGACGTCTGTTCAGGGACCCTCAGCCTAGAGCCCAGGCTCCAGGAAGCTCTGCGGGGGACAGCTGGCGTCACTGGGCATCTCCTTTCTGTCTGCTCTGCTCACAGAAACCTGCAGGACACTGCCCATAAGGTGAAGTGAGCAAAGAGGCCAGGCCAGTCCTTCCCAGCCCCACGGAAGCCAGTTCGGCAGGACCCCATGTGGATGGGCTTCTGCAACCGTGAGCAAAGGGTTGTGCCCAGGCTGTGCCCAGCCCCTAGGACACACACGGGAAGGGCTTCTTCCTAATACCTGCCGCCTGCTGCCTCTGCACAGCCATGGTGTGCACCCTGCTGCAGGGAGCAGGCACCCTCATCCCTGTGGCCCATCTCCCCCTTCTTGTCCTCACTCTGAGGCCATAGAAAACTGGCCTGCAGCATCCTCACCCTCAACCTTGCCCTGCTGGGAAAACTTAGACCCTCAACTAAACTGGGGCCCCTGGACGCACTCGCTCAGCCGCAGTTCTCAATCTTCCCTCTGCCTGGAAGGCCCAGTCCTGTGTTTCACACTTGCTAAGCAGAGTTCCCTCTGAACTCAGTCCCCTGGATCCAGCCCAGCCCTCCTGGATCCACTTGCCAGAGTGCCCCTGACCCCGCCAGCCCCTCCCACTGACTCCAGTGCAGGTCGGTGAAGGTGACTGTGGCAGCTCTGGTAATCCTGGGAGAACCCCCGGGATTGAGTACAGCTCTCAGGCTCTGATTACAGCTGATTACCATAATGGAGAGAATATCTGGATTCTCCCCTAATTTCCTCTCCTCTTAAAAATTTTCAATTAAGAGCCTAATCTTGATGGAAAATGGCTGCTTTCTGGAGTATTCTCTGCAGTGCTGATTCCTCATTGCTAAGTGCTTTTTCTAGACAGATAGAGGCTCTTGATGATTCCAAATAAAATCAGAGCAAAGGAGCTTACCCCAAGAAGGGAGGAGAGCAGAGCAGCAATGGGCTGTGCCCCGGACCCCTCCCTGCTGCTGGAGACACCGGGTGGGTGAAGGGTCTCTTGGGCCCTTCCAGCCTGCAGAGCTGCTGAGAGCCAGGCCTGGCTGCCAACAAAGCAGCTGAAGTCTTGAGAAAACTTCCTGATTGCATTAGCGAGGTCGCACCACCAGGACATAATCAAATCTCCCTGGAGGACATGGCTTCCGGAAGGGCTGCTACAAGCCAGTGGCAGAACAAGGGCAACCAGGGTCAGACACAGCGGAAGGAGGGAAGTCCCAGAGCCGGGCGTGGGTGGGCATCAGAGGGGTGTGGGCTGCACCATCTGGGTGCAGGGGCCAGCGGGCAGTGCGGGTCCACCCAGCCCAGGGCCAGCCTTTCCCAGTGGTCACGTGCAGAAACCTGGCACACGTCATGGGGCAGCGGTCCCGTATCATAGGCCCTCCTGGTGTTAGCAGTCAGGAGGGTGCCTAGAAAAGCCCCACGGCCACAGGGACAGCAGGATCTGAGCCTGCCTTCCATACCAGGAGCCTGCCCAGCACCGTAGGCAGGGCCCAGATGCCCTGCTCAGGAATGAGCTCTGGTTCCAGCTCGGCCATCCTAGTTTCACCCTGTCTGTAACTTAGCTGACCAGGAAGATGGCTGTGACAACCACAGAAAATCCCGACACAGAGCTGGCATGAAGGAGCTGTGCCCATGGGAGCTTCGGAGTCCTCAGGCCAGGCCGGCCCTGGCTCTGCCACCTCCTGGCTGGAAGACCTTCAGGCACCTACTGAGCCTCTCAGGGGCTCAGCATCTCGTCTGTGGGACAGGGATAATAATAGGGTTGTTTTGAGAGTAAAAGCACAAAACACAGAGCCTGGCTGGAGAAAGCACAGGTAGCTGAGGTCAGCCAAGGCTGAGTTAAGTGTTCTTCTTAGAAAAGCAGACAGGCCCTTCCCTGAAGGCATCAGTGTGGGCAGGAGGGAACCTGTACTTTGCAGTCCCAACACCTCAGGACACAATTCCTGCTAACCTGACCCACAAAAGACCAAAGGACACACCCAAGATCCTGGACCAACATCCCACAACGATGCCTCCTGGTTTCTTCTCTAAGAATACTTCTTAAAAACTTCCCCAGGAAGCTAACTCTATGTTCCTAATGTATGGACCATGGAAAGAAAACAAATGTCTCAGTAGGTGTGTTCAACAAATGTGCAAATGCAGGGATGAACGAAGATGCCCAAAGTCAAGGAGCACCTCAGTTGCCTCCAACGTGCTCGGGGGCCACATCCACCTCCAACCTCTGCCCTGTTCACGCTTTCCTCCACCCAGATTCCCCTCTTGCCCTGGCACTCCAGGAATTGTTTGATGTCCTGGAAGCTTCCTTTCTCTGTTCCACAGCTCCTGAGCCTGGCGCCTCCCTGCATGCCTGTCCACCTCACCCACCGAGTTCCAGGAGCAGGCATCTGTCCTGCTCACCCCGACTCAGCAGGGAGGGCTGAACTCTGGAGCCTGAGTGGACCTAGACCTGCCCCGTGGCCTCCTGTGCCTCCGTGTCCTCCTCACCCTCGACTCACCAAGGAGCCCTGAGGACATGAGAACTGGAACATGCCCAAGACCCATGTCGGGGCCTGGCACACATGAAGCACCCAGTGAATGCTCGATGACTGAGGACAGCATCGCTTCTTCTAAGAGGGGAAAAAAAAGAAAGTCAACCAGAGACAATTTGTAAAAGATGGCTTTTGACTGAGCCCTTGAAGGATGGGCAAGGATGGGCAAGGGGAGAGGGGACTCAAAGTGAAGGATGAGAAGGCTCTAGGTGCATGAGTGCCTGCACATGTGAGCATGCATGTGCATGTGTGTGCATGTGCATGTGTGTGCATGTGTGTGTGCATGAGCCTTGCAGCCTTGCATGTGTGTGTGCATGTGCATATGTGTGTGCATATGTGCATATGCATATATGAGCATGCATGTGTGTGTGCCCTAGTCCAGACAGGGCTCTGAATGCACTGTGGGGGACAGATGATTTCAGACTCCACCATGAGTCTGAAATCAGTGGGACAGATGACCTTGAACAAGGCCTTATGGCTAACTTAGTGTGAGCCAGACTCCATAGAGACAGTGACGGCAGGACACACGCGTGGGGGTCCACCTTCCAAGAGCTGGAGCCCACATAGCTCCAGGACCTCAAGGGAAGCCCAGGGGCTGAAGGGCCCAGGAGGTCCATCCATGTGATGGACCCAAGGAGACTTTGGTGGCTTCTCTGTTAAGATTTGAAGGGGGCCAGGTGTGGTGGCTCATTTCTGTAATCCCAGCACTTTGGGAGGCTGCGGCAGGGGGATCATGAGGTCAGGAGTTCAAGACCAGCCTGGCCAACATAGTGAAACCCCGTCTCTACTAAAATACAAAAAAAAAAAAAATTAGCCGGGTGTGGTGGTGGGCACCTGTAGTCCCAGCTACTTGGGAGGCTGAGGCAGGAGAATCGCTTGAACCCGGGAGGCGGAGATTGCAGTGAGCTGAGATCACACCACTGCACTCCAGGCTGGGAGACAGAGCAGGACTCCATCTCAAAAAAAAAAAAAAAAAAGATTTGAAGGGATCCCACGGGGCAGGGCTGGGTGGGCACAGGATGGAGACAGCGACACCTTCGGTCTTGGGTAGCCCCTGCCAGCCCCAGCGTATCCTCAGCAGATAGGGTGACAACAGTGCCACTACCTCTAGTGGGAGGCTTAAGAGAAATTCACGTGACGCACCTGCCTGGGCTTGGTGAGTGAAAAGCTCCCCACTGACTCGAGCGCTGGTGTTGAGGATGGAAAGGGAGGTGGAGATGGAGGCGACAGCGTGGGCAGAGCAAGAGCACAGCCATGGAAGGGAGGTCCTCCCAGCTAGCCTTCAGGAGGCCCATGGCCAGCCTCAGGGCAGGAGGAAAAAATGTGGACCAAAAGCGGAACGTCCAGCCAGGGGAGGCCCCAGCAATGGCTGTATCAGGGCTGAGTGTGATCACAGGAAAAGCCACCCAAGGATTGAAATCGAGTGGAGTCAAGACTACGTGGAAGCCTACCTCTCCATGATGGCAACTTTGGAAGAACGTGTGACCTTGCGGAAGTGCACAGAAGGCACTGCTGGCCTGAATGGGTCCTTGGGCCCTGGTCTCGGGGCCGGCTTTTCTCCCTTCCCCAGACCTGCTGTGACTCCATCCCCTCTCTCCTGCATCCTGGGATTGCCCCCAATTAACTACCTGCTTACAAGCCTTTTTTTAATTTTCTTTTTGCCTTTTCTTCTTTACATGTAAAGCATGAGTCCATCTGGAGCTTATTTTAAAGCATAGAATGAGGACTGACATTGACCTGTTTTTTTAAATGAAATAACTAGTTGTCCCAACCCTGCTTGTTGGATAATACTGCTGTTTCAGGAGTACCCCCACTGTCATACACCCGTGGGTCCATACCCCTGGGCTCTCCATCTGGGCACTCCCCTACCTGTGGCACCTCCTTCCCGAGGGCCGGCCTCACCCAGGGCCCAGCTGCCCTCTCCATGGCATGTGTCTTCCTTTCCTGATGCCTCAGATTCCCCCCATTCTCTGGCACTCTCTCCATCCTCCTGACCTCACTCTGCACCTCCCATGAGGTGCAGGACTGCCCTGCTCCAGCCCCCAGCTTCCTCAATCCCGAAGCCTTGTGCCACTGAAGCAGGAGCCCCAGAGTGCACCTGGATGGCAGCTTCTCTCCTGGCCAACAAACACCTGGTGCTGGCTGCCCTCCCAGCATCTCCCCTCAACTCCTCAGCTCCACCCCAGGGCCTTAACACACACATGCACAGCACACACAGACATGCACACAAATGTACATACGGACTTACACAGACACATACAGATGTGCACACACTCGTGCATACACAGATGTGTTCATGCAAACACACACGCGTATGCTCACGGGCGCGTACACATGTGTATGTTATGCTAAGAAATCCATTTTGTGTAGAAGACACTCAGGCTCAAATATGTGTCCAAAGTCACACAGCTATGGAGCGGCAGAACTCAGGTCTCTAGTGCACACAGCCCCGACTTAACCGCAGTTCCACTTAACAGTTTTCAACTTTATAGTGAGGCAAAAGCCATCCACAGTCAGCAGAAACCCTCGTTTGAGTCCCACACGGCCACTCGGTTTTTCACTTTCAGTACAGTAGTCAATGATTACATGAGGTATCCGACACTTGACTACAAAACAGGCTTCGTGTTGATGCTTCTGCCCACCGCAGGCTCAGGGCAGTGTTCTCAGCAGGCCAAGGTAGGCCCCCATGCTGTGCTATTCGGTAGTCAGGTGGACTCAGTCATTTTCCACTCTCAGCGGCCTTATCGGGCCGCAGCCAGGGGTAAGTTGAGCAGTGTCTGTACTTTTAGCTCCACCCTGGGTATTTTTAAGCAGCAGATTTACAAAACAAAAACAAAAACAGGGTTCCAAATAGTAGGGACATAAAAGGAGAAAATGCACGTTGCGGTCAGCCCATGCCTGGGAGCATAAGCACTTCAGGGGCATCAGCAGGCGTGACTGGCGATTGTTCCTGCTTTTCCTGGCAGCAGCAGCCTGGGCCTAAGACTGACCGCCCTGGCCACAGCCCTAGGCGAGGCTGCTGGGAGCCGGGAGCCGCCGCGCTCCGCGGTAGCGAGTCTGCGGCGCCACCTCGTGGCTACTGCGTGGAACTCCTCGTGGTGCGGGCCGGGAAGGCCGGGTCCCCACAAAGCCGGAGCCCGAGCACAGCGGTGCGCGCTCGCCCCAGGGCATCCCGCAGCACCCGGATACGGGGGCTGGTCCCCCAAAACCCTCAGGGGTGAGAGGAAGGAGGTCCCCAGCCTGCTGAGAGCTGTCCTCTGAGCACGCACTCGCGCACACTCACACGTGCGTGTGTGCATCCTCGGGTACCCTGACGCGTTCACACGCACGCACACGCGTGTGCACAAGCACCGTCTTTCACAAGCGTATGACGCGTTCACACAAGAGTGTTTTGTGACGCGTTCACACGCACGCACACTCCTTCTCCCTCGAGCCTGGAAGGCGCACTGGGCTCATAGGGGTGGAAACCTCTACCGCGGCAGAGGCACGGCGCCAGGGCCAGGATGCGCGCTTTTATTTCAGACGCGAAAACCGAGGCCCGAAAGAGACAGCCGGTGTCCAACCCTGTCCAACGACTCTGCTGATCGCGCCTCCTGTGTGCGGCCGGGGCGGGTGTGAGGGCAGCGGGCCCACCCTACGCCTGACCCGCCCCAGGGCCTCGAGCCACTTCCTCAGGAGCTCCTGGCAGCTGCAGCGACGGCGCGCCCAGCGCCTGAGGGTCCTGTGGAGCCAGGCTTCCCGGCACACAGGCGCGGTGGAGCCTCGGGGCGGGCATACACCCCGCGAGCTCGCGGCGGCCGGGCACTGCGGGTCCTCGGGTGGGGACTCTGGAGTTCAGTTTTGAAGGACAAGGTCACTGAGGATCAGGGAACCAGGAGGGCAGGGAGGGTGGGGAGGGGTGCCTAGGCCTAGTGGGAGAAGCATGTGAAAGTTCCCTAAGAGGGCTGCGGGTGAACAAGCGCTTGGCCCGGCCTCTCCCGGTAGACTGCTGTGGCGCCCCGGAGCCTCCCTTCTCCAAGGCCCCATGGACGCCCCCTGAAGGGTGACGCCCTCGCCCACGCTGAGCTCTGAGTGCTGCAGGAGAACTCCCAGAGCCGTGTGCACACGCGCTCGCTGTGTTATATGCAAGACTGAGGCACCAGGAGGCCCAGGAACTGGCTCAAGCTCGTAGAACTTCATGGCAGGATCTGAAACAGGCAGATCAGCTCCAAAATCCATGCTCTTTTCAAATTTTTTAATTGTGGTGAAAATATACCTAACATAAAATGCACAGTTGTACCATCTTTTAGTGTGGGGTTAACTGGCATTAAGTGCACTCACATTTTCGCATATCCCCTACCACCGTCCATCTCCAGAACTTTTTCATCTTCCCAAAAGGAAACCATACCCATTGAACACCACTGAGCTTTGAACCCATTGAACACCAGCTCCCTCCTTTTGTTACCATTGCTCTTTCTGTCTCTGAATTTGCCCATTCTGGGCCCCTCATGTAAGTGAAATCGCAATGTATCTGTCCTTTTGTGGTTGGCTTATTCCATCTAGCACAATGTCCTCAAGGCTCATGCGTGTTGGCACGCCTCTCAGACTTTCCCTCCTGGCTGGGTGATATTATAGGCTCACGCCTATTATCCCAGCTGTTAGGGAGGCAGAGGTGGGAAAATAGCTTGAACCCAGGAGTTCGAGACCTGCCTGGGCAATATAGCGAGACCCCATTCTCCACAAAAAGAAAGAAAAAAAAAGAATCTCCTTCCTGCTAAAGGTTCAGTAACAGTCTACTGTATGCATAACCACATTTCGCTTGTCCATCCACTCACCCATAGACCCTCAGAATGCTTCTACCTTTTGACTCTTGTGAATCATGCTGCTTTGAACATGGGTGTGCAAATATCTGTGAGAGTCCCTGCTCTCAAAAAAATCCACATTGTTGGCACCATGAAGAATCACCTCTCACAGACACCAGGGAAAAGCAGGTCTGTCTGAGAGCAGAGGGTGAGGAGTGGAAAGCCGGGCTGTGGACCACAGTGGGCGGAGGAAAGCCACCCGCGTGTTCCCATGTGTGGGAGGAGAGAGGAGAGATGCCCTCTAGTGAAGGAACTCTTGTAGCAGCCAGCTCCATTCCTGCTTGGCCTGCAGAGGGCCAACTCAGGAGCCCAGACCAGGAAGAAGTCAAATGACCGACAAGATCCATCAGGAAGCAGAAGTGCGCCTGTGTCTCATCTGCAACAACAAACAGTTAGGACCAGCCACCCACCCCCCAACCCAGGGGGAAGTGCATCCACCACACAACTACCACCACTGAGCTCATGACACTCTCAGAGACAGGCACGGGAGCTCCTGGCAAGGCACAACCAGGGCAAGTGACAGTTTGCCAGTCCTGGGCAAGCAGACACCTGTCCTCTCTCCAGTCCCCCATCCCACCAGCCTGCACAAGCAGAGAAACATCCTGCATAAATTAAAAGATTATCCGGATCATCAAAAGATCTGAGCAAACAAAACAAGTGACACAAAAAACAAAACAAAACAAACAAAAACCAAAACAATAACAACAGAAGAACACTCATTTTTAAAGAGAGATTTGAGCCCATCCCAACAGAGTACAATGCTCTTTCCAAGCTCATGGACAGCGTTTGGGAAAATTAGCTGTGCTAAAGGAGCAGGAAGCTTCAGCCCCTTTCCCAGAATTGCTGTTATACAAATCACATTCTCTCACCAGGGAGCAACAAAATTAGAAACATGCAGTAACAAAGACCATGTTAAAAGTGCATTTTGGGGCCGGGCATGGTGGCTCATGCCTGTAATCCCAGCACTTTGAGAGGCTGAAGCAGGTGGATCACCCAAGGTCAGGAGATCGAGACCAGCCTGGGCAACATGACGAAACCCTGTCTCTACTAAAAATACAAAAAATTAGCCAGGCATAGTGGCAAGAGCCTGTAAACCCAGCTACTAGGGAGGCTGAGGCAACAAAATCACCTAAACTTAGGAGGCAGAGGTTGCAGTGAGCTGAGATTGTGCTATTGCACTCCATCCTGAGCGACAGAGTGAGACTTTGTCTCAAAAAAAAGAAAAAATGTGTTTTGGAAACAAAGTTAGTTTTCACAATGAAAATTATAAAACGCCTGGAACTCAATAGCAATAGGGTATTACATATTAAAATTATGAAACTCAACAAAATTGACATTTAGGGAGAGATTTATATCCTCAGATTAATTTGTCAGAAACAGGATAAAAGGAGAAAGCGCATGATAATTTGAGTAAAAGAGAAAATAAAAACTAAAATGAAAAACTTTTCAGAAACAAACTATAATAAGTGTGTGACTTATCAAAATCTTTGGATATGTCCAAAGCAGTTCCCAGGGGAAATGTTATAGCTGCAAGTGTTTGTTAATACGCTTCAACAAAAGACATATAAAATTATATAAACTAAGTAAACATACAAGAAACTTTTTTAAGGGAAACAAGAAATAAATATATTTAATTTTAAAACAGCCATAATAAAAGTAGACTTGATAAATAAAACCCAAAACCACTTCTTTGAAAAGACCGTTAAAAAAACCTCTGGGAAGTCAAGCGAAATTAAAGAAAAGGCACAAATTTTAAAACGTTAGATTTAGAAAAATGGCATAATAACCAATGTGGAGAAGCTGCTTCAAATCAAGGAGACGGGAGGCCAGCTTCATTCCAGTAGGTTCTGTTTCACCTGGATGAAATGGAAGATTTTCTTGGAATGTATAAATTGGCTTAGCAGGAGGCAGAAAACCTGAACAAACAGAACAAAGAGAAATGGTAAGCAGAGGTGCTCGAGGGGCTCCATCAGCCTCCAGGGATGGGCTGCTGTGGTAGGGAGGGCCAGAGCACAGGGGAAGTGGAGCGTAATTCTTTCTACAAGATTAGCAAGCTGAACTTGAATCTCACATACGCACACACATCACAGTGACATGGAAAGAACCCACAGGACACTTATGAGAGGTAAAAATAGAAAGTTTCTGCACAAAACAATCGTGTGTGTTTAAAAGATACCACGTGGCAGAAAATAGTGATCTATGTATGCCAGTGTCTAGGAAGAAACCTGAAAGGCGCAGGCCAGACTGGCGGCTGGGTTGGCTAGGGAGGAGATGAGGGGGTGGGAGCAGCTAAGGACGACACACACTCTTTTAACTCTGTTCCCGTGTTGCCGGGACGTTTACAAACTGAAGATATATATTTTTAATTAATTAATTTTTTTTAAATTTTACTTTAAGTTCTGGGATACATGTGCAGAACATGTAGGTTTATTATATAGGTATACATGTGCTGCACCTATCAACTTGTCATCTAGGTTTTAAGCCCTGCATGCATTAGGTATTTGTCCTGATGCTCTCCTTTCCCTTGCACCCAACCCCCGGATAGACCCTGATGTGTGATGTTCCCCTCCCTTTGTCTATGTGTTCTCATTGTTCAACTCCCATTTATGAGTGAGAACATGTGGTACAAACTGAAGATATTTATACATTACTTTAAAGTAATTAAGTTAAACTAAACTAAATGTAAGCCAACTACATGTAAATAAATAAAACCAATAATTAATAACAAGATAAAAGTAATTAATACTTTAATCATTACTAATTTATTTCTCAGCTAAAAATTAAAAATTTAGAAAATGTGGAAATATGTTTCATAATAGGAGGATATTATAAATGAAAGGGCATTTCTGTAGTCAAAGGGGTAGGAAAGACTCACCCAAACAAGACACAACCTCAAAACCAAAAGCAAAACTACCAGGTTTGATTATACGAGTATTGAAAACCTCTGAATACAGAAAGGCCTCATGGACACGTCAAAAGGTAAGCGTCATACCAGGGAAAAGTATTTTATAACATTTATAAGCAGCCACGGGATTTAAATGGAGAATATATAAAGAGCTTTTACAAAATCAATATGTGAAAGGCAACCAACCCAACAGAAAAATGGGCAGAGGATTGGCACAAATCGCAGGAGACAGGAGAATGGCCAATAAACACTTGAAGAGATGCTAAAACCCTCCTGCTGTCTAATAAAAATGCAAATGTAAACAATAATGAAATGCACATTGTGCTCACCAGACTGGCAAGATGAAAAGCCCTGAGCCCCTTCACCACCAGTGGAGTCGGGAGATGGGCACTTCCTGCCCTGTGGGAGAACATGGGATCTGGTACAACCATTTAGGAACACGAAGTGACTTGCAAATGTGGAGGGGAAATGTACCTACTCCCTGACTGATGATTCCAATCCTGCTTCAAATAATCTACTCCAGAAAAGTGGTCACCAGCATGTGCTGGGATGTGCCCCACTGAAA
The DNA here is from genome assembly GCF_028858775.2 of Pan troglodytes. Taxonomy (NCBI): domain Eukaryota; kingdom Metazoa; phylum Chordata; class Mammalia; order Primates; family Hominidae; genus Pan; species Pan troglodytes. The sequence goes on along the minus strand of NC_072406.2, from coordinate 55,616,735 downwards.
CAGTGAAGGGTTTAACACTTATCACCATTATAAAGATTAGCAAATGGAGGCTGGGAAAGATTAAATGCCTGGTCCAAGTCACAGGACTGGTAAATACAGTCATCCCTAGGATTCTGTAGGGGATTGGTTCCAGGACCCCTGAAGATATGAAAATCCACCGAAGCTCAAGTCCTTGTGCATGACATAGCATCTGTATGTAACCTGCGCACATCCTCCCGTAGAGCTGAAACCATCTCTAAGTTACCCGTAATACCTCGTATACTGTAAATGCTATGGAAACAGGTGTTATACTGTTAGGGACTAACAGCAAGGAAAAAAGTCTGTACATGTTCAGTACAGACAGAACCATCCACTTCTTTTTCTGAATATTTTCAACTGATGGTTGTTTGAATCCATGAGTTGGAACCCATAGGTAGGGAGGGCCCACTATAGTAGAAACATATTTTGAGTTTAAGCAGTGGAACTCCCTTTCTTTCAACCTCTACGCTGCACAAAAGCCATCGCCACTGGGCATGGGGGAAAAGTGAAAACAACCAAAATAGACTCCTTAAATAAATGATGGTCTAAGCACTCCATGTGATTTTTGCAGCTAGTAAAACTGATAACCCAGTGACATGCAGTGGTCTCTGAAGCATATTTTTATCAGAGGACATTAAAGGAAAAAGAATTAAGTTTATCTGAAAGAATAAACACAAAAGAACAGGCAGAGAAAAACCCAAAATGAAGAGAAATTTGCCCTGCAAATGTTAAAATGCCAGATACACCAAATCATGCAAATACAACATCAAAACACAGCTTGGTGGAGATGGAGGGACAGATGGGGAGGGAGAGAATGTGGAAAGGCTGGAAAACAGTCCCAAACGGACACACGTCTCCAAGTGATACTTTTTTTTTTTTTTTGGCAGGTTTTTGCTCTGTTGCCCAGGCTGGAGTGCAGTGGCGTGATCTCCGCTCACTGCAACATCCACCTCCCGGGTTCAAGCGATTCTCCTGCCTCAGCCTCCCGAGTAGCTGGGACTACAGGCATGTGTCACCATGCCAGGCTAATTTTTGTATTTTTAGTAGACATGGGGTTTCCCCATGTTGGTCAGGCTGGTCTCTAACTCCTAGCCTCAAGTGATCCGCCCGCCTCCGCCTTCCAAAGTGCTGGGATTACAGGCGCCCGCCACCACGCCTAGCTAAGTTTTGTATTTTTAGTAGAGACGGGGTTTTACCAGGTTGGCCAGGCTGGTCTCGAACTCCTGACCTCAAGTGATCCACCCGCCTGAGCCTCTCAAGGTGCTGGGATTACAGCGTGAGCCACGGCTCCCGGCCAGAACACATTTCCTTTTAATGGAAACAGTAATTCTCTGTGGCCACCCAGCCAGCCCACATTCCTCCACCAGGCCACCACCGCCTCTGAGGAAGCTGGACTGTGCGGCACACGCGTAGGTCATTGCTTACTTAGATGGCAGTGAACCATTCACGCTGGGGAAGCACCACTCCTCCCCAGACCTGGCAGCATTCTCCCCGGCTCCTTTTTCTTGCTGAAATATTTCTCCAAGAGTGTTTTTGGGGTTGACTCTCAAGGGGGCTGATAGGACTGAGGATGGCTTCCTGCGTGCCCATATTTCATGGCGGTGAGCAGGACGCAGCCCTGGGTTCCAGCGTCCTTTCCTCTCGTGTCTGAAGCTGTCACCCCCTTTCTTTTTGCATCCGTTGTCTGTGCTGCAATTCTAATGTCAGCACCACTCGCGTTCCTGTGAGGGTTACCTGCTTTTTCTCTTTGGAAGTTTTTAGCAATTTTGACTCAAAATGTAGATGCTTTTCTTTGAAATTACACAGAACATTTTAACTTTAAAATGTAATTAACGCTCTGCAGGCCCTTTCAGTTTGAGGATGTGCGTCTTTTCTTAATTGGGGGAAGTTCCTAGTCATTTTTCAGATACCTCCTCTTATCTATTCATTTTTCCTCTTCTAAGCACTGAATATTTCTCCTCCCTCACCTCTGCCTCTTCAACCCCTTCAGATCCTTCTAGAAGAGCTCAGAGCCTGACCTGTCTCACTCGTTCATTTTCTGCTCTCCAAACTTCCCACCAAGTTCATCACTTAAGCGCCCGCAAGTTCCAGTCCAGTATCCCGGCCTGCGTTTTCTGCATAACTGCCGATTCCAGCCGCGCTCTCCCTGCGTCCTGAGGGTATGTGACGGATTTGCCGGTCTTACCCGCTCATCTGCTCCCTCCTCCAAGGAAAAACCTTGCGGTTTTTCCCTCCCAGAGTTCACTCCCCTGGCTGTCTCGTTTCCTCAGGCCGCTCTCTGTTCCCTGGGGACGGTCAGCTGCCTTCGTCCTAGGCCCCAGTTGACACCTTCCTGGTGGGTTTCAGGGAGGCAGGCAGGGGCTCCTCGGGGCAGAGCCTCTGGCAGGATGACTGGGGCCCTCTTTGCTCATCCCCAGGGGCTGCTCTGGTCTGCAGGGAATGCCCCGTCCTTCTAGCTGGTGCTGTCTGTCCAGGGCTGCCCTGTGCTGTAATTGGCTGTCCTTGGGCTGGGGAGGAGGGCTGCCCAGGGGCTACCAGCCAGCCTGCCCAGGCGTCATGGCCGTCATTCCAGGAGGCTCCTGAGGTGCTCTGGCCTTGCCTGGATTCCTGGGGCTGGTATGGGTGGGATCTTCTACAGGAAAGCAGGGCCCGCAGATGACAGCCCCAGGTGGGCCCTGGAGCAGAGAGCTGCAGTCTGGCCCGCGCTGTGCTGTGTGTCCTCCTCCACTCAGACTGTGGTTCCCCTCCCGCCCCAGACTCCACCACATTTGCCCAGCCTCTGCGAGGCTCTCAGGGGTTTCCTCTTAGGTTCTGGGCTCCATCAACTGTCATCCCTTTGATGGCATCTCCAAGGTTTGGATTCATGGGAAGGAGCCAGCAGCCTGTATTAATTAATCACCTCATAAAGGAACCAAAAGCCAAATTTACAAACAAAAATCATAGCATTAGATGCTGTCAGGGGCAGAGGAAATGGAGACGTGGAAATGCTGCTGGTCGGCGTGTGAACTGTCACACCCTTCCGAGGACCTCGTGGCAACTCGTTCCAAATGCCTGGAGAGTGGACCCTGGCGTTCTATGACGAGGTGGCATCTGCCCTCTAAATACAACTAGACACCCTGGAAATAATTTAACAGACGTAAGAGGACTCTAGGAGGTGGAGAGGAAGAAAGGCTGTCCAGGAACCTTGGGACTTTGGGGGTGACGCTGTACCAGGCCCTGAGTTTTCTTTTTCTCTCTCATCTCCTGTATGGGCCCAGAGAACCCTGCAAACTGTAACTGCCAAAACCTGCAGGGGGAAAAAAGAAAAGAAAAAGAGCCTGTTCTCTCTGGTGAAAGGACTGAAAAGGGCATCTCACTGGAGACCCAGCGAGGAGATTCCCACTGATCCATGTCACAGCAGCTCCGCTCAGGCCTGGCCCTCAGCATCACACCCAGGCCACAACAGGCTCTGCTGACCGTGGCTCAGAGACCACACCCAGCACCCAGCATTTCCTTAACCTACCCCCACCGCACAGGGCAACCCTGGCAACATGTGCAGGGATTGAACCAGAGCCCCAGCAGATCCAGAAGAACAGACCCGACCAGAATAGCACTGGGAGGGCTTTGAAAACCAAATTGTCATTGACTCTACATTTCCCCTAAAGCAGGCTGGGGCCTATATGGTAAACCAAATAAGGGTACCATGGACTGAACTGGAATGTTCAAATAGGATAAAAAGTTTCCTTACAAAATAACTGAAATCTCCAGAATATATTTGAAATTATTTGTCACATCAGGAAACATAAAAAGCAACTTGAAGCCAGGTGAGGGGGCTCCCACCTGTAATCCCAGCACTTTGGAAGGTCAATCAGGAGGATGGCTTGAGCCCAGGAGTTTGAGATCAGCCTGGGCAACACAGCATGACCCTGTCTCTATAAACAATTTAAAAGTTAGCCAGCTGTGGTGGCACACACCTGTGGTGCCAGCTACTTAGGAGGCTGAAGCAGGAGGACCGCTTGAGCCCGGCAGTTTGAGGCTGCAGTGAGCTGAGATCATGCTACTGCACACCAGTCTGAGCATCAGAGTAAGACTCTGTCTCAAAAACATAACAGAACAAAACAAAAAACAACTTAAATAGCAAAATAAGATTAACCAAGATAAATCAGATGTTAGAACTTTAAAGCAGCCATCATAAAAATGCTTCAGAAAACAATGGTGAATTTTCTTGAAACAAGAACAAAATGAAAATCATACAACTGAAAAATACAATAACTAAATGAAAAAATGTGCAGTTGGGTTCAATAGCAGAGTGGAGGCGACAGAGAACAGAGTCTGTTGATTCAAAGACAATTAATAGAGCTGGCCCATAGGAACAACGGAGAGATAGGAGACTGAGAAATGAATGCCTCCTTGGGGGTGGGTGGGACAGTGACAAAAGGCCCAGCGTTCCTGTCACCAGAGTCCCAGGAGGAGAGGAAGGAATGTGTGGTGAAAAAGTATTCAAAGGCACAGTGGTTGAAGACGTCCCAAATTTGGTGAAAGAAATAAACCTGCAGATTCAAGAATCTGAGCAAACCCCAAATAGGACAAACACATCATAATGGAACTTCAGGAAAGGAAAGACAAAGAAAAAAATTTTTTAAACCACCAGAGAAAAACGATGCATTAAGAGACACTGGTTCTGAGGATGGTGGGCTTCTCTAAAACCACGAGGTAGAGGGGGCGACACACCATCGCCAGGTGCTGAGAAAAACTGTCTGCCCAGAACCCTATTCAGTGAACGTATCCTTCAGGGATGAGGGGGAAATAAAGACATTCTAAGAGGAAGGACAACTAGGATAATTTGTTACCAGAAAACCCACCCTTAATAAATGGCTGAAGGAAGCTCTCCTAACAAAAAGGAAATAAGGAAATCAGAAATAGCAACAACAGAAGGAGTAATCATATGGTAAATATAATAGACTATGATGAGTTTCTTAAATTGTATTTTATGGTTGAAGCAAAAAATAATAACATCATCTGCTGCGGTGCTCTACATCTGAAGAGGAAATATTTATGATAATTACATGTTTAAGTGGGGGAGGAAAAGGGGAAATAAAAGTAAGCTTTTGATATTTCTCATGAAGTGGTGAAACATTGATGCCAGCAGGCTGTGATAAGTTACATGTGTATATTATAATCAATCCTAGAGCAGCCACTTAGAAAACGATACAAAGCAATGCACCCAAAAGAATAAATAATTCAAAATGAAATGCTAAAAACTGTTCAACTAATCCATGACAAGTGAAACAAAACAGGATAAAGGAAACATAAGAAACATGCAGAAAGCAAATAAAAATGGCACATTTGAGTCCTAAATATAATTTCTGTGTGGTAAAGAATTTGGCCTAGCCCAAAGAGAGGTCTAGCTTTTGTCCTGGCTCCTGGTAAGTAGTCCTGAAGCCCATGTGACAGAAGGGTCTTTGCTATTCATGGTGGGCCCCTCAGACCATACCTGAAGTTTATGCTACCAGCTGGCTCATGGTGGGCCCCCCTAGGAATGTGCTGTCAGCCCCAGATTCCGGGAAAGGGAGAGGTGAAGACAGAGTTCCAATCAGTCTCCAACAGATCTGTCAATTATGGCTGCACAATGCACTTCCAGGAAACACTCTGGACACCAAGGCTTGGGTGAGGTTCCTAGGTTGGCAGTGCTTCATGGTATTGTCACACGTGGATGCTGGGAGAGTAATGCACCTGAGGACAACAGAGGCTTCACAGACCCTCCTAGCCCTGCCCTCTGTGCTGGTTCTGATTTGTATCCTTTCCCTGCAGTAAACAGTAACCATGTGTAGAGCAGTTTTCAATGAGTCCTTCCAGCAAATGATTGAAACTTAGGGTGCTTTGGAAACCTCCAAAACTTGCTGTTGGTGTCAGGAATGAGGGAAATTTTAGGAACCATGCCCTCAGACTTTGCAGTTTGGTTAAATCTGGGAAAAACACAGAAATAGCAGAGTAAATGCAAAAATATGACCCATTATAGGATGTCCATAAGATATTCAGTTCTAATACCATGGCATAGGTATTTAACAGATTGGAAGTGAAAGAACAGAAAAAAAAATATTTCATGCAAACAAACAGGAACTTTCAAAAAAGCAGGAGATGCTATAATAATATCAGATAGAGTTCATGGCAAAAAGAATTTCTAGGACAAAAGAGGAATATTACATAATAACAAAAGAGCAAGAGTATATCTTGATCCTAAATATATGTGCACAAAACAACACAGCTTCAAAACACATGAAGCAAAACCTGATAGAGCTTAAAAAAGAAATAGAAAAATCCATAATTATAGTTGGGATATGTCAACATCTCACTTTCAGAATTTGTAAAATTACTAGACAAAAAAATCAGCAAGAATATAGGATAACTAAACAATATTATTAGCCAATAGGGTATAATTAACATTTATGGAAAACTCTATCCATCAACAGCAAAATACGCATTATTTTCAAGCTCTTATAGAACAGACTCTAGATCTTAAAACAAACCTTAATAAATTTTTAAAAACTGAAATCATACAAAGAGTGTCCTCTGACCACAATGGAATCAAACTAGAAATAAATTGCAGAAAGACAAGAGAAAAATCTGCAAACACTTGGAAATTAAGCAGTAAACATTTATATACAATGTGGACAAGAAGAAGTCTCAAAGGGAATTTTTAAAATGCAAGTAACACAATGAAAATATGGCATATCAAAATTTGTGGATGCGGCTGGGTGCAATGGCTTACTCCTATAATCCCAGTACTTTGGGAGGCTGTGGCGGGTGGATCACTTCTTCAGCCCAGGAGTTCCAGACTAGCCTGGGCAACATGGTGAAATCCCTATCTCTGCAAAAAATTAGCCAGGTGTGGTGGCATGCACCTGTAGTCCCAGTTACTTGGGAGGCTGAGATGGGGGGATTGCTTGAGCCCAGAAGGTTGAGGCTGCAGTAAGTGGAGATTGTGCTACTGCAGTCCAGCTTCGGTGACAGAATGAGACCCTGTCTTAAAAAAAAATTGAGGGATTCAGCTATAGCAGAGCTGAGAGAGAAATTTATAGCACTAAATCCTTATATTAGTAATATGGAAAGTTCTCAAACCAGTAGTCAAAAAACTAAAAGAGGAATAGTAAAATAAAGTTAAGGCAAATAGGGTGGAAAGTGAAGAGCAGAAATTGATGAAATTAAAAACAGGAAAGCAATGCAGAACATTAAGGAAATAAAAAACAGGTTCTTCAAAAATTAATAAAACTGATAATCCTCTAGCATGATCAACAAAGATGAAAGGAGATAACACACAAATCACCAATATCAGGAATGAAACAAGAAATATCACAAAAGAGGCTGCATCTATGAAAAATGCTATAAAAATTTTATGCTTATACATTTGACAGCCTAGGAAAAAATGGATCAATTCCTTGAAAATCACAAATTACCACAACTCAGAAAAGATGAAATATATAAAAGCCTGAATAGTCCTATAACCATTATATAAATTGGATTTGTAACTAAAAATCTCCTGAACACAATATATCCAGACCCAAATGGTTTCACTGGAGTATTTACCAAATATTTAAAGAAGAATCAACACCAGTTTTACACAATCTCTTCCAGAAAATAGAAGAGAAAGGACTATGATATCATTATTTTGATATCAAAACAAAACAAAGACAGCACAAAGGAAGGAAGGGAGGGAGGAAGGAGGAAGGGACAGAGGAAAGAACACTGCAGGCTGATTTGGCTCATAAGCTTCGATGGAAAAATCCTCAAGACAATGTTAGCAAATCAAATTTAGTAATGCATAAAAAGAGTAGTAGACCACAATCAAGAGGAATTTCACTCAAGTTATGCAAGACTGTTTTAATATGTGAAAAGCCAATCAACATATTCTGCCTTGTAAACTGAAGAAGAAAAATCATATGATCTTATCAATTGACATAGGAAAAGGTTTTGACAAAATTCAAAACCCATTTATGATATAAACTCTTAGCAAACTTGGAATAGAGGGTAATTTCCTCCAACTTCATAAACAGCATTTACAAAAATCTACAGTTAACATCACACTTAATGGTGAAAGAATGAATGCTTTCCCCTTAAGAGCAGGAGCAAGGCAAGAATGTTCCTTTCACCATTTTAATTCAAGATAATACTAGAAGTTCTAGCCAGTGTAATAAGACCAGAAAAAGAAATAAAAAGTACACAGATTGAAAAGAAAGACAGAAAATTATCACTACTTGCACGTGGCATAATCATCTACATAAACAGTCCCACGGAATAAACAAAACATCCTTGATATAAAGAGTGAGAATATCAAGGCTGCAATACACAAGAATAACACACATACACAAATTGCATCTCTCTATGGTAACAATAAACAAGTGGAAACCAAAATAAAAACTGCAATACAATTTACAACTGCTCGAAATACATGAAGTATTAATATGTAGGTATAAATCTAATAAAACATATACAGGAGAATATAGTGCAAATTACAAAATTCTGATGAAAGAAATCAAATATCTACATAAATGGAGAGTCACGCCATATTCAGGGATGGGAAGTCTCAACATAGATGTCAGCTTCCCCCAAATTGCAGGTTTAATACAATTCTAAATCTTAGCATTGTTTTTTGTATACATATGCAAACTTATTGTAAACTTTATATTAAAAGGGAATGGCCCTAGGTTAACTGAAACAATTTTGAAAAAGAATAATTAAATGGAAGAAATCACTGTACCAAGTATTAAAGCTTACTCTATAACTACAGTGATCAACTCAGTATGGTGCTGGTGGAGGGATAGACACATTAATTACTGGTGCAGAACAGAGACCCCCCACCCAGAAATATGCTTAATTAATTTTTGAGAAAGATGCAACAGCAGTTTAGTAGAGGAGTGATAGCCCTTTCAACAAGTGCTGCAGGAACAATCAGACATCCATAGGCAAAGAGATGAGGCTTGGCCCGACCTTCACATTTTATACAAAACATAACACAAGGATCATGGGCTTAATGTCAAACTGTAATATTTTCAGGAAAAAAATAGAAGAAAATCTTCAGGACCAGGAACTAGGCAGAGCTCTTAGACTTGACATCAAAATACAATTCATAAAGGAAAAAAATGGATAAATTGGACCTCATCAAAATTAAATTTTTTTTGCTCTGCAAAAGACCCTGTTGGGATGATGGAAAGATAAGTTACAGAATGAGAGAAAATATTTGCAAATCACATATCTGACAAAGAACTTGTGTCAAGAATAAAGAACTCTCAGAACTCAACATAAAATAAATAAGTAATCAAATTAAAAATGTGCAAATGACATGAACAGATATTTGACCAAAGAAAATATTCTTTGTAAATGAAAGGATGGTCAGCAACATTAGCCATCAGGAAAGTTCAAATTAAAACCACAATGAGACATCACTACATATTAGAATGGCTTTTTAAAAAGTGATTAGCACTAGGCTGGGTGCAGTAGCTCAGGCTCGTAATCCCAGAATTTTGGGAGGCCGAGGCAAGTGGATCATTTGAGATCAGGAGTTTGAGACCAGCATGGCCAACAGGGTGAAACCCCATCTCTACTAAAAATACAAAAGTTAGCCGGCCGTGGTGGTATGAGCCTGTAACCAACTACTTGGGAGGCTGAGGCAGGAGAATTGCTTGAAACCAGGAGGTGGAGGTTGCAGTGAACTGAGATCACACCACTGCATTTCAGCCTGGGCGATGGAGACTCCAACAACAACAACAACAACAACAACAACAACAACAACAACAACAACAGAATAACAGCAAATCCTGGCAAGGATTCAGAGAAACCAGAGCACCCACACTTGCTGGTGAAAATGTAAAATGGTACAGCCACTGTGGAAAAAGTTTGGCAGTTCCTTATAAAACTGAAAATGTACTTACCATAGGACCAAGAAAATGCAAACATGGGCATTTCTAGTACAGAAATAAAAACTTGTTTTTAGACAGAATTTTATATTCAAATGTTCATAGCAGCTTTATTTGTAATAACCCCAAACTGAAAACTACCCAGATGTCCTTTAATGGTGAATGATTGGATACATTGTGGTACATCCATATTATGGAATATTACCCAGCATTACAAAGAACAAACTACTGATACATGTAACAACTTGAATGAACCTCAAATAAATTATCAATCTTAAAAAGTAAGTCAGTTTTAAAAAGGTACATACTATATGATTCCATGTATATAGCATTTGTGAAATAACATAATTACTGAGATGAAGAGAAGATTAATAGTTGCCAGGGGTTGGGGATGGAGTGAAGGACGTGTGGATGTGTGCCTCTAAAGTGGTACCATAAGGAAGCCTGTGCAGAGGTATGCATCCTGATTGTGATGATAGGTACAAGTACATACTTGATAACATTACAGACAGCTATATGCACGCATACCCAAGTGAGCACATCACTACCTCGTTGAATATTAGTAAGCTCTGTGGATCGTACCAATGTCAGTTTCCTGTTTTGATATTGTAGTTATGTCAGATGCTAGCCCTGGGGCAGTTGGGTAAAGGGCACAAGGAACCTTCCTGTACACTCCTGCGCAACTGCCTGTGAATCTATAATTATTTCAAAACAATGAGCATTAAAAAAAATTCATATGTTTGTAGGAATTCATTTTTAGTTTCAAAAAAATTAAGGGAATTTCAGTTTTGGGGAAAATGGAGTAAGCACGTTTCACTGTGTCCCTCCCACTAAATCAGAGAGAATACATAAAGAAGCTATTTGAAGAGTTTTAAAACCAAATAACCCCAGGAGAATTGGGGAAAAAAACAAAACAAAACACCATAATTCAAAATAACACTGATCTGGCATTGAGTTTTACCATTTCGCTTCTTTGGTGTCTCTTAGTCTGTCTTCAAGGAGGCCTGAACTTGGAAGTGGACTTGGGTGCAAACAGAGAGGGCTCAGGAGAAGCCTTCCTGATCTGGCTGAGGAGCAGGAAATAGTCTCCTAACATGCAGAGAGAGTGCAAGAAACTCTTTTCTCTTTACTCCATTTTCTTATGCCCCAGTCCCCTGCAGCCCACTGGCACCTCACTTCCTGATAACTAGAGAGATGGTCTAAGCAGGTGGGTGCACTCCATTGCTTTTTTACTCTTTCTGTCCTTTTATTGCTTGACGCTGGATGTGGGCATGGTCATGACAAGCAAGGTGCAGAGTGAAGAAATAATACCCTTGCTCAGCTGGAGCGCTGAAAAGGAGAGCTCCTAGGAGCTGGAAAGTACCAGGGAAATCATAGCATGTGAGGAGTTCAGGATGGTGACTTCAAAAAGGTGTTTATGAGCTTCTGGCTCATCTCTGTGATAGTTAATTTTTTCCTTTTAGTTTTAGTTGACATGTAATAATTGTATATGTTTATGGGATACAGAGTGATATTTCCATATGAGCATACAATGTGTAAATGATCAAATGAGGATAATTAACATATCCATCACCTCAGACATTTTCATTTGTTTTGTGAACATTCAAAATCCTCTCTCCTAGCTTTTTGAAAATATGCAATAAATTATTGTTAACCACATTCACCCTACAGTGTTGCTGAACAGAACTCATTCCTCCTATCTAACTGTAATTTGGTATGGTACCCAGCCTCCCCCAGCCTTCTCTCCTCTCTACCCTTTCTAGCCTCTAATACCCAGAATTCTACTCTCTACTTTCATGAGTTCAAAATGTTTCTAGCTCCCACATATGAATGAGAACATCTTTCTGTGTCTGACTTATTTTGCTTAACATAAGGTCCTCCAGGCTCATCCACATTGCCTAAATGACAGCATGTCATTTTTATGGTTAAATAATATTCCATTGTGTATATTTTATATATGTGTATACACACACACACACACACTTTCTTTATTCATTCATTTGTTATAGACATTTAGGTTAATTCCACAATAGCTGTGATTGTTAATTTTATGTGTCAACTTGACTGGGCTACAGGGTGCCCAGACATTTGGCTAAACATTTTCTGGGTTTGTCTTTGGGGTGTTTCTCCTTGAGATGAGTATTTGGATTGGTGAACTGAGTAAAGTAGATTGTTCTGTCCAATGTGGGCAGGATAATTCAACCAACTGAAGACCTGAATACAACAAAAAGCCTGAGCAAGAGGGGACTCCTCTTGTCTGACTGCTTGAGAGGGGACATTGGTCTTTTCCTGTCTTTGGACTTGAACCGAAACATAGGCTATTCTTGGATCTTGAGCCTGCTGACTTTTGGACTGGAACTCAACCATCAGTTCTCCTGGTTGTCAAGCCTTCCAACACAGACTAGAACTACATCATTGGTTCTCCCAAGTCTCCAGGCTGCCAACTGGACTTCTCAGCCTCCATAATTGTGTGAGCCTATTATATATCATATTGGTTCTGTTTTTCTCAAAAACTCTGACTAATACAGATTTTGGTACAGATAATGGTTCTAGAGGAACAGAATTTTGAGAATGAGTTTTCTGGGTTTGTTCTGGGGTTTCTGGAATTGGTTCTCTAAACAGATTTCATTTAAAGTTGTTAATAACTCTATTTCCAATAACAGAGCACTGATAGTTCATGGCATAATCTGGCAATAGAGATACACAAATATCACCATTGGAGACTCCTATCAACCACTTTATAAGAAGCTAGGATCTGGGTGACTGTGTATAGGGCATTTCAAACATTTTCAGCAAACTAATGAATACTAGATGGTTGCTTCTATTGTCACTAGACAAAGGGGAAATAAAAGAATGAGCTCAGGGATTCCAATTCCCAACTCAAGTATCACATAAATGACCTGAAAACTCCTTTGTGTGCCCTCAAGTAAACCCTTAGCCCAGGTAGCCCCTCAGCTGAGATTGCTGAAAATCAAACTCAGAATCTCATCCTGTGGCTAGCTGAATTATAATGCAAGTTGAACTATTTGGAGTTTTGATGAAGCATATTTCTCATTTGGGTGTGTTGCTCCAGCTCATGTAACAAGTGACCTGAAAGGCTGCTGGTGTTGAGAACAAGAGAAGGCCGTGCAGCAGGTCCAGGTGTCCGTGCATGCTGCTCTGCCACAGGGACCATGTGACCCAGCAGATCCAATGTTGCTCAAAGCATCAGTGGCAGATAAGTTTGGAGCCTTTGGCAGGCCCCTATAGGTGAGTCGCAGCACAGGCCCTTAAGATTTTGGTGCACAGCCCTGCCATCCTCAGCAGATAACTATTTTCCTTTTGAGAAACATCTGCTCATCTGCCACTAGGCTGAACGCTTAACTGGGGATCACCAAGTTCCCATGTGACCTGAGCTGACCAACACGAACTGAGTTTTATCTGACCCACGAAGCATGAGGTGGGCATGCATGGCAGCGCTCCATCATCAGAGGAAAGGGGTCTGTGTGTGAACAGGCCCCAGCAGGCCCTGAAGGCATAAGTCGGCTGCATAAACGGCCCAAATGCCCATGGTCCCTACCCCTAGTACACTGCTTTCTCTCTCCCAGCCTGCACCAATGGCCTCATGGGGAGTTCTCTAGGATCAGATGACAGAGGGAGAGAAGGCTCAGGCCTTCTCTTGGCCCTTACAGATGATTCTGTGTGATACCCAGGTACCACCTGAAAGCAGACAGCTGCAGCATGACAGCCCCCTTCTAGGACATCCCTAAAGGACAAAGGTGAAGAGTAACCCTCCCCATGGGCAGAGCTTGGGGCAGTGTACCTGATTGTGCAGTTTGCTTGGAAGGAGAAATGGCCAGACGTGAGATTATATACCAATTCATGGGCTGTGGCCAATAATTTGGCTGGCTGGTTAGGGACTTGCAGGGAACATGATAGGTAGATGTGTGACAGATAAGCCTGGGGAAGAGGTATGTGGATAGACCTCACTGAAGGGGCAGAAAATGTGATGATATGTGTGTCTACGTGAATGCTCACTGAAGGGTGACCTCAGCAGAGCAGGACGTTAATAACAGGTAAATAAGATGACCCATTCTGTAGATGTCAGTCTCTTTCCCCAGCCACCCCTGTCATCACCCCAGGGTCTCAGAAACAAAGTGGCCATGGTGGCAGGGATGAGGTTATGCATGGGCTCAGGATTGTGGACTCACACTCACCAAAACCGAACTCTCTACAGCCACCACTGTGTCCAGTCTACCAGCAGCAGAGACCAACACTGAGTCCCCAGTATGACACCATCTCCCAGAGTGATCAGCCAGCCACTTAGTGACAGGTTGATTACCTACGACCTTTTCCACCATGGAACGGGCAGTATTTGTTCTAAGTGGAATACACACTTTGCATATGGATTTGCCCTCCCTCAGTACAGTGCTTCTGCTGAAACTACCACCTGTGGGTTTACGGAACGCCTTCTACACTGTCATGGTATCCACACAGCATTTCTTCTGGTTAAGGAACTCACATCACAGCAAAAGAAATGCCGCGATGGCCCAATGTTCATGGAATTCACTGGCCTTCCAGGCTCCCACTGTCCTGAGGCAGCTGGCTTGACAGATGGTGGAATAATGGCCTTTGAAGGACTCAGTGACAGTGCAGCTCGGTGGCAGTGCCTTTCAAGGCTGGGGCAAGGCTCTCAGAAGGCTGGATATGCTCGGAATCAGTGTCCAATACATGGTGCTATTCCTCCCATAGCCAAGACTCCTAGCATAGCACTACTCGCCATCACCCCTAGTGACCCACTAGCAAAAGTTTTGCTCCTTGTCCCCACCACCTTATGCTCTGCTGGCCTAGAGGTCTTAGTTCCAGAGAGAGGAATGCTGCCCCCAAGAGACACAGGGATGATCCATTGCCCTGGAAGTTTAGGCTGCCACCTGATGGCGCCAAGCTCTTCATGCCTCTGGATCAACAGGTAAAGAAGGAGTTAACTACGCTGGTGGGGGTGGCTGGTCCAGACCACCAAGGAGAAACTGCCCTGCTGCTTCACAATGGACTGGGAAAGAGCATGTCTGGGGTATAGGAGGGCCCTCGTGGCATGCCCTGTGATTAAGATCAATGGAAAAGCACAACAGCCCAATCTAGGCAGGATTAATAATGGTCCAGAACCTTTGGGAATGAAGGTTCCCCACCAGGTTAAAAACCACAACCAGCAGAGGCTTCCTGAAGGCAAAGGGAATACAGACTGGGGAGTGGAAGAAGGTAGTTATAGGACCATGTGACCAGCTACAGAAACCAGGATTGCAATTGTCATGAATATTTCCTCCGTATTTGCTGAGAGAGAGAGAGAGTGTTTAAAGTTTTGGAAGAAAACATAGGAAGAAATCTTCATTATTTGAGGTTAGGGAAATTGTTCTTAGACATGATGCCAAATGCATGTAAAAGCAAAAATCCATCAATTAGACTTGATCAAAATAAAAAATATAACTTTGCAAAAGACACTATTAAAAGATGCTGAAAAGACAGCTATAGGCTGGGAGAGAATATCTACAAACCACATATCCAACAAAGAAAGTAGTCCAACATATATAAAGAACTCTCAAAATCAACAGTTAGAAAACCATCCAAACAAAAGTGGGTAAAAGACTTGGACCCTCACCGAAGAGGACGCTGTATGTGGAAGACAGCAAGCCTGTGAGAGACCATCAACACTAGTCATTAGGGAAATGCAAATCAAAACCATAGTGAGGTGCCACTGGAAAGCACTCTGACAGTTGTATTAAACCACATGGCCCAGCAGTCCCACAACGATTTTCCCTGGAGTAAGGAAAAATTGTGTTCACATGAAAACCTCTGCACAAATGTTTACAGCAACTCTATCCATAATCGCCTAAATCTGGACACAACCGCACATCCTCCCATGAAGAGGTAACTACCTGTGTCTCCCTGTGCAGGCAAACACCATTCCACAATTGAAAGGAACACGCCACTGACACACAGAGCATTGGGGTGGACCTGAAAAACATGATGCTTAGTGAAAGCAGCCAGTTACAAAGATCCCATGCTGTGTGTCTCCACTCACGCAACCTTCCCGAGACAACGGTGTGACAGGGATGGAAGGCGCATCAGCAGTCAGCAGGGTTGGGTGGGGAGGGCTGGACTCCAGCAAGAGGGGTGCAGCTCCTTGGCATCCTGACTGTGGAAACTTGTACGTGTGAAAATTCTCAGACCTAAACACTTCTTTTAAATGGGACCAGATGGGGAAATAAAACTATCATTTTTTGGTCATCTGTTTCGTATCAGTCACCACAGATACAATTGTGACCCTTGAACAACACAAGTCTGAACTACATGGATCCACCTACATACAGATTTTTTCTTAAAAAAATTTTTTTAAAATTAAATCTTCTTAAATAGACACGGGGTTGGCCAGGCGTGATGGCTCACGCCTGTAATCCCAGCACTTTGGGAGGCCGAGATGGGCAGATCACAAGGTCAGGAGATTGAGAACATCTTGGCCAACATGGTGAAACCTCACCTCTACTAAAAATACAAAAAAAAAAAAAAAAAAAAAAAAAAGCTGGGAGTGGTGGCACGTGCCTGTGGTCCCAGCTACTCAGAAGTCTGAGGCAGGAGAATCACTTGAACCCGGGAGGTGGAGGTTGCAGTGAGCCGAGATCATGCCACTGCACTCCAGTCTGAGCAACAAGAGTGAAACTCTGTCTCAAAAAAAAAAAAAAAAAAAAGAGACACGGGGTCTCGCTATGTTGCTTAGGCTGGTCTCGAACTCCAGGACTCAAGTAACCCTCCCAACCTTGGCCTCCCAAATTGCTGGGATCACAGGCAGGAACCACCACACCTGGCCCAGTTTTTTTTTTCAGTAAATATATTGCAAAAATGTATTGGAAAACTTCACATCAGCCATGCCAGCAGACGTGAAACCTTGCTCTTTTGGCCAAATACCTTTTTACCTGGTCTTGGAAATGCAGCTTTTGGACAGATGTAGTAGCTCATGCTTGTAATCCCAGCACTTTGGGAGGCTGAGGCAGGAGGATCACTTGAGCCTAGGAGATGGAGGTTGCAGTAAGCATTGCAACCATTTGAAGAAACTTGCAGATGAACCTTGTAGCCTAGAAATATTGAAAAAGTTAAGAAAAAGGTGTGTCATGAATGCATAAAATACTAGCATATTTTTATCACTTACCACCATAAAACATACATAAATCGATTATAAACAGTTAAAATTTATCAAAAGTTATGCACACAAACACAGTACATGGTGCCATTCAGTCACGAGAAATGTAAACAAATGTAAAGATGCAGTATTAAGTCATAATTGCATAAATTAATGGGAGCCCACTGTACTACTGTAGTAATTCTGTCGCCCCTCCTGCTACTATTGCAGTGAGCTCAGGTGTCGAGTGTCCACTTAAAATGCCATGTGACACTAGCCATCTCCATGTGAGCACTTGTCTCTCCTGTAGATTGTGTATCACAGTGAAAAGTAATCTCTCGTGGTTCTCATGTATTTTTCATGTTTAGTGCAATACCATAAATCTGAAGAAGACAACGAGATGCGTACGAAGTGCCACTAGTGATTCTGGAAGTGCTGCCAAAAAGCAGAGAAAAGTCTTGACAGTACAAGAAAAAGGTGGATTGATTGATATGTACTGTAGACTGAGGTCTGCAGCTGCAGTTGCCCACCATTTCAAGAAAAATTAATCCAGTGTAAGAACCATTGTAAAAAAAGAAAAGGAAATTCACAGTGTCATCACTGCAGCCATGCTAGCAGACATGAAACTTTGCTCTTTTTGCCAAATACCTTTTTGTCTAGTCTTGAAAATGTAGCTTTTGGCTGAATGTAGTGGCTCATGCCTTTAATCCCAGCACTTTGGGAGACCGAGGCAGGAGAATCACTTGAGCCCAGGAGGTGGAGGCTGAAGTAAGCCAAGATCACACAACTGCACTCCAGCCTGGAAGCGAGGCTCTGTAGGGGGGGAAAAAAAAAGAAGAAGAAGAAAGAAGGAAGGAAGGAAGGACAGAGAAATAGAGAAAATGCAGCTTTTATGTGGGTGCAGGATATCTATAAGAAAAGCATATCTACAGACTCTAATATGATTCAAGAAAAACTGATGTCATTATACGACAACTTAAAACGAAAGACTGGTGGAGGATGGTGACTTAAAATTATGAGATTTACAAATTTGGAGAGGCTAAAGTACAGTGGCACAATCATGACTAACTGCAGCCTCAACCTCCCGGGCTCAAGCAATCCCCCACCTCAGCCTCCCAAGTAGCTGGAACTACAGGTGTGTGCCACCATGCCTGGCTAATTTTCAAACTTGTTTTTGTAGAGACAGGGGTCCCACTATCTTGCCCAGCTGGTCTCGAACTCTTGAGCTCAAGCAATCCTCCCACCTCAACCTTCTAAAGTGCTGAGATTACAGGCATGAGCCACTGTGCCAGGCCAAGAGCCTTATTTTCTTTCTTTCTTTTCTTTCTTTCTTTCTTTCTTTCTTTCTTTCTTTCTTTCTTTCTTTCTTTCTTTCTTTCTTTCTCTCTCTCTCTCTTTTTTTTTTTGTCTGACAGAGTCTAGCTCTATCATCCAGGCTGGAGTGCAGTGGTGCAATCTCAGTTCACTGCAACCTCTGCCTCGCAGGTTCAAGCAATTCTCCTGCCTCAGCCACCCATTTAGCTGGGAAGACAGGCACATGCCACTACACCTGGCTAATTTTTGTATTTTTTTCTAGGTAGAGATGGGGTTTCACCATGTTGGCCAGGCTGGGCTCGAACTCCTGGTCTCAAGTGATCCACCCAACTCAGCCTCCCAAAGTGCTGGGATTATAGGCATGAGCCACTGGGCCAGCCCAAAAGCGTTATTTCTTAGAAAGGTTGCAGCCTGCAGCCTGGCCGTCTTGACAGGCTGGGAAGTCTAGCCTCCAGCAAAGACCAAAAGTAGGCACTTCCAGGGACAGAAAGGTGAGACAGGAAGTTATGCTGAAAGGGTTGGCTAAATGTACATATTCAACAGGTTATAGAAGGCTCTATGAATATTCATGAAGGGGATGAGACACACCTATTTCACACATTACAGACGTCCCATGTTCATTTCAGAGTGGAGGCAACATTTAAATGCATTAAAATTGGGCCCTAGATGTCAAAAGGTGAAGCAGAAGGTTCGAAGGCTCTCAGTGCCCAGCCTTCCTACTGGAGAAAACTGTGTCCAGATTTACAATAGGGCAAATCAAGGAAATCATGAAAGAGAGTGTGCCTGTGGCAAAAAAGGTGGGGAACGTAGGCTTTCAGGATATGGATCTTGGAGAAATTCAAGAGTGAACAGACATCACACCAGAGGAATTAACAGAAGACCACTTGATGGAGATGAGTGCTTTCGAATCAGTGCCAGATGATGAAGAAGTGGATGTAGACGCAGTACCAGAAAATAAGTTGACATTCGACAATCTGGCAGAGGGGTTCCGATTATTCAAGACTGCTTGTGACTTCTTTTACCATATGGACCTTTCTATGGTACGGGCACCAAAACTAAAGCAAATGGTGGAAGGAGGATTGGTATCATAAAGAAACATATTTAGAGAAATGAAAAAGCAAAAATGTCAGACAGAAATAACGATGAATTTCTCAGCATGTGTGCGTCTCCCGCCTTCCTTCCCATCTCCCCCACCTTTTCTGCCTCTGCCATTCCTGAGATGGCAGGACCAACCTCTTCTCTTCTTCAGCCTACTCAATGTGAAGATGATATGGATGAAAACCTTTATGATGATCCACTTCTATTTAGTGATAGTGAATACATTCTCTTCCTTATGATTTTATTAGTACTTTTTCTCTTCTGTAGCTTACTTCATTGTAAGAATACAGTATACAATACAAATCACATACAAAATATGTGTTGAGTGTTTATGCTATTGGTAAGGCTTCTGGCCAACAGTAGGCTATTAACAAAAGTTGTGGTGAGTTGAAAGTTATATGTGGATTTTTTTTTTTTTTTTTTGAGATGGAGTCTTACTCTGTCCCTCAGGCTGGAGTGCAGTGGTGAGATCTCGGCTCACTGCAACCTCCATCTTCTGGGTACAAGCAATTCTTCTGCCTCAGCCTCCTGAGTAGCTGGGATTACAGGTGCGCACCACCACGCCTGACTAATTTTTGTATTTTTAGTAGAGACGGGGTTTCACCATGTTGATCAGGCTGGTCTCAAACTCCCGAACTCATGATCTGCCCGCCTCAGCCTCCCAAAGTGCTGGGATTACAGGCGTGAGCCACCACACCCGGCCTATATGTGGATTTTTGACTGTGTGGGAAGGTCAGCACCCCATCCCCTTCATGGGAACTGTAGTCTCATTAAATCCTCACATGCTGCAAGATTGGTTTATTATCCCCATCTTACAGATAAGAAACTTAAAACCCAAGAGATTTTGTACATTGCCCAGAGTCACATCACTGGTGAGTGGCAGAAACTGGAGCCCCCACCCAGACCATCCCTGACCTGAGCACAGTTTGCCAAGTGTGCCTGCAGCAGTCAGAGACACTGGGAGATGGTGACTGCCCTCCATATTGAGGACACTTATATATCTGGCTTCTGTGAAACAGCCTTGCTTAGCTCTACCGCTCAGTTTTGGTCAAATGAACCACAGCAGGATCATGTGGACTTCCTGAGCACTGGTTTGCATGTATGAGTTGGACTTGGTGATCTCTTTGAGGTATGTGGAGATACTAAGCTAGTGGAAAAAGTGCTGAACAGACTGGGACCAGTGGCTCACGCCTGTAATCCCAGCCCTTTGGGAGGCCAAGGCAGGAGGATCTCTTGAGGCCAGCCTGGGCAACATAGTGAGACCTTGTCTCTACAAAAAAAAAATGAAAAAATTTTAAAATGCTGAACAAAAACCCACCTCTGTTCAATCTTGGCTCCTCCCTGGATAACGCACCCACTCCCAAGTGTAGGTGTTGGTAACTCTTGGGAGTACATCTTAAGCCCAGGTAGCACATCAACCAGAGTTCCAGACAGTTCCCCAGCTGCCGCCTCAGATGTCTCTACCTGGCTGTCCCACAGGTGCCCATCACTCCACCTGGCATCCCAGCCAGACGCCTGGGGGCCCTGGGGTACTCCCTGAAAACCCCTTGTTCCTCACAACCCCCAGACCCACTACCCCTCCAATGTTACCTCTCAGAGCTCTAGCACCCACCACTTCTCCCTCTCTGTGCCTCCTTCCCCTGAACCTCCTGCAAACTATCTCCACCCAGTAGCAAAGGGGCTTTTTGAAAAATGGAAATCTGACCATGCTGTCCCAGCTAAATGTTCTCCCAGGGCTTCTTGGTGTCTTGGGATGAAGACAGCCTCTTAAGGCGGCCTCATCCCCTGCCTCTCTATTTTCCCCTCCAGCTCCTAGGACTCTCTGCTGCTGTCCTGGCTCCAGCTACGCTGGCTTGCAGGCGTCATGCTGCCCTGTGTCACAGGCCTTTCCACATAACATTCCTGTGCTTGACACACTCTTCTGCTTCCCCAACTCCCAGCCTTTGCCAAGTTAACCAACTTCTGGTCATGGCTCAACCGTCACTTGCTTCCCTAAGGAAGCCTTCTCCAACTTCCTACACCATGTCTAGACCTGTGCCGTCCTCTACGGGACCACTGCCACATGGGGCCATTGAGCCCTTGAAATGTGTAACTGGTGCCGAGAACTGGAAATTTTTAATTTTAATTAATTTGAATTTCAAACAAGTGACTAGGTTCAGTTACATTTGAAACAAGGGGATATACATCTATTTTTTCAACTGTGAATACTGTGAAATCTAAATATAGATTATTTCCCACAAAATTTAGATCTGAATTGAGAGGTGCTATAAGAGTACAACACACTGGGCCGGGCACGGTGGCTCATGCCTGTGGTCCCAGCACTTTGGGAGGTCGAGGTGGGCGGATCACCTGAGGTCGGGGGTTTGAGACCAGCCTGGCCAACATGACGAAACCCTGTCTCTACTAAAAATACAAAAAAATTAGCCGGGCGTGGTCACGGGCGCCTGTAATCCCAGCTACTCCGGAGGCTGAGGCAGGAAAATTGCTTGAACCTGGGAGGCTGAGGTTTCAGTGAGCTGAGATCGTGCCATTGCACTCCAGCCCAGACAACAAGAGCGAAACTCTGTCTCAAAAAACAAAACAAAACAAAACAAAATGCCACACCAAATTTCAAAGACTTAGCACAAAACAGGAATGTCAAGTAGTTCAATAATCATTTTTATGCTGATTCCATGTTGTGATGGTATTTTAGGTACACTGGCTTTATTTATTAATGGACAGGGTCTCGCTCTGTCGCCCAGGCTGGAGACCTACTGAACTCAGGTCATCCTCCTGCCTCAGCCTCCCGAGTTGCTGGGACCACAGGTGCGCGCCACCACTCTCGGCTTTTTTTTTTTTTTTTTTTTTTGGTAGAGATAGGGTCTTGTCATGTTGCCCAGGGTGCTCTGGAACTCCTGGGCTCAATCGGATCTTCCTGCCTCGGCCTCCCAAGTAGCTGGGATTACAGGTGTGAGCCACTGTGCCCAGCCAGTATACTGGCTTTAAATGATAAAAATATTCTGAACATTCACCTTCCGGTGTTGGCGCGTGGGGCGTGGCGCGGAGTGACCAGCCCTGCCCGGGCTCCTTTCAGCGGCAGGTGAAGTAGCTGCAGCGCGTTCTTTAACTTTCCCAGAACGACCGACAGTTTGTAAAGCGCGCGATCTCGTGCATGCCCCGGCCCGCCCAGCAGCCGGGGGTGCAGGGCCACGTCCAGCCCGGGACGCTGCAGGGGCTTCGCTCCGGGGTCCCACCTCCTGTGCGTCCCCAGGCGCGGCGCGACAGTCCCGGGTCCTGCACGCCGTGGGGAGCCGCGCTGGGGG
Source organism: Pan troglodytes (assembly GCF_028858775.2). Taxonomy (NCBI): domain Eukaryota; kingdom Metazoa; phylum Chordata; class Mammalia; order Primates; family Hominidae; genus Pan; species Pan troglodytes. The sequence continues at coordinate 55,593,966 of NC_072406.2, read as the reverse complement.
CGCCTCGGAAGGACGCGGTTCTCCAGCCCTTTCCGTGCCTAAACAGGACCGAGGCTGAGTTTCTTCGCGTCGGTGGAAACTAAAGCCGGGTCGGGGACGGGGCGCGGGCCATGGGTGCGGTTCCAGCGGCGGGCGCGGGTCCGAGGGAGGTTGGGGGTGGGGGCCTCAGGCACAGCAGGGGGTAGAGGGCGCAGCGCTGGGAGAGCGGATCCCAGGGGCCCTCACAGCACTAGGTGATGGAGGTGTGCAGCAGCGCCACGAAGCGTTCCACAGGGCACACATGCAGCAAAACAGCACGCTGTGAGCAGTAAAGATATGCAAGTTTGTCAATTACACCTTCATAAAGCTGGGGGAAACAGAAGAAAAGGAACCATAACAACAAAAAATAAAGCCGAGAAACATTTAAGAGACTTATTAGTTTGTTTTAAAATAACAGAAGCAAGCCCATTACATGGTAACATAAGTCGCATATTTTCTTGAGAAATGTTTTCCAAAGCAAAAAAAAAAAAAAAAAAAAAAAAAAAAAAAAAAAAAAAAAATTGTGGGAAAGTGGCGGTGCTTCAGTTGTGCGAGCTGTCACGTCCTAACACAGCCGCATCCTCAGCCCGCTGCCTCCCCGCAAGACGCTCCCACTTCCAGTGAAAAGAGGTCAATAACGTCTCCTTATTGTCATGAAACATTCTTGACCTCACCCAGCCGCCGACAGGGTCGTCAAAATCCCAGGGGTCCCTGGACAGCACAACTGAGTGCCACTGGTTTATTGGAGAAAAGTGTGGAGGAGTACTGGGGAGTTCGGAGAGGGTCCAGGGAAGGCCGCACCGACCAGTGGTCTCAGGGCCAGCCTCAGAAGGAGCAGCGAGGAGGTGGAGGCCGGGAGGGGGCGGAGGAGCTGCCGCATTCCAGGCAGAGGGAACTGCATGTGTTGAGGACCCCAGGCAAGTGCACCGAGGAATGAAAGGCCACTGTGGCCAGAGCTGGAGGCAGCAGAAGAGAGGCCCTAGAGGAGGGCAGGGGCCAGAGCAGCAGCGAGGACAAGGGCTGCGGCCTAGAAGCAAAGGGAAGCCATGGAAGGAGCCTCGGAAAGTGACATCAAATTTGCATGTTTAAAAGCCACCCTCAAGAAGTGCCGTCAATCATTAGAGACAGGTATCAGCCAAATAATCGCATAAATACTTTTAAAAAACTAAACAATAATTTGGTTATTTCTTGGCTATGACACTAAAAGCACAGGCAACAAAAGAAAAAATAAATTGGACTTCAAAATTAAAAAACCTTTGCCCATCAAAGGACACTATCAGAGTGAAAAGACACCCCAAAGAATGAGAGAAAATATTTGTGAATGGTTTATCTGATAAGGGTTGAAGATCCAGAATATAAAAAGAACTCCTACAATTCAACAACAACAAAAAATCTGATTCAAAGGACTTGAATAGACATTTCTCCAAAGAAGGTCTATAGATGGCCAATAAGCACACAGAAAGATGCTCAACATCACTAGTCATTCCCAACATACAGATCACAACGAGATGCAACTTCACACTAGGATGCCTGTTTTTTAAGAAACCAATCAACCAACCAACAAAAAAACAGAGTAATGAGGGTGGTCTAGGCTGTGGAGAAATTGAAACCCTCGTACATATTGCTAGAAGGAATGTAAGGAATCCACAGCAGCTGTGGATACAGTGTGGCAGTTCCTCACACAATTAAACACAGAATGACATTTGACCCAGCAATTCCACTTTTACACACAGAACTGAAAGCAGAGACTCACACAGATATTTACACACCAATGTTCAAGCAACATTATTCCCAACAGCCCACACATCCATCAGCAGATGAATGGATAAGCAACGTGTGGTAAAGACATTCACTGGGAATATTATTCAGCCTTAAAAGGGAAGGAAATTCTGACACATGCTGCAACTAGACACACCTTGAAGACAGTATGCTAAGTGAAATAAACAAGACACAAAAAGACAAATATTGTATGATTCCATTTGCAAAAGTATCTAGAGTAGTCATTCAGAGACAGAAAACAAAATGGTGGTTGCAGGGGCTGGGGGAAGGAGGGAATGAGGAGATGTAGTTTAATGGGTACAAAGTTTCAGTTTGGGATGATGGAAAGGCTCTGAAGATGGCTGCAACAGCACTGTGAAGGTAATTAATGCCACTGACTCATACAATTAAAAATTGATAAAATAAGTTTTATTATGCATATTTTATCACAAAACAAAAATTGGAAAAAACCAAAACACAGAAAAAAACAAGCCCACCCCTCCCCTCAAAAAAATTTACAGGACAGGCCACCTGGTCTAAATGTATGACACATCCTTCTCTCTCTACATGCCAGTTGGCAACCTTATTTTAGAATGTCCAAACTTTGCTTAAGAAAAGACTTAAAAGATTCCTCCAAATACCCATCCAACCAAAGTTTATCTGATTTTCGATAAGGTACCATCCCCAAATATGAAATGCTAAGTCTCATAATAAAACGCCTTTGGCATTTAAATGTCCAACATCTCAACCTTTTGTCTTGTTAAAGGATTATAAAAATGTACAATACTTTAAAACCATGAAATAAACTAGGTAAAACTAAGGAGACACAATACAATGTCCTTGCTGAAGACTCTGAATAATGGCTTTAAGAAATACCTGAGTCTGGCAAAATACTAGATACTAGAAGTCGGTACCAAGGGCAATTAAATCGATGCTCTTTTCCCATCAGCGGGGTAAGCTCTGGAGCCTCCAGAGAGCTGAATCAGACCCGGTGGCTTTCCTCTTTGCTCAAACATTTATTTCTGAAATGGCGGGCATGTCACCAAATGATAATACTTAAAGCAAGTTCACAGGTTTTGTTAAAAAAAGAAAACAATCTAGTACATCCACAAATAGGAAACCAAACACACCTGAACACATCTATGATTAAATAAGAATATTTAATGGCATGGAATGATATGTACACTGTAGGTTCAATATGTTTTCAAAACATACCCAGCACCTATGGCTGCCTGTGCCTAGTAAATAGAAAGGTATAACAGAATAATTTTTACAATTTACAAAGTTTAATACAATTGAGAAAGGTTTCTATAAACATTGTTAAAATATTTCAGAGGGCAAATGCTTACTTTGCATAGCAATGCTTCAGTTACCTGGAATGCCCTCCCTTCTTTCTTCCAAGCAATTTTATGCAGCACGAAGCTCAGTGGCTCTACTCCAAGTGCCAACAAGGTGAACAACCCAGTTCCTGCTCTCATGGAACTCACATTCTGGTGGAATTTGTTTTTGCAACATACTTGCTGACAATATCAAATTAATAAGCCATTAGTATTGAAAAGTAATTTACACACTCTCCAGTCTGGTCCTTATTTTGATATATGTCTTCCTATGAGATGGATGCAAACTCACAGCAAAAACTATGTGTATACATACAGCCACATGCCGCATGATGTTCAGTCAAGGACGGACCACGTATATGGCAGTGGTTCCACAATACTGTATTTTTGCTATGCCTTTTCTATGTTTCGATACACAAATGTTTACCACTGTGTTACAACTGCCTACAGTAGTTAGTACAGTCACATGCTGCCCAGGTTTGTAGCCTAGGAGCAACAGGCCATACCATAGAGCCCAGGTGCACAGTAGGCTGTACCATCTAGGTTTGTGTGTCACTCTATGATGTTTACACAATGACAAAATTGCCTAATGATACATTTCTCAGAATATATCCCCATCCTTAACTGATGCGTGACTGTATTTTACTAACCTGGCCAGGTGGAACATTCACCAATAAAAATTCTACATGGAAAATGCTATTTATTGTTTCTTTCAGACATTAGAGATTCCTTAACTTTAGTTTTAAATAATCTTAATATGCAAACTTTTTATTTCCCTTGTTCTCCAAATATGATAAACCAAGATTTTAAATATTAACAGGTATGAGTTCTGCCTACATACATTGTCTTTGGAAAAGGCCATTATCTGCAACTGTAATTAAACATTCTTTTATTTCCCCCATTGCTAAAGGATTTCACTCTTCTGGCTAAAATATAAAACTATACAATTATAAATACTTATTTGCAATGCTTCTCTTTGAACAAATTTGCTTGTTGTATAAGCTGATCACCTTGTAAGCTACTTAAAACATGGTATGACTTAGAGTGCCTTGTATATTTTAGTTGAATTATAGTTTTGCATTTTAAAATATATCAATTATGCTATATAACAAATTAGTTTTAAATTATAATTGTTATGGGCTTACTATGTGTCAGTCCCCAGGCCTATCAGCATACTGGATGATGAAATTCATAATAGCTCTTGAGGAACAGAGGAAAATGTACACCCAGAGTTGCCCAGAGAGGTCTGGGAGTGTTCCAATTGTCACTTCCCAGGTGGACCTAGCCCTGACAGGATCCTCACATCCTCTTCCCTTCTTATGGAGATACAAAGCTGAGCACCTGCCTACGGACAACTTTAGGCTTTTAGAGAGCCTCTCAGACTAGGCCAACTGCTCATAATCCTGCCGACCCTCTTTGGCCCCTATGATGTTGTAAAGGCAATGTGGCACTCATATCAGCAGCACACATACTATAACTGGCACAACACAGAGGTCAGCATGGGACCCATGCACAGATGACACACAAATTCATGAAGTGTTCTACATACATATATATATAATTTTTTTTTTTGAAACAGGGTCTTGCCCTGTCGCCCAGGCTGGAGTGCAGTGGTGCTATCATGGTTCACTGCAGCCTCAACCTCCCGAGCTCAAGTGATCCTCCTACCTCAGCCTCCCAAGCAGCTGGAACTACAGGTGTGCACCCACCACACCTGGCGAATTTTTTATTTTTTGTAGCGATGAGGTTTTGCCATGTTGCCCAAGTTGGTCTCAAATTCCTGAGCTCAAGTGATCCTCCTGCCTTAGCATCCCAAAGTGCTGGGATTACAGGCGTGAGTCACTGTGCCCAGCTGCGTTCCATATTTCTACACACCCATGCATACATGGAGGAGTATACGTTGGGGAAAGTAAAGCTGGGGAAATGTGAATAAAATCAGTGGGCTGTATTGATGTCAACATCCTGATTGTTACATGTGTGAAACATTACCACTGAGAGAAATCGGGCAAAATATACAACTATATGTGAATCTATGATTACATCATATAGGATTAGATTCCCCATAACTATATCAACATACAATCATAAAATACATACATCGCCTATGTAATAGTATGATTACTTCAATATAATGTTTAATTTTAAAAAAGGCAATGTAGCTAGGCAGGTATAACGCATGAGCATAATACGGGAAGCCTATCTCACTGATACATACGATTTCCTTGGTCTCTGCACCTGAGACAATAATCTCCTAAGTCTAAAGCTTTAAAAAAGTACTTACTGTTACCTTGTCACTATACTAATGTGCAGAACATATGAAATAAGATAGAAAATGTCCACAAGGGCCAGTGATCAAAGGAGCCCATAGATCCTGGGTGCACAGTAGGCTGTACCATCTAGGTTTGTGTGTCACTCAAACAAAAAACACAACAAAAACACTACACACTATTCTCTAAAATCCTCCATGGGAGCTCAGGGTTCAAGTGAATATTTCTTTCTCTTCTGGAAGACTCCTCATGAAGGTGGTAGTATAAATAATTATCCACAAAGAATTGTCAGGCATTCATCCCTAATGAAAACTACTAAGCCAAAAGTAACAAAAAAATATTTTAATGATATTTCTGTAGGACAAAATAATTAAACTGAGGCAGGCAGAGGAAAGTAAGAGAATCCACATAACCACAGCTTACATCACTTTAAATCTCGACAGCCCCAAGTGATGACAATGAACCCAGTCCCAGCAGCCCAGGCTTCTCCTTTCCTCCTCTTGCAGGCACAGTTTGGGTAGAGACATCTCTTGAGCTCTTTCCCACTGACTTGTCATTCACAGGCATTCAAACTGTGATGTTTGAAACTGTCCACCTCCGCAGATCCAGGGACAGTCCCTCCAGTCCAAAGGCTCACTGCAATTGGCCCTCAGCCCCCTTCAAACTGGACTTCTGGTTTCTTCTTTCCTTCTGCCCCTGAATTCGGAAGAGCTTCTTCCTGAGGTCCTTCTGCCGCTTCAGCTTCTCCTCCTCCTCCTTCTGCTTGGCTCTGAAGTGCTCTTTATTGTGCAGGTGCCGCTGCTCCTTGGCCTTCTTCATCTTCTGACTATGCACCGTACTCAGAGCATCCAGCAGTGCAAGGATCTGACAAGGACAAAAGCCGGCGAGTATCAGAATGCTCTCAGCCACCACACACTCGCATCCTAAGCACTAAGACTAGAGGCAACCCACGATCCAAGTGAATATTAACTGCATGAAAATGCATCCTGTGCTAGGAAGTCATTGTTGGCATGGAGACACAGGTGTGATCGCATTTTACCTTTACCACCTCTGTTCATCATTCTGTGGACACTGTGTGCAGCTAACCAAGACAGAAGGGTTCCCCAGCCATGTACCTGTTATCCCCCATGAAAAGCACAGGGCAGAGCAGGACCAGGCAAAGAAAGGGAAATGGACTCTGGCTCTTCCTCTGACTTTAGTTCCAGTGCCCTGAATAACTGAGACTACAGTAGAAACAGGAAGTGTGCTATTGAGAGTGTTCTTTTCCTATCTAAATGCAGCGTGCAGTACAGCATGGGCGACAGTACCTTTCTTTCATGAGGCTCGCGTATGACGGCCGGTCTCCGCCTGTCCTTTGGCACCTTGCCTGCCTTTGCTTGGGTCTTGGGCTTGTTCTTAAATGGCAGGGCCTTCTGCAAGGCTTTTGGAATGTGCAGTGAATTAAAATGTTTCTTTTGCCTCAGGATTGGCTGAAAAGAAAAATAAAGACTGTGACATATTCAAATTATGATCAATGTGCATTTAAAACTTCTGCATAAAATCTTCTCATTGGGTTGACTTTTCCACAAGATCAGTAACACCACAGTCTGCCGGCCCTGAGAAATCAGGACTCAATCATCTGCCAAATATGAACTGCCTCAGTGGACACCCACAATTCTCAGTAAACAGAGGAAGAGACAGCTTACACTTACAACTCTCCCCTCAAAACCCACTGTGCCCATTTCTATGGTATGGAACTATGGGGTCTCAACAGAACAGATGAATAGATCCCAGTTTCTTTTCATGGAAATTTCAGGCCTTGTCTTTGGGCCACTGAGGTGCTTATTTCCCAGACTAACAAAAATAATCTAGCTTTTTGTCTTGACTATCAACCACTCTGGATGTTTTTTGTTTGTTTGTTTTGTTTTTTTGAGATGGAGTCTTGCCTTGACGCCCAGGCTAGAGAGCAGTGCCGTGATCTCGGCTCATGCAACCTCCACCTCCTGGGTTCAAGCAATTCTCCTGTCTCAGCCTCCCAAGTATCTGGGACTACCGGCACACACCACCACGCCCGGCAAATTTTTGTATTTTCAGTAGAGATGGGGTTTCACCATGTTGGTCATGCTGGTCTTGAAATCTTGAACTCCTGACCTCAGGTGATCCACCTGCCTTGGCCTCCCAAAGTGCTAGGATTACAGGCATGAGCCACCACAACTGGCCCACTCTGGATTTAAGGACAGTTCTTCCTTCAATCAGCAGCCAAAGAGTCCCGATTCCTGATTCTAATTAAGAAGTTTAACTTGGTATTCTATTTCTGATGGAAGGATGGCTAAAAGAAGGGAGACTCAAACAACAGATGAAGGCAAAATACTCTGCACTGAATTTTCAAGGTAATCTTAAATTCTATATTTAATTGAGATGACCCAAATTCTTTTTTTTTTTGAGATGGAGTCTCGCTCTGTCGCCCAGGCTAGAGTGCAATGGCACGATCTCGGCTCACTGCAACCTCTGCCCCTGGGTTCACGCCATTCTCTTGCCTCAGCCTCCCGAGTAGCTGGGACTACAGGCGCCCGCCACCACGCCTGGCTAATTTTTTGTATTTTTAGTGGAGACGGAGATGACTCAAATTCTTAACTGCCTCATAAATACTGTTAATAAATTGAAAGTTTTGCCCTAGGCTTTTGTTAAAGTCAACTATATAGAACAAGTTTCTCCTATCTTGAAATGTATTATTAAAGACATCATCCCCAATAATATTCCATATTCTTTGTTTAGGAACCCCGATTGTTTTTGAATTCAAGAATTCAGAGAAATCTACTTGTTACAAAAGAGTAAAATGGATAATGGGCACCACATCCTGAAGTGTATTTTAATAAAAATTCATGTAAGATGGTTCAAAATTTCATTAACTACTTTATATAAAAAGAAATGCCTGGGAGACTTCTGTTTCTAGCAGAGTGGCAGACTGATGCCTTGAACAACCCTCTTATTACAAAACTGAACACTCCACATGAAAACAAATCTATTCAAATGCATTGTTAAGCTGTGAAGAGAATAACAACAGTTCTAAGAAACCAAAATCTAAATGAAAACACAAGTCCAGGCAGGCATTGAAAACCTAAAATAAAAAAAAAAAAACTGAAGAGGCCAATTGTCAGCAAGCACGTGGAACAGCAGGAACTCTTTAAGCTGCTGCTGGTGGTGGAGGCCAAGCCGCTGTGCTCCCAGAACATGACACAGAAGCCTCCACACTGAAGCAGAGCACAGGTGCCCTGGAGTCTCCACCCTACCCAGGGATCCTCCAGCAGAAGTGTGTGTGCCCCTCCGTACCTGCAAGTCCCATATCCAGACCTTAGTGTTAAGGGCCGTGGGATAACGGCCAAAAATAGGAAATCATTTTACCCATCAATGGATAAATGGTGACACAGTCATATACTGGAACTCAACAATGACAATAAATCAATGTCTGCCATAGACAAGAACATGGATGTGTTCCGTAATACTCAACCAAAGAAGCCAGGCTAAATAGAATGTGCTGTATTTTATAAAAGTCCAAACCAGGCAGAACAAATCTACGTCAGGAACTGGCAAAGTAGCTATTTTGTGGGTTGGGGAGGCAGTGCCTGGGAGAGGCCACAGGGCAAGGCTACTGCTTGGTCCAGGGCGTGGCAGCTGGTGTGCTACAGTTCATCTAGCTGCACACTTATGATTTGGGCACTCTTCTGTATGTACATTAACATTTCAATAAAAAGCTTATTAAAACATTAAAACTTTCAGAAAAATCCACATTGCTTTAATAGAAATTAGCACATTAATGTTTTAAAAATACATATATATGGTGGGGAAAAAAATAGTTCAAAAGAGTACTCAGTGAAAAGTTTAAGAGGGAGTGATGCCAGCAAGGGGCCGATCAATAGCCCCTTGCGCTCATCCCCTGACAAAGACAGCCAAAGCAGCAAACAACTATACTTTGATGAAAGTCACTAAAGGAGAGCCCCAGAGTGCATCAAGGAGTAGCAGAAATCCAGTAGAGCACAGAAAACTAGGATGGTCACATAAAGGAAAGAAGGAAACATCTGCCCCCTACCACCCATCCCCCAGAGGGATCAGCCTGAAGCAGAGGGGATGTCTCCCTGTGGGGATAAGGAAGCAAGAGGGGCCCAGCAGCCCCAGCACTCCCCTCAGAGAAGGAACTGACGTTGTGCCCCACCCCCATGGACCAGCTGCTGCTGCAACGTGCCCTCCTGGACCTGGAATCACTTCGGGAGCATGTCCCACCCAGGGTGAGCAGCCACCACACCCTTCTTCCATCCTCAGGCTTTGTTGCTCTATATCACCCCCACCTAGTGGCCCACCACCCCTGAGCTGCTGTTACACTGTCTCAGGCCATTTAGTGTGGCTGTAACAGAATACCTGAGACTCGGTAACTTATTTTATAAAAAAGGTTTATTTGGCTCACCCTGCTTGTGTCTGAAAAGTCCGAGATCAGGCAGCACATCTGGCGAGGGTCTTGTGCTGCTTCACCTCATGGGGAAAGTGGAAGGGGAAAGAGGTGTATGCAAGGGGCTCACATGGCAAGAGAGGAAACACGAGAGTCTAGGAAGCTGAACTCACTCTGGTAACAATCCACTCCTGGTAACTAATCCAGTCCCATGAAAAGGCATTAATCTATTCATAAAGGATCTGCCCTGTGACCCAAATACCTCCCACTAGGCCCCACCTACCACACCACCACATTTGGAATCAAATTTCAACATGAGTGCTGGTGGGAACAAACGATGTCCACATCACAGCATGCACCCCACCCTGCGAGGCCACGCTGCCGTGCCCCTCCCCTCCCAGCTGCCATTGCGCCCTGCCGCTTGGAGCCTGAGCTGACTTGGTGCCCTGCTTTCCAGGGAATCAGTGCCTTGGCCAGTCTGAGCAGTCACATCCCCCACTGCACAAGAGCTGAAGCACTGTCCTGCTTCACAGGGAATCAGTGTCTTGGCTGAGCTGAGCAGCCACACCTGCCAGGGATGAGCCAACATGGCACCCCCACATCCCAGGAAAATGGCATTGGTTGAACTGGGGTACCTTGCCCTTCAGGACAAACAACTGTAGAACCCTGCTTCCTTGGAACTGGACTAGCCCTGGAGAATCTGAGTTGCCCAGGCACCTGCCTCCCCAGGGAGAGAAGTAGTTGCTGCACTGGTCCCTGCCCCCGAGGGCCCAAGCCACAGTAGTGCTCCATCATTCCGGGGTCCTTGCTGATGCTGCACCTGGCCTCGTAGAGACTGAGATGCTGCTGTGTCCCACCACTGTAGGGTCCAGAGTCACTATAATGTCACTCCCATGTCCAGAGTCACTCCCATCCCCTGGGAGTTTACTTCTTAAACTCTTCGCAAAAATAGAGCAAGAGGAAATAATTCCAAACACATTTAACCAGGCCAGTATCACCTTAATACCTAAGCCAAACCAAAACACACACACACACATACACACACACACACACACACACACACACACACAACAAACAAACAAAAACTACAGGTCAACTTCTCCAATAAATTAAGCACTGATGCAAACATCCTAAAAAAATTTTAGCAAATAGAATTCAACAACACATCAAAAACTTTATACATCGTGTTTAAGTGGGATTTATCCCTGGCATGCAAGGCTGGTTTAACATATGTAAATCAATCAATGTGATATATCACATTAACAAAATGAAAGATAAAACGACATGTTCACCTCAATTGATGCAGAAAAAGCATTTAACAAAGTTTAGCAACCTTTCTTGATAAAACCTCTTAACAGTTTATGTATAGAAGGAAAGTTCCTCAACGTAATAAAGCCCATTTATGAAAAACCCACAGTCTACATCATAGTTAGTGGGGAACAACTAAAAGCTTTTCCACTAAGATTGAGTACAAGATAGGGATGGCCAGCTTCACCACTTTTATTCAATAGAGTACTTGCAAGAGCAATCAGATGAGAAAAAAAAGGCAACTAAATTAAAGAAGTAAAATTATCTCTATTTGCAGATGACAAGATCCTTTACATAAAAAACTCCAAAGATTCCACAAAAAAGTGTGAGAACTACTAAATCAATTCAGTTAAGCTGCAAGGTATAAACTCAATATATAAAAATCAGTTGCATTTCTGTATGCAAATAACCTAGGTGACAAATCAAGAAAGTAATCTCATTTACAATAGCAGCAAAGAAAAACAAAAACTTAGGAATAAACTTAACCGAGAAGGTGAGAGATGTGTACACTTGAAAACCATAAAACATTGATGAAAGAAATTTAGACATGAACAAATGGAAAGACATCCTATGTTTATGGATCAGAAGAATTAATATTGTTAAAACGTTCACGCTACCCAAAGCAAATATACAGATTTAACACAATCCTCATCAAAGTTCTGATGGCATTCTTCACAGAACAGAATACAACAATCCTGGCCAGGCGCAGTGGCTCACACCTGTAATTCCAGCACTTTGGGAGACCGCAGCGGGCAGATCACGAGGTCAGGAGTTGGAGACCAGCCCGGCAAACATAGTGAAACCCTGTCTCTACTAAAACCACAAAAATTGGCTGGGCATAGTGGCACGTGCCTGTAGTCCCAGCTACTTGGGAGGCTGAGGCAGGAGAATTGCTTCAATCCAGGAGGCAGAGGTTTCAGTGAGCCGAGATTATGCCACTGCACTACAGCTTGGGCGACAGAGTGAGACTTTGCCTCAAAAAAAAAGAAAATAAAAGAAAAAACAATCCTGAAACTCATATGGAACCACAAAAAACCCCAAACAGCCAAGAGATTACTGTGAAAGAAAAAGTTGGAGGCATCGCACCTCTTGATTTAAAATTGTATTACAAAGCTATAGTAATCAAAACAGTATGGTGTTGGCATAAAAACAAAAAAATAGACCAATGGAATAGAACAGAGACCTTTGAAATAAATCCAAACATATACTGTCAACTAATTTTTGATAAGGGCAAACAAGACAACACAATGGTAAAAAAGACAGTCTCTTCAATAATAGTGCTGGGAAAACTGGATTTTCACATGCAAAAGAATAAAATTGGACCCTGACCATACACCATACACAAAAATCAACTCAAAATAGATACAAGACCCAAGACCCAAATAAGACCTGAAACCATAAAACTCCTAGAAGAAAACATAGGGGGAAAGCCTCTTGACGTTGGCCTTAGCAATAATTTTTTGGATATCACACCACAAGCCAGGCTACAAATGTAAACATAAACAAGGAGGACTGCATCAAACTAAAAAGCTCCTGCACAGCAAAGGAACAACCAACAAAATGAAAAGGGAACCTATAGACTGGGAGAAATATTTGCAAACCACATATCTGATAAAGTGTTAATATCCAAAAATCAGTAAAGAACTCTTACAACTTAATAGCAGAAAAACAACCCAGTTGAAAAATGGGCCAAATAGGAAATGACCAATAGGAAATGGGGAGATGTATATTAAAATAATACAAAGTAGCAGACATGTAGGATGAACAAGTTAGAGATCTAGTGTATATCATGAGGGCTATAGTTAATAAAAATGTATTGTCTTTGGGATTTTTGTTAAGTAAGCAGATTTTAACTATTCCTGTTACACACAAAAAAATCTAACTGTGTGAGATGGTAGCTATGTTAATTTGCTTCACTATAGTAACCAGTTTACTATCTATATGTATCCTTTAAGATCATGTGGTCAACCTCAAATATATAAAATAAAATTTATTTTAAAAAAGAAAAGTTTGTCTTCAATCCAGGAGGAACCACTATTATCATTTTTTGGTGTTCCATTCCAAAATATTCCACAAATATACAATTGTTCAATCAAATTTAACGTTAGACTTTATACTTGAACATTCAAAGCATGTAAGAAATTATAGAAAAGTGTCTGTGTGACCCTCTGTCTGTAGAGCACAGGCTTCATCTCCACTAACACACACGCGACCAGTACCTTATACAGAGAGTCCTTGTTCGCCTTTAGTCTGACGCCATGGGCGAGCCTGAGTTGGCCCGTGGTCCGCATTCCTGACCAGGTGTCTTTCTCACCCACTGGTTTCAACAAAGATGTTACTGGGTTATAGAACGCTGGGATGGAAACAGGATACCAAGTTCGCATGAAGACAATATCTGAAAAGAGAGGTAATTTACTTTAACATTTTCAAAAGAAGATTCATATCCATACTGCGAAGAAACAAAGAATAAAACCTTCACTCTAAACTTCTCTACCTGGCTGCAAAGTATTTGAAGGGAAAGCTCGCTAAGGAAACTATTCTCATAGATCACAGAACTGTTACTGGGTGTGGCCAGGGGACTGCAGACACAAAGCGAATGGGCACACCCATAAGACTGGGAGATCTAAGGCTGGAGCTGCTCAACTCTCTAGAGACCTGACTTCAGCCTCTCGTCACACTGGCTAGAAGTCAAGCATGAATGGTAACACCCTGCCCTGAACACTACTCAAGACACTCACCGCTCATCAGCAGCTTATCCTCAAAGCTGGCCCTGAAAGCTCCTTCTGGAGCTCGGAGTGCTTTCTTGATCTGCCCCCTTATCCCACTGACAGTTCGAATCACAGCACCTTCAAATTTGGCCACTTCCAAGGCAGAATTAAACATTCCCTACAGGTATAGCAAGATAAAAACACACACACACAAAATCATATACTTTATGCTTTACTTCTTACTTCAAACATACATCCTTGATTAAAGAACAAAAACAACTCACTGAAGGGTGGTAAAATAAACAAAATGTATTTGCCCCTGAAAGTGGAATTACTACCTCAAAAAGAATACAAGTCTTTCATTTTCCCCAAAATAATCATGTCAGTTCATGGGCATGCTCATCACCGCTGTCTGTGTGGAAGAGAAGATCGAAGAGGGATTTACTGGACTGAACTGGCCTAGGCAGCCTTTCCTGGCATCTCTCAGACTGGACTGCAGCCCAGATGCTTTTACTCAGGTGCATGCACTTAGAACATGAAAACAGTAAGATAAACGCTGATGGTATTATTACCTTATATTGCAAGAACATTTTATGACTTTCTAACTCTGTGTTTTCAATAGAAACATCCCCACTAATGAAATTCTCAATAAATGCTGCTCAAACCAACCTCCCCAAATACTGAAAAACAGTACATCCGTTTCTCTGTACCCTTGCCAAGTTGTCTGCAAATGCTTTGTCGATTTTTCTACTGAATGGTTAGACAAACTTGTGATTTTTTTCCCTTTCTTAACACAAATAAAAAAAGTAGGAAACAAAACCCAGTGGATAAAATGACATATTTTCAATATGAGTTCTGTGGCAGTCTCACATGGAAGTTATGAATAACAGCCTCAATTCCTAAATAGCTGTTTTACCACTGCTTTTTAGAGCATATTTAAGTAACACAGAATATAAAGGAGCAAACAAAATATGAAGTTTATAAAAGATTTCAAACACTTTTCTAAAAATATGAGGCCCATATTTTAAAGGTATTTCATTCCTTTTCTCAAACAATATGGACATTTATAAATATGAGAATATATAGATATACAGACCTTAATAAATGAAGTGTTCTTGAAAATTTTATATGGAAAACCAGTTAGCTTTAATTTCTTCACAATTTTTATGGATTTATCCAGATCAAGGACAACTCCTGTAGCAGCTATCCGAAAATCAGGCTAACAGGAACCCCAAAATTTGAAAATAGGAATAATATCAGCAAGAGAAAAACTTCAATTCTATGTGACACAATAAATTACCAAAGTGAATTTTACTTACAATTAGCTAAGAAAAACAAGAGAGACCATGTGAACTTGCAACCCAGTGGTTTGACAAAAGCAATCCAAAACTTTAAAGTTGGTAAGCCAAACTAACAAGGGTGACACTTGAGGCCGGGCACAGTGGCTCATACCTGTAATCCCAGCACTTTGGGAGGCCAAGGCGGGTGGATCACCTGAGGTCAGAAGTTCAAGACCAGTCTGGCCAACATGGCAAAATCCCGTCTCTACTAAAAATACAAAAATTAGCTCAGCATGATGGTGCACACCTGTAATCCCAGCTACTCAGGAAGCTGAGGCAGGAGAACCGCTTAAACCCAGGAGGCAGAGGTTGCAGTGAGCCAAGATCGTGCCACTGCACCACTCCAGCCTGGATGACAGAGTGAGACTCTGTCTCAAAAAAAAAAAAAAAAAAAAAAAAAAAAAAAAAGGCGTCTTGAGTACTTTCCCGAGAGTGATTTCAGAGGAATGTAATTTCACTATAATGATTTATTTGGAATGAAATGGAAAAGAAAAATACAGTTGCAATGTTTAGGAAATTAAAATTTGGAACTCCAGGGCACATTCCATTTGCTCATTATTCTGCTTTCTTCTCTGTTAAATGGGACCAATAAACCCTGCCCTGCCTGACTGGTCAAATGAAAATGGACTCCCTGCACGGCTGCAGGGAGTCTCTGATGGCTCCTCACAACCTCATATAGTGCTTAGCACATGGTGAGCACTGCTTAAGTACTTGCTTAGATAAATAAATGCAAAAGATGCACAAAAATAGGAAATGTACCATTATAATTCTTCCACCTCCCCTCCTCTAATCCCACACCCTACTGAAAACGATGTAGGAAGATTAAAAGCAAAGGGAAATTTACTTTGTATTAATTGAGTAATTTTCAACTTAAAGTCTCATGTACATAATAACCCACACCCAGGATATATTTCTCAAACCAATCTGTAAAAGAAATCATCCAAGATAGTTACCATTATGCCACTGACAGACTGTATTGCCAAGAAACCAGTTCCCTGTGGAGTGATAGGGCCTTAAAGGAAAAGGAAAAAAAGAAATATAGCGAACCACAAATTTTAGATTCTAGTTTAACATACTGGATATGGACATTTAGATTTGGATATAGATTTACATATATACTCCAAACCACCTCCCCGCTCCCAGAAAAGAGAAAAATCTTAGGAGTGGAATTTTATGAAAGAAAAGCACAAAGCTATAATAACGCAGCCTGTAAGGTTTAATCTCGGCAATAGGCAAGTTATTGTAATCATATTTTACCCCAAAAGGCTGCTCCGCAATGCATGTGCTGTGGGGTATACTTTAGAAGCCTTTGTCTTCCATTGTGGTCTTCGATATAATACAGTGGGATGGTCTGAAACCTCCTCCACCCTACAGAAAATATGATTGGATCTCGGGACTTGAGGATTTTCTTATACCAGCGATGTTTCTTCAGACGCATCTGAGGGGACGAGAGGGTAAGATGATTGATGGAGGGGAAATCCACAGAGCCTCAGGCACCAAATATGTAGCAAAGGGACCCACCTGCACGTAGCCAACATTTCCCTCACTGTTGCCCAAGCCACCCAGGATAATGGGGTAATGGGGGTCAGAGTTCTGCACAAATTCACAGGGAACATTTTCAATCTCAACGCGGACGTACATCCCAGGTCGAAAACCCTCATACTGAACTCTGGCTTCATCATCTTGATCTTCAAATTCTGCGCGATTCAGCTGTACATGATGGGGAATAAAAAAACCTGTATGCTGTTATCTGTAATAAACATAAGATTAACATGAACAAATGAGCAATTTCTAAGTAAAGGAACTGTGGACAGAATTATGTAGGCTTTACCCTATTAAAAATACTACACATTTGGCCAGGTACAGTGGCTCACGCCTGTAATCCCAGCACTTTGGGAGGCCGAGGTGGGCAGATCACATGAGGTCAGGAGTTTGAAACCAGCCTCGCCAACATGGTGAAACCCCGTCTCTACTAAAAATACCAAAATCAGCTGGGCGTGGTGGTGCGTGCCTGTAGTCCCAGCTACTCAGGAGGCAGAGGTGAGAGAACTGCTTGAACCCGGGAGACGGAGGTTGCAGTGAGTCGAGATCGTGCCACTGCACTCCAGCCTGGGCAATAGAGCGAGATTCCATCTCAAAAAACAAAAAACCAAAAAAAAAAGACCTACATATTTTACCTCTACAGTCTGCTCAGAATACGTCCCAACCGTTTTCTTCTCTCCTGCTCCAAGGGACAGCAAATGTAGATAACTGTGGAGCCTTGCGTGCCCGAACACTGGAAACATCCCCAGTCCACACCTTCTTTCTTTCCTTTCTGAACAATTCTTTCACACTTTTCCCCTGTCTTCAAACACCCACTACCACCCTCACCTTCACTCAGCTGATGGCTGTTTCCTGATTCACTCCAAAACCAAAAGAACCTCCACGGTCAGCCCTCTACCAGGGTTTCCTCCCATATCCAGCCTTATCAGAGCTCTGACCTGGCCCATAGGGGAGCTATGAGTGGCTATTTACATTAAAATTAATTACAATTACATAATATTTAAAATGCAGCTCCTCAATCACACTAGTCACACTGGAAGTGGTCCATATCAACCTGCGGCCAGTGTTACAATATTGGGAAGCACTGACGTGCATCTCGATGATCACAGAAAGTTCTACAGGCAGCTCAGGCACAGAAGATTTGTCCATGCCTCTACTCAGGGCCACACATCACTTGCTCACTAGACACCATCCACTCTTCCTGGACTTTATTCCAACAGCTCTTCCCTCTGTTCTCTCTCTCATCTCAAAACCTTTTGATTCCACTTCTTCCACCAACAACGGCTTCATTTCTCTGCTTCTCTCTGCAGCAAAACCCCACAAAAGTTTTCTGCAGTTGCAGCCTCCAGTTCCTCTGCTCCCATTCTCCTACATCCATGAAAATTGGTGCTTGCCAAGATCGCTGAAGGCCTCCACGCTGAAGGACTCCTCCAGTGGTGAACTCTGCCTTCACCATAGTTAACATGGCAGCAGGATCTGAACAATGCTTCGCCTCCATGTACAACTGGCCTCCTGCGTGCCTGCATGCTCACACTGCTTCTCCCTCCTAGGCACTGCTCAGGACTCACGGCCACAATCGCCCCATCTCGCCCATGCCAGTCTTGCTCCTCCCACTCACTCTGCACTCACTCCCCGGCCACCTCACAGCGTTAAGTGGCATCTACATGCTGAGGGCATCTACATCTAAGTCCCTGGCCAGACCTCTCTCTCCAGACCTGACATTTCACTTGTCTGCATGATACCCAGCTGAACCAAACATCATCTTCCCAAAACTGCATCTGCAGATGGTTTCCTATCTAACTTACAACGACCTATCCTTCCAGGAACTTCCAGTCGACATCCTCATTTCCTCTCACACACCCCACATTCAGTCCACCAGGAAATCCTACTGACCCAGCTTCCAAATAAAGTCTATCCGGGTTTGACTCTTTGTCTCATCTCCACTGCCAGCCTTCTGGTTTGTGCCACCCGACTGATCTCTTGGCAGAGTGATCTGATTACCTCTCCTCTGCTCAAAACCCTCCAAGGACTCCCATTTCAGAGTGAAACATTCAGTCTTTTCCAATGGCCCACAAGGCTCTAGGTAATTTTAAATTGTAAATGGTGTGAAGCAAAAACTTCAGAGTTAGCCTAGTCATGACTTTCAAAGGTCAACACAGACTAGCAACCACTAAGCTAATGCCTAATCAGGAAATAGTCCTTTGACTAGATGAAGACCTAGGATGAAACTCCGTTTCACAAATCATATACCTAATCTGTTCCAGCTTACACAGGCACTCCTGGCCTCACTAACAAGACGCAACTCAGATGCTCACCATCAACTGTACACACGTTTCTGTGTCTGTCTCCTTCAGAGTGAGATCACCGCCTCCAGCAACCTGCTCAGCATCCCCAGGCAGGAGGGCCACACCATCTCCCTTTATTTCCGCATCTGACCTTATACTCCACACGTCCTTCTGAACTCTGACCAGGATGAGTTTTCAGAGCACTTCCCCTGGGAGCTCTGGTGTGTCTATAAGCCACAGGGGCCACTGATCACCTGCCATTCAAATCAGGGAGCAGCGATTGGAATAGGCCGCCAATGCTTGCACTGAAATGAACACACTGTCTCAGATCACTACATTGTAAAAGTAGAGACCATCTCAAAAGTAGAGACCGTGTCTCAGTCATTTCTATTTCCTAATTCTTGTTACAAAATAGGTATGGATCTTTTTCTGGTGACCCTCTGACTGCACAAACAATGAGCTCACTGCATGAATAAACACACTCACATGCATCTCTACCCAGGAGTCTGAATGAAAGGCACAGAAGCAGGATACACAGAAGCAGGATAGGACGTAGGGACCCAAACAAAGTCAGGGATTCCTGCGCTATATGATAGTCTTGACAAGGGGCTGAGAGGAACTGAGGTTTCTCACCTGTGCTTGTTTCTGCATTTCTCCTTTAAGATCATCAAAATATGTGCTTTCTCCTTCATCATATTCTGCATCAAACATCTCCTTCAATTTTCTCTTCTTATCCAAATGCTTTTTCTTGGCACTTTCTTCTTCATCGGGGTCAATTTCTTCCTTAACTTCTTTCTCTATATCTTCATTCTTAAATTTCCAGAAGAAAAAATTTTGTGTATGTTTATGAAGGTCTTTTCTTTAAACATTAGCTTTTTTAAAGTTCTATTTAAACAAAAATCTTAGCAAAAATCTGTTATCATTATCAATAAAACAAAAGAAAACATAACACAACCTTTGTCTCTGAATAACATGGTACTGCTACAGGAAATGGTTACATCTGCATTACAATTAGCTGCTAATCCTTAAACTGGCTGGGAACACAAACTAGAATAAAAATAACAGACATGTCCCTCACCCAGATGCTCCCAGACCCTGTTCTAAAGAAATACTAGGGAGAACAGGGACTTCATTCTTTTAAATGACACTTAAATTTAAAAAAAGGAGAATGATGCCAATGGTTGAATGTAAGTCCAAGAAGCTAAGACTTCCGTGAGTGAAAAATCACAGTGGACTTGGCAAATGACTATGGCAAGAAACAGTAGTAACTGTCATCCAAAACTTAACAAGTAAACAAGAAAGCTTCTCTTTGGTCCCCACATCCCCACCCTTTAGGAAGGAATCTATCCATCCAGTCTGCAATCTTCACACATCACAAGTAAGATTTACATTTCTCAATGTGGGCCTCTCTCAGAACACAATGACCAAGAACAGCCAGCTACGACAAAGTCATACCTGAGTATTGGGGCCTGATTTTCCCTTGTGCACGTCCCCTGTTTCCAAGTCTTCAAAGTCACCGTAGAGCTCCTCTGGGAAAAGAACACCCAAAGGCTGCTCTGTGAGCCAGGCATGCATGTGCTGCTGGCCCCACCTACCACAGGCCCACAGTGTGCTCTGCGTTCCAAGCCTCATTCTCACTGTTCCTGTCACTACACACACAGGCAAAACTTTGCACTAGGGAATGCTTTGTAAAACAGTTAATATTTCATCATCTGTTTAGGTAAACTAAATGGACCCAATCCACATTTCCGCACTTCACGTCAAAATCCCAATCTCAATTTTTCCAGTATACACAATGGACACTCTTTTGTTTTTGTTTTTTATTTTTGGAGACAGAGTCTCACTCTGTCACCCAAGCTGGAGTGCAGTGGCATGATCTCAGCTCACTGCAACCTCTGCCTCCCGGGTTCAAGCAATTCTACTGCCTCAGTCTCCCGAGTAGCTGGGATTATAGGCACCCGCCACCAAGCCTGGCTAATTTTTGTATTTTTAGTAAAGATGGGATTTCACCAATTGGCCAGGCTGGTCTCGAACTCCTGACCTCGTGATCTGCCCTCCTCAGCCTCCCAAAGTGCTGGGATTACAGGCATGAGCCACTGCACCTGGCCAATGGACACTCTTTATGAAAGACACAGAGGTCTATGTGTGTCCCCCAAACGAATAGTTCAAGGAATGAATAGAAAAGCCCCACGCTGATACCAGCACATGTGAAAAGGAGTCTCAATGTAAGTTCAACACAACACAATCGTGTAACACACCTAGGGGAAATCTTAGGTTATATAAAACATAGCATTTAGATTAAGAGTAGAGCCCCAAACCACACCAGACCCATGGGAAGAGCTTATTCACTCATTCATTCCTTCATTTGTTTTTGGAGCTCTGGGCTCAATTATAGTTCCCACTCTTAAAAGAAATAGACAAGTAAGGCTGGGTGCAGTGGCTCACGCCTGTAAACCCAGCACTTTGGGGGCCCGGGAGGCAGAGGTTGCAGTGAGCCATAATTGCATCACTGAACTCCAGCCTGGGTGACAGAGTGAGACCCTGTCTCAAAAAAAGGAAAATAAAAGAAATAGGCAAGTTAAAACTCATTTGGGGGAGCAATGTTTAGAAGGCTATTAAAACATTTTCACATAAGGGCCAAAGAACCAGGTAGAAGTTATAATAGATAGGAAGCTCCTATTTGTAATAAAAGCAAAAAAGGATAAAATAGGAATAAACCTAACAAGAAATGCACCGGAACTTAATTTTTTTAAAAAAGAAGAAAAGCTTTAATATGCTACCAAAGGACAAAAGGAATAGCATCACCACCAACACTCATCGGTGCTCTCCACACCAGGCACTGCGTTAAGTACTTTCCTTGCCTTAACCACATTCTTCAACCCAAGGAAGTAGGTGTTGTAAATATTATCTACTGAATAATGATATGTCCTCATTTGAAAAGAAAGACTCAACATCAAAAATACGCCAATTCTCCGTTTAGCACAGTTACAACCTGAAACCACCATTAAGGATTTCTGGTCTAGAGAAGATAACACATTATACCCTCCTAAGAAATAATAGACAGGAGATGATCAAAGGAGAATTCTGAAAGGTGGAAAGAAAAAGGCTGCTGAGGGACTCTAGGACTAGGGAATGCATAGTGGCCAGGTGTCTCCCTGGACCTCATCCAATAGGAAGTTGACCAGGCCCAGAGTTTCCCAACTCCCAACGTAGCAATAGAAGGCAACCCAGGCAGACTCAGTCCCCCCAGATCAAAGGAAATCTTCCCCACAACAAGAAAACCAGCTCCACACACCAAGACAACCACCACTCCCCACCCACCTAGCTGCAGCAGGTGGCCCAGCCTGAGGCAGCTCCCCTGTTCCCTCAGGTGGGCAACAGCAGGGACTGGTGGGAGAATCCCAGTGATACATATAAGCCAAACAGACCAAAATAACACCATGAAGGCTCTGAAATTAAATTGCCATTGGAATCACAGCCCACAAAGTAGACCAGGACCTACAGACTAAACCCAAATAGGAGGACTGCCTGCAAAAATAAAAAAATTACATAGGCAGATGTTGGAACCATCTGACTCATCACTTAACAACAGTCAGCATAAAAATGCTTCAACAAGCAACTACAAATCCTATGGCAACAAACAAAGAACTGAAAACGTCAGCAAAGAAACTGAAGAAGAATCAAATGGAAATTACAGAAATATAAAATACAGTAACAGAAATTTTTAAAAAAATCTATCTAGATGGGCTCTATTGAGTAAAAGTGGAGACGACAGAGGAGAGAATCAGAGAAGCTGAAACCTGTATCAACAGAATTCACCCAGTCTAAACAATAGAGAGAAAATAACCTGAAAACAAATGAACAGAGCTGCACGGACCTGTGGGACAATAACAAAAGACCCCGCATTTATGTTATCTGAGTCCCACAGGAGACCAGAGCTGCAAAAGCATGCAAAGAACTAATTCCTGATGCTTCCCACATTTAGTGAAAGATATAAACTTACAGATTCAAGAAGCTGAGCAAACCTCAAAGTATACCAAAAGAAAGCAACACTGATTAAACTTTCAAAACTAAAAACAAAGACCAAAAATGGCAGAATGCCTGTAGGGACATGCCAACTCAAATGCCATGGAGGCCAGAAGGAAGTGGCACAACATTTTCAAGTGCTTAAAAAAAACCAACCAAACAAACAAAAAAACCAAACCAACAAACAAAAAAACTGTTGGTTGCAAATTCTATATCCCATGAAACTACCCTTCAGAAATGAAGAGAGAAATAAAGACATTATCAGAGGAAGAGAATATAGGAATTTGTCTCTGGTAAATTTAGAAATGCTAAAAAGTGGCTACAGAAATATGTTCTGTCATTTCCACAATACAAAAAATTAAAACAAAAAAATCAAAATAAAAAAATGGCTACAGAAAGTTCTTATGCAGAAGGGATGAATATGGGACTATGGGAGGAGGGACAAAGGAAAGACCAGAAATGTGGATACATACACGAGACAATCCACAGTTCTTAAAATCACACTTGACAACTGAAACAAAAACTATACCACCACCTAATACTCAAGCCAGTGATTCATACAAGCGGAAAAGGTAAAGAGACATAAATGCAAGGCAGGTTTCCACACTTTGAAGTGGTAAATACTGGTACCAGTAGACTACTATATTACAATACGCATATTGTAACATCCAGAGCAAACACTTCAAGACTATACAAAGAGATACACGCAACAACATTATACAGAAATAGATCAAGATGGAGGGAAAGAAAAAGGAAACAAAAAAGCAATAACAAAAACATCAGACATAAGCAATTATGTAACAATAAGCACCTTAAATGTAAATGGTCTAAATAAACCAAAAGACAGATGGATGGAGAGCCTATAATAAACACATGGCCCAACTAAATACTGTTCATAAGAAACTTCAAACTCACTTAAGGACCTAAGTAGGCTGAAAGTAAAAGAATGGAGAAAGATATCCTATGTAATCATTATTTTTTTAAGGAAGCAGGAGTGAATATATTAATATCTCACGAAGTAGACTTCAAGCAAAATAATTTACCAGAGCTGGAGAGGGTCTTCGCTGAATTTTAAGATCTAAAATTTCCTATGCTGCCTGGACATCTTTGAGCCTCACAGGGCCCCAAAGGCCTAGCCGTGGGTTTTCCTGTTTCTACCAGACACCCCCTACCCCGCCACCCAGCAGCAAAGGCTCCCCACCTGGCTAGTTCTTTTATCAGCCAGAACGGTTGCACCTCAGCCTAAGAAGTTTCACTTCACCTGTCTGCCAGCCCATGAATTTATTCAAACAAGCCAATTGCATTCCCCCTCAGGAACCATTGGTCATTGTGTGCTCTTGTTACTACCAAGCCTGCCTCCTTCCTCAGCCCCCAGCCCTCACTCCACTACAGAGTATGGTGCCCATCTGACCCTGCGTGGCATGCAGTGCCCTCCTCTGAGCTGTGGGTATATGTGACTAAAACACTGCTGTCAATCTCATCCATCCACGCCAGGTGTCGTGTTCAGCCATCTCCTACACTTTAGGGCAGGGACCCCTCCTTCACCAATGGGGTGAAAAGGAAGTGACCGTAACATCTGCTTAATGACAAAAGGATTAACCCACCAAGAAGACATCTACTTCAACATCCTCCTCTCAGCAACTGTTAAAACTAGGCGGAGGCCGGGCACAGTGGCTCATGCCTGTAATCCCAGCACTCTGGGAGGCAAAGACAAAGGATAGCTTGAGGCCAGGAGTTCCAGCCTGGGCAACACAGCAAGGCTTCGTCTCTCCAAAAAATTTTGAATTTAGCCAGGTGTGGCGGCACACACCTATAGTACCAGCTACTCAGGAGGTTAAGCCAGGATAACTGCTTGAGCCTAGGAGGTCAAGGCTGCAGTGAGTCATGTTCGTGCCACCGCACTCTAGCGTAAGTGACAGAGTGAAACTAGGCAGAAAAGGAGCAAGGATTTACAAAAGATCTGAACAGTGAGCCAGCAAAATCTGACATCCGTATAACACCCTACTCTCCAACAGCAAAATACACACATTTTTAAAGCCAATAGAAATCTACCAAGATGAAGTACATTTGGGGCAATAAAAGAAATCACAGCAAATCTAAAATAATTCAAATCATAAGAATATGTTCTCAGAACATAATATAATCAAGCTAGAAATCTATAACAGAAAAACAGGAAACTCTCTAAATACTTGATAATTAAAACAACATATTTATAAATAATGCATGGGCCAAAAAGAAGTCCCAAAGGAAATATGAATGAAAATACAACACGTGAACATTTGTGGGGTACAGCTCAGCAGTACTGAGAAGGAAATTTAAACACTAAATGCTCACATTAGAAATGAGAAAAGATAAACCAATAACCTAAGAAATTTCAAAAAGAACAAAATAAACCCCAAACAAGCAGAAGAATAGAAATAATAAGGGGCAGAAATTGGCCGGATGTGGTGGCTCACGCCTGTATTCCCAGCACTTTGGGAGGCCAAGGCAGGTGGATCAACTGAGGTTGGGAGCTTGAGAACAGCCTGACCAACAGGGAGAAACCCTGTCTCTACTAAAAATACAAAAAATTAGCTGTGTGTGGGGGTGCATGCCTGTAATCCCAGCTACTTGGGAAGCTGAGGCAGGAGAATCACTTGAACCCGGAGGTGGAGGTTGCGGGGAGCCAAGAACGTGCCACTGCACTCCAGCCTGGGCAAGAAGAGTGAAACTCAGTCTCAAAAAATAATAATAATAATAAATAAAGGGCAGAAATCAATAACATTGAAAGCAGAAAAACAGAGAAAATCAATGAAACAAAAAGCTGGTCATTTGAATAGAATCAACAAAATTAATAAATTTTACGACAAAGATAAAAACAGAGAAGACACAAACCAACAACATCACGAATAAAACAGGGGTTATCAAAAAGGCTCCTGCAGCCGTTAAAAGAGTATTAAGCAAATACTCTAAACATCACCCTCAGACTACCCAAGCTGGTCTCTTCAAGAAGGCACTCAGTGCAACTTCCACTTCCCTAACAAGACTTGAAACACCTTGAAAATCATAAACTACCAAAATTCAGGCAAGATGAAATAGATAATCTGAATCGTCCTATAACCATTAAAGAAATAAAATTTGTAATTAAGAGCTTCTGGAACAAGAAATCTCCAGGCCCAGATGATTTCACTGGAGAATTACACCAAATATTTAAAGAATTCATCCCAATTCTATACAAACTCTTCCAGAAAACAGAATAGGGGACACTTTGCAACTCATTTTATGAGGCCAGTATTATCCCAATGCCAAAACCAGATGAAGACAGTACCCCCACAAAAAGAAAAAACAAAACAAAACAAAAAACCCACAGACCAGTATCTCTCATGAATGCAAAAAGTCCTCAACAAAGTACTATAAATGGAATCCAACAACACATAAAAAGATTTGTATAAAAATTTTCACATGGTGATCTTTTCGTGGTTCATAAGTGTGATGACTGGGTATTCATGCATGTATGTGGGATATGCCACCCTTGACCCTTGTTACAACATTAGCACGTTAACAAAAAGAAAAAACAAAACAAAAAAACACACACATTTCCATATGTTGTATTTTCATTTTCATTCATGATCAAGTGAGAGTTATTCCAGGTATGCAAGTCTGCTTCAACATTCAAAAAATGAATCAGGCCAGGTGCGGTGGCTCCTGCCTGTAAACCTAACGCTTGGGAGGCTGAAGTGGGAGGATCCCTTGAAGCCAAGAGTTCCCTTGAAGCCAAGACCAGCCTGGGCAACACAGTAAGACCTGGCTCTACAAAAAAAAAAAAAAAAATTAGCCAGGCATGATAGCACACACTTGTAGTCCCAGCTACGTGGGAGGTGGAGGCAGGAGGATCACTGGAGCATAGGAGGTCCATGCTGTGGTGAGCCATGATCGCACCACTGCACTCCAGCCTGGGTGACAGAGGAAGACCGTGTCTCAAAAAATAAAAGGATCAGTGTAATCTATATCAAAAGAGTAAAGAATGAAACCCATATCCGGATGATCATATCAACTGACACCAAAAGGCATTAGACAAAATTCAACATCCAATCATGTTAGTAAATAAATAACAGTGACAAGATTGGGAACAACATAGGAAGTCCACTCTCAGCACTCTTACTCCACATTGTACTAAAAGTCCAGTCACTGAATTAAGGCAGAAAATTTTAAAACAGAAAGAAGGCCAGGCATGGTCGCTCAAGCCTATAATCCCAGCACTCTGGGAGGCTGAGGCAGGCAGATCACTGGCGTTCAGGAGTTTGAGACCAGCCTGAGCAACATAGTGAGACCCCATCTCTACCCCTAAAAAATTTAATTAAAAAAAAAAAGAAGGAAAAGCCATACAGGTTGAAAAGAAAGAAATAACACTGTCTCTATGTTTTCTACACAACTGCCTGTGTAGACAATCCCAGGCAATCTACAAAGACAAAACAAAACAAAACCCTCCTACAACTAATAAGTGAGTTTAGCAGGACAAAAGAGAAACAAATGAAAATCAATCAAAATCAAATACTTAGGTCTAAACTTATCAAAACATATTCCCAACTGGTATGCTGAAAATCATAATACTGATGAAAGAAATAAAAACTAAAATAAATAAATATACTGTGTTCATCTATTTTAATACTCAAAATAGAAAAAGATTATCCCCCCAAACTGATCTATAGGTTTAATGCAATCCCTATCAAAATCCCAGGTAAGTTGTTGTAGACATAAACAAGTTTATTCTAAAATTTATAGGGAAAGTTACAAGCCTTGGGATAGCTTAACCAATCTTGAAAAACAAGAATAAAGTAAGAGGAGTCACTCTACTCAACATTAACACTCACTATAAAGCTACAGGAACGTAGACAGCAAGGGTGGTACTGGCCAAGGGATTGACATGTGAAGTCAATAGAACACAAGAGAACCCAGAAACAGATTCACAGAAAGATGCTCAACTAATTTTTTATAAAAGTCAAAAGCAATTCAATAAAATAAGTGGTGCTAGAAAAATTATACAATTGCAGGTGAAAATATAAACCTTGAGCTAAGCCTCATATCTCATAAAATGAAAACATCAAAATAGATCATGGGTGTAAAGAGAAAACAAAAAATACTATAAAAAACTGGTAAATCGGATTTCATCAAAAATAAAAACTTTTGGCCCGACGCGGTGGCTCACGCCTGTAATCCCAGCACTTTGGGAGGCCGAGGCAGGCGGATCACGAGGTCAGGAGATGGAGACCATCCTGGCAAACACTGTGAAACCCCGTCTCTACTAAAAATACAAAAAAATTAGCCGGACGTGGTGGTGGGCGCCTGTAGTCCCAGCTACTCGGGAGGCTGAGGCAGGAGAATGGCATGAACCCGGGGGACAGAGCTTGCAGTGAGTGGAGATCGCGCCACTGCACTCCAGCCTGGGCAACAGAGAGAGACTCTGTCTCAAAAAACAAATAATAATAATAATAAATAAATAAATAAATAAATAAAAAATAAAAACTTCTGCTCTGTGAAAGGCCCCGTTAAGAAAATGAAAACTACAGACTAGGAGAAAGTATCTGCAAATCACACATCCGACGATGGAGTTAAACATATAATGAACTCACAGTACCCAACCCAACCCAACCCAATTTTTAAAAGCGCAAAAAAAAGACATCCCCAGACATTTTTTATCTGTATAGAAGATATAAAAATGCAAATAAACACATGAAAAAATGCTCACCATTATTAGCCACTGGGGAAGTATATCTTAAAACCACAATGAAATATCACATACCTATTAGAATAGCTAGAATAAACAACAGTGAGAACACCACACATTGTCAAGGATGTAAAGAAATTGGATCACTCACATAATTGCTAGTAGAAACATCAAATGGCCCAACTACTCTGGCAGTCTCCTATGAAACTGTGCAATTACCATATGACCCAGCAATTGCATTATTGGGCATTTATTTCCCAGAAAAATGGGAAGTGCATATTTACACAAAAACTTGTATACAAGTGTTCATAGTAGCTCAATTCTAATAGTCAAAAATTGAAAACAGGCCAGGAGTTCAAGATCAGCCTGAGTAACACAGCAAGATCCTGTCGCTACAAAACAAACAAACAAACAAACAAATAAAAAAATATTAGCCAGGCACGGTGGTGCATGCCTGTAGTCCCAGCTCCTTGGGGGTGCTGATATGGGAAGATCACTTGAGCCTAGGAGGTCGAGGCTGCAGGGAGCCAATATCACACCACTGCACCCCAGACTGGGCATCAGAGCAAGACCCTGTCTGAAAACAAAACAAAACAAACCAAACTGTAAACAACCCAGCTCGATCTTGGATGAATGGTTAAACAAACCGGTACATCCATACAATGAAGCACTACTCAGCAATAAAAAGGAATGACCTATGGTATATGCACCAACTTGAATGGATCTCCAGGAAATTATGCTGAGTGAAAAAAGCCCCTCACAAAAGGTTATAGACTGTATGATTCTGTTTATTTAACATTCTTGAAGATGACAAAATTGTAGAAACAGAAAACACATTATGGTTCACAAGGGAAGGAACTGGGGGCTGGGGAACAGCAGGGGCATGGGTGTGTTTATAAAACAGCAATACAAGCAATCCTTGTGATGGAACTGCTCCATATCTTAACTGTTGGTAGACACACAAACCTACACATGTGATAAAAGAGCACAGAAGTATAGACACACACACACGTAAAACACACACACACACAAGTGAAACTGGAGAAATCTACATAGGATCAGCAGATTGTATCAATGTTGGCATCCAGGCTGTGACCTTGTATTACAGTACACATAGTATACATAGTACATATATACACAGATACTGCTATAGTACAAGATACAGGAGATCTCTCTGTATTCGTTCTTTTTTTTTTCTCTGTATTTGTTCTTACAAGTGCATGTCAATCTACAATTACCTCAAACTTAAAAGTTTAATTAGGAAAAAACACACCACAAACTTTTCTTTTGGAAATAGAAAAGGTGATTTTTTTTTTTTTTTTTCCTGAGACGGAGTCTCGCGCTGTCGCCCAGGCCGGAGTACAGTGGCGCGATCTCAGCTTACTGCAACCTCTGCCTTCCGGGTTCAAGCAATTCTCCTGCCTCAGCCTCCTGAGTAGCCAGGATTACGGGCGTGTGCCACCACGCTCGGCTAATTTTTGTATTTTTAGTAGAGACGGGGTTTCACCATGTTGGCCAGGCTGGTCTCAAACTCCTGACCTCGTGATCCGCCCGCCTCAGCCTCCCAAAGTGCTAGGATTATAGGCGTGAGCCATTGTGCCCAGCCAGAAAAGGTGATTCTTAAGTTCACTTGGAAAATAAGCAAAATCAGTACAAAGCAAGGTTGTTTACTTTGACTTCTAATCCACACTGTCCTGGAAGTTTAAACCAGGGCAGTAAGGCAAGAAAAATTAAGTCATCCAGATAGGAAAGAAAGAAAGTAAAACCACTGGGATCTATCTCAGCCTTTCTGTAGATAAAGAGTTTCCTGCTTGGCTCCCAGAACCATCCTGCACAGAAACTGGGGGAACCATATGAGATTGGACCAAGGTGAAAGGTCAAAGCAGAATTGGAAGCCCAGGCTTTATTGTGCAGAACAGGAGAAAAAGCAGCATAAAAGAAAAAGAATCCTTGGGATAGTAAGAAGTATTTACTTAGAAAACCATGAATACTGTTTAGTCAAAGTTTACTCCTCCCCTCCAAACACACACTTGAGGTCAGGAGTTTGAGACTAGCCTGGCCAACCTGGTGAAACCCCATCTCTACTAAAAATAAAAAAACTAGCCAGGCGTGATAATGGCTGCCTGTAATCTCAGCTACTCACGAGGCTGGGGCACGAGAATTGCTTGAACCTGGAAGGCAGAGGCTGCAGTGAGCTGAGATCAAGCCACTGCACTCCAGCCTGGGTGACAGAGCGAGACTCTGTCTCAAAAAAAGAACTAACAAGTAATTTAGCAAGATTGCAGGATACAAGATCAATAATAATAAAAAAAAATCAACTGCATTTCTTATATATTAGCCATACATAAATACAAGTTGATATGAAAATAAACTGTTGAGAGTTGTATAAGACCTGTATCCTGAAAACCTTGCTGAGAGAAATTAAAGAACAAGATAAATGGAGAGTTACTATGTTCATAGATCAGAAAACTCAATGTGGTTAAGATGGCAATTTTCCCAAATTGTTTACAAGTTCCATGAAATCCCAATCAAAATTGCAGTGGGCTTTTTTATAGCAATTGACATGCTCATCTTAAAATTTATATGAAAATGCAAAGAACCTAGATTAACCAAAACAACTTTGAAAAGGAGACTAAAGTTTGAAAAACTACCTAAAGTTAAAAACTACTTAATTCCAAGACTAATTATAAAGCTGTAAGTAACAGAGACAGTGTTGGTATTGGTACAAAAATAAACAAATATATCAATGGAACAGAACAGAGAGCCCAGAAATATTCACCCATATATGGCCAACCAATACAGGGCAATTCAACGGGGAAAAAAATAGATTTTCAGCAGATGGTGCAGGGAAAAGTAGATATCAATATGTCAAAAGGAACCTAAATCCATACCCAACACCCTATAAAAAATTAACTCAAAAAGAATTATAGACCTAAACGTAAAACCTGAAACTGTAAGACTTACAGAATATATGAGACAATTTGTGACATTGGGTGAGGCAAAGATTTCTTACATGCACTATGAAAAGCACAGTCCATAAGAGAAAATTTTGGGCAGGGCACAGTGGCTCATGCCTGTAATCCCAGCACTTTGGGAGGCTGAGGCGGATGGATCACCTGAGGTCAGGAGTTCAAGACCAGCCTGACCAACATGGCGAAACCCCATCTCTACTAAAAACACAAAAATTAGGCAGGCGTGGTGGCGGGCGCCTGTAATCCCAGTTACTCGGGAGGCTGAGGCAGGAGAATGGCTTGAACCCAGAGGGCAGGGGTTGCAGTGAGCCGAGATCACATTGCACTCTGGGAGACAGAGCAAGACTCCATCCCAAAAAAAAAAATTTTTTTTTTGATAAATTGACCTATACCAGAACTAAATACTTTGCTCTGTGAAAAACACTATTAAAAATAGAAAAGACAAGGCACACGCTAGGCAAAAATAATTGGATAACACATGTGATACAGAATTTGTATCAAAAATACATAAAATTTCTTAGAATTCAACAAAATTAAAATAATGTACAAAAGATTTGGACAGATATTTCATCAAAGAAGACACAGACGGCAAACAAGCACATGAAAAAATGTTCGATACCATTAGTCACTAAAACTACAAGATACCACTCTATGCCTAAAAGAAGGCCTACAATTTAAAAAGACTGATACTATCAGGTACTGGGAAAGATGTAGAGTGAAGCAACCGGAAGTTGCATAAAGTTATGGTGGCAATGGAAAATGGTATAAACACTTTGGAAAACTGTTGGGTAATTTCTTAAAAAATTAAATGTGTACCTATCATATGACCCATTTAGTCCATTCTGAACTACTTATTTACCCAAAAGAAATAAAAGCGGTGGTTCACATAAAGACTTCTAAAAAATGTTCATAGCAGCTTTACTCATAATAGCCAAAACCTGGAAATAATTGTTTATCAACAGGTTAACAGATAAATAAATTGCTATACATCATACAATGGACTACCCACTAGCCAACAAAAAGAAATGAAGATGCAACAGCATGGATGAACCTTGAAATAATCATGCTGAGTAAAAGAAGTTAGATAGAAAAGAGTACATATTGTAGGATCCCATTTCAATTAAATTCTAAAGGGCACAACCTACTGAATAGTGACACAAGGCAGCTGAATGTACCTGGTGATGGAAGAGGACAAGATGGAGAGTTACAAAATGGCGTTAAGAAAACTGTGGGGGTGACAAATGTGTTCATTATTTTGATTGTGGTGATGGTATATTCACATATCAAAGCTTATCAAATTGTATACTTTAAATACTGTAGTTTACCATCAATTATACCTCACTAAAGTGATTAAAAAAGAAACCCACCACACTTTCTTTTGAAAACAGAAAAGACGATTCTTAAGTTCCTATGGAAAAAACAATAAGCAAGTGAGAATAGTCAGGAGAATCCTAAAAGCCCCCCAGCAGAACAAAAAGGGAAACTGTTGAGACACGGTTTTAATAACTGGTATCTTAGTAACGTGATAAAGCTGCATAGAGTACTAAATTATAGTAATAATAAATGAACCAACAGAGATCAGTGATATTAACTAGAAGGCCCAGAAAAAAAATTATATATATATAAAGAATACATTCACATACTACAGACTAGGCACAGTGGCTCATGCCTGTAATCCCAGCACTTTGGAAGGCTAAGGCAGGAAGATTGCTTAAGCCCAGGAATTCAAGGCCAGCTAGGCAACATGGCAAGACCCCCATCTGTACAAAATATTTAAAAATTAGCCAGGCATGGTGGTATACATTTGTGGTTCAAGCTACTCAGGAAGCTGAGGCAGGAGTATCTCTTAAGCCTAGGAGTTTGAGACCAGCCTGGGCAACATAAAAAGACTGTCTGTACAAAAAAATTTTTAAATTAGCTGGGTGTAGTGATGCAAGCCTGTGGTCCTAGCTACTCGGGAGGCTTCAGTCTGCAAGGTTGAGGCTGCAGTGGGCCATGACCACACCATAGCACTCCAGTCTGGGTAACAGAGCGACATCCTGTCTCAAGACAAAACAAAAAGAATGACCTTCCAAAAAACCATGTGGCAGTTGCAATCCATAAAAATGACTCAATTCTAACACTTATGAATCTGTCTTATGAAAATAAAAAAGTGTGAGCCAAGAATTATTTCAAAGTTGTTCAGTGTGGAGTTCTTTATAAAATGAACAAAGTATAAAACTACTTAGATATTGAAAAAATTGTGACTTCAATAATGGTATGATAATAAATAATAATATTTTATTTATTTTAAATAAAATATTTTTTATTTAATTTTAAATAATAAAAATGAAATATTTGAAAAAATTTAATGACAAAATTTATATAAAGTACATCACTTAAGCAATCCTCCTGCCAAAAATTATATAAAGTACAACTAAAAAGGTTTAAACACACAATTTTTAAATGACTAGAAGGAAACAGTTGAAGAAGCTAACAAACTTTTTTTATGGGTTGGTAGAATGCTGGTATGTTATGTACTTTTCATTCGAAATTTTCCACAATGCATACTACCTTTATTATGAAAAAAATATAAATGTTATTTGTATATATTTTTCACATCACACAAAATCTATTTTTAACAAACACATGATTAAAATTTATGGAAAGTTTCTCCCTTTTAAAGTCCATATGCAGTAAATCAGCCAACTGAGAAAATAAGATCATCATAAAAGGAAAACCCAGAATATTACCTGGTTCATTACTCCTGTCTGAATTCCCAAAGCATTTGACAAGTGACTATTATTTTCAATTTGACTATTGTCTAAGATACTGAAGAAAATAAAGTTTAGAGAAGCCAGTCTTCCTGAAGAACCCAGCTCTTTACTTACCATCTTCTGCTAAGACCTTGGCTGCATCTTTATCTTCTTCCCACTTTCCAGTCACGAAGCAATCTCTGATACTGTTCATAACCTTACGCAGAAAAGTCAGCACTTAGGTGAGGTGTTCCAATCACTCAGCAAAACAACTCTAAGAAATGGCAGTAGGTGACAACTTGCCTTTAAATATTTCCCACTTTCATGGATATTCTCATTCCAAATGAGCCCAGAAAATAACTTTACCTTTGATGGAGACAATATAACCACAGAGATAAAACACATTAAGCAGCAGACAGGGCTCATAAGTAAACAAACAGATAATTACTAATTCAACTGATTTTCAATTTTATTAAGGTTTCTAAGGCAATGCAATGAGACAGTAGTTTACAAAGTTGGTCTTGCTATTTGTTAATCTAAACCTGTTTGAAAACTGAATTCCTATAAAATGGGAGAAGATATTTGCAAATTATGTATCTGACAAGGGGCTTATATCCAGAATATATAAACAACGCATACAACTAAGTAATCCCATTTTTGAAATGGGCAAACAATATGAAGAATATGTACAAATAGCCAATAAGCACATGAAAAGATGTTCAACATCATTATCTATCAGGGAATGCAAGTCAATGCTACAATGAGATACAACTTCACCCCCTCTAGGATGGCTATAATCACAAAGACAGATAATAGCAAGTGCTGGTGAAGAACTGGTGAAACTGGAACCCACCTACAGTGCCAGTGGGTAAGTAAAATGGCACAGTCACTTTTGAAAAGAGAAATGAGACAGTATATAAGGGAAAAAAATCTTTAACTGTTTTCAGTAGTCATATTATTCTGACACTATTTTGTGTGTAATATGGGATAAAGCAAATGAGTAATTATGTGATTCTCTAATTTCATCATCTGCTGATTCAACCAAGGAATAATTCTCCAGTGGAAGAATGAATAAGATGTAGTCCTGTATGTCAACTGGAAATATCTATATGAGCTCTCCTGGTTCGGGTCACTGAGAAGGCCTAGAAGTAATGACCAACTCATGGCAGTAGCATTCCTATGCCTAGGCTGTCACGTTGAAATACCATTTCCTACTAAAAGAAATCAGGATTTCTTATGGGTGATTCCAAGAGCTCTCTCATATCATAGAGCAAGAATTGATAAAGAATGACTATGATTGTAACATAAGGACTCAGGAGCTGGTGTGCACAGACTCTTACAGGCCACAGGTGGGATAAAGAGGAGCTTCAATAAGGGATAACAGGTGCAGGAGCACAAGGCACATCAACTACATTTATATCCATGACATCACAGTGAAACTTACAAACAAGTATCCTTTGGAGAATCACTCCACAAACTGATTAAAAAATCAAGCATGGGCTGGGTGCAGTGGCTCACACCTATAATCCCAGCACTTTGGGAGGCCGAGGCACGTGGATCAGGAGGTCAGGAGTTCGAGACCAGCCTGACCAACGTGGTGAAACCCCGTCTCTACTAAAAATACAAAAAAATTAGCCGGGCCTAGTGGCGGGCGCCTGTAATACCAGCTACTCGGGAGGCTGAGGCAGGAGAATGGCATGAACCCGGGAGGCAGAGCTTGCAGTGAGCTGAGATTGTGCCACTGCACTCCAGCCTGGGCGACAGAGCGAAACTCCATCTCAAAAAAAAAAAAAAAAAAATCAAGCATTTACCCTATATATATGGCAGTGGATAACCGAATAGAAGAGGAAAAGTTTCTCTTTAAAGAAGTGTTACAGCTAATACATAAAGAGAAATGATTGAATGGAACATCACCACTCTACATTCTTAAGAAATTGGTATGGTTCTAGGCATTGAGCACCAACAACTGATAACATCTAACAGCATTAAAAGGACACAACCAGTCTTTATGCGCCTCCTAATGAGAAAACACCATCACCTGGGAAGCAGTTTCGCTGAAAAATAAAAATCAAATTTAAATCCCATCCAACTGCTAGATGTTTTGTCTACAGGGTAACTAGAAATATGTGACTATTTAAATTAATCTTAATTAAGATTAAATAAAATTTAAAATTTAGTTCTCCAGTCTCATTAGCCACATTTAAAGAGCTCAGTAGCCACAAGTAGCCACAACCCACAGCTCAGATATACATTCCTTTCATTACAGAAGTTCTATTGGTATTGCTCCATACCCATTCACAGGAAATACAGGAGGGCCTGGGAAACTCCAGAGGGATGCAAAGCAATCCACAAAATCCAGAATACAAGAAACTCTACAGACCAAAGACTTGGTTTATTAAATAAAATGTAACCAAAGAAAGAAATGGGAAGGAAAGATTGTTGACTAAAAATGTTAAAAGATAGACTGAAAAACAGTAATGAAGACCAAGTAAAAGTAAACTATGATGCTTATGGAAGCATGGAGGAGGAAACCAGGAAGAAAAGGAAAGCATCACCTTAAGAGGCTGGACTACACCTCCTTCTACAGGGAGGATGGGGACTGTGGCTGGTGTCACAATTGAGCAGCAAAGCTTGATTTCCCAGCCTGAGTGCTGAGTACAGGGATATTCACCTTCTGGCAACCCATTAGGCTGAACAATTGTTTTTACGTGGTTTTCTATATCTGTATTAAATTTCACCATAAAAAAATGGTTAAATAAAATCTCATAAAGTACATTAAGTGTTATCTGGCGAATTACAATAGACAGTATGATAGCAATTGGGCCTCTGTGAGAAGTGACATCTAAGGCAAACTGAATTGACAAAAAGAAAGCAGCCTTTGGAAGATCAGAACATTCCAGAAGAGAATAGAGAGAAAGGGGCTGGCGCGATGGCTCACTCCTGTAATCCCAGCACTCTGGGAAGTTCCAAGGCAGGAAGATCACTCGAACCCAGAGTTCGAAACTAGCTCAACATGGTGAAACATTATCTCTACAAAAAATGCAAAAATTAGCCAGGCCTGGTGGCTCGTGCCTATAGTCCCAGCTACTCTGGAGGCTGAGGTGGGAGGATCCCTTGAGCCCAGGAGGTCGTGGCTGCATTGAGCCATACACTTGTGCCACTACACTTCAGCCTGGGCTGCAGAGAAAGACCATATCTCAAAGAGAGAGAGAGAGAGAGAAAGAGAAGAGGTCTAAGAGGAGGGTAAGCTGTGGTGAGTTTGAGTACTGAATGAATTCCAGTGTGACTACAAAATGGTAAGCTGCAGGAAGAACATATACAGGTATCACAGATTTCTCTATGCTTACAAATAGCAGAAACTATAAATGTTAACTCAGGGATGCTACATATATCCTAGTGATAAGACACAAAATACATCTGATGTATAAAAACTTATGTGTGATGTTTCAAAATAAAGATGCACACTACTGTCCACACTGAAAGCTGAACCTGTCCTCTGTGGGCCATGTACATGGTCTAACTAAACTCAGAACATGTTACTGCTTAGGATGCATGAAGCGCCCACTACAATATCTGGGAGAATGACCTGTAATCCTGTAAAAATAAGAAGCCAACAACAGGTAAGCAATATTGACATCAGATAATCTTATTCTAGAACAATTCGCTAATTCTCTAATAAATCAAATGTACTACCCAGCCTTACCTCCTCTAAATCCCAGTCATGGGGGGCCTCCACAAGAAATCTGGAGCAGTCCAAAGAGTCAGCCTTGTGCTTACACTCTCTGTCAGGCTGGTTGACACGAAACAACCCTCCAAGCTCTTCTCGAGTATCATCATCTTCTTCTTCATTATCTTCTGTCACTAAAGAGCACACCATGGCAGAAAAGTGAGAACAAAAATTACAGCCCTAGAGGACTCATCATTTTCAACCAGTTAGGCCATGAGTCTTTGAACTCAGGAACTGAGGGACTCTGTCTGTGGTGGGTATGGCAATGGCCACATAAGAGTTAGGCATTGAGAGGGCAGGGCAGCCACAGACGAAGAGAGCCAGGAAGCTATTGCTCTACATGTGTGGGGCTCCTGTGCTCCTGCACGGGAGCAGCTAAGAGGCCGAGGAGTGAGAATATTAGCGGTGAAGGGAGGGAAGGGAATTTAAAGGCGGAGCTTTAGATTATTAAAGAAGAGCTCTAAAGAGTGTTGAGCCTCTCATCACTAAGAGTACCTAGACAAAACCTGAATGAAAATCAGTATACAACAACCTTCCCAATTCAGTGGGCTGAGCCCAAATGTCTCACCATGTGGCCTTGATCTCACCATGCAGTAACCAGGGAGCACAATGTAAAGTTCACCACTATATATTTATTTTTGCATTAATTCTACCAGAAAGAACATATTGGTAAGTTTAGTAAAGCATAAAATCAGAGGACAAGGGCAAAAGGGAGAACAAAATGTGTTATACAGGGTTCTCATTCTCAGAAAGGAAAAAAATAAATATTTTTATGGGCAGGAATATTTTTCTGGCACTAATCTACAAAAAAATTCTCATGAAGGACTTTTAAATAGGGGACATAACATGATGCAATGGACGGTATTTGCATCAAGTTTTACAGCAAACCCATAAGTCTACTTTATAAGACCAATGTGTGGTCCTCATAAGCTGATGATTAGAGACATCTGTCAAATATGAAATGTGATGGACAGCAATTATGGATGTCAACAATACCAGCTGAATCCTCCAACCAATTCCCTCATCTAAATAATCAGAGAAACTAAAACATTTCTAGTTCTGAACCAGAATTCTTTACCTGTCCCATAAATAAGCTTTCGGAGGTTTGGAGCTGCTTGCTGCTGCCTCAGAAAGGCCTCAGCTGCCTTTCTGGAAAGGTCTTCCTTCCACTTGAGGGCACCTGAAACGACCAATGCCAACCTCCAGTTAGGCTTATTCATGTGTCTCCCCTCCCTTGAGATCCATCCACAATGCAGCTTTTCAACAGTTAACAAAATCACAGAATCAACAGACCCCTAAATGTAGACATTCCTTTGGTTACCATTTTGAGAGCCAAGTTCATAGCAGCAACCAACTACATTTAAGCTTACCTGACGTTTCTTTGGAATCATTATTTTCTTCCTTGTAATCTTCTTCCTCTTTGAGTAAATTTTCTATATCACTGGTCTCATCAATGAAGTTCTGTGGCCCCAGTTTCTGACCACTGCTCACTTGAGAAGGCTTTGAAAGCTTTTTTCTAATAGCCTCTTCATTTTCTGAGTCTTCTTCCTCTGCACTGAGTGAGGAGCTTTCTTCAGATTCATCTTCAGATGCAAACACCTCTTCAGCTGTGCAATGCCCAGAATCGAAAGTGGGGAGAGCTGCTTTCTTCATCAGCAAAGACTTCTCCAGATTCACACGGTCACTCTGGCAATTAGCTGGCGACAGCCCTGCTTTACTACCTTCTCCAGCAGCCTTTGATCCTGAAATGCCCTTCTCTCCTGCAGTGCAGTCCTCTTCCTCACTGCTTTCATCAGCTTCCTCCGCTTCCCCTTCTTCCGCTGAGCTCCTCTCAAGGTCATCGTCACTGTCAGCAAATGCTGGCAAATCCATTTCACTGTCTTCTTCCAACTCAAGTTTCCGTTGTTTGATGCCCTTAACAGCCATATACTGATCAGTCATCTCAGCATTTTCCTCCTCTTCTGCTTCCTCATCACTAGAGCCGTTTTCCAACCCGTCATCTTCAGACATTTCATCTTCTTCTTCATCATCACTATCTCCAGATTCATCTTCATCTCCGAAAATGGCTTTCCGACGCATTCGACCAGTGTTCAAGTCCATTTGTTTTTCCTCCTTTGGCATCATTAGCCTGTATTACCAAGGAAATACAAAATAATTCAATTTGTACATTAATCAGCTAATCTAGAAATGGCAATATAGTCAATGAAAATACAAAGAAATAGAAAATGTCAAGGAATTGTTTAAGATGACATAGCATAAGGAAAATATGATTTGATAAACATTGGAAGAGTTAAGAAGCAAACTCGGGCATGGTTCCCTAACACTACACTTCAAAAGAACTTATAGAGAGAATAAAGGAATAACCCTTAAAAAACAAAAATCTAATTTTAGAAAAAAATTGCTCAAAAGGGAAGTTACTGTTTTGTAGATCTTTTGGAAAGCTGATTAATTTCTAAGCTAAAAACACATGATCCTTAAGAGAAATGGCTAAGTCCAGGCCCAAAGCAGAAAGAAGGCAAAATGAGCCTGGATCCTCTTGTTCTGTCAGAAAGTGAGAAATGCTCAAAGACTAACAGAGACAGTTGAAAGGACACAGGAGACAGGCTGAAGGCTCCTGCAGCCAAATCTGGGCCAGCATAGGCATCAGGAAGAATAATGATAGTGATGGAAAATAACCCATGGAACAAAACACAAGTGCATTAGTCAGCAGTGATACCGAAATAAAGGGGAGAAGAGAAAGCTCTTTGTTAAAAATGCCAGCTAACAAACGTAGGAGGAATGACAGAGGAAGAACATCCATTTTAAGTCACCAGTGCTATAACTGATACAGAAGAATCATCAGGAAGCTAAAATCACAGGATAAAAGAAAACTGTATGAAGCTATTTAATGTAGCAAGATATATAAAATTAAGAAAACATAAATTTGAAAAAACTGAAAATCATACCATAAGAGACGGGTAAGTTAGAATACAGCAATAATAGGCCAGGGGTAGTGGCTCACATCTGTAATCCCAGAACTTTGGGAGGCCAAAGCAGGAGGATTGCTTGAGCCCAGGAGTTTGAGACCAGCCTGGGCAACATGGTGAGACCTAATCTCTAGAAAAAAAAAAAAATTAGCTGGGAGTGGTGGCGCACTCCTGTAGTCCCAGCTACTTGGGGGGCTGAAGCAGGAGGACCACTTGAGCCTGGGAGTTCAAGGCTGAAGTGAGCCAAGATCATACCACTGCACTCCAGCCTGGGAGACAAAGCAAGATCTTGTCACAAAAAAAAAAAGAATACACCAATAATAACAAAATGATGACTACATAAAGAGTGTATAGAAGAAGGAAATGACAAAGGACTATAAATCATGCTGCTATAAAGACACATGCAAATGTATGTTTATTGCGGCACTATTCACAATAGCAAAGACTTGGAACCAACCCAAATGTCCAACAATGATAGACTGGATTAAGAAAATGTGGCACATATACACCATGGAATACTATGCAGCCATAAAAAAGGATGAGTTCATGTCCTTTGTAGGGACATGGATGAAATTGGAAATCATCATTCTCAGTAAACTATCACAAGAACAAAAAACCAAACACCGCATATTCTCACTCATAGGTGGGAATTGAACAATGAGAACACATGGACACAGGAAGGGGAACATCACACTCTGGGGACTGTTGTGGGGTGGGCAGACGGGGGAGGGATAGCATTGGGAGATATACCTAGTGCTAGATGACGAGTTAGTGGGTGCAGCGCACCAGCATGGCACATGTATACATATGTAACTAACCTGCACATTGTGCACATGTACCCTAAAACTTAAAGTATAATAAAAAAAAAGAAGGAAATGATAATATAGAAATAAAATTATGTATTTTAACTGTAACTATATTAGAGGAGAGTATTCTTGTAGACAAAGATGACTAGAAGGATATGCAAAAGTGAAAATAGCTAGTAATCCCATTATAAAGGAGTGATCTTTCGGCGAACACTTCGTACCTGTCAGGCATTCTGCTAGGTAGTTTATGCACATTGTACCAAATTACATACTAGATAATCTCAAAATTTTCAGATAAATTTTATTGGGAGTCATAAATCAATACAACAAAACCAATGTTTTGCAAACATCCACTGCGTATAAAGGTATAAAAATCCCCAACCCAGACTGAAAAATAATTCACATGAGCCATACATCCACGGAAACCTACCCACAGGAGATAATACAACACAATCTAAATAAAACTTTCAGAGACAAGGCATGTGGCTTCTGGACAGCCACAAACTCCCTGACTCTGCTCCAGTGTTTTGGACCAAAAGAAAGCCAAGTGGCTTCAGGTCTCTTAAAAAACAAAAGGCAACCTATGGAAGATGACATGGTATTTGAGGAATATTTGGGGTCTGTTGAAAAATGCATCCTGCAATTTATTTCAAGAAAAGACTCCCTTGTAATGTCAGGTAAGTGAAGAGCCGTCAGAGACACACGCACACACAAAGAAAAACAAAACAACATAGAATGAATCCCACCAAAATGTGTTATGATGGCTGAATTATGGGTGATATGATCTTTTGTAATACATCTTTTTATTAAAAATAGAAAAAAAGCAGACTTACCCTTGATTATCTATATCCTCTGACCCAAGTGGCTTGGAATCAGAAAACAGCGTCACTCGACTTGAAGCCATCTTGGCATCAATGGTGGAGTGGGTAGAGATGAGACTCTGGACCAACTCATGGGTGGGCCCCACCTCGTCCTGTCAAGACCACCAAGAAAGGGCACGTGAGGAAAGCACAAAGATCCTGGAGAGACACGAGCTTCACTCAGTTTCTCAAAATTATCTTAGACACATTTCCTAAGAACCTTTCTTAATGCCTCAAAAAGCAGAGAAGAAAATCCTTACAACAAAGCTTGAAATGGATCCCCATCTCCATTAAACTTTTCCAAAGTTCAGGGAGTATATAACCTGATAACCTAAACAACCTAGCTAGAAAAACCTCAGCTCCAAAGCTGCAACAATGCTAGCTTTTCTAATATTTTAAAATAACCCTGATTTTAACCCAATAAAATTCCACTTCAGAACAAAGAAATAAATATTTGAAATCCACTTTAAAATACAGCATGAGGAGACCATTGTGAATGAGAAAAAGACCAATGAAAGCTGGAAAGCACACTGATTTTATAGAAACGGGGATGGGCCGTGCAGGCGCCACATGGCAGCAATGCCCGCGCTGGGGCCATGGATCAAGGAGGAATGAAGGAGAGGACTCTTCTGCTTGGTACAATGAAAAAAAAAAGTATTATTTTTATCCTATATATTTACAATATGCATTTGGGCCTTTATTATAAGTACAAGAGAAAAATCTTCAATAAATAAAAGCTGAGTACATTACTTTTTGTGATTAAAAAATAGATTCAGAAAGAATACTGAGAGTTCAGAGAAATGACTCCCGTCTCACCGATACCTGAAAACCGTGGCTGCCACCAAGGTCAACATAGACAGCGTCTTTGTCATACAGCACACCCCCAACTCCAGAAAGAGGCGCATAAACCAGCTTCTCCTTCTCATTTAAACAGCGCTTCTTTTGTTGTTCAGGAAGAGCACAAGGGTCTGGGAGGAAACTGATGTCACTCACGGCAAAATCTCCTACCCCTGGAAGACAGAACCCAAAAGCCAGCTTCAGCTGACAAGAAGTCAGAAGCATCTACCATTGACTAGGGGGTTAAATATGATCCACAGTCCAAGGGCTTAACCCATGACACTAAAGAAGGGCATTGTGCCACACTGGAACAGTGGCCCTCTAGCTACAAGACAAGAGGTCAGAGAAGAGGGGATTCAGTAACACCTTTGCAGGCCTACACATAGGTGGCTTAATTTTAAAACCTCCAGCAAGGCCATCTTCCCTTGTTTGGTCATTTTTCAGTTTTCCTGAGAAATGAAGCCATCCCAAGAATCCTATGTGTAATTCTAGTATGTTCTACAACAAGAGAATACCTGGCATGTGAATTTGGCTTTTATTTTTCAAGTGTGCTCCTCTTAAATAACCATAAAGTGACACCTTCCGGTCACATTTGATGTTTGTTCGGATATCCTCTGGGTTTGTCAAATCTTCCATCCTAGAAAAATAAATTCAATCACAGCAGAAATGAATGCCAAAAGTTCCTATACCTCCTTTCATGTGTCAATGATTCATCACAC
Organism: Pan troglodytes; assembly: GCF_028858775.2. NCBI lineage: Eukaryota > Metazoa > Chordata > Mammalia > Primates > Hominidae > Pan > Pan troglodytes. The sequence continues at coordinate 55,549,631 of NC_072406.2, read as the reverse complement.
TCTTGTCCATTAAGCACGTCATTTAGAAAACTAGAAAATGCAGAAATAAGGAGGCACCATTCACCATCCACCAGAGGAAAAGGGGCAGACACACAACTGTGTCTCTAGGCTGAAAGTGATATTCATTCTATAAGACACCAGACAGGGAGATGACGTCCACCTGGGGTCGGGGAAGAGTGAAGAACATATTCAGAAAATCCCTTTCTGGAAGAGGGCAAGCCTGTGCTCTGGGATTTTTACTGTGGCTTGGATTCTGGCAGGTGGAAAAAGGGAATTCCAGGCTGAGAAAACCACACGAGGAAGAGCACAAAAGAAGGAAACAGAAGGCACACACGAAGGACTCAAGCACCCGGGCATGAAGGCAGCATCACTGAAAACTGAGGCTGAATGTAGGATGGGGCCACATCCTGTAGCCTTAAATACTTCCAAGTTCTCCCATTTTCCTAAACATCTCATAATTAATTTACTCCCAAAGGCACGGCATCTTTGAGCAATGATATAAGTAGACATTTTCCATCAACTACACTTCTATCCCCCCTATTCAAATCGGCACAAAATAAATCCTATCACTGTTCTTTTTCTAGCCTTTTTAGCTTTGAAATATATGGCCCAGGAAGAAAAAGCTTAAAATCATATTTTACCTGTCTGCCAGGATATAAGGGTGAGAAGTTTGCCATGTGAGAGGCCTAAACTTCATAACTGTAATAAAACGGCCCAGATTGTGGATTTCTTGGTTTTGATATTCTCCATGCACCATTCCAGAAAGATAGAACAGCTTGGCACCCTAAACATTAGAGGAAAATTAAAAATTAAATTTCAATTAAATTATCATCAATACTGCAACAAAATAAAAGCTCTAAACAAGAAACAATCCTAAGAAGGGAGACTTCCAGCAAAGCCACTGTCCTGAGGCTTCCAGAGCCTTGCTGGCTTCTTTCAGGATTTATTAGAACCCCACAGAGGCAGACTGCTCTGCAGCCGAGCCGGGGCATCCATCTAAGTATGGTGAGGAGAGGGAGGTGAGGCATCTGAGCACAGAAACGGTTCTGTGGCCAATGGTCCAGAGCAGTATAGAAAGGAAGGGGCAGTGCCTGGTCCTGTAACTGGGAGAAACTTCCGAGGTACTCTATTAAGTCCTGACCCCAAAACAGCCAGACACTGCCTGGTGCAGCAGGTACAGAGAGAGACAAATGAGATACACCAAGAGGCCCCAAACAAGCACTCTTTTGAGGGAAACCTTCCAGAAAACTGAACACACACACAAAGGAATTCAGCAGGCCAAAGACTGAACACATACCCAAAGGGAATTCAGCAGGCCAGAGACTGTGAACACACACACAAAGGAATTCAGCAGGCCAGAGACTGTGAACACACACACAAAAGAATTCAGCAGGCCAGAGGCTGAACACATACACAAAGGAATTCAGCAGTCCATAGACTGTGAACACACACACAAAGGAATTCAGGAGGCCAGGGACTGTGAATACACACACAAAGGGAATTCAGGAGGCGAATCCTAGAGAGACGTTTAGTAATGTCTCTTTAGTATTTTTTTTTTTTTTGAGACAAGCGTCTCACTGTGTCACCCAGGTTGGAGTGCAGTGGCGTGATCTCAGCTCACTGCACCCTCTGCCTCCTAGGTTCAAGCAATTCTCACTTCTCAGCCTCCTGAGTAGCTGGGATTACAGGCGCACACCACCACACCGGACTAATTTTTGCATTTTTAGTACAGATGGGGTTTGATCATGTTGCCCTGAGCTCAAAACTCTAGGCTCAAGTGATCCGACCGCCTCTGCCTTGCAAAGTGCTGGGATTACAGGTGTTAGCCACTGCACCCGGCCTCTTCAGTCTATTTTAAAAGGATTATACTGTTAGTATCCAACAATTATTTCTCTTCATACCGGGTAAACTTCTGTCCAGAACCTGTGTTTTAATCGCTTCTTTGTCTTCTTCAGTTGCTTATTATGCTTGAAGGAGTCGAGATGGGTGAGAACTCCCATAATTTTAGGAAAGCCATGTACTTGACAGATGTTTAGAAACTCAAACGTTTCCATTTCAAACCCAAAGCTGGCATCTATAAGCATCAGTACCTAAAAGCAGAACACATCATTTCTCAAAGAAACTACCAAAACAGACCACCTACACTAAGGGTTGGCAACTGGCCACGGGCAAAATCCAGCCCATCACCTGTGTTTGTAACTGAAGTTTTATTGGAACATAGCCACATTAATTCATTTACATATTGTCTATGGCTGCCTGTGCACTACAACTGCAGAGCTAAGTAGCTGCAGAAGATATGATCCACAAAGCCAAAAATATCTGCTACCTGGCCCTGGACGGAAAAGTCGCACTCCAGACTAAATCAAATGACTACACAGGCATCACCCAGACAGAGAAACCACCACCCTCTGACTTGCTCTAAAAGCCAACCATAAGACAATGTCCACTAGGATATAAACTTCCATTATAAGAATTTTAATGTATGAGAAGTAACTCAGAAAAGGCTGGGTCTAACCTGGCCCTTACCTAAGAAATCCTAATTTAAAGAAATCAAGTTTTCTGTAAGGTATTTTTAAGCCAAATAACAGGTCTCTAGCATCCAAAGAATGGGAAGAAAGTCATAATCAATGAAATACATTAAATATGTACAGAAAACCAACCTCTTCTTTCAATCGCCTCATAGAAAAAAAAACCACAATCTGTTTTTTGTTGAGAAGTATGCAGTGGAAACCTCTATCTTATATGTTAATTTGGATAACTCAATTGCTCAGAAATTTTTTTTAAATAGCTACCAGTTTAGAATTAGGTCAAAAAAAAAAACAGTAAGATTACGATGAATGGTAGTCTATAAGAAAATATAAGCAGATGAGACCAATTTTTAAAATTTAAGATGCAAAATAATTTCAGAATTGATTCCTGGAAATTTCTAGTTTAAGTATTAAAAACATTTCTGTTCTTATCTTTGCATAGATAACTAAAAATAACAAAAAAAAAATGGAAACAGAAATGCCCATCTTTGATTAAACTAGGAAACATTCAAAATCCGAAACCACAGAATATATGAAGGTGGGCTTGTGAGAAAGCACAGCTGCCACTGTGGACTGAGGCAGCAAGCACAGCTTTTCAGCAACACTGGACCAGCTCAAAGGACAGGCAGAATATCCTCACACTACATTTGATGCCACAGAGTGCCAGCGGGCAAGCAGCTGATTGTAGGGTCAGGAAGAACAGGGAGCAAACAGTCCCTCAGCTGCCAGTCTTTGTCATCTAAGCCAGTGTTATTCCCCTAATCTACACACGCCTGTACACACCCAAATCCACGTATTGTGTGTGCCTTTGCTGTACACAGGAGGCTTTGGCAACCCACAGCAGAGCAGTCAACATAAGCTAGGCTAAATAAATTATGGTGCCTCCATAGAATGGAATATTATATTAAAAAGGAGACAGAGCTGCAGTACTTACTGATTATATACCTCCAAAATACATTATATGAAAAAAGCAAAGCATAGAACAGTGTGTAAAATAAGCTACCATTTGTTTTTAAAGGGTGGCATGTGTGTTTATATGTATCTAAAAGGATACTGCTCTGCAGGGATCTGAGAGACCAGCAGTTATACTAAGGAAAAAGAAAATGCACATTGTGTGCACCCTGCATTACAGTTAGAGTACTTTACCAAATGTGTGTGTTCCTTTTGAAAAATCTTTAAAAGATTTACATAATGGGCATCTCTCTCAATGATGGTTAAGAGGCTGGGAAGGGGAGCAGGGAGGGAGGGACAAAGAGGGAAAGGTTAACAGGTACAAAAATACAGTTAGAATAAATTCTGGTGTCCAACAGCACAATAGGGTGACTATAATTTATTATATAATTCAGAATAACTATAAGAATGAAATTGAAATGTTCCTAACACAAAAAAATGATAAATGTTTGAGGTGATGGATATCCTAATTACCCTGATTTGATCATCACACATTGTATGCTTCTGTCAAAATACCACATGTACCCCATAAATATGTATAACTATTATGTATCCATAATAATTAAAAATAAAAAAAGTAAAGGCATCTCTTAATATGTATGTCTTTAAAATTAGAAACTTGCTACATTTTAAATAAAAGAGAAACAAATGACTTCTATGAACTATTTCAATCATTTCAAGTACACAAGATTTAGTAAGCTTACACTACGTTAATAATAACACTTATTTTTACTAATAGTAACATTACATGTTCAAAATTTGAATGTTATTTAGTTTTCTGACATTACAATGGCACAACTTTAAAATCTGTATTACTTTTTACTTTATATTTTAGGAGTCTTCCTGGGCCAAAGTATAAAATCTGTAGCTCTTTGTCACCAAACAGCTGTCTAGAAAAAACTAAATAAAAATGAAAAAATCAAGGTGTCTGTCACCCCACACTTCCTAATCAATATGGCTTATTTTTTTGCTAATTTGTATTTTATTTTTGCTAATTTAAAAGATAGTTAATAGACTATCAGAATAGTGAACATTATCATTTCCATAAATGCAAGAGCATTTACATTTTCCATACACTGAGGACTGTCTAGATTTTTTATTGATAAACTGACCACTTCTTCAGGGCAATTCATGTACTTACTTCAGCATTATCATTAAGGATGAAGGTTCTGGAACCATCAGGAACAAGGGTCCCAACTTCACACAAGTTACTTAACTGCTGGCAGGCTCTATTTCATCTTATGTAAACTACAGATAATACCTACTCACCTCAAGGGTGTATCAAGGGTTTATGTAAGCTAAATTTGTAGAAAGCAGTTAGCACAGTGCCAGGAAGAGTCCAAGAAGAAATGGTACTTACTATGATATATTTGTACGTATATATGTATACATATTAATGAGCTCTTATTAGTTGTGTTCATTAAAGGTTTTCTCCATCCTGTGATTTGCTTTTAGATTTTGGAATACATTTCATTGTGCACATTCCATTTTTATTATTAACATAACAACATTTATTACCATAATTATCATCAGTTCAATCATATCTACTGTATCACTGATGATGACCATGATTCTTTTAATAATTATAAGACTCTCTTCCCTTCATCACGGGATAAATAACCTATCACAATGCTGTAAGTCTCCATCAGCACCCCAGGCTGCCCCTGCTCACTTACCAGATCTGCTACTTTAGCCAGATCAATCATCATGTTAATGTCACACCCACATTCAATAATGGTTAGTCTGCGCTTTTTACCTATAAGTGAAAAGACAAAAATTTTACTTTAAAAAGACCCTGAAAAAACTCTAACCATCAACTCTTAATTTTCATTTTTTAACTGCATCCAGTAAAACATCATATACATTTACAGGAGCATACAAGAAGTTCATTTTTACAGGCAAAAACTGATAAAATAAAATAAATTCCATTCTGTTTTTCTTGCTGTGTTCTAAATTTAAATAACATCAAAAGTCTACCCAGATGAATAAAAGTGCTCAAAAAGGGAAAATTCTGACTGCACAGACTCCATGATAACCATGATCCTGCTGTTCAGCTGCAGGCCCAATGCCTTTGCCTCTATCAAAACTTCCTGTATTCCCACTAGAGCTACAAACATCCTCAAACATAATGCAACAGAATATTCATAACAATAATTACTTCTAAATTAAGGTAAAAATAAAACAGTCAAGAAAATATGGGCTGGGCACAGTAGCTCTCGCCTGTAGTCCCAGCAACTTGGGAGGCCGAGGCAGGTGGATCCCTTGAGCCCAGGAGTTTTGAGACCAGCCTGGGCCATATGGGGAAACCCCATCTCTACAGAAAAAAAAAAAAAGGAAAAAAAAGAAAAATTAGCCAGGCGTGGTGGCATACACTACTCAGGAGGCTAAGGTAGGAGGAATGCTTGAACCTGGGAGGTAGAGGCTGCAGTGAGCTGTAATCACACCACTGCACTCCAGCCTGTACCACAGAGTAAGACTCTGTCTCAAAAAAGGGAAAAGAAAATATGGATGCTCCAAAGATAAAGAAAAGCCTCAATCCAACTATATTATTGCAATAACAAGAGATTTCAGATTGTATATTCCCATTCTACCACTGGAAGTTTGTTTCATTTTCCCTCAAACTCGGAAAGGTCACCATCTCCCAAAGCAGACAATTCTCACAGGAAAAAGAGAAAACTCGCACTTCCACCAGAATGTGGCTTCATAAGGCAAGCATATGCACCTGGCACATAGGAGGTGCGTGCTATCTGTTAAATGATGTGTTCACGGTGACTAGGCCTGCTAGGCCCTTCCAAGGAACATGTTTGGCAAAGCCATAGAGCAGTCAGGATAAGACATAGTGAACATTATCATTTCTCATACAAAAAATGGAGGAGGAAACCAGGAAGAAAAGGAAAGCATCACCTTAAGAGGCTGGACCACACATCCTTCTACACGGAGGAAGAGGACTGTGGCTGGTGTCGCAATCGAGCAGCAAAGCTTGATTTTCCAGCCCGAGTGCTGGGTTCGAGTATCTTCCTGCCTTGGAACCTCCCAGAGTGCTGGGAGGAAATGTGAACATTATCACATCCTTATCTCTGGGAACTTACCCTTTTCTGAAGCTATAGCCAACTTAGTAATACTAAGTATAAGAGAAGTAGCATGATATGACAATATTTAACATGTTCCACTCAAGAAAACAACAAACGCATGCATGTCCCTCAGATGACAACAGCCACGCCAACTCTGTGTCTGTGGTGGCATCTCCTACCTGACACAATCGTCACAGGGCCTCTGATCTCGGTCAACTTCTGCCGGGTAAAGTTCCGAATGAGGCATTGTATCAAAGTGCTCTTTCCAACTTTTGGAGGTCCCATCACCACTACCACTATTGGTGGGGGCTCTAGTGGAGTTCGATCAACCACTGGAATATGATGCTTTTTTGTCTTCAAATCCTGAGTCCTATTCATTAAAAAATAAACAAATAAACAGTAAACTCATTTTCAAAATAGAGTAAAAGGTATCAACCTTATAAGTAGACTTTTTTGGTACACTTATAGCTATGAGTACTTTAGCACATTTTATAGAGAGTACAACAGACAATATATAAATATAATTAACTTGTCAATTATTAACTTGCTAACTTCTGGCCCCATCCAAATAATTGCTGTTCAATAAAGATGTAACAAGATGACTTCAATACTATAGAGAGCTGAAAATTAAACACTCCTTAAATCTGACTGTTTTAAGAGTGATTCTAATAGTTTTTTAAAAAAACCAAAAGGTAAATAGCGAGGCAGTACATCATAACAGATAAGAGCAGAGGCTCTGGAGTTACATTTAGCTCTCCTACTTACTGGTTATATGATTGGAGGTAACTTGTTTTCTTGATCTCAGTTTTCTTACCCATAAAATGAGGGCAAGAATGATTCCTACTCTGGTAAGGCTGCTGGAAGGATTTAGCTGAATAATGTTTAAAGTACACTGCTAGGCATATCACAAGGGCTCACTAAATAAAGCTATGTTAGTATTAAATATTGTAATTTTTGTATTTTATATTACAACTATGTAAAACATACCTGGGGGGAAAAAGCACACTTATCACCATAGAAACAGTTTAAAATTTAGGAACAAACAAAGTCTATAAATTCTTGTATCCTGGGCAATAAACACTAACCAGTGTGCAGATGCTGGAGGCAAGGCAGCTTCTATGGGAAAAGCTTCTCACGTTTTAGTGAAAGCCACACACCATGCATCTCCATGTCCTTTGGAGCTGGACTAGACTCGTGAATCCAAATGTCACCTGTGAGAGGCTCCTACTATTTAAAAAGAATCAATGGAAGAATGACCAGACCGTAGCCTAACATACCTGTGAAAGGATCGAGCCATCCGCACAGCAGACTGAACTGCAAAAGCTTTGGGATTTCTCTTCCGGGCATCTTCTTCGTCTCCTAGCTGGAGATCCTGCAGATGCCGCTTCTTTTTCTTTGCAGCTTTGGGTCCACTGTTTTTCTTTCTGTGTTTCTTCTGGTCCTTAGCCTCCATAGTGGCTATTTACCAATAACAAGTAACTTTAACCTACAAGGAAGAAGGTTGGGGTAAGGAGATGGGAGAAGCATTTTACAATCCAGGCAATACCCAGGGAAAAACAGTAAATTTCATTTATTTCTTTATGAAGAGATGATGTATTTGTTCACTGAACAAGGGTAGAAACTGCTTAACCATCCCCAATTTCATTTCTCTCTGTTATGCTATAAATTAGATGAGTTACCTCTCTTAAGATTACATTTTATGGTTAAGTTACTTTTTATTCATCTTAAGTGTCAACATTAGCAGTATCTATTTCTGCAAGGATAGAAATATACTATATCTGTACTTTTCAGCCATTTAGCCATTAGCCACATGTGGTTACTTACAATATACTTAGGGAAACTGAAAAAATGAGTTTTTAATTAATTTCATTCTAACTCTAAATAGTCACATGTGGCTACCATACTGGACAGCTCAGACCCAGGTATCAACTGGACTGATGAAGTGGTTTCCTAACTTAAACTAAAACTTAAATTTTAATAAAAAAAATGTGAAACGTTTTTATGAACCTCCAATATGATCGCAGTATTACTTTTAGTACCTGTTGACTCTGTAAAACTCCTAAATTACAACTTATCTACATACATTTGAAAAATAGAAATAGCTGTACGTGTGAGATAGGACTGGTTCTAGATGACACCTGGAGACCCCATGAACTTACAGAGACCCTTCCAGTGATTTCTGAGTTACCTGGGAATCTGTGGCTAATAAATTGGCAATCACTGAATTAGTGAGTTATTTTAGGAAATCGGGCTGCATAAAATCTGACAGCTTGATTAAAAAAAAAAAGCGGAGCAGGATGCCATTTCATTCAATTAAGGTACTGTATTCATTTCGTTGAATAAATATTTGTGTCTGTCTACGATGTGCTAGGCACTGTGCCAGTAAGTGGATACAGCTATTATCTGACTTGCAGAGGAAATCCAAACTATTATCTTCCGCGCCATGCAATAAGGGCGACATTGGAAGGCTGCACAGGGTGCTACTGGAGCACGGAGGTGAGTCAGAGGCTTCCCACAGACACACACACCAGCGGAAACAAAGTCTTTATGTATCACCATAATGTCAAGAACACTGGCCAGGAGTTAGGAGAGCTGGGCGCTAGGAACGCTTTGAAACCGAATAGCTGTGTGATTTCAGAGATTATGTTTCTTCTCTGCTATATTTTAGTTCGGAACTTGTAATAATGTTTCTCTCCCTGTCTTTCTTCTTGGTGGGAAAAGCACAATTTGGGGTCAACAGATCCAGCTCAGGTCTAAGTCTCCTGCCGGGACCACGTCGCCAGGAAACGACGTCGCCCAACCACCTTCCCTCCCCATCTGGGCTCTCTGCAGGGATTCATCACGTCACTCACCCAACTACCCCAGGACACCTCCGGCAGATGAGAAATATGCCGCTCCTCGGGAGCAAAGATGACCCGGAGGACCGGGGGAGGACGTTCCCACACGCACGACTCGCGATCTTCCCAGGGCCCCAGAACCAGGGACCCCACCGCCGCCTACTCCAACCCGCAGCACCGAACCTGCTCGCAGCCGCGACTCCTCAGGTCAGCATGGACACCGCCGGAAACGGAAATTCACAGTCGCGCTGACTCGCCGGAGGGAAACAAGAAGGCAGAAAAAAGAGACCGGTGTGGGGACGGCTTTCAGGGGAGAGCCTGAAGAAAGAGGGCTGAACAGCTGAGTGCGGACGGAGGCGCCGTCCGCGCAGTGCGTTCCACCAGGTCCGGGTCCTTCCAGATTCCTCTCCACCCAGCCCTCGGAATCCGCGGCCTCAACTTCCGCGGTGGGACTCCGGAGCAGCGTGCGCCGCGCTCGCCTGAGTTCTCGCCGAAGGCCAGGGCGGCTCTGCGGCCTGGCGCCGGTTAGTTAGTGTGGTGCAAAAGCCGGAAGGAGACACATTTGGTCCTGGCCTCCCGGCAGTCACCGTGCCAAGTACGAATGGACTATCGCTTGATTTGGAGTACACTTCCTCCTCTTTAAAGATAACAGATGAGGGGGATCTCGCGTTCTGGGGTGCCCTAAAGCCCTCTTTTGGCAGGGCGCAGTGGCTCACGCCTGTAATCCCTACACTTTGGGAAGCCGAGGAGGGAGGATTGCTTGAGCCCAGGAATTCAAGACAAGCCTGGGCAACGTAGGGAGCCTACCTCTATCTCTTAAAAAAAAAAAAAAAAAAAAAAAAAAATTAGCCGGCATCGTGCCGGGCGCCTGTGGTGCTTGTGGTCCCAGCTACTCTGGAGGCTGAGGTGGGAGGATCGCTTGATCCCAGGAGGCGGAGTCTGCAGTGAGCTGAGATGAGCCACTGGACTCCAGCCTGGGCAACAGAGCAAGACACTGTCTCTAAGAAAAATAAATAACATAAGGCCCTCTTTTGCCAGGACCAACAAACCCTGAGGGCAGGGACAAACTGACCCAGCCTAAACTGCCTCACCCTCCCTAAACCCGGGAAAGGGGCTTTACCTGAGTGAACGTAGCATCTTGCCGTTTTCTTACTGCACAGCTTTACCTTCCCAGGGATCCGCCCATTGCCACCTGAGGAAATGCCATGGAGTCCATCTAATCCCCAGCCCAGCTACTTGGGAGCCTACAGAGCGTACATTGTCAGAGGATGCATCTTCCTTTAGTCTTGGAGGGTTTCTTTTCAATATGATCCCGCTGGTGCATTCAAGGCTCAATTCTACACCAAAAACTAGGCCCAGTCCTGTCACGAGAACCCCAGGCGTCAGGTCTTCTCACAGGCACCTTGTTCTTGCCCTCAGCAGCCCCCAGGTATTAACTCTGCATATTCTAGATACTGGGTGCTGGACTTGGGAGGCTACCCACGTGGCACATGCTTCCCTTATCCCTGAAGAGCTTAGAGTGTTGTAACTTCTTCACACTACACCTCTTACTTCTTGAAGATTTCAGTATCCAGGTAGATAATCCTTCCAACATCCTTTTGGTCTCATGAAGCCCACTCCTGTCCTCTGCCCTACCTCAGCTTCCCCCTCCCTCCATGATCAGACCTTAGACCTTGTCAGGTCCAAGGACTGCAACCCCCACAGTATCCCACTCTGACCAGGTCCATCTATCCTCCTATCTGTCCAGGTCACTCCCTATACTGCCCTGAAACAAAACTCCTGCAACCTTACCAGCACCTCCAATCCAGATCTTACTACCTGTTCACTGTTTCTTCCTTCCTTTATGACCCTCTCTAGTGAGCCAGCTTAAACTCAGTGGCCAACCATTCTCATTGATCCCTTGCACACCTCCTCAACTCATGCACCTCCCTGTCATCTCCTATCTGCTTGGTAAGATGGGAGCCCTGGATAAACCCAGCTCTCCATCTATTCCATGCCACGATGATGCAACTAAACATGGCTGGAGGAAAACAGGACCATGCCAGCCGTCCTCACTTTAATCATTCTTTGCCTGGTCTATTCAATCTCCCATTGTTCCAAGTGAGTATTTCGCACTTCCTCCTCTCTGTTCAATCCTTCCCACTGCCTCTCCCTTCCTTGCCTCCTGCTTTGCTAAGAGAATAGAAGTGGTAAAAGTCTTCCACAGACTCCCACGTCCACCTCCACCCATCTGCCTCTTATTGCCTCCCTGTGACTGTGGATGAACAACTGCTAGGTCCACCCAAAGAATCCTGCACTGGACTGCTGGATCCCATCATCTCTTACTGCTCCAGGGTGTCACTCCAGCCAGCCTATCCTCTCTGCAACATCAGCAGTATTTCCCTTTCTACTGGACTCTTCTCATCGTCACATAACATGCAGCTATTTCTCTCATCTTCAAAACAAAGAAATTACTCGACCCTATTTCCTATACCAGGACCTGCACCTTTTCTATGTTCCCCTTTGCAGCAAAACTTCACAAAAGAACAGTCAATACATACTCTGGCCCCTCTCCTATTCACTTTGATTCACTTGTCTCACAGGACTCCACCTGCAGCCCTGGATACTCTTTCTCAGCTGCTTTTGCTGGTTCCCCTGCTCTCACCTGTTTAAATTAGAGTGAGGCCATAGGTTTCGGGCTTCAGTTTTCTTTTCTTCTGTGTCTATACTTATTCCCTGGATGATCTAATTCTGTCTCAGTTTTATATGCCATCTGTATCAGTTATTGATATGTTTTGGGTCTGTCCCTGCCCAAATTTCGTGTGGAATTGTAATCCCCAATGTTGGAGGTGGGGCCTGGTGGGAGGTGATTGGATCGTGGGAGCAGAGTCTTCATGAAAGGTTTAGCACCATTCGTCTAGTGCTGTTCTCATGATAGAGTTCTCACAAGATCTGGTTGTTAAAAAGTGTGTAGCTCCTCCCCCCACCACTTCTTCCTGCTCCAGCCATGTAAGACATGCCTGCTTCTCCTTCACCTTCCACCATGATTGAAAGTTTCCTGAGGCCTCCGCAGAAGCTGTCATGCTTCCTGTACAGCCTGCAGAATCGTGAGCCAATTAAACCTCTTTTCTTATAAATTGCCTAGTCTCAGGTACTTCTTCATAGCAGTGAGAGAACGGACTAATACAGTTATCAATTTATTGCATCTCTGCTACAAACTCATTCTTCATTGCCTGCTCTGCAAAAATGGAACTGGGCCGTTTAAATATTTTCCTCTGACATTATGTTAGGTTTTGTCAGTAGAGAGCAATGGAGAGACTTTGTGGGCGAAAGCAGTCTTTGTTCCTGGTTCTCCTATGCTCCCTGGCCTGGCTCCTGCAGGTGGGTGACTTCTCCAGAAACACAGTGGCCAGTGCCCAGCAGGTCCCACTCCCCCCACCAGCTCCAGGCAGTTTTGTTATAGAGTAACTCTTCTGAGACACCGCTCCTTTCCCTAGCACCTAAAGAAGTATTTCTAGTAAGTTCCAGTGGTATAGCACCAGTGACTCTCCTGACATGCAGAGGGCCATAGCTGGGTTCCTCTGATGAGGTGTAGGGGCAGTGCACTAAGAGGAGAGGACTCTCCTGGGCTCTCTACCTCAGCCCTAGGCTAGTGGTTGCTCCTCCTATACTTCTTACTAGTCTGTGCCTGGTTACTCCACTTCCCTGTTGCAATTAACACTTTTTTATATACATGTTTCCTGTTCAAATGACTGTGTAGCTTCTCTTTCCTAATTAGACTCTGACCAATACACTATCATTTGCCAACAATTCCCAAAGTTTTATCAATGACTCAGACCTCTAACCTGAACTCCAGCTGCCTCCATGACATATCCATTTGGATATTTAATAGACATTTCCAAAGTGATATGCCAAACAGAACTCAGGATCTTCCCTCTCAAACCAACTGCTCAGCAGTCTTATAATCTCAGTTGATGGCAATTCCGTCCATAAAGATGATTAGTCAAAATGCCTCCCACACACCTTTGTCTATTCACTTTTTCTATCCTCCATTTCCAATCCATCAGAAAATTCCTGTTGACTCTACCTTTGAAGTACAACCAGAATCCAACCACTTGTCACTACTTCCACCACTACCCCTTTGGGCTGTGCCCCATGCAGTCACACATGGATGACTGCGAAACCTTTCCCTTGGCCTCCCTGCTCCCACCTTTGCCCTTAAACAGTCAGTTTTCAATGAAGCAGCCAGAGGGCTCCTGTTAAAACATAAGGCACTATTGGTAATCTAAATTGGTATAAATGCTTTGGAAATGGTTCAGCATGTCTATTATTACTGAGCATGCACTTACCTATGAGCCAGCAACAGAAGTAGATACAGAAAGGCACATAGGAATGTTTGGCTGGGCGTGGTGGCTCATGCCTGTAATCCCAGCACTTTGGGTGGCCAAGGAGGGCAGATCACGAGGTCAAGAGATCGAGACCATCCTGGCCAACATGGTGAAACCCCGTCTCTACTAAAAATACAAAAAATTAGCTGGGCTTGGTAGCACACACCTGTAGTCCCAGCTACTCGAGAGGCCAAGGCAGGAGGATCGCTTGAACCTGGGAGGCAGAGGTTGCAGTGAGCCGAGATTTGCGCCACTGCACTACAGCCTGGCAACAGAACAAGACTCCGTCTAAAAAAAAAAAAAGGAATGTTCATAGCATTATCCAAACCGGAAAAAACCCAGACATCCACCAGCAAAAACCTAAAGACAAAACTGTAATATATATTTGCAATGGAAGGATATAGAACAATGAAAATAACCACCACATGCACCAACACAGAGGATACTTAGCGAAAGAAGCCAGACACAAAGAAGAACATACCAGATGATCCATTCAAAGCTTGAACCCAGGCAAAATTAACGTGTGGCAACAGAAGTGAAGATAATTGTGACTTTTGTGGAGGAGGGAATGTATGACTGGGTGAGGGCTGTTCTGTTGCTTGTGCTAGCTGATGAGTGTGTTTACTTTGTAACAATTTACTGAGCTTTAATGTGGCAAACTGTGCTCCTAGCTATTTAGCCAACTGATTTGAAACTTTTGTCCATACAAAAATATGTATAGCAGCTTTATTCATAACTACCCCAAAGTGAAGTCACCAAGATGTCTTTAAGCAGATGAATGGATGAACACACTGTGGTATCCATACAATGAAAATCATTTGGCAATAAAAGGAAGTGAGCTATTGATTCACACTATAACATGGATCGATTTTAAATGCATTTTGCTAGTGAAAAGCCATCCCCAAAGGTTCTGTTTATATTACATTCCAGAAAATGAAAAACTGTAGGGATGGAAAACAGATTGGCAGTTGCCAGGGGCTGAGGAAAAGGAAAGATTAACTACATAGAGGATGCACGAGAGAATTTTAAGGAGATGGAACTGTTCTGTATCATACTGAGGAAGTGCTTACATGACTGTATCCTGATTCAAACCCATAGAACCATACATGATGAAGGGGGATCTTTAATGTATGCGAAATTTAAAAATTAACCAAGATGTCTGGAGAATCCCAGGATGGAATGCAGCTTGTAACAAATGACCTAACTGAACTATAAATGTATGACATAATGTCACTGGAGCATGTGGAGAAAAAACAAACTGGCCTAAGTAACTTTGGAAAGTGATATTATGACTAGAAACTGAAAGGCTAAGGATAAAAGGAATTGTCCACAAACATTGTACTGTAGTTGGTAAATTTGTTTCTCCAAGGGATATGCACTAACAAGTCAGAGATGGCTTTACCTGCATATTAAGGTTGAATAAATGAGTCATGGATAGTGAGAGCCAGATTTCTCACTGTTGGAGAGAGAAGTCACAGTGAGCAAGCTAGAATGAACACTGTGGTACTGGATTAGAGTCAAAATTGTGTGTGTGTGTGTGTGTGTGTGTGCATGTGTGTATGTGTGTGTGTGTCTTAGCTCTGTTTGCCTAGTATGCCCAAAAGCAATGACTTCCTAGCATTAGTGTGCACACTGAGCTCCCAGATCTTGGTTTCTAAAACCATTCCCCAATAAAAGGAACCAAAGCTCCTTGGAGAAATGGCTGAGTCTAGGGCTAGGGTAGGAAATATGTAAGAGGAGCCTGAAGCATCTTGTAGTGCCAGAAAGTAAGGAATTGCTACAAACTGAAGGATATTGGTGTGTCAAAAAGGCCAGAAGCCAACTGAATGAGCTCCCAGTGGCTGAGCTTCCACCAGGGTGAGCTGGTGGGAGGCAGGGTCTGGGTGAGAGGTCTGGTGGGAGCTGAGGGCATCACGTAACTAACCAGGGAAATCCTTGGAATGGGAATGAGGCTGGCAGAAACAAGAAATTGGCAGAATGTTTAGGAGAAGCGTGCATTGGGTGGACATTCGTGTTGAGAAAAAGAATGACAGGGCAAGGGTATTAATCAGACGTGGCAGAAATGGAGGCAGAGGATGGAAGGTTTTCTGACAGCAGGTTGTAGGGGGCAGAGCATCAGGGAGAAGTAGCCCATGGAAACCAGGTCCGAGCAACGGTCCCTGAAGGGGAGTTTGGTAGCAGGTGGGGTTTGTGAGAGATCAAGAAAGGAGATTGCTGGGCAACGTGTAGGGGTTCCCATGGTCTCTGGGAGTTAGAAAGGACGAAGGGATCTTAGAAAAGGGAACTTTGGTTAGTGAGTGAATGTGGGGCCCTTTGGCCATAGGTAGGAGCTCTGCATAGCAGCGGTGGCACTGGCACACTGCTCGGGGGGCTCTGTCGAGACCCATCAAAGGCCCTGCTCTCCTGCTGTTTGGTTTTGAAAGGAAAGGGTTCATCAGAGCCAGGTCAGGGATTTCTGCAGGGAGGGAGCCTCACTTGGGGGCTGATTGGAGGTGTCAGGTAAAATGCCCTCCTTGAGGAGGGATTGATTCAAGTGGGAGGGGCAGGAGCCCTCATCCAAAGGCAGTGTCTGGAGGTAGGTGAACCCAAACTCCACCTACCTTGTCTCTTATTCCATTGGGGCTGCTCTAACAAAATACCATAAATTTCTGTGGCTTATAAACAACAGACATTTATTTCTCACATTTCTGGAGGCTGGAAGTCCAAGATCAAGGCACTGGCAGATTCCACATCTCCTGAGGGCTGCTTCCTTATAGATGGCAGCTTCTAGATTTTTCCTCCCATGGTAGATGAGGAAGCCCTTTTCTCTTCAGCCCATTATGAGGGTACTAATCCCATTCATGAAGGCTCTACCCTTATGACCTAATCACCTCCCACAGGCCCCACCTCCTAATTCCATCTCATTAAGCTTTAGCGTATGTATAGGTTGGGGGTGGTTTACAAACAGTCCAGAGTACCTTGTGACATCCTAAAGGCCAGAGTCAGGGTGAGAGGGCCCCTTCCCTCTTCCTCTTGGAAAGTGAAGCAGGGAATATGAAGGGAAATCAGAGTCTGTTTCAAAGGATACTGCGCATTAGTCAAACACCCATATTACAGATAGAAAGCCTGATGCGAAGACAGCAGGGAGAATGGGCCAAGGCCATACAGCAATCCAGTGGTAAAGGGGCCAGCTCATATCTCTGCAGCAGGAAATAGAAACTTTGAAAGCACCTGGCAATGACTATAATGATACAAGTGACCACTACTACATGCATTCTTCCATTTCTCACAACCACCTGTGAGGTCAGTTTTGTGTAGCCCGTTTGACAATGAGGTCCGAGAGGAACGCAGTGTGTTGTGACTTTGTTAAAGTCAAAACACCTGCCATCAGTGCAGCCACTGGCTAAATTTCAGGTGTGCACACAAGGATTTTGTTAAACTTCACGAGTGGTTGTCGGAACCAGACCAGGCACTGAGGAGCGAGGCAGCTTTGAGGAGGAAGTGGCACTGATGCTGGAAACTTAGGTTCTGATGGGGACAGACCTAGAAGAAGGATCACTAAGAGTGACAGGTGGGAGATAGAGTGAAATCATTCAGAGGAGGGAGAGGTAGCTTTCCTCTGAAGGCTGAGGGGGTGGAAGTGAACTTCACAGATGAAAGGGGGCTCAGAGTCTAAACATCTCCGAGAGCTGAGAAGCTATTTATCTGGCCTCTGGATGTGTATCTAAATGTATATATATATATTTGGTCAAAATGAAGTCACTTACAGACTGTATTTAAGTGAAAAGATTCTGCAATTTACCACCTGTTGGCTCTAACCCAGGATGGCCCAGCCCTTCCTTAGTTTGCACTTCTTTCCTCATGAAGTTGAATTGTTTTCATGTTTTTAAGTTATGCATTTTGTAGTCAGTGAGTTGTCATTTTACATTCTTTGCCCACATCTCCTTCCCTTTAATAATTATGGATTGTTATCTCCCATTTACATCCGGGAAACTTCAAGAGGTTGCTAAGGGTCTCCTTCAAGAAAGGGTTTGTAGCTTATCTGAACTTGTAGATTTCTTGGATAATTTGACGCATGTTCAGAAAAATGAATTTTTTTTTTGCTTTCGCTCACATCAGTATTAGTCTGTTCTCACACTGCGAATAAAAACATACCTGAGACTGGGTAATTATAAAGGAAAGAGGCTTAATTGACTCACAGTTCCACATGGCTGCGGAAGCCTCACAATCATGGCAGAAGGCAAGGAGGAGCAAGTCACATCTTACATGATGGCAGGGAAGAAAGAATGAGAGCCAAGCAAAAGAGGTTTCCCCTTATAAAACCATCAGAACTTGTGAAACTTATTCACTACTGTAAGAACTGTATGGGGGGAACCACCCCCATGATTTAATTATCTCCCATCAGGTCCCTCCTACAATACATGGGAATTATGGGAGCTACAATTCAAGATGAGATTTGGGTGGGGACACAGCCAAACCATATCAGATCCAATTTCACATATTTTTGGACCCAGGAAACCCCACTAAGGCCAAGATTACATATGCTTTTCCAGAGTCTGCTTTTGAAGTCTTCAGGAGGCTCCTGTGGAGAAAGGAGCTGCTGTCCAAGCCAGAGGGCCTGTGGGTGGGATGGGCAGCTTCCTCCACATTCCCTGTTTTCCAGGCTCAGGGGGGCAGCCACTGGGAAATGGGATGCAGTCAGGTCACTTGCCGGCCATTCGCCCAGCAGAGAAGCCACCAGGGTGGGAAGTGGCTCACTAGGATGAGTGCTGGGCCAGGTCTGGTCAGTGTGACCACCTTGTCCTGAGCTTATGATGATGAAGCTGCAGTCGGTCAGGGGCACGCAGAACAGAGTGCAGCAGTCTGTGTGGTCTCCCCCTGCAGCGGCATCTAGATGCTCTGCATGAAGGACAGGAGTGTCTCCATATCCCAGGGCTTCCACAGCAGGAAAAGAACTGACGAGGAGCAGTTCCAGGGATGGGAGAAGACAGAAGGACAAGCCTTGCTGTAAACTCAGGACAAGCCTCTTGGAAACAGTTTCAGAAACAGGCTGGAGGTGGATATGAGGAGGTGAGAGTAGAGGGGCTGATGGCCCCAGTCAATCAGTGGATGGCACTCCCAAGGCTCAGGAAAGCTGCCCAGGGTGTCTAGGCACCCCTTTAGGTCTCAAACGCTGGTATGCATCGATTCTGGAAGGCTCGTTAAAACATAGATTGCCAGCTCCACTCAGGTTTCTGATTCAGAGTGCTTGGCTTGGTGCTGGGAATTTGTATTTCAACAAGTTCCCCAGTGAGGCTGTTGCTCCTGGTCCTGGGACCCCTCACTGAGAACCAATAATGTTTCAGGATCCTTGAGGTGTCACTTTTCTGGCCAGAAACCTCTGTGGAGGGTGGAGCCATTGCCCAATATTTGTTCAGGACCAATGGGCTTGTTCCACTCACTCAGCTCATTCCACTCACTTGGCCTGGCAGGCTGCACTCAGCTCACGCCACCAGCCTGGATCCCAGGCCTGCCAAGGGTAAGCCAGGCATGGAGTAGTGAGGGGTGTGTGAGCAAGTGAGCATGGGGTCTGGTCACTGCACAGTCAGGCATGCTGGCTGCTGCAGTGGGATGGGCAGTTCCAAGTGCCGGCATGGGCACCAGCTCTCTGTGAAGCTGTGGCTGAACTAGGGACACTGCAAGCAGCTTCCACAGCTGCCACCAGGGAACACAGTGGTGCCCAGAAGCTTGAAGACTCCAGGAACCACAAGGCCCCAAAGAGGGAGTCAAAGCCCTGGCCTGGGGAGCTCCCAGGTCTGGGCTCCCTGAAGGGCTGCAGCTCTTCTCTCCTTCTCTTCATCTGCAACATGGGGAGCAAGGGACATGTATCAGCACTGTTTGTGTTATAACTCTTTCAGCCCTGCTATTCAGCAAGTCCTGAGTTCTTGTCCCGCATCCAGGAAGAATGAGGTACACAGACAAGTGAAGAATGAGCAAGGTGAAGAGGTGCTTTATTGAGTGACAGAATAGCTCAGAGGAAGCCCCGGAATGGGTAGCTCCTCCCTGCAGCTGGTCATCATGTTGAGTGTTCAGCAGACAGGAGGCCCTGAAGTGGGTGGCTCCTCTCTGTAGCTAGTTGTCCTGATGTCTACTCAGCTCTGGCTGAGCCTGGGGCTTTTATGGGCCTCAGAGGAGAGGAAATGCCACCCTGATTGGTCCATGGACAGCCACAGGTGGGCTGGAAAAGACA
Source organism: Pan troglodytes (assembly GCF_028858775.2). Taxonomy (NCBI): domain Eukaryota; kingdom Metazoa; phylum Chordata; class Mammalia; order Primates; family Hominidae; genus Pan; species Pan troglodytes. Next base: position 55,529,669 of record NC_072406.2, on the reverse strand, counting down.
TCACAATTTCCCACTATGGTCCATGGGACTGCTGTCCTGGCCACCAGCCTTCAGGACATCCCTGACCTGAAGGTGGGGCCTCACCAGGGACCTGCCCCCCCCAACCCTATAACCTGTCTGCCTCCTGCTGCTTCTCATGGTGCCAAGGCTGTAGGTGCCAAGGGGTGCCTGCAGGTCAGCGCCAAGCTGCCCTCAGGCCCCCATCAGCTTCCCTCCTATGCTCATCAGTGCCCAAAGTCTGGAGGGTGCTGAGGTGGCAGCGGGCTGATGTGTCAGTACTGCCCCAAGCAGGTGCACACCCAGCTAGGCTGTGACAGCACCCAGGCTTAGCTGGACTTTGCTCTGAGATTGGAGGGGGTGCCAACAGCAAGGAGAAGCCAGGCAGTGGGAGCAGGCATTTTCAAGCCCGCGAGGGGGGGCCTTCCCTGGCCCCCAAGGGTGCAAGGATGCCTGGGTCTGCAGCCACAACTTGGGCAGCTACAGCTGTGCCCAGAGTGGGTGTGGCTCCTTCTTGCTCCATGGAGCAGGAGGCCTGGGTCCATAGCCAAGAGTTGGGTGGCTGCGGCTGCATCCAGGGAGCTCCCACCCCACCAACTCTGAATGAGTGGGGCTCTCATTTGTCTCCAGCTGCTGCTGGTTCCACAGAATGTGCAGCCCTGGCTGCACCTCCTTGCCACAGCCAGTGTGATGGCAGCAGCCACTTCAGACAGGCCACCACTGCCATCAATAAGAGGTCTACAAATTCCTGGTTTCCAGTGTCCTGGCTGCTATGAACATGGTACCCATGTGGTTCATCCTGGAGACATGGCTTTTGCCTATAACTGTGGCTCACCAAATCCTGCTGCATGACACAGACCATGACCAAGAGCCGATAAGAGCCACTCCTTGGATATAACAGAAACCAGCTTAATGCTGCTTGCAGGACAGTTCTTTGGGTGGCTTGGACCAATGCAGTTCTCCTCACCTTTTTTTCTTTTTTTTCATTTTGAACGGAATCTCACTCTGTTGCCCAGGCTGGAGTGCAGTGGTGTGATCTCGGCTCACTGCAACCTCCGCCTCCAGGGTTCTAGCAATTCTCCTTCCTCAGCCTCCACAGTAGCTGGGATTACAGGCACCTGCCACCACGTCTGGTTAATTTTTTTGTATTTGTAGTAGAGATGGGGTTTAGCCATGTTGGCCAGGTTGGCCTCAAACTCCTGACTTCATGTGATCCACCTGCCTCGGCCTCCCAAAATGCTGGGATTACAGGCGTGAGCCACCATGCTCGGCCCCCACTTTTTTGCTTATAGTTCTCGAGAATAACTATAGAATGTGCTGAAAATGCAACATCCTGAGATAAGGAGGAACTGACCAAAACAGCCCAGGCTCTGTTCTTGTTCCCTCTAGAAACAGAGTGTTCTCCAATGCTTTAGCCCAGCAATTCCCACTACCTTTGAGTATAACACCCAGCGCCAGCTACTCTGCCGGGTCTCTTAGTTGTGGTACAAGTGGAGCAAACAGATGAGAGTCCATCCACTCTGGACAGCTTTCCTGAGGCTTGGAGGACTGGCTTGTCCTGAAACCTAGGCTTCTATTGTCCCTCACAGCCAATCTGTAAGTAATAAACCCACTTCAGTTCACCTGTTTATGGAGTGGGCAGTGTGTGAGGCCCTGGGGTGATTCAGTGAATCACATCAGGTGAGCATGAGGGGCTGCCTGGGAGAGGGGAAAGGCCATGTCAGGAAGGAAGGCCAGGAGAGGGGACCTGGTGTGGCAGAGGGCACTGTCCCTGGGGGAGTGGTGAGAGCCCTTAAGAGAGGAGGTTTGGATCCTGAAATCAGCAGGGAAGCCTGGAAAGATTAGCTGCGGAGAAGCAGACAGGGGTTTCAGCCTAATGCCTTGCTGGATGAAGAACTGCTTGGGTCAAATTTGCCTTTGAATCCTGGAACGTGGTGCCTGGTTTTCCCTCTGCATGTTGCCCTGTTTCTCAGCTACCTGTGTGTGTGGGTCCTGAGGTGGGGCCATCATGGTACACTTGAGGAGGGGCTCCGTGTGGGACTCCAGGGATCCACAGTTCAGAGCTGGTTCCTCAGGGAGTAACGAAAGGGGTGGGGAGGAACCCAATCCTGGGCCTGGGAATGGGTACAGCAGAAAGTGAAAGTCAAAAGTGCAAGCAATGAAGAAAACAGTAAAACAGTGCCAACACTGCGCATGTTCAGTGGAAGGCAAGGCACGCCTTGCATTTGCAGTCACTAAGTCACACCACCTCCTCAAAAACCCTGGGGAGTTGGTGCTGACTTCCCAAGGCCACGGAGCCAGCAGTTGCAGAGCAGGATTTGTGCTTTCCTCAGCCAGGCTGTGCTGCCCTGCCACGCCCGCGCCAGGAGGCCACGCCCCCAGTGGAAGGCCATGCCCCCACGGCTTGCAAGGCTGGACTGCAGGCGGGTGAAGGACTCGGTGTCCTGTCTTGTAATTTGTCTCTTAAGTGTGACACAAACACACACACACACACCACGTTTGAAATTTGCTCCATGACACTCAAGTTCAGAAATCTCATGTAACTTTAATATTCAAAATCCATGTCAACCCCAATCATGTTTGTGGGGTTCTATGGGGTCTCGAATGAGGAATAGCTAGCTGGATTCCAGTCCACAATGGGCACCCTCACTGTTCGGCAGCATCCTGGGCCACAGTCCTCACGATTGGCTGGGCCAAAGAGACCCAGGACGCTGCAGGTTCAAGGCCAAGGCACTGGCCAGCCCTACGCCCACCAGCTGGACCCAGCCCAGTCCTTGTTCGTCCTCAGCTCCTCCCCCGCCTCAGGGAAGTCGCGTCCTGGTCAGGAGGACCTGCAACAGCCCACACTGTGTCCTTAGGGCGAGGGGGCTGTAAGAGTTAAAGAAAGAGGAAAGAAACATGAAAAGTGGCTAAACAGTCAAAGACAGGTTTATTTTGGAGAATAAACCTGAGGGGCTTCTAGCCTATTTCTGTCAGGAGCATTCTGTCTTACAGACTAGGAGTGTTTTAGCGTGAGAGAGCTTATCACAGATTTGAAGTGTTTCTGTGTGGGGGAGAAGTTTATGGCAGGGTTGGAATGTCTCCCGCGGGAGGGGATGTTATCTCAGGCCTGGCATGTCTCTGGTCGGAGAGGGGTTTATCTTAGGGTTGCAATGTTTCTGGTCAGAGATGTCATTTGTGGTTTATGGTCATGCTGACCGTAGCCATCAGGCTGATGACCTTTAGATTTAGGCAGTTTTTGATCAAGGGGAACTTTAAGATGGCGGTGCTTGTACAAGATGGAGATGCTCCTGCTCTGTCAGGGGCGAGGAGAGGCAACTCTGGGTGAGACCGCAGCAACAACAGCAGCAGAAAGGACCAACCTGCAGCTGGGCGCAGACCTGTCGGCAGGTCCTCCTGACCAGGACGCGACTTTCCTGAGGCGGGGAAGGAGCTGAGGACTAACAAGGACTGGGCCGGGTCCAGCTCGCGGGCGTAAGGCTGGCCAGTGCCTTGGCCTTGAACCTGCAGCGTCCTGTAATCCCAGCACTTTGGGAGGCGGAGGTGGGTGGATCATGAGGTCAAGAGATCGAGACCATCTTGGCCAACATGGTGAAACCACGTCTGTACTGAAAATACAAAAAATTAGCCAGGTACGGTGGCGGGCGCCTGTAGTCCCAGCTACTTGGGAGGCTGAGGCAGGAGAATCGCTTGAACCTGGGAGGCGGAGGTTGCAGTGAGCTGAGATCGCGCCACTGCACTCCAGCCTGGCGACAGAACAAGACTCCACCTAAAAAAAAAAAAAAAAAAAAAAAAAAAAAAAAAAAAAAGTACCAACCTGCTCGTTTTTGGTGCATTGCTATAAATAACTCTTCCGTTAAATAAATGTACGGGCTAACGCTGCTGCTTTTGCTGTGAGGCTCTCATCTCAGCTTTGGAGGACGGAGACCAGTTGCTGGTAGAGTTCACGCACTCCAGCAGAGAGGGACTTCTGTGGTCCCCACAGCACGCGATTGGCTGGCAAAGGGCCTCGCAGAGGATGGACGCCCCCAGGCGGCCCTGCTGGGAGACGCCTGCCTGGGCAGCGCCTCTTCCCCACCGCCTGTCCTGGGCTGGCCCGCCTTCTTGGTTTAGGAAGCCAGATTCTCTGGTCCCGGCCGACTGTGCTTAGCCATTGTTTGTTGTTTTTTTCTTTTTTTTCCCTTTGAGATAGGATCTCGCTCTGCTGCCCAGGCTGGAGTGCAGTTATGAGATCTCGGCTCACTGCCCCTTCAAACTCCTGGGCTCAAGTGATTCTCCCACTTCAGCCTCCTGAGTAGTTTGGACCACAGGTGCGCTCCACCACCGCCCAGCTAATTTTCTTTTTTCTTAATAGTAGAGATGGGGTCTTGCTACATCGCCCAGGCTGGTCTTGAACTCCTGGGGTCCAGCAATCCTCCCTCCTCGGCCTCCCAAAGTGCTGGGATTACCGGCATGAGCCACCACCCGGCCTGCTTAGCCACTCTTAAGAGAGCGTTTGTTAGCCACAAATTCTCTTAGTTTTCCTTCATCTGAGAATGCCTATTTGTCCATTCTTGCAGGGCATTTTTGTTTGATGGGTTTTTTTCTTTCAATAAGGGGAAAAATGTGCCACTTCCTTCTGGCCTTCAGAGTTCCATATGAGAAATCTATTGTCACTTGTGATGTTTTCCCTTTATAGATGAGGTGTCATTTCTTTCTCACAGCTTTCAAGACTTTTTATTTGCCTTTAAGTTTACAGAAGTTCGACTATGATGTCCCTTGGAGTGTCTTTGTGTTCATCCTGTTTGGTGGTCGCTAAGCTAAGCTTCTTAAGTCTATAGCTTTGTCTTTTGCCAGAGTTGGTAAGTTTTTGGTCATGATTTCCTCAAATATGTTTCGAGGACCACCTCTTTGTACTCTCCTTCTGTGACTGCAATGGCAGGAATGTCAGGTATTCCATGTGGATCCCACAGGTCCTGAAGTTCGTTTTTACACCCTGTTTTCTCTCCATTGTTCATATTGCTCTATCTTCGAGTTTACCAGTTCTTTTCTTGTTACCTCCATTCTATTGTTGAGCTCATCAGCTGAGTATTTTAAGCAGTCAAATGCTTCATATTTTAGTCCAGTTTTAGATTTACAGACCAGTCCAGCAGGTGGTACAGAATTCCATCTGCTCACCCCACTTCCCTGCCTGTTTCCTCTATTGTTAACGTCTTGGATTGTGGTGGTACATATGTTAAAATGAATGAACCATTATTGACACATTATAAATAACTATCGTCTATACTTCACATTAAGGTTCACTCTGTTGTACAATTCTCTGAGTTTTGACAAATGCATAAAGGTATCCACCTTTACAATTTCATATAGAATAATCTTGCCACCCTAAAAATCCCCTGTACTTCACTCATCTATCCCCCTCCCCCAAAATTTCTGGCAACCCCTGATCTTTTTACCATCTCTATAGTTTTGCCTTTTCCAGAATGTTATATAGTTGGATCCATACTATATATAACCTTTTCAGACTGGCTTCTTTCCCCTAGCAATATGCATTTGGATATCCTCTATGTCTTTTCATTGTTTGATAGCTCATTTCTCTTTTTTTTCTTTTTTTTTTTTTTTGAGACCAGTTCTCATTCTGTCACCCAGTGGTGCAATCAAGGCTCCCTTGCAGCCTCAAACTCCCAGGCTCAAGCGACCGTCCTAGTTCAGCCCAAGTAGCTCTTCTCTTCTCTTCTTTTCTCTCTCTCTCTCTCTCTTTCTTTCTTTCTTTCTTCTTTTTTTTTTGATGGAGTCTCACTATGTTGACCAGGCTGGACTGCAGTGGTGTGATCTGCAACCTCTGCCTCCTGGGTTCAAGCAATTCTTCTGCCTCAGCCTCCCAAGTAGCTGGGATGACAGGCATGCCCCACCATGCCCAGCTAATTTTTGTATTTTTAGTAGAGATGGGGTTTCACCATATTGGCCAGGCTGGTCTCGAACTCCTGACCTTGTGATCTGCCCACCTCAGTCTCCCAAAGTGCTGGGATTACAGGCGTGAGCTACCGCGCCCGGCCTCTTTTGGTATTTTTTAATCATGTTGCTCATTTTCTTATTGTTGAGTTTTAAAAGACTTGTATATTTTGGATACAAGTCCTTTATTAAATATGTATTTTGGAAATATTTTCCCCATCTCTTGCTCCCATCTTCATTCTCATAACAGTTTTTAACTTTAATAAAGTCCAACTTACCAATTTTTTTCTTTCATGCATTGTGCTTTTGGTTGTATCTTATTTATTTATTTAGAGATGGAGTCTCACTCTGTCACACAGGCTAGAGTGCTGTGGCACAATCTCAGCTCACTGCAACCTCTGCCTCCCAGGCTCAAGCAATCCTCCCCCATTAGCCTCCCAAGTAGCTGGCACCACAGATGCGTACCACCACACCTGCTAATTTTTTGTATTTTTGGTAGAGATGAGGTTTCACCATGTTGCCCAGGCTGGCCTCAAACTCCTGAGTTCTAGCTATCTGCCCGCCTCGGCTTCCCAAAGTGCTGGGATTACAGGTGTAAGCCACTGCACCTGCCCTTAGCTGTATCTAAAAACACACCACCAAACCCAAGGCCACCTGGATTTTCTCCTTTGATCTTCTAGATTTTTTAAAAATTATTATTATACTTTAAGTTCTAGGGTACATGTGCACAACGTGCAGGTTTGTTACATATGTATACATGTGCCATGTTGGTTTGCTGCACCCATTAACTCATCATTTACATTAGGCATCTCTGCTAATGCTATCCCTCCCCCATCCCCCCACCCCATGACAGGCCCCGGTGTGTGATGTTCCCCGTCCCTGGTGTCCAAGCGTTCTCATTGTTCAATTCCCACCTATGAGTGAGAACATGCGGTGTTTGGTTTTCTGTCCTTTGTGATTCTGCATTCTACATTTAGATCTTTGATCCATTTTGAGTTTTAATTTTTGAGAAGGGTGTAAAGTCTGAGCTTAGATTCTTTTTTTTTTTTTTTGTACATGGATGTTCAGTTTTTAAGCACCACTTGTTGAAGAGACTATATTCCTTCATTTAATTGCCTTTGCTTCTTTGTCAAAGCTCAGCTGACTATATTTGCCTAGGTCAATTTCTGGGCTCACTCTTTGGAACCATTGATCAATCTGCCTGTTCTTTCACTAATGCCATGCTATCTCAATTATTTAGCTGGATAGTAAGTCTTAAAGTTGGGTAGTGTCAGTCCTCTGAGTTGTCATTCTTCAGCATTTTGACTACTCTGAGTCTTTTGCCTCTTCATATAAGCTTTAGAATAAATGTGTTGATATCCACAAAATAACCTGCTAGAATTTTGATTGGAATTGTGTTGAATCTATAGATCAAGAAGGGGAGTATTAACATCTTAACAATACTGAGTCTTGCTATCCTTGCACATGAAATATCTATCGATTTATTTAGGTTTTCTTTGATTTCTTTCATCAAAGTTTTGAAGTTTTCCTCATATAGATCTCGTACATATTTTGTTTACTTTATGCCTACATATTTCATTTTGGGGGTACTCATGTAAATAGCATTGCATTTGAAATTTCAAATTCCAATTTTTTTCATTGCTAGCATATAGGAAAGCAAATAATTTTTAATATTAACCTTATGAAAATGGTGTAGATTTGTGTCCCCACTCAAATCTCATGTTTAATTGTAATCCCCAGTGTAGGAGGAAGGTCTTGGGGGAGGTGATAGGATCATGGTGGAGGATTTCTCCTTTGCCATTCTTGTGATAGTGAGTTCTCACCAGATCTGATTGTTTAAAAGTATGTAGCACCTCCCCCCTTTTGCTCTCTCTTCCTCCTGCTCCAGCCATGTAAGAAGTGCCACCTCCCTCTTCACCTTCTGCCATGATTGTAAGTTTCCTGAGGCTTCCTCAGCCATGCTTCTTGTGCAGCCTGAAGAATTGTGAGCCAATTAAACCTCTTTTCTTTATAAATTACCCAGTCTCAGGTAGTTCTTTATAGCGGTGCAAGAACAGACTAATACAGAAAATTGGTACTGGGAAGTAGAGCATTACTATAAAGATACCTGAAAATGTGGAAGCAGCTTTGGAAGTGGGTAATGGGCAGAGGTTGGAACAGTTTGGAGAGCTTAGAAGAAGACAGGAAGGGCCAGGCGCAGTGGCTTATGCCTGTAATCCCAGCACTCTGGGAGGCTGAGGCAGGCGGATCACAAGGTCAGGAGATTGAGACCATTCTGGCTAACACGGTGAAACCCAATCTCTACTAAAAATACACACACACACACAAATTAGTCAGGTGTGGTGGCATGTGCCTGTAGTCCCAGCTACTTGGGAGGGGCTGAGGCAGGAGAATCACTTGAACTCAGGAGGCAGAGTGGTGAAAGTGGGCATCTCTTGTTCCAGATCTTAGAGTAAAGGCTTTCAGTTGTTTTCCCATTCAGTAAGATACTACTTGTGGGTGTGTCTTACATGGCTTTTATTGTGTTGAGGTATGTTTCTTCTATACCCTGTTTTTTTAAGGGTTTTTACAATAAAATGTTGAATTTTATCAAATGCTTTACAGCATCAATTCACATTATTATGAATTTTGTCCTTCATTTGTTGATATGATGATCACATTGATTTGTGTTATGTTGAACCATCCTTCCATTCTTGGCATAAATTCCACTTGGTCATTATGAATAATTTTCAATATGTTGTGGACTTTGTTTTGCCTGTAAATTTTCTTGAGGATTTTTGCATCAGTTTTCCTTAGGGATATTGGCCTGTAGTTTTCTTTTTTAATGTGTCTTTGATTTAAGTATCAGGCATTGAAATATTTCTCCCTCCTGTATTTTTTGGAATAGTTTGAATAGGATTGGTATTAGTTCTTCTGTAAATATTTGGTAAAATACAGCAGTGAAGCTATTGCTTCCAGGATTTTCTTTGTTGATACTTTTTATTAAGGCTTTGATCTCATTATTTGTTATTGGTCGGTTCAGATTTTGAATTTCTTCATGGTTCAATCTTGGTAGGTTGAACTACTACAAGAAAACACTGGGGAAATTCTCCAGGACATTAGACTGGGGAAAGATTTCTTAAGCAATACTCCACAAGCACAGGCAACCAAAGCAAAAGAGGACAAATGGGATCTCATTAAGTTAAAAAGCTTCTGCACAGCAAAAGAGACAATCAACAAAGAGAAAATCCACAAAATGGGGAAACATATTTGCAAACTGTCCATTTGACAAGGGATTAATAACCACAATATATAAAAAGCTAAAACAACTGTATAGAGAAAAATCTAATAATCTGATTTTAAAATGGGCAAAAGGTCTTAATAGACATTTCTCAAAGAAGAAATACAAAAAGCTAATAGACTTAGGAAAAGGTGACCAACACCACTGATTATCAGAGAAATGCAAATCAGAGCTATGAGGATATATCATCTCACCCCAGTTAAAATGGGTTTTATTCAAAAGATAGGCAATAACAAATGCTGGTGAGGATATGGAAAAATGTGAACCCTTGCATACTGTTGGTGGGAATGTAAATTAGTGCAACCACTATGGAGAACAATTTGGAAGTTCCTCAAAAACTAAAAATAGAGCTACCATATGATCCAACCATCTCATTGCTAGATATATACACAAAAGAGAAAATAAATATATCGAAGAGATAGCTGCACTCCTATGTTTATTGCATTACTATTCACAATATCCAAGATGTGGAAGCAACCTAAGTGTCCACCAACAGATGAATGGATAAAGAAAATGTGCATATATACAATGGAGTACTATTCAGCCATAACAAAGAATGAGATTCTGTCATTAGTGACAACATGGAATGGTGCCGGACGACATTATTTTAAGTGAAATAAGCCAGCCACAGAAAGAAAAGCTTTGCACATTCACACTCATTTTAGGGAGCTAAACATTAAAACAATTAAACTCATGAAGATACAGTAGAATGGTTGTTACTTGAGGCTGGGAAGTGCAGTCGGTGGGGGGAAGTGGGGATAGTTAATAGGTACAAAATACAGTTACAATGAATAAGATCTATTATTTGATAGCACAACAGGGTAACTACAATAGTTTTTTTGTACATTTTAAAATAACTGCGTATAACTGAATTGTTTATAATACAAAGAAATGATAAATGTTTGAGATGATGGATATCCCATTTACCCTGATGTGATAATTATGCATTGTATGTTTGTATCAAAATATCTCATGTACCCCATAAATATATATGCCTACTATGTACCCATAAAAACTGAAAAAGACCCATAGACGGTGACATCTGGGGATTCCCCTAATACAATAGCGGGTTCTGGCTGATCATCCCACAGGGAAGCCACTCAGCAGCCACACAGTTCCCCTTACGCACACACCCCTAGTAATCAGCTCTGTTAGTGTATAAACATTAAAATATGTGCAGACAATATCACAAGTCATACGGGAAATGGAAAGCAAGACCACAGTGAGGTACAACTTCATACCCATTAAAATGGCTATTATAATGCAAACAAAAAAAGATGGAAAATAACCATCTGGTATGCAGATTATGTTACCTCTGGTCATATGCACTAAAGAAGAGGGGGAGAACTCAAGGCCTCAGAACAAGAGAGAAGTTCAGGCCAGGCTCTGGGCAGTAACTAGTCATGTGGACTCTGAACAATTACCTCATCCTTCATGGCCTCAATTTCCACATCTGTGAAATAAAGGGTCTGGCCAGGAGACACATAACAGCATTCTACATGTAACTGAAGAAATAGTGCCATGGATAGGTGAGGGAGGGTAATTAATGGAATTGCCTCTAGAGGGCAAATAAGTAACAGAATTGCCCCCAGTTTCTTCACGGCTTTCTAAAGAGGGGTAAAGACTTGCTGGATGCCAGATGTCTTCCAGGGATCCCAGAGAATTGGTCTAGGGAGGCAGTGCTTTACTGTATTATAGAAGAGGAATTAATCACACTAATTGCTTACTCTGTACTTTTGCTTAACGATACAATATAAACAAATACAATGAGAAATAATTTTAAAGCAATCAAAGCGCCTTCAAGTTATTAAAGCTCCTGAAGAATCAAACATTACACCCATATATAGAATTATTATACTAGGCACAATTAATGATTTGATTTATAGATGTTTTTATATAGGTTTGATATGCAACAAGTCTAGGGGTAAAAAATCAATAAAATCTGACTTCTAATAAGCAGGAGTTTCTGCCTTTTTCTTAAAAAATAAACTATTATATCAAAATGGTAAAAATGAACATTTTAAAATAAAAATTATCAACATATATTATCATTCTGCCTACTGAATTTTAATTTATCCTCAAAGTTCAAAAAAAAAAAAACTTCTTTCTCATGCAGTTTCCCCATATCCCTAATTAGGATGAATTATTGAAGCATCCTGGGTGATTCCTGAACACTTTCGATCCTTCAGTTATTCAGGTCCAGTTTAATGGCACCTGAGAACAATTATATACTGAGAACTGTGCTATACTGACAAAGGCGACCAAAGAGCTTATACAGGGGCATACCTGTACCCTCACATCAGCTCCCAAGTCTCCAGAGGGAAACGGACAGGACATGATGAATCAGCTCTCTTTTTACTGTGTTATGCTTGGAAAGATTGTTATGGAGACACAGAAGACAGATAAATCAACCTTGCCTGGAAAACTGGAAAAAGGTTCAAGCAGGAGGCAAATTTAGACCAATATGTATCAAGAACTCGTTGATTCTTACAGGAGGAGGATATTACCAGACAGACAAGTGAAATGACAAAGCCATTCTAGAAATAGAAAAGGTAAGGAAAAGAATCAAGAAGTGGAAGTTAAAGGCCAGCTCTGGGTGCTTTGTGACCAGAGCCCAGTTGGCAGTGGGAAGATTTATGTTCTATACTAAGGACGTTCTCTGTAATGACAATCCACCCTGTTGCACTAATAATTTAAGAGCATTTATATGAATATATACAATTCAGGGAAAGATAAAGAGAAAAAATTGCTATCAACTCTGTGTAGATTTGGAAACTGGTATCAAAGGAACAGTTTCAGCTGCATTTCTTTGTCTAGAAAGTTTTATTTAAAAATGTAGTCTACTAACTTGAGCCTCAATTTTTGGCAATAAACTAAAAAACGCTACACAAACCATCACAGAATTCACTTTGTCCTTGCAGGAAAGAAAAAAGAAGAAAACAAACCTCCATGTGAGAGGGGGTCTAAAAGAACTCTCCAAACCTCCATGATTTTGCAGGAGACAAGACAAGGGTAATTACCTGCAGCACCTGGACCCATCTAGATTAACTAAATTTAATGAGGCTCCAGAGGAAGGTCTTCAAGACTCAGACCTTAGTTATGATTAGAAATTAATCACCTGTGTCTTCAGATAGCCCCCGTTCCATGTTTAGAGAGAGATCTTTGAGCACCCATCTTCATTCATTTGAGAACAGGGTCACTGAGAGGGAGTCTCTGAGGTCATAGTTCACTTTCACACTGCCATGAAGAAACACCCAAGACTGGGTGATTTATAAAGGAAAGAAGTTTAATTGAGTCACAGTTCCACATGGCTGGGGAGGCCTCAGGAAATTTACAATCACGGTGGAAGGGGAAGCAAACATGTCCTTCTTCATGTGGCAGCAGGAGAGAGAAGTGCAAAACGAAGAGGGGAAAGGTCACTTATAAAACCATCAGATCTCGTGAGAACTCACTCAGTTTCACGAGACCAGCATGTGGGAACCACTCCCATGATGTAATCACCTCCCACGAGGTCCCTCCCCCAAAACGAGGGGATTACAATTCAAAATGACATTTGGGTGCAGACACAGAGCCAGACCATATTACAGAGCCAGAAGAGCTGAGCAGTGGGCACTTAGTAAATGTTCATTAAACGAAACCCCTAAACAAGGCTGGCTTCATAGAGGTGCCACCTGTGCAATGGCAAAAGCCCCACATTCAGAGGGGACCTGAACTTGGTTTAATGCTATGTTGTCACTGCCTTCAAATTCTTAACATTTTTTTAACAAATGACTCCATTTTCAGTTCACACTGGGTCCTGCAAATTATGTACCCAGTCCTGCCCCTGAAACAAAGATATGGTTTGTTCATGAAGGGGCTCCCTCGACCCTTCCCTGTGCATCTCACTCCAAGATGCCCTAAGTAAAAGGGAACAAAGAGCTAGGAGAAGGTAGTAGTTGATGATGATCTTGGAGGTCCCACCTGACCATGGCTGGCGATGCATATGTGTGGGTGGGAGAATTTGGTTGCTCTCTCCTGGCAGCCTCCATCCCATGCAGAAGGCCTGCACTTTGCCTGTCTGTCCCCCTATGTCCTCTACCTGACTCAGGAGTGTGGATGGGGGAGGGGAGGCATTGGGCCCAGTGCTCCTGGTCCCAGCTGGAGTTCTCTGTTGATCTGGGAGATTTGGCTCCTCTGACTACTCCTACCCCATCGCCATTAGGACAGGAGTTGGTGAAGGGGACAGGGTGGGAGGCTTAATTAGCAGCCAGGGCCAGGCAGCAGGCAGTGGGGCAAAGATCAGGCTGACTTTTCCTGCTACAGATCTGCTCTCTGGAAGAGGCATTCATGGACTGGCTTAAGCTGTGGCTTGGCTATTTTAGGAATATTCTTAACCCTTCCTGAGTCACTGCTGTCATCAGACTTCTCTCCCAGGGCGCAGAGCACCAGACTGTTCCCTCTCCCTGTCCCCTTCTCCCCAGTCCCTGCTTTCCTCCCTGGCAGTTGAGAAGGTCAGAGTTTTCTCAGGGGTGGGGCAAGTTGACTTCTGCCAAGGAAAACTCCCGGGTCCCTGAGTCCCCTTCTTTGTCCTGCCCTGTGACTTTTCCCTCTTCATCACAGCTCTGGACTCAGCCAAGTGGCACAATGGGCATCACCTCAGCCCTTCTTCTCATCTTATAAAATTGGAACCTCAGACTCTCTCATCTGAAAACAGCTGACCTGTATCCCAAGAGTAAGATGGGAAGCTGTAGTCCTGACTTCAAACCTCTGGCAGAGCATGAGCCCCTGCGTGCCTGGCTTTGATGCCCCATTAGGGGCAAGTTTCCACAGCCAGAACCCCTCATGGGGTTCCCTCTGCCTGTTTTTTCCTCCACTCCACGTCCTTCCCAGAGTCTGGCTTCTTGGAAAAGCCTAGGCCAGGATATAGGCATTACCTATGTAAGGCCAAGGGGAGTCCCACTGCTGGCCAGAAGGGCTCAACATCAATATATCTGAAATTCAAGCCATACAGGGGGAAGAGATATTGGCTCAGTGTCAAGGGTTTCTGTGTCCACGCTAGGCTTGCCTGAGCTGGGAGGCCCAGGACATCTGGGCTTTGTGATGCCTTCTGACACTAGGAGTTGGAGTTTGCCACCAACTGCTATTGGGAAAGCTTGACTTGGTGATACAGGCGTAATGCTGATGATGCCATACAAATGCCCAAGGGCCTATAGTGTGCCTGACACTGTCCTGGGCAATGGGTATAGAGGATCAATAATCATTCTCTTCCTGAGAAAGGAAGCTCTCCTGGGCTGGTTAACCAGGCATCTGGCCACAAGCCTGGTCTAGTGTTGATGGGCTCCAGCAAGTGAGTCATCCCAACTAATTCCCCCTCTTCCAGGTTATCACAACAAGCCCAGCTCCAGAAGTGAAAGAGCTGGCTGCAGATGGGGGTGAGGCCAGATGAAAATGCTTTCGCTCCCCTCAAGGGCTGCAGAGGGGGCTCTTGCAAAGGGGGTCATTGAACTGCAGTTTCTTCTGTCTCCAATCCAGAAAGAGCCTGATGGATTGATAAAGGTGTCCTGGGAAAGATTTTGAGTTCAAAGAGACAATCCCCTCCAGGAACTCCAGAAGAATTTTGTCTGGCGTTTAAAGAGTAAGAAGCTGCTGGGTGTGGCAGCTCACACCTGTAATTGTTGTGCTTTGGGAGCTACAGGCAGGAGGATCACTTGAGGCTAGGAGTTAGAGAACAGTCTGGGCAATACAGTGAGACACTCCCCACTACAAAAAAAGCAAGAATACCCCTCTCTTTACCCCTACTTGAGAGACGTGACTAGAAGGCAGAAAGCTGGCTGTTGACGGGGGAGTCTCTCTCTTCAGGCAGAGGTAGGGCTGCTTCCTGGGACAGAGGCATAGATGGTATTTCTGGCTCTGCAGTTCCTGATGAAGACATACTGGGGCACCCAGGCTAACCTTTGGCAAAACTAGGAGCTGAACTCAGGAGTCCCTGATGCCAGCCTCGCTGATGCGATCCCCCCTCCCCTCCCCCATGTGTCTTGCTCCCTAGCTCCCTCCCCACCAGCTTCCAGGCCAGGACCCCCAGCTGGCTGGTGGAGGATGTCTTGCTCCTCAGCAGCTAGGATTTGTAAGTATTTATAGGAACATGGAACAGATCAGTGGCTGACAGGCCCAGGGAGCGTGCAGGCCCCTTCCCAGAGGTCAGCAGCTTCACTCCCCCTTCCTGCACCCCATCCTGATTTGACGGAACCCAGGATGACAAAGAGGGAGTAGGTGAGCAAGGTATGGGGTGGCAGCCTCCATAGGAGCTCAAAGGATGTATTTGTCCATCTGCCCTGGGCTCAGCTTCCACACTCTGAGTCACTCACATCCCTCCACCCTAGCCGGAGCTCACCTGTGTGCCCACATGACCAAGACCACACTGACCCCAAATGTACAGTTTCAACTCTCAACACTTCACTGTCACACTCACGTGTGTACACACATGCTTTCTAAATTCCACAGCCACATGGATGCTCACAGGCTCACACCTTTGCACACACACAGGCTCACTCACAGGCCTACGGGGGGCCCAGATCCCGGTCATTCCCCACAGGTCTTTATAAGGGTTCTGGGAGGGAAACTTGTTTCCTGTCTAAGGCAGGGTGGGAGTGTGTGTGTGGGGGGGGGAACGAGAGTGAGTGTGAGAGTGCATGTATGTTAGTGTGGGTGTGTATGTGTGTAAGGAGCAGGAGTGACTGGGTCCTGAGTTTAGGGAGTGGGGAAGAGAAAGGAGAGATGGAGACAAGCGTGGACCAAGAGACACTCAGAGCTGACATCCTGGAAGAGAAGCCAGGCTGAGATAAGAGCAAGGCAAAGACATAGACACCGACAAGGATCAAGCCAGGGCAGGGTAGGGACTGGGGACAGATCCCGCCCCCATGAGAAGCTGTCACATTGTTGCTCAGGTGGCCTGTGACAGCAGCGCCATCTCCAGCTGGAGCCTCCCCTCTCTGGATCTTGTCATTGTAACTTTGCTTTGCTACTTGGGCAGCCAGGAGTGGTGACAGGCAGGGAATATGGTGCCCAGGGCAGCTAGCCATGCCACTCCAGTCCGGCTGCCAACCCACCTGTCACTGCCCATCTCATCACCTGTGGGGGTGGGGGTGGGTGCAGATGAAACCAGCGATCACCTTGGCTACCCTTGCCTCCTAGTGCCACAGTGGAGGCTAGGGGAGCAACCGGCCTTCCTCCCCAAAAGGTGGTCAGGGTTAACCGCACTTTGCCCAGGTCACTGAAGCCTGCAGCTGAGCTTGGGGAGAATGGGCCGTCTCTGCTCCCAGGCACCCAGGAACTACTGGAGAGAGACAGGAACCAGCCTATGAGACAGGGGCTTAAGGAGGAGGTTGGAGAAGACACGCGTTTGGCATAAACCGGGGGCCCCTCTCTGCGCTCACCGAGCCGGCGGCCTGGGCGGTGCTGAGCCTGCCCCTGGCGGCGTTCGCCTGGGACAGCGCCTGAGCGGTGGCCGATCCCACCTGGATGTCCCGGGTCGGCTCCCACCCCACGCCGTCCCCGGCCGCAGTGGGGAGAGGCTCGCGCTGGTCCTTGCCATACTTGGCTGCTGCCGGGCTCGGGGTCCCGCGTCGTACACGCCCCATCAGCCCTGGCCGCCGCTCCTGAGGGAACGCCCCGGGGAGCCGTTCCGGGCCCCGACGGCTGCGGGCCCCGGAGCCAAGAGAAGAAGCAGGTCCCAGGGCCGACTCCGCAGCAGCATCTCCAGCTTTGTCCGGGAAGCAGAGGCCGCCGCCGGCCACAGTCGTGGGTGAGAAGAAGGGCGCGAGGCGGCCGGGGCTCCTGCCGGGCACCCCAAGTGCGCGCCAGGCTTCTCCATGACAGCTGCGGCCCGGGCTGCCTGGGGCCTGGGACTCCGGCGCGGTCCGGCCGCGAGAAAGGCAGGCGCTGCCCCAGTGGGGAAGGGGCAAGGCTGCGGCTCCGGCCACCGGGCGGGGGCACAGAAACGATCCCGGCGCCGTCTGAGCGCCCAGGTCCGTTCCTGCCGCGGCCAAGAGACACCCGAGAGCGCCGGCGGCTGGGGGACCAGAGGGCCCTGCAACTCACCAGGCGGCCTCGCGGCGCAAAAGCGGGCGGAGCCAGAGAAGGGGCTCGGCTAGGCGGCCACGCTCCCTCCCCGGAGGGCGGCGGGACTCGGATTTCGCCGCTGGTTTTAAAATTGTGCCTGCGGAGCCCAGGACGCTGGGAGGAGCGTTCTGCGCCCCTCCGGTCGCGGTCTCCGCACTAAACCGACTTCCAGAGCCGCCTCTGCTCCCTGTAGGGGCGGAGGGGCGGGCACCGAAGTCCCACCAAGTCGCAGGTCCTCAGCCTGGGGCATGCTTTCTATGCTCCGGATGCAGGGGGGTACTCTGCCTCTCTGCTCCCTGGGGGCCAAGGCGTGCGCTGCAGGCTGGAGCTGCGGCTCCGAGGCTTCCAGGAGCCCCGGCCCCGCCGTCGGTGGAGAAACGCTGGGGGCTTCGAGGTCGCGGCTTCCGGAAATCCGGTTACTGAGCGGAGTTGGGGGTCAGGTTCCAAAGGGATAGCGCCCCGGGTTGTAATCACCATCCGGCCCGCCGCTTCTGCAGCCGCGAGTCTACAGCGGAGCTGTTGGGTGGACCAAGCGGGTGAGGCGCGGGCAGGCAGCGGCTCCGCCTCGTAATCCTCCTCCGACCGGTGCCCAGGGGCTGGCCCCACCTTTCCCTCGGTCACCCACCAACGCCGCTCCCTCGATCCCCAGCACCCCTCCAGGCCCAGTTCGCTTCAGAGGCGCGAGACCCGGAAAACAAGGAAGAAGCGAGCTCAGCCTCAATCCCCGTCCCCACCCCACTTTCGGGGCCGCTGCGCTGGAGAATTGAAGGGGGTGGACCCCGGATTAAAGCCGCTCCCTTCCCAGCCTCGCTCCTCTTTCCTTCTGTCCGTGATGATTTCTTTATTGTCAGGCGAGAGCCAGGCTCCCCGCGCTCACGGGACCGGGCGGTTGGGAGCAGGTTCTGGAGCTCACGCCTGGCGTAGGCGGAGGTGACCCCAGCGCCCTCGCCCGTGCAGGGGAAACAGCTGGTTCCCGCCCGGATGGGGAAACCTGGACTGCGTGGGCTCGGGCGCCTGGCAGGCATGCGGGGCCTCTAAGGCTTGGCCACTGTCACGGGTCCTGTGGTTGTTGCTTCCCCCCTCGCCACGCCCTTCTCCTGGGACGGAGATTCATTCCCTGGCGGGTGTCGGGGACCTGGGCGCAGATTCATTCCCTGGCGGGTGTCGGGGACCTGGCGCTCTTGCAGGGACGCCCCCCGGAGTCTGATACGTGGACTTTAAGATCAGACGCTTCGGGGCCGGGCTGGGAAAAACTGGCGGAAAATATTACAACTCTACTCTCAATGCCAGGCTGTTGTAGAAGCTCCTGGGACAAGCCGTGAAGTCTCCGCAGGAGGCTTCAGAGATATACTAGGCGGCTGCTCAGTTCGCCAAGGTCTTTTCCATTGACTCACAAGCGCCGCCTGGAGGAGGAGGCCGCGCTGGACGCGCCGGCGGCGCCTTTGCCTGGGGGAGCGCAGCCCCGAGCTGTGGCGTGGCCGCGCTGGGAGCGGCGTGTCAGAGGCTGGGCCTGGGGACCCGAGGTTGGGCGGGGCGCAGGAGGTGGGCTCAGGGCTCTCCAGAGCACCCCCCTGAGCTGACCCGCAGGACTGCCGGGCCAGTAGGCACGGGGCCCGCGCGGTGACCTGCGGCCCCGAGGCTGGAGCAGCCACTGCAAACGCCGCGCTGGCCCCAAACACTGCGTCCTTGAAATGTTTTAATTAAGAATAATTAATAGGGCCGGGAGTGGAGGCTCAAGCCTGAATCCCCAGCACCTGGCGAGGCCGAGGTGGGAGGATCCCTTGAGCCCAGAGGTTCAAGACTAGCCTGGGCAACACAGTCAGACTCCATCCCTACAAAACAAACAAACGAAAATAAAACAAACAAAATGAAATTAGCCCGGCGTGGTGGCGCGGGCCTGTGGCCCCAGCTCCTCGGGAGGCTGAGGCAGGAAGATGGCTTGCGACCGCACCACTGCACTCCAGCCTGGGAGACAGAGCAAGACCCTGTCTCAAAAAATGTGTATGTCTGGGTAAATGTATAGATTTTAAAACTATTTTGAAGGCGGCCTTTTTAACTTTAAACTGACCACTCTGGAGGAGACGCCTGACCCAGAGCGCTTTCCCTAAAGTTCGGTGCCCAAAGTGCACCTTCCCATGGTTGGGGTTTCTGCCTTTCGCCAAGCCTTGCCTCTTGCGGAAGTGGGCTCCATAGTGTCTCCCGCTCCGCCCCAACTGGAGAACAGTGTAAATTGTCGGCCGGGCGCGGGACCTCATGCCTGTAATCCCAGCACTTTGGGTGGCTGAGGCGGGCAGATCGCTTGAGGTCAGGAGGTCGACACCAACCTGCCTAAACATGGTGAAACCCCGTCTCTACTAAAACTACAAAAATTAGCCGGGCGTGGTGGCGGGCGCCTGTAATCCCAGCTACTCAGGAGTCTGAGGCAGCAGAATTGCCTGAATCCGGGAGGCGGAGGTTGTAGTGAGCCGAGATCGCGCCACCGCACTCCAGCCTGGGCAACAAGAGTGAGACCGCGTCTTAAAAAAAAAAAAAAAAAAAAAAAAAAAAAAAGAATTGTCAACCAGAGGGAGCGGCAATTCAGAAGCACGCTGAAGCCAAGTCCTCAAGACTAGAAAGCATGAAGCAGGGGAGGCGTTTTGAAAGCGTAAGGACAAAAGACCATGGGCCTGGATGGCTGATTCCGGGATCAGCATCGTAATTTGTTGAGAAGGAGGCCGTGCTGTGCTGCCAGTTATTAATGGGTTTAATCGGTTGATACACAGCCCTACTGGCCTAACCAGCCCAGGGCCCGAGAGGATTTGCAGGTCGTGTCAGAATTTGATTGAAGTTCCTTCCACTTGGCATAAGGAGACACCATCAGCCTGATTGAGAGGGTCATGGTGAGATGGAGCCCGCCAAGGTGGCAGCGCTGAGCTGACCAGGCCACGGACCATAGAGTGGGAGCCTTTCCTGCCCCCTTAACCGCAGCTAACATCAAAAGCACTGGTATGGGCTGTCTAACTGGAACCTGAGTTGGTCTTTGTAATTACGATTCTTTTGGGTTTATTTTGCCAGTTCATTATCCACCCCTCTGAAATCAGGCCTCCCAAATTTAACAGGTGCTGGGGAGGACCCCAGGGAGTGGCTTGTGGGGGCTAGCTGGTGAAACTGCCCTTTCCTTTCTGTTCTATGAGTGTGATGGTGTTTGAGAAATATGGGGCTATGGTTCAGGCACACTTCACATGTGCAAAGATGGAGAAAGCACTCACCTACACATTTAGGCTCAGAATATTGATTGAAACATTTTGAAATATCAAAAATAAAATGTTATTTTTAAAGTTTCTCTGAGATTTCGCTTAAGTTTTGGTAGATATTCTTAAATTTTAGTGACCTCAGTTTGGGAATTCAGTAAGCCAAATATTGTATCCTTATTATTAGTTATATAGAACTATGCCTTAGACTTTGTTAGAAACTTCTGCTTCAGCTTGACTGACTCATTTTCCATTTCTGGTTGTACAAAATGAACTGACATTTTAATGCTGTGGCCACCTTTAAATAAAGTACAATGTGACAAAAAAATACAAATGTTTTCAGAGATAAATGCATTCTTTGACATCTGAGGTTACAGCAAATCTATTCTTCGCCTGCTTGCTTGTTCAGAGTTGTAATATTTGCTTTGGTGTAGAGCTGAAGACACAAATTGGTAACCAGTGGAATTATATGGCCTCAGACTTATTTATTCTCATCATTTGTTTCGCTCATATGCAAATTTATTCTGTACCAGGAAATGTCAATTTAATTATATTCTACAGTACACAGTGAATCATGTAAAGTTAGTCAAGTTGTAAATACGCTAGAACCATTTAAGCTCACAAAAATATATCAGCGCATCATGGGTAAGTGACCTTCCCCTGAGAAAGCGTATCTGTTTAACTTGCATGATCTCACCCTTTAGTGTTTACTTCTTTAGTCTACATTTGTTTCTCAGTTTTAAGTATAATCATGATATGAAGAGACAAGTGAAATCACCACAATTTTGTTTCCAAAATGTGAGACCATGCAAATACTGAAATGAGATTGAATATCCAAAATATCAAACCACAATTATGGCTTTGCTTTACTTTTTGCCTGTTTAAGTGACATGTGGCCTACAATAGTTGGTAGGTATTCCTACCACAACCTTGCTTGGAATAGTGGTTGGCTAAATATAAACTTTAGAGATGAAGGTGGTTCTATACCCAGATTTCAGAGTGACTGCTATGTCCACTTTACTTTCTTTAAAATACATATTTTTTTACTTTTCATTTTCATTTTCTTCTTGGTTGACTTATTTTGGCTTAGGGATTTTTTTTTCCCTTATGATCTCAAGAAATTTTTTCTCATTTAAAAAGACATAATCGTGCCAGGTGTGGTGGCTCACGCTTGTAATCCCAGCACTTTGGGAGGCTGAGGTGGGTGGATCACCTGAGGTCAGCAGTTTGAGACCAGCCCGGCCAAAATGATGAAACCTCGTGTCTACTAAAAATACAAAAAATAGCTGGGCATGGTGGCAGGCGCCTGTAATCCCAGCTACTCAGGAGGCTGAGGCAGGAGAATCGCTTGAACCCAGGAGGCAGAGGTTGCAGTGAGCTGAGATCACGCCATTGGACTCCAGCTGGGTGACAAGAGTGAAACTCTGTCTCAAAAAAAAAAAATTGTAACTTTTCCCATATATAAAAAAAAACACAAGATCTGGAATACAGAGAGAAGCATAAAGCTTTGCAGGTCATAGATGTAATCTTCCAGGAAAAATTTCTTTCAGATGTGACCAGAATTGGAAACATATTCCCTGCCGTCAGATAGCACTGGCTTAGGAGATGAATGAGGAGGAGTCTGCAGGCTACCTCGAGGATAAGAAGGAGGCAAAAGGCAAGCACAGGGGCAGCATGCACTCAGACTAGGGCTGCTCCTTCCTGGGCAAGTTTCAGAAACTCACTGACAGAGCTAGAAGCTCCCATAGAGATGAATGCCCACATTTTCCAGATGGGAGAACTGACGCATTGAAAGGCTGAATGACTTGTCTAAGACTTTGGGGCCAGAACAGGGATCTTATTCCAGTATTTCTTGCATGAAACCATTCTACTTTCCATGTTTCTAATTTATAACTTTTTAAAGGTCATTTTAAAAAGGAAATAACATAAACATCAAGTCTGGAGGCTAGTGGTGGGATTATTCGCATTTATTTTTCCACTTGACTTGACATTTCAGGGCAATAGTGATGCTTAAGTAAAACCAAAATTATCCTGGGAATATAAAAAATAATATATCTGTTTACATTTTGGTGTGGGATGAGTAGAATCTTGTTTTCAAATTCCTTGTTTGAAAGGCTATTAAGAAGAATACACCCTCACTTAACAGTTTTCTAATTCCTTGGTGGTATCCTCTGTCCCTTGGTAACATGTGAAAGTAGAGCACACTTTTCTATTTTTGTTCCTGCCGCACCCCTCATAAGGTGAAGCACGCATAGAGCACTCCCAGGGTCAGTGTGAGCCCAGCACCAGCTCAGGCTGCCGATGCTCCAGAGTCGGATTCCACCTTCCACTCAAATGGCAGCCACAGGTAGACGTGCCCATCACAACCAACTCCGTGCGGTCATAATCTCTGTTTATTCTACAAGTGGTTTCCACACGAAAAATGGCACAATGTTTCTCCGAGGATAACTACTTAAAAATCAGCATACTTAAATTCACAGCAAATATTCAGACAATTGATGAAAACACTTACCCAAACAGTAATTGTAGACTATGCCTTCTGAATATATTTTTCATAAACTTGCAGTAAGGAATCCTCACAGGCACTGAACAATTCAAAAAACGCAAAGCTGTTTGTTAGAATACTGGTGATTTCGGGTAGAAACTCATGCATATCCTGGTAAGGGTTGAAGTTGCACAGGTGTTTTCATTTGTCAAAGCCCAGAAAACCATAAGCTTTAGATTTGTAAATTATGTTGTATTATATGCAACCTTTCTTTTTAAAAATGAGCTGTAAGTGGTCTCCCAGACAGTAGCTCAGCCTCCAGGACTCTCTTCCAGCATGGCCAAAGACACCTCTTCACACAAGATGGTAGCAGCAAATCATAGGTGCAATCACACCAAATTCACAGAAGATCAATTGAAAATCCTCATCAATACCTTCAATCAAAAATCTTACCCAGGTTATGCTATGAAACAAAAACTTGCTTTAGAAATCAATAGAGAAGAGTCCAGAATGCTTGTTTAATGCTTCTAAGACTTTTCAGTGGATTAGTCTAAATGATAAGTGTATTTTTAAAATTTTTAATAAAAATTTATAATTTTTAAGTAAACCTTTCTGTTAACAGTCTTGATTAGAGGATTTTAATTATGCTTAGAGAGAATACATCTGTATCTTCTTCTATTTCATTTGAAAAGTACCACTTTTCAATGTCACACCCATAATGAGGCAGAGTCTAGCTCTGTTGCCCAGGCTGGAGTGCAGTGGCGTGATCTCAGCTCACTGCAATCTCCAGCTCCCAGGTTCAAGCAATTCCCTACCTCAGCCTCCAGAGAAGCTGGGATTACAGGCACACACCACCACACCTGGCTATTTTTTTGTATTTTTAGTAGAGATGGAGTTTCACCATCTTGGCCAGGCTGGTCTTGAACTCCTGACCTCATGATCCACCCACCTCCATCTCCATCTCCCAAAGTGCTGGGATTACAGGCATGAGCCACCGCGCCTGGCTTTTTTTTTTTTTTTTTTTTTTTTTTTTGAGACAGAGTCTCGCTCTGTCACCCAGAATTGAAGAGCTAGGCACAGATTCCAGAAAAGACCAGAACCTGACTTTAGATTCAAGCCACAGCCATGGGCAAGATCAACCTGGTGTGGAATTTCAAAGTAGAGAAGCCAGACGGTGTCATACCACCTATAGCGCCTCTCAATTACACACTCTCATCAAGGCATTTATGATAAACCCATACCCTGGGATTGATTCCAGAGAACAACTTGCTGAAGAAATTGGTGCTCCAGAGTCAAGAGTCCAAATTTGGTTCCAAAATCAAAGATCTATATTTCATCTCCACAGAAAAAGAGAAACTGTTGTGTTCTTAGAACAAGAAGACCAGGGGCAAGATTTCTGAGGGACTTCAAGGTACAGAAAACACACAAAATGGCACCAACCTCACTAGCACTCTCATTTCTCTACAGCCAGAACATGGTGAACACAGTCAAGTTCAGTGTATTTGGTATTATCAACTTAGGCCCCAACTCTCTCTCACAGTCTTCCTGGGAATCTATCCTTTTGCTGAAAGTGCAAGTTAAGCCTTCTGAAGATGGTAAAGAACTTGGCCGGGTGTGGTGGCTCACGCTTGTGATCTCAGCACTTTGGGAGGCTGAGGCAGGAAGATTGCTTGAGCCCAGGAGTTTGAAACCAGTCTGGGCAGCATAGTAAGACCCTGTCTCTATTATAAAAAACAAAATAAATAAAAAGGACTGTAGGAGGCCGAGACAGGTATAGGAGGCACCACACTACCCTATTGACACAGCCTGGATCCAGAGTTCGGCAGAACTTGAGACAATGAAAATAAACTTAGTAATAATCATTTTTCAATCATCGCAGTAATTATTGATTTGGACAAAAATCAGTTAACCTCAAAACCTTAAAGTGACACTGCTCTGCCTATGGAGCAGCCTTTCTTTTATTCCTTTAGTTTCTTAATAAATTTTCTTTCACTTAAAAAAAAACCTTATAGTTTGACAAAGAATGAGATATATACCTCATCTCAAAGAATTTCCTCACACACAGTTATTAATTACAAAAGGAAAATGCGTAATTTTGCAGTGGAGAAATATGGCCAACCCCACCCTAACCAAGTGGCTGGTAGTCACTGCACCAGTAATGGCACAAACCAATGTGAGATGCTTCCTGATACAATACACTAAAAAGGGCACAGTCTTTTCTGCATGTTGCTGACAAAAAGTGGGTAAGCTGAAACTGAAACTAATAATTAGGCAATGTCAAGCAAACACGAATTCAGGTTGACAGCCTGCAAAGTAACATCCATGTACTCTTCAGCAATGGATTGATCCTAGCTACTCAGGAATCTGAGGCGGGAGGATTGTTTGAGGCCAGGAGTTCCAGATCAGCTTGGGCAACATGATGAGACCCCACCTCTACAAACGTCTTTTTAAAAATGAGCCGGGCAGGGAGCGGCGGCTCACGCCTGTAATCCCAGCACTTTGGGAGGCCGAGGTGGGCGGATTACGAGGTCAGGAGCTCAAGACTGTCCTGGTTAACACGATGAAACGCCGTCTCTACTAAAAATACAAAAAATTAGCCGGGCATGGTGGCGGGCGCCTGTAGTCCCAGCTACTCAGGAGGCTGAGGCAGGAGAATGGCGTGAACCCAGGAGGCGGAGCTTGCAGTGAGCCGAGATCGCGCCACTGCACTCCAGCCTGGGCGACAGAGCGAGACTCTGACTCAAAAACAAAACAAAACAAAACAAAAACCAGGTGTGGTAGCGTGCATCTGTAGCCTCAGCTACTCAGAAGCCTGAGGCAAGAGGATAGTTTGGACACAGGAGATCGAGGCTGCAGTGAGCTATGATCGTACTACGGCACTCCAGCCTGGGCGACATAGCACTTTTCTGTTTCCAAACAACAACAAGAAAACAAAAAAATGGATAGAATAATGGCAATAAAATGGAGAAAAAGTAGGCTGACTCAGGAAATGCTTAGAAAATGCAGCCATACCTCAAAGATATTGTGGATTTGGTTCCAGACCATCACAATAAAGCAAATATTGCTATAAAGCGAGTCAAACAAATTGTTTTGTTTCCTTGTGAATATAAAGTTATATTGACTGGGTGTGATGGCTCATGCCTATAATCCCAGTACTTTAGGAGATGGAGGCGGGAGGATCACTTGAGATGGAGGTTGCAGTGAGCCGAGATCACGCGACTGCCCTCCAGCCTGGGCAACAGAGTGAGATTCAGTCTCAAAAAAAAAAAAAAAAAAAAAAAAAAAAAATTAGCCAGGCGTGGTGGTAAGTGCCTGTAATTCCATTTACTAAGGAGGCTGAGGCAGAGAATTGCTTCAACCTGGCAGGCAGAGGTTGCAGTGAGCCGAGATCAGGCCACTGCACTCCAGCCTGGGCAACAGAGCGAGACTGGGTCTTAAAAAAAAAAAAAGGCCGAGCGCAGTGGCTCATGCCCGTAATCCCAGCACTTTGGGAGACCGAGGCAGGTGGATCACGAGGTCAGGAGTTCAAGACCAGCCTGGCCAAGATGGTGAAACTCCATCTCTACTAAACATACAAAAAATAGCCAGGTGTGGTGGCATGTGCCTGTAATCCCAGCTACTCTGGAAGCTGAGGTAGGGAATTGCTTGAACCTGGGAGCTGGAGGTTGCAGTGAGCTGAGATCACACCACTGCACTCCAGCCTGGGCGACAGAGCTAGACTCTGACTCATTATGGGTGTGACATTGAAAACTGGTGCTTTTCAAATGAAATAGAAGATACAGATGTATTATCTCTAAGCATAATTAAAATCCTCTAATCAAGACTGTTAACAGAAAGGTTTACTTAAAAATTATAATTTTTTATTAAAAAATGCACTTATCTTTTAGACCAATCCACTGAAAAGTCCTAGAAGCATTAAACAAAACAGAAGCAGAAAGCTCCTTGGTGCCATAACTTTGGATTCTCCATATCATCACTCACTAAAAGGAACCAAAGCTTCTTGGAGAAATGGCTGCTTTCTGGCTGCAGACAGGCAATGTGCAAAATCAGTCTAGAGCACCTTGTCATACTGGAAAGCAAGGGCACTTTTATACCCCCCAGGATCATGTCCATAGGATCCGAGAGGCAACTTGAAGGAGGTCCCACTATCCAAACATGAACTAATATAAGCATCAATAATAATGATGACCACAAGCCAGGCATGGTGGTTCACACCTGTAAGCCCAACACTTTGGGAAGCTAAAACAGATGGATTGCTTTAGCCCAGATGTTCAAGACAAGGCTGGGCAACATGGTAAAACCCTCTGTCTGCCAAAAATAGAAAACAAAAAAATTAGGCAGGCATGGTAGCATGTGCCTGTAGTCCCAGCTACTTGAGAGGCTGAGGTGGCAGGGTCACCTAAGCCCAGGAGTCTGAGGCTGCAGTGAGCTTTGATCATGCCACTGCAGTCCAGCCTGGGCCATAAAGCAAGATTCATCTCAAAAAAACCCAAACAAACAAAAATGATGATGATGATGATGATGATGATGATGACTGCAATGAGCAGGTGCACACCTGATGTTTAAATCATCAAGCTTATAATGATATTAAAGCATGCAGTCAATAGAATAAATACATCATCCAGATATTGGAATTAGCATTAAAAGACTGCAGTACTCCCCCTTTATCTGTGGGGCGTACTTTGGAAGACCTCCGTGGATCTCTTAAACCATGGATAATACCAAACCCTACCTTAGCACTTAACACACACTGTGGCTGTAACTTTTGCAGTTTGAGGTACAAAAGCAAAACTAGCAATAATTTATTTTTCCTTTTCCACAATTTTACAAATAAAAGATTAATTCTTACCCTAGATGTTAGCAACCTCAGCATATTTTTTTTCCTCATTAAGTGGAAAACTTTCTGCTTTTCAGTTACTGAAAGCATTTTCAGGTTTCTCTTTTGCATATCTGAATTGCCAGCATCACTACTCTTGCATATTGGGACCATTACTAAATAAAATAAGGGTTACTTGAACACAAACACTGCTACACTAAGCTAGGTCCATCTGATAACTTAGATGGCTGCAAATGTCTAATGAGCAGGAAGCAGGAAGTGTGGACCTGCCGAGCAAAGGGATATGTCGCATCCTGAACCGGATACAGCAGAATGGCGGGAGGTTGCATCACATTTCTCAGAACAGTGCATGACTTAAAACTTACAAACTGTTTACTTCTGGAGTTTTATATTTAATATTTTTTGACTGTGGGTGACTGAAAGTGAGGAAAGTAAAGCCACAAATAAGGGGATACTACTATATTATAGATATGCTCAAGGACTGAAATAATAATAATATTGAGTAAACATGTGTGAAATCTCAGTAGAGATAAAAACTTAAAAAAATTAAAATTCGAGTACTTAAAAATACAATATCTTACAGAAAAATTTCATTAGACTGAGAAGAGGCAGGAGAATAATTCCCAACATTTATTTTTTAAAAATCAACCCATTTTTGGCCAGGCACGGTGGCTCACCCCTATAATCCTAGCATTTGGGGAGGCAAAGGCAGGCAGATCATGAGGTCAGGAGATCGAGACCATCCTGCCTAACACGATGAAACCCCATCTCTACTAAAAATACAAAAAAAATTAGCTGAGCGTGGTGGCGGGTGCCTGTAGTCCCAGCTACTCGGGAGGCTGAGGCAGGATAATGGTGTGAATCTGGGAGGTGGAGCTTGCAGTGAGCTCAGATCTTGCCACTGCACTCCAGCCTGGGTGACAGAGCAAGACTCTCTCTCAAAAAAAAAAAAAAAAAATCAACCCATTTTTAATTTCTTCAAGTGCTTTCTAGGATTTTAGGAAAGCAGAATACTACTTAGAAAACTGGTAAATAAAAAAGTAACTGATAAATAGAAAATGGTAAATAAAGGGAAAGAATCCCATATTTATTCTACTTTTTCTCTACAAGCAGTACCTCAGGGTAACCAAAGAAATAATGAAGAAAAACTATCTACAAAAGTTTTCTATTCAATATATGAAAGAAGAATAATAGAATTAAAATGGCTCAATTTCTTGACCTCTAATTTAATCAGTTTTGGAAGTTATCATCCCTGCTGCTCTGGGTTTGGTTCAGCCAGGAAAACAGCCAATTAAGTATTATAGAAATAAACAGTTTAATATAAGAATTAGTGCCTACATTCTTGTGCATCTAAGCAGAAAAAAAAATGAAGGTTTGGCAGGTTGCCTACAGAAAGTCAGAAACACAATCACAAATGGCATCAGCTGAAAACACTGATATAGGAGGGAAAGCAACAGCTCATGAAGAGTCCAGGAAACTTCTGTATTCACCAGGATTATGAAGTACATGCTCATGCGAGGTCTATGATGGGGCTATATCTGGATGCTAGAATTGCTGAGAAGAAACTTGTTAAAAGCTGTGAAAGTCTCCATGCCTGGCTGCCAAAAATTGCTCACAGTGACTTCGGCTTTACTTTTGTCTTTGGAATTGTGTGTGAATTTTCTCTATTTGCAAATTTTATGAGGATTCATTTAGGGAAGACAGTTCTAGAATACAGGCTTCTTAGTTTTAGAAAACTGTAGTGGTTGCTGCCAAGTTGGCAAAATAATTCAAAACAGCTGCTAATATCACAAAAAGAAAGACAACTAGAAATAATGTTTGGGTAGAAAAACATAATGTTGTCTATGAAATATTCTTCAAAAAAATCTAAACAGTTCCTTAAACTTTCATGTTTTTCTAAAAAACACTTAGTTATAAGGGTTAATGGAAGACATCCTAAAACTCTTCTGTTGTGGGAACTCAGGGACCCCGAATGGAGGGACCAGCTGGAGTTGTGGCAGAGGAACATAAATTGTGAAGATTTCATTTTAATATGGACATTTATCAGTTCCCATATAATACTTTTATAATTTCTTATGCCTGTCTTTAATCTCTTAATCCTGTTATCTTCGTAAGCTGAGGATGTATGTCACCTCAGGACCACTGTGATAATTGTGTTAACTGTACAAATTGATTGTAAAACATGTGTGGTTGAAGAGTATGAAATCAGTGCACCTTGAAAAAGAACAGAATAACAGCGATTTTTAGGGAACAAGGGAAGACAACCATAAGGTCTGACTGCCTGTGGGGTTGGGCAAAAAGAGCCATATTTTTCTTCTTGCAAAGAGCCTATAAATGGATGTGCAAGTAGGGAAGATATCGCTAAATTCTTTTCCTAGCAAGGAATATTATTATTAATACTCTGGGAAAGGAATGCATTCCTGTGGGGAGGTCTATAAATGGCTGCTCTGGGAATGTCTGTCTTATGCTGTTGAGATAAGGACTGAGATACGCCCTGGTCTCCTGCAGTACCCTCAGGCTTACTAGGGTGGGGAAAATCTCCGCCCTGGTAAATTTGAGGTCTGACTGGTTCTCTGCTCTTGAACCCTGTTTTCTGTTGTTTAAGATGTTTATCAAGACAATACATGCACCGCTGAACATAGACCCTTATCAGTGGTTCTGCTGTTGCCTTTTGTCCTGTTCCCTCAAAAGCATGTGATCTTTGTTGGACCCTATTAGTAGTTCTGCTTTTTGCCCTTTGAAGCATGTGATCTTTGTACCTACTCCCTGTTCTTACACCCCCTCCCCTTTTGAAACCCTTAATAAAAACTTGCTGGTCTGAGACTCAGGTGGGCATCACAGTCCTACCGATATGTGATGTCACCCCCGGTGGCCCAGCTGTAAAATTCCTCTCTTTATACTGTCTCTCTTTATTTCTCAGCCAGCCGACACTTATGGAAAATAGAAAGAACCTACATTGAAATATTGGGGGTGGGTTCCACCAATACAGATTCTCATATTCTGGTGATTAAGATGGGAGCATCTGTGGGGGTGTCCATTTCACACAGAGTAAAAGCCCAAGTTCTGACAATGTCCTACTAGTTCCCATGTGAACCAGACCCCACTTCCTGTATAAGCTCATTGGTTACAACTCTTTCCCCTTCACTCACTCTGTTCCAGGTACACCAGCCTTGCTCTTCCTCAGCACAAGCCCACCCAGGACATTTGCACTTACTGTTCTCTCTGTCAGGAGACCTCCCTCCTTCCTTTAAGTCTCTGCATAAAGGGAACCACCCTATGAGTGCGGGTTTCTCTGATTACCCCTTCCCCATCTGGACACTCCCTTCCATGCTCAATTTTTTCCCAGAGCTGTTAATATCACACATCTGTCATTTATATTCTCTCTTTCTCTCTCTCTTTCTTTCTTCTGTCCTCTCCCACTAGAACATCATCAATAACGGGTGTTCTGTCTCTTGTCATAATCCTTAGCAAATACCAGGGGCTCAACAAACAGTTGTTGAATAAGTGAATCTTACTTTAATGGAAAAGCAATTTCCTTGGACTCAAAGATCTGCCCTAAAGTAGGAACTTAACCTGAATAAATAAATGAATGAATGGGTACAGGAGAGACTCAACTTACATCTCATTTTTGATAGGTATAAAGACTAATATGAAAGCAGTGCTTTACTACTTAGAAATCAGACATAATGGTTTAAGTGGCTTATTCAAGGACATACAATAAAGGGAAAGTAATACAGTCACATATTAAAACTCCAGCTAAGCCCCTGACTTTATTTTGCTGTGTCCCTGCATGTTCTCAGACCTGACAAATCAGAACTTATCTAGATTCTCTTGCTTGGCTGAAATATTAGTACCAAAAAGGTTACAAGTTAATAAACTCTGGATTTATTATGAAAGGAAATTTCACAGAAATCTCAAAAGCATTTATCTTGTATATTCAGATACGTAAAAAATATACAGAGAGATATCATCATCCATGCTTTAAAACACCCCCAGAAGCAAACCTGAAGCATAAACTTCATGTGCATCATCAGTGCCCGGCACTGCCCATCAGCCAGCCCAGAGCAGCATCCATATGGTCACCTCAGGTGTTGGAGACACAAAGAAACAAAAGACGTTCCCATCGGGGGTCATGTTTGTTGAGGGGAAAGAGACATGGGGACAATGCAACTGACTTGGAATGGGACAGCAATTTGTCTTCCAGAGGCCGTCTCAGCTGCATTTTGCAAAGTGTTATGCTAGCCTTGCTCACACACCAGCAAAGCCCATGCCAACTCACCATCCAGCAACATCTCTCTGCCTGCTTTTTTTGAGGGGGTGTGCCAGGGTTGTGTTTTGTTCAAACTTGAAAACTGCATTTCTAGGAATCCTTTTACCAGCATATGGGTGGGAAAGAGGACCACACCGTGATGAGGAAGCTGGACCCAGAGGAGGGACTGCCAGGTTCAAATCTCACCTCTGTGACTCACTAGCTGTGTCCCCCACAGGCATGTCACCAACCAACCCTCTCTACACCTCAATGTCCTCACCTCTAAAAAGTCTGCTTATAATTCTTATGATAATTGTAGGCGATATTGCAGGAAAAACACTTATCTTAGTGCCTTGCAATTCCAGGCCTTAATACACACTACCTATTATTATAATAGCTGTTACTATATTAGTATTATATTAATGTTGACTTTTTAAAAAAATCACCATTCAAAAATAAATAGTACATTTGTCTTCATCTTGAGTTTAGCTCGTGACAGTGACTTCTAAAGGTTTATCATTTATCTACAACTAAGTGTTTGCCTATAATCAGGAAAACCTGCTATCAGGCAAATGTTAAGATTAAGCTTTTCTACATATGGCTGGCAAAAATAAAGTCATTTAAAGCCTTCCCCCTCAATTCTACACCTGAATAAAAATATACATGAGTTGTTAATGGAAAGCTTAACAGAAATGTTGAACAAAGATGACCTCATATAGTATTTAAATAAGATAAGCAAAATGAGTAAGATTTTAAAATATATACATAGGCACGTGTAGGTTCAACTAGACATTTTTCTGGCAAATTACTGTCTGATAAAATAATTGTTTAATCTAATATCCTACATTGCCTCACTGCTTGAAAAATGAAATAAGATCAAATGACATCAAAATATACATTTATTTTTCTGTTTCTACTAACCATGCTAACCAAGGACACATGTCAGAGGCATTAAATGAGCTTTACACCAAGTTACACAAGAATTCACCTCACACCTGGAGATCCTGATTTAGTAGGCTGGGGAGGAAGCAAGTATTTGAGTTCTGTAGAAGCTCCGCAGCTATTACTAATGATAACATCTGTGGTTATTAACCACTGTGCAAGATCTCTCTTTTTTTTTCCCCCTTTCAACAGGGTCTTGTTCTGTCACCCAGGCTGGAGTGCAGTGGCACAGTCATGGCTCACCGCAGCTTTGACCTCCCAGGCTTAGGTGATCCTCTCACCTCAGCCTCCTGAGTAGCTGGGACTACAGGCATGCACCACAATGCCCAGATAATTTTTTGTACTTTTTGTAGAGATGGGGTTTCACCATGTGGCCCAGGCTGGTCTCAAACTCCTGGGCTCAAGCAACCCACCCGCTTCGGCCTCCCAAAGTGCTGAGATTACAAGTGTGAGCCACGGTGTCCAGCCCAAGATCTCTCCTTTGACAAGAAGCTTTTTGCCTTGAAATTGTTTGCAAAAAGTGTTTCTTGATTCTGTAACCCTGCTCCCAAAATAAAACTTGACTGCTTGCAACTCAATAAAGAGAAATGTTGAGTTGCTCCTCAGCCCTTAAAAATAATTAAATAAACCTCTGGTCTTTTAACACTAACAAGAGAGTTAAGGGAAATGGGAAGGGAGGAGGCGGGACTTTCCATCTGTTCCATGAAATCATGTGACTGCCTTCCCTTTAGACTAATAAGGCTGCCAACAGAACTCTCAGTGCTGATGGGTGTGCTCTGTGTCTCGTCTCAGTCTTCCTATGCGTAACCATTAGCCCCATCGGCCTGCTCATAACCTTCCTAACCTCTTGCCATCCAAGGTCCTTGCTTCTTTCATTCATTCAGTCAATGTTTTCTGAGCAAGTACTGCACCCCAGGGAACAAATGCGAAAATGCCTCTGCCCTCCTGGTGCTTGCATTCTAATTTCTAACAAATGGCCTCTTCAAACTGCCAGACTTGTTTAAAGAACTGCTTCCTTAATGTGTTTCTTAAAAATGATGGTATTTTGGGGCAGAAAAGCAAATAACCGCAGTTTGAGAAAACAATGTGGTTCAAAGGATTAAAGAAATTAGAGGCTATTGAGGGTCTGCACAGGAAAAGATAAGGGAACTTGTGAACCTTTTGCAGTGGAATGAAGCAGTAACAGAATGACTGGCTTGGAGGTTACTTCTGGCGGGGGACATAAACCCACTCCGGAAATAGGAATGACTTGTTAGAGGATTAGGATTCAGTGGCCAGAAGTAGGACCCATTCCCAGCAAGAACATATTTAACAATTCCTACTAGAAATGGGATCAGGAGAGAGGCAAATTCACGACCAGGAGAGGTATCAACATCTTCAAGTAGCCATAACAACTACTTTAATTCTTTGCTAAAAGTTTTTCTAGGTCAATAAAAAAGTAAGGAGTTAAAAAGTAAGACTGATACGTTATCAATAACAACCAAGACCCAGAAAGCTTACCCAGCTAGTCAACAAGGAGCCATGCATAAGGCTCTTACTACTAACCCCATGCTTTTTCCACTACATCATGCAGGGAGCTGAGCAGGGTCATCTTTCATCAGCAGTTTCTAAGACACGGGACACTACAGCTGCAGAACACAGCATCGGGGAAGGTCAAACCTATAGCAGCTGAACTCTGGTCAATGACAAATGGTTCTCAAATGATCAGAACTGGGTGTCTAGGTGGAGAGCAGTTGCCAAGAAGAGGAGAGAGGTTGTTCAGAATTGCTACATTAGGATAATTGTTACTCATGAAACCCAGAACTAAGTTCATTCATCAGCAAACTTACCTAATTCTGGGGGTAGAACAGTGAGGCAGTTCCCCTGAATGTGGAGCTCTTTAAGCTGGGTAAGCACCCTGATTTCCTTAGGCAGTGAGATCAGGTTGTTATCCCTATTGCTGAGCTAAACAGAAGAAAACAGGGAGTTGTCAACACATTTTCACATTAAAAGGTGCTCCACAGAAACTCTCATCCTCCTCCATGTCCTCTCTTCTACCACAGCTCAGTCCTTTCCATTTATTTACAAGCGCCGGCAGATAATCAAGAAACACTATCAGAAGCAGTGGTTTATTCCTGCAAAACAAACCTGACTCCTTCTCAGATTGACTTGATTCTACCCCTACAAGGCTGCAGCAGTGAATTGATTCTCTAAGAATTTAGATAACTTACTTACTATCTGCAACTTTGTGAGCTTCCCAATATCTGGTGGCAGGATTTCAAAATTGTTGTCACTTAGATAGAGTGCACACAGGGTGGCTGCAAATTAAACAGCAATATATAAACAGGGTGGCATGGAACCCAACCATTTGAGGTCTGATCAATACGAGGGAGTCAGCTTTGATTAATAACCCTGGCTTGGTGAAAAGCCTTTGACATACCTAGGGCTCCCAATAATAACAAGCAGGTCAAACTTACATTTACTGGCTTATTGTGGAGCTGGTGTGTCCAGGAAAACATCTATATCCAAGAGGACTGATACAATTAACAACGTAGGCACTTGCATTTTGGGGCACAGAGTTTCAACACATTTTCAAAAAAGATTGCTATTTTTCTCACAGATTACTTTTGATTCACATTTATTTCTCCATTTGCATCCAAAGTAAAACAAAGAAAACTACTGTGCCACTTTTGTGGATACCTAGGGCAAAAAGGTTCTTTCAAGGGAATACAACTATGTTAAAATAGACCTTTTCCTATGTAAATAGCACTGTGTTAAAAATTAATGAAAGGCTTTCTGGTGATGGAGGCTATAACCACAGCTCATCAGTCCATAATCTGACTAATTATTACTACTTGTTTCTACAGCCTTAAGGACAAAAGTAAATGAAGACAAAGGGACTAAAATAATGGCATGAAGTTAACAGAGTAAATCCTAACTTAAGCAGAATATCAGTAGTCAGAAATTTGTTCACAATTACTACACAATGATAATATGATTCCAAACTATTGAAGGCTAAAATTCTAAAGCATCTGTTTATCCTCAACCAAAAAAGCTGAGTATAATTAGAGGTATGTTTTGTTTATCAGTATTTATTTATTTTTTAGAGACAGAGTCTCGTTCTGTCACCCAGACTGGAGTGCAGTGGGTCACTGCAGCCTCAAATTCCTGGCCTCAAGCAATCTTCCTACCTCAGCCTCCTGATTAGCTAAGATTACAGGCACATGCTACTATGCCTGGTTAATTTTTTAATTTTTGTTTCTAGAGACAGGGTCTCTCTATGTCGCCCAGGCTGGTCTTAAACTCCTAGCCTCAAGTGATCTTTGGAGCTCAGACTCCAGAACTGTATGTTAATATAACATAATAAAAACAGGGGCTTCACCACCCAAGAAAATATTTTACAGTTGGTTTCCTGTGCTTGAGAAAGTCACAAAGAGAGAACGTACATAAGGCAAAAAGTGAAATTTTAGAGACCAGCTCAGAAAATTCAGATTTTCTGAATGCCATGTAAGTTACTAATTGAAGAAATAGAACACTCATTTAAGAGAAACAAACCTTGTCTGAAATAGTGCATGAGTTCCCAGAAGAAATCATTTTTTAATTTTCAAAAGCATCTTCAGCAAGAAATTTGTTGGCATATAAAAGAATAAGGTGTGTTCACCTGTGGCCAATAATTTCTTAATGTCTGTGTACTGGATAAATAGGTCAATAAGAGTACTTTTTAAAAGGCTGAAAATAAGAATCCTGGCTGGAAAATTTAAAAATTCCATTAGTGGTTTATTAATAAATATTTTTATAAATAATTGATTGGGACATCCTGGACAAATATCGTACAAAGAATTAATACCAACATGAGAGGATACCTTTTTTTGGCACGCTATTTAAAAAGAAAGTCAAGTCTCTTAGCTAAATGTGAGGTTTGATCTCATTTAGGTATATCATCTCTCTCAGAATGTTAATATGACTTTACTAAGTCCACTTCAGCCCAATGGTGTCACATAACGATATATCAAATGCACATATGCTGAGCTATGAAGGAATATTCAAAAGAAGTCTCTAAAGAAAAAGTTATCTCTGTCCAATAATTTCTCTTGGAGTTTAGGTCCCGGCAAATAAATTTCACTCTTAGAATGCAAAGTATAATGTTGAGGAGATTCATAGAACTGAAAGTTTCTTACTCAGGTAGAAGAAGTTTCCAGGAAGATAATTTTCATTCAAATTGTTGTAAGTCAAGTCCAGAACCTCAAGAGCTGGCAGGGAGCCAAAGCCTTGTGGCGAAATGTTCAGCCTGTTCATGCTGTTGCAGGGGGACAAAAATCTACATCAGGACACCAAAGACACATTTATAGAGACTATCAAGGGCACCTCAGTTTCACAGGCTGAAAGTGTAAGAGAGTGCCATGATCCTAGAGTCACTTTATATTTTATTTTTATTTTTATTTTTTTTGAGATAGGGCCTTGCTCTGTTGCCCAGGCTGGAGTGCAGTGGCACGATCTTGGGTCACCGCAGCCTTGACCTCCATGGGCTCAAGCGATCCTTCCACTTCAGCCTCCCAAGTAGCTGGGACCACAGGTGCACACCATCACACCCCACCAATGTTTGTATTTTTTGCAGAGATTGGTTTTTGCCGTGTTGCCCAGGCTGGTCTCAAACTCCTGAGCTCGAGCCATCCTCCCACTTTGGCCTCCCAGAATGCTGGGATCATAGGTGTGAGTCACCACATCCATCCTATTTTTTTTTAATTATAAAAATCATTTATGTAATATTTATATTGACAAATGAAGATTGTAAATACCTATGGTGTACAACATGATACTTCTGATATATGTGTAATCCATCATGGAATGGCTTAAATCACACTGTTTAATATACGCATTGCCTCATATCATATGCTTGTCATTTTTTTGTCTTTTGTGGTGAGAATGCTTAAAATTCACTCTCTTAGCAATTTTCAAATATGCTACATATTGTTATTGACTGCAGTCACCATGATATACAATCCATCTCTTGAACTTACTTCTCCTATCTAACTAAAATTTAATGTCCTTTGGCAATTTCCCTCTCCCTCCAGCCTCTGGTAACCATTTTATTCCCTGTTTCTATGAGGTTTACTTTTTTACATTCCACATATAAGTGAGATGATGTGGAAATGTTGTCTTATTTAAACTAATAATTTTAGAGAACTTATATATTCCTGAAACATTTGGAAATTTCTTAGTTGTCATTTTTCTCCAATGGTGAAATTGAATCACTGTTTTACACAAAAATTCAAACCATCACAAAATATCTGTCCTTGTAAAGAAAAACGTCCTTATGAATGTAGTGATAATATCTGAAACTATACACATGAAGCTTTGTAGTTTTCAGACTTTTGCTTTATTTCATTTCATTTATTCCTTTTAGGAGGGAAAATCATGGTTTTTTTTTTTCTACAACTGTTAAAATTCAAAGTTATCTTCAATTAGAATGGTGATGGCCAGGGGCTGGAGGGAGGGGCAATGGAGAGATGTTTTTCAATGGGTGTAGGATTCAGGTTTGCAAGATGAGAAAATTCTGCAGATTGGCTAAACAACAATATGAATACGCTTAACACCATTGAACTGTATACTACAAAGACAGTAATTTTTTTTTTTTGAGACGGAGTC
Source organism: Pan troglodytes (assembly GCF_028858775.2). Taxonomy (NCBI): domain Eukaryota; kingdom Metazoa; phylum Chordata; class Mammalia; order Primates; family Hominidae; genus Pan; species Pan troglodytes. Next base: position 55,490,996 of record NC_072406.2, on the reverse strand, counting down.
TCGCTGTGTTGCCCAGACTGGAGTGCAGTGGTGAGATCTCAGCTCACTGCAAACTCCACCTCCCCAGTTCAAGCGATTATCTTGCCTCAGCCTCCTGAGTAGTTGGGACTATAGGCACGTGCCACCACGCCCGGCTAATTTTTGCATTTTTAGTAGAGAAAGGTTTCACCACGTTGGCCAGGATGGTCTCGATCTCTTGACCTCGTGATCCACCTGCCTCAGCCTCCCAAAGTGCTGGGATTACAGGTGTGAGCCACTGTGCCCAGCCAGACAGTACATTTTATGTGTATTTTATTGCAACTTAAAAATTTTTTAAATCGTACAATTGACTCTTGAGCAACATGGGTTTGAACTGCCTGGGTCCAGTGACACATGGATATTTTTCTTCTGCCTCTGCTACCCCTGAGACAAGAAGACCAACCCTCCTCTTCCTCCTTAGCCCACTCAACATAAAGAAGAGGATGAAGGCCTTTAAGATGACCCACTTCCACTTAAAGAACAGTAAATGCACTTTGTTTTCCTTATGACTTTCCTAATAACATTTTCTATTGCTTAGCTTACTTTATTGTAAGAATGCAGAATAGAATACATATAACACACAAAATATGTGTTAATTGACATTTATGTTTTGGTAAGGCTTCCGGTCAACTGTAGGCTATTAGTACTTAAGTTTATTCAGAGTCAAAAGTTATGTGTGGATTTTCGACTGCATGGGGGGTCAGTGTGGTGCTCCCTCCACCCATGTGTTGCTGAAGGATCAATTGCGTGTGGGTGTGTGCAGGGGTGTGTGGTGTGTGTGGGTGTGTATGTGGTGTTGTGTGTAGTGTTATGTGTGTGTGTACGGGGGTGTTATGTGTGGTGTGGGGGGTGTGGTGTGTGTGTGGTATGGTGGTGTGGGGGTGTGCTGTGTGTGTGGTGTGTGGAGGGGTTGTGGTGTGTGTGTGGTGTGTGTGGGTGGGCATGGGGTGTGTGTGTGGTGTGGTGGTGTGTGTTGTATGTGTGTGGTGTGTGTGTGGGGTTATGGATATGGTATGGTGTGGTATGTGTATGGGGTGTGTATGGGGGTGTGGTGGTGTGTGTGTTTACGCAGTATGTGTTTGTGTCTGTGTGTGTGTGTGTGTGTCTCCGATGAAGTCTAAGGGAATTTTTTTCTTTTTTTTTATTATACTTTAAGTTCTAGGGTACATGTGCACAACATGCAGGTTTGTTACATAGGTATACATGTGCCATGTTGGTTTGCTGCAACCATCAACTTGTCATTTACATTAGGCATTTCTCCTAATACTATCCCTCCCCCAGCCCCCCACCTCCTGACAGGCCCCAGTGTGTGATGTTAAGGGAATTTTTTTCTACACTATCTTTTATCCTTTTCTTTAAGCCCCTTATTTTTCTTAATGCAGTTCCGTTTGAGCATACTTAAAAGCCAATTAAAAAAAAACTTTAATAAAAGTTGACAGATATTGAAAGATGGAAGGAAGTATGACAATAAAAATCATTCTAGTCATCGATGCTTCTCATAACAGATCCAACTCAGTCCAGTCCTACCAAGCAGGCCTCACCAGAAACAGCAGACAGCAGGGGGAAACCAAAATGGAAACGTGGGTTCCCCCTCTCAGGCAGAAAACGACCCAGACAGACTACACCCAGCAAAACTACCTCCACGACTATCTACTGCCATGACAGCAACAACAAATATTCTCCATGAAGTCACAGTTTGTGAAGCACATTATGGCAAGTACTTGGCTTGTTGTATTACCTTGTAACACAGGCAAGATGGAGCTTGTAATTAGTGCTATCTTGAGATGAAAAAACAGCCTAAGAGAGAGTAAGGAGAAAAGACTTCAGAAGTGACTGATGAAGGTGACATGTGTCTGGAAGCACCCTGTACCTCACGGAGGCCAAAGCCGTTCCAGACCCTTGGGCTCCCATGCAAGGATTCTGAGAAGAATTGCAAGTCAGAGACAGAAAGGAAGGTAGAGAAGCATACACTAGGTGCTTCTGTCTTTAAACACTGCTTTAAGTTATCCGTTTTTGAAAACTGCTGATTCCTTAACATTTTTCTCTGCAAATAAAGAAATGCACTTTTGCAATATTAGGTATAGGAAATCCACGGTTAGACAGGCTTAGAGGGAAGAGGCATCTCACCTGAGAGAGAACTCCCATTCAATCTCCAGCCCAGAGCAAGCCTGGAGCCCCTCCACCTCTTGGTGGCAAGAATCTACTTAATTGAAGGTTCCTTTTTCCTTTGAGTGACAAACCAATACCTACAACGTGTAAGGAACACAGCAGAGTCCCATGTGGAGCTGACAGCAGTATGTAACAGTAGTAGGCACACCACCATGGTGGGGCAGAAAGGAAGCCCTTAAACAAATGCTGAAACTTCAGAAGAACTCCTAGCAACAGCCCCAGCTACGAAGGGGGCAAGGAACTGCAGAGACTTCTGGCCGCCTCTTCGGAGGCCAGACCATGTGCATGGTGACCTGGTGGCATCTCTCTCTGCAGAATGAAAGCTGGAACATGCTGGCTGTCCCCCTTCCCCCCAGAAGGTGCTAACATCCATCTCCATCCATCCACATTTCCACGTGTAGGAATTCCATGCTTAGGGCCCCACTCTGACACTGCTAGCAATCGAAGTTTCCATGAGAGGTTACAGTGGGAGTAGGAAAAGAATGGAGCTTTAAGGTAGGAGACAGCTAGGTGAGGAATCTGGCTCCAGCACTTGCTAGCTGCGTGACATTGACCAAGTTACTCAGCTTCTCTGAGACTGAATTTCCTCAACTATAAAATAAGGCTGACAACATCTTCAGGGCAGGATCACTGGGAGGATGAGAGAGAAAATATGTGAAGCACCCAACACCTGATCCATGGCTCAGATGTGACTTCTCAGGAAATGAGAGCTGTTGCTAGAATTATTTTTCAAAAGGTTTGAGAGAAAATTTTGAATCAGCCCTAAGCGAGCAAGCTCACCTCATGACAAGCCACTTTGGATAGTCCGAACTATTAACTGTGGTTTTACTATTTGTGCCACACTTGCTTAATCTCAGGTGACTTCAGGTGTTGAAACATAAAGCTTTGCAGGTCTCAGCTATGCCAAGTGGTATCAATTCTTTGTTTGCATGGGAAGATTTTTCAAATGCATGTTGGAAGTGGGCAAATGTCTGCATATGATGGAGAAATTTATAAAACCAGGGGGTCTAAGTCTATTCAGCATCTTTTTTCCTTTTCTTCTAAAGCCCCAGAAAGGTCTGTACTAATGACTCCTTTTCAGAGCAGTTTCTTCTCTGCAGGTGGTCCTGAGCACCTCCAGCTTCAATAAAACCTTCTTGGCTAAAGGCACTAATTTTTCTCACCTCCACAGTGACCTACTCACACAGTTATCAAAAATAAAAGTTAAAAAAAAATCCAGGCTGAGCCCGGTGGCTCACGTCTGTAATCCCAGCACTTTGGGAGGCCTACACAGGCAGATTGCTTGAGCTCAGGAGCCCGAGACCAGCCTGGGCAACATGGCAAAACCCCGTCTCTACAGAAAAAACTACAAAAATTAGCCAGGTGTGGTGGCACGTACCTGTGGTTACAGCTACTCAGGAGGCTGAGGTGGGAGGATCACTTGAGCCCAGGAGGCATAGGTTGCAGTGGGCAGAGATTGCACCACTGCACTGCACTCCAGCCTGGGAGACAGAGCGAGACCCTGTCTCAATAAATAAATAAATAAATAATCCAAATCCGTAAATAACCAATATGGTACTTAATAAAAACTTCTATGTGTTCATGAGACAAGCTCTTGCAAGAAACAAGGTCAAACATTATTCCCGAATAGTTGGGCACAGTGGTCCTGCAGTGAAGTTATCCTAGAAATAATCATCAACATGGTAACCTATGTGGCTTCACATTTTTTGGAAAATAACTCTATGAAATAAACTGCATTTAAGGAATTAAGAACAGAACTAAACTTTCTTTAATTTGTTCCGGTGGCCTAAAATTCTCTCATGTCTTACAATCAACAGAATAAACTGCAAGTACTATATAAAACTTTGAAAGCAAATTCTTATTGAGGGTGCCTTTTGGATCATGCATACACGTGGCTTCCCTGCTCCGTTTTGTGATCTCCTGTGTGTATGCTTTCAGCCCGGCTCCTTAGAATAAGGAGTCCTCCCTATAACTTGCCTCACTGTGTGGTATAATTCTTTATACCATTTGAGGACAGAGGTATCCTTTAGTGAAACCCATCTTAGCTCCTTTCCCAAAGAATTGGGAGGTTTTCTTCAAACTTTGACAACTCCATCTATGTTGCTGTGTAATTAAGTACAAAAAGCTTTACACAATCAATAAAGCACCAACAGCCCAAAATGCAAACAATTCCAAAGAGAACAAGAAGGCAACTACAATGCATTCATTGAAAAAGAAAAGTTTAGGGCTGAGTGCGGTGGCTTACACCTGTAATCCCAGCACTTTGGGAGGCTGAGGCAGGTGGATCACCTGAGGTCAGGAGTTCGAGATCAGCCTGACCAACATGGTAAAATGGCATCTCTACTAAAAATACAAAAGTAGCTGGGTGTGGTGGCACACGCCTGTAATCCCAGCTACTCGGGAGGCTGAGGCAGAAGAATCGCTTGAACCCGGGAGGTGGAGGTTGCCATGAGCCGAGATTGTGCCATTGCACTAGAGCCTGGGCAACAAGAGCAAAACTCTGTCTAAAAAAAAAAAAAAAAAAGGAAAAGAAAAGTTTACGGCTCTGTCCTATGGTGCCTCAAACCAAACAACAAAACATGAGCTTATTATTTTCTTCCCAAACCTGTCTGCATCTGTTCTATTTTTCAGCTGTCCAACAGAAATGTAGATATCATTCCATCCCATCAGTTACTGTCTGTCAACGTTACCACCTGTATATTTTTCATATAAAATCCCTCCCTGTCTCCACTGTCACTCTCCTAGTTCACATGGGACATGAAGCTTATGTTCTTACTGGTCTTCTAACCTCTAGTTTCCCTCCCTCCACCCTCTTCTCCACACTGATCTTTCATATCTTATATCCACTACTCGGCTATGCAAATTTCTCGATGGTCAGCATGATAAAATTGGAGCTCATTAATTTATTTATATATGTGTTTATTTTTGAGATGGAATATCACTCTGTCACATAGCTGGAGTGCAGTTGTACGATCTCAGCTCACTGAAACCTCTGCTTCCTGGGTTCAAATGTCTCTCCTGCCTCAGCCCCCTGGGCAGAATAGCTGGGATCATAGGTGCATGCCACGACACTTAGCTAATTTTTGTATTTTTAGTAGAGATGAGGTTTTGCCATCTTGACAAGTCTGTTCTTGAACTCCTGGCCTCAGCTGACCCTCCAGCCTCAGCCTCCCAAAGTGCTGAGACTACAGGCGTGAGCCACCATGCCCATGAGGAGCTTGTTTATTTAGCACAGAGGCCTTTCATTAGCACTTTTGACTCCCTGCCATTATTATAAACATTTATTTGTTTACAGTTGGTTTCCTCAACTGTAATGGAAGCTCCATCAGGGCTAGATGGCCAGCAGCTGTAACAATGCCTAGTACACGATTGGGAACTTGGTAAATCCTCATTCACTGAACAGCGGATATCCAGGATTCCCTGTCTAGCCTGACCTCTGACCTTACAGCCACCTGCCTCACACTTTATACTCAACAGTACCAAAGAACTGACAACTCCCAGGCCCCAGGCAGGCAGTGCTGTGAGTGTTTAAATATGTCATTCGTGGCTGGGCGCGGTGGCTCACGCCTATAATCCCAGCACTTTGGGAGGCCGAGGTGGGTGGATCACGAGGTCAAGAGATCGATTGAGACCATTCTGGCCAACATGGTAAAACCCTGTCTGTACTAAAAATACAAAAATTAGCTGGGCGTGGTGGTGTGCACCTGTAGTCCCAGCTACTTGGGAGGCTGAGACAGGACAATCGCTGGAACTTGGGAGGCAGAGGTTGCAGTGAGCTGAGATCGCATCACTGCACTCCAGCCTGGTGACAAAGCAAGACTCCGTCTCAAAAATAAAAATTAAAAAAAAATTGGCAAATATCTGGCCAGCATCCATTGCCACTCCACGTCAATCACTAACTTAACCAGAGTATTTAGTGGCTACAATTTCATGAATATATGACTGCACAGAGACTGAAGCATGAGTGGGTGGGCAGTTTCACCTAATAGCTGTGCCAATGAAGATGGAATTCTGATGCTGCAGTTCCGCTTGGGGTCCATGGATGTATTTGTCTGTTCTCCCATTGCTATAAAAGAATGCCTGCGGCTGGTTAACTTACAAGAAAAGAGGTTTAACTGACTCATGGTTCTACCGGCTGTATAAGAAGCATGGCAGCTGCTGCTTGTGGGGAAGCCTCAGGGAGCTTTTACTCATGGTGGAAGGCAATGCAGGAGCATGTGTATTACATGGCAGGAGAAGGAGAGCACGAGGGGTCTTGCAATAACTCACTCACTATCATAAGGACAGTACCAAGAGGGGATGGTGCTAAACCATTCATGAGAGCTCCACCCCCATGATCTAATCACCTCCCACCAGGCCCCACCTCCAACAATGGGGATTACAATTCCACATGAGATTTGGTGGGGACACAGATCCAGACCATATTAATGGAGTCTGATGGAGCCTTTAGACCCAGAACCATGGGGTTCTCTTCCCAGCTTGGCCACTAACATCAGGGGTGACCAGGACCCAGTCCCTTAGCCCCTTTGAAAAGGCTTGGCTTCCTCTGTATAAAATGAAAGCACTAAAACCTGCCTTTCCTACCTCACAAATGTTGACAGGATCAAGTGCTACAAAGCAATACACGAAGACAGGTTATCATTATTATTATTTACTGCTCCCCGGTTCTGCAACCTCAGTTGAAACAAAACTCATATCTTTACCTTTGCATAAAGAAAGACAGAGAATTGTCACCTCTCAACTACAGAGAAGAATTGCAAAAATGAATGAAGCAGCATTAGGGAATATATTCTTCCCTCCATGGCACGAAGGTCCTTTATAAACTATTCTTATTTAACACAGAGAGAAAAAAGTCAACCATATTACAACTTGTCTGCCAGTTCATGCTATGCAAATAAGTCCCTTCTTGGTCAACAGAGCTGAGATAAAATTTTACTGGACACAAAATACAGTAAAAATTTATCTTCCTTATTGTGCCAACTATTAGCTTCTCAATTAGCTCTCAAATCTTCACTAATGTAGGCCACCAAAAGGATATATTAAAACAATAAAACTTTTTTTAAAACACAAAACACAAAAAGAAATTAGAAATCCACTTCTGTGCAATGATATGCATGGAATCCCTCCCCTGGCCCTACCCAGCACGCCCCTTCCACTCTCTTCCTCTCCATCCTTTCACCTCCACTGATACTCACCCCAGGTTCAGGTGTTTGAGTTTTTGAAGCCTGCTGATCTGTGTTGGCAGCTTCTCAATCTGGTTATTTAAAAAGTTGAGCACTTCCAAATTCTTCAGTTCTGCTATGTTTGGTGGTACCGCCATGGAAACATAAATGCTGAGTGTGAATCTGGGAATGGAACTCCTAGCAAGGGATGGCAGCAGCACATTTTGTTTTTATTCAAAGCTAAGAAACATATAACTCCAAAAGGACCATTGAATTCACCTATTGGTCTTACTTATTTTTCACAAGTTTTTCATAAGCAGTCACTCACTTCTGAGTGGCTGCTGAAATGCTTCTTCGTATATCATTAGCTAAGTGCTTGGCATAGTTTGTTTCGGATGGACAACGAGGAGGGAAACAGAGCAAAAATGCACAAAAGAGAATTTCTGTACCATAGCAGCCTATAAAAGTGAATATTACAAAGCATATACACTTATAGCTGTCATATAGGATCTTTTAAGTGCAATTGTTTTTTTCTTTTGGTTTTCTTGCATTGCCACCAGAAGAAAGAGAGCAACCTCCAAATCCCTTCCTGGGTGACATACATTGAAGCTGTTTAACCCAGTATCTGAACAGCTGTCCTCTTAACATTGCATTATATTAGCTCAATTTTAAATAACGAAATATTCAATATCCCTAGTTTCTGATTTTGGCCTCTGGAGTAATGTATCTTGATCAATACCACACATACATACAGACACACACCCATACATACACATACACACACACACAAAGGTTACATCAGATTTGCAACACATTGATATATTGTTATTATATAGAAATAAAAAAGTCAACTCAGTAACATGCTATGAACACTAGTATGCAGATCAAAGGTGAAAATCAACCACTGGGGACCTGAAAGGTTCCTCCTTCCCTAGCATATATATACTTGAAAATACAAATGTAAAAGCCAAAGGCATCTTTATCTCAAAAGGACAAACTATAAATTGGCAGCAGAAGGACTTTCCATAGGCTGTAATTCATCTATTCCATTTGCTATTCAATCATTCTACAAACATTTGTATGGGTGATAAGCTTGGCCATGGTTCATGTAAACTCTGATACCAAGACTATCCAGGTAACTAAAAACATGAACAGGTGCCTGGAGCCCAGCCCGAAAAAGTGTGATGTCTCATATCCGTCAGGTTTACTTCCCATCCCATCTGCTTCCTCCAGGGGTGCCCCAGGAGGCCAGAAAACCAACCTGCTTGCCTGCAGTCAGACCTAAACTCAGACCCAAGAGCACTTGTGATTAGAACCAGTACAAAGGTGTGTGTAAAATGCCAAACATACATCTAAAATATTTAAGCAGCTAGCCATTTCAAGGACACCAATTGATAACTCCCAGGGGAATAAAATTAAAGGGACAAGAACATCGCTAATTATAGTTTTGAGTCATCATTTTCAGCTTTCTGAAATGTCTACAGTATCGCTGACCTGATTTCTTTTAGAGTGAATGCTTGGCGAAAAGTAAAAGAAACGCTTTCACTGGAAGAAGGGACTGTGAAGAATACGGATTACTCTGAACTAGGGCACATGGGCAGGGAGCAGTGGTCTAGTGAGCAGCCCCTGGGTGAGCTCCTGAAGTGGCTGTTGATAAAAGAACAGGTTTTCATGGGGTAATCTAGACAGCTGGAAGTTCCTCCAGAACCCTCCCTCTTGGATACCTGCAAGAATTCAAAGGAATCCTACCTGTACAATATGGATGCAAATGCACATTCTTAGGTGCACAGTCCATGGAACACTTCCATGGAAATGAATGGTATTCATCTTGTGTAAGTGATTATCAAGAAAATCACCAGGGTCAGGAGTGGTGCCTCACGCCTATAATCCTATAACCCCAGCACTTTGGGAGGCCTAGGCAGGTGGATTACCTGAGGTCAGGAGTTCGAGACTAGCCTGACCAACATGGTGAAACCCTGACTCTACTCAAAATACAAAAATTAGCTGGGCATGGTGGCAGGTGCCCATAATCCCAGCTACTCGGGAGGCTGAGGCAGGAAAACTGCTTGAACCCAGGAGGTGGAGGTTGCAGTGAGCCAAGATCACGCTGTTGCACTCCAGCCTGGGTGACAAGAGTGAAACTCTATCTCAAAGGAAAAGAAAATCACCAAGCTATGTCTTCTAAGTCACTGGATGTCATCTTCTCCCCCCAGATCATAAAGTATATACAGTGCAGCTGCCCACAGACCTCATCCCTCCCCTGTCCACCCTCCAGCTACCACTAAGCCTTCATCTGATTAGTTTGAAGAGCACATTCATCTGATGAGTTCGAAGAGCAATAATGAAAGTTAGTGAAATCAGGAGAAATTTATGATCTCAATTTAGCCACAAACCAAGAATAATGCAGGCAGAATTACTGTCGTCTTCCTGAAGTTACTCTGCCAATGGAATTAAATGCTCTCTAAAGATATCACCTTTTTGACAGGATGAGAGATTATTTCACTCTCCTTGCTAAATCAGTCCAATTTAAAACCACAAATTATGCTAAATGTGATTTAGGGCTTTGTCTTGTGGACGCAAACGATAGCCTCATATTCAATTTACAAAACCTCTCCCAGCCTTTTGGTGAGCATGTGAATTTTTTGCTTAAGACTCCATTCAAGCTAGATGAGAAAAAAAATTACGCAGCTAATATTCTCCCTAAATATACAGAATTTTTTTAACCCCCAGCCATAGTGAAAATCTAAAGAAATTAACATGCAGACCCGTCTGGATGGGATGGTATTCACTCTTTGAACCAACACTTAGAGAATGCTTATTAGGTGCTCAGTGCCATACTTTTCACACATAGCATCTCAATACTTTGGGGGTAAAGTAGGAGGGGCATGTTATTTAAGGAAAGTAAGTTACAAAAGACAGGGTATCAAAGTCAATAAACTGAAACAGGCCTAGTGCTTGGAAAATAAACTACTCCCAACCAAACTAGTTGTCCAGAAAAAATAACCGGTTAGCAATATGAATTGTGTCACGACTAAATCATATACATATGTGGCAGGAACAATTTTAGCTATTTCAAAAAGGCCAATGCAATATCTTACCACTCAAAATATTTTATTGGAATTTTCCAGATATCTATAGGATGCATGAGCAAGAAGCATTTTAAAACCTAATAGCGTGCATCAGTATATTTCTTATCATGTCTTTGAAATGTTCCTTTTTCATCAATCTGTCCAGCTTCTGACCTATGACCCCAGCTGACCTATGACACCAAAGAAACTGAAGAGCAATGTGGTCCTTGACCCTACAGTGCTGTGTGTGCCCTTACTCAACTCATAACCTCTCTGGGTGTCTATAAAACAAGAAGGCTGGATTATGACCGTTTCCAAGGTCTCTTCCACCTCGTTTTAACATTCTAGGATTCTAACAGGAGATGGATTATGAAAATCAATGATAGGGCTTCAAATAATTCAACAAATGGGGCCCTCAATTAGGAAGCTTAGTCATGTAGAACTTTGCTTCTGACAAAGAATTGAGTATCATTTTCTGCGTAGCCAAAGATGGTTGCTTTAAGTTTGAGACTTCAGTTGCTAGGTTTGGGGGAACAGTCCCAAAGGACTCAGACATTCCCTGGCTCCTCAATGTCACATTTTGCTCTAGTTGCAGGATCACAGGACTGCTGGGGATGCTTTCTTCCTAGAGCGTCTGCTGGTGTTTTGGAAAGGTGACAAGGATGTGGTCACATCACCCCAGAGACAAATCTCAAAGTTTCTTCTGGGCTTTGTAGCAGTTCCACCTAACACACCTGGCATGACCTTTTTTCCTTCAAGTTCTCCTAAACTGAAGAAACTGAATGTGATTCAAGAGTTTTGTCCATCTGACGTGCTAGCCCTAGATTTGGCAATTCAGCACCCCCGTCTCCCGCAGCACAGTTTCTGGGAGGTTTCACGAGCAGCCCAAAGTGCCTGAAGGGCTCATTAACTTCTCTTTGGCTGGAAGCACATCCACTTTGCTGGACAGGCTGGAGAAACCAGAGTCCATCTGTGCGAAACACTGGCACAGCCCCTTCCTGAGCAACAGCTTTACTCCTAAAAGGACATGTATCTACTGCCATTGGTTATATCTGCAACAGGCATGAGCCACCCGGCACTGCACAGTTGATGCACATTCACAAAATCAACAATCAATCAGCTCAAGAATAGGCTTTCCCTAACCAGCCAGCAGCCCACAAACTATCTCCCCTGCACACAAAGAATCAAAATCAACTACTGTTATAACAATTGCAGTTTCAATTCTGTTGAATTGAGTAAGGAAGATTCTGTTCTATGATCTAAAATTAATAATTCCACAACCAACATCTTAAAGCATTTTAGGAGTTTACCAATAATAATTAGCAGGGTGTGTTCTGGGGCTGGGCTATCTGATGGACAGCCACTAGCTATATGCAGCTATTTGAATTTAAACCTAGATTAATCAAAATTAAATAAAATAATGAATGCTATTGTTGGTCACAGCAGCCACATTTCAAGAACTCGACCGCCACATGTGGTGTCTAGTGGCTCCACTACTGCATGGCAGGGATACTGACCGTTTCATCACCACAGAACGTTCTATTAGACAGCCCTGCTCTATGGCAGTGGGTCTCAAACCACGGAGACATCAGAACCACCAGAGGCCTTGCTAAAACACAGATGGAGGAGTATCCTGGAGTTTCTGATTTAGTAGGTTTGGGGTAAAGCCTGAGAATCTGAATTTCCAGAAACTTCTCAGGGGATGCTGATGTTGCTGCTCTGGGAACCACATTTTGGCTTAGAAAACTTTGAATTCATTGGCAGCATCATGATTATCAATCCAACACATATGTCCCTTACCCCATGCAATAATGCAATGAGTATAATAATCAATCTTATCCAAATGAAGATGCTTATTGAGCCTGGGGATTGATGAAAAGTGAAACAAATGATACTCTAGATAGCTAACACGTTCAACGTGGGTGCCACAATCAAACCCTTTCTAGTCAACTTCTGCTTCCCCACACAGGATTTTATGGCGAGATCAGTATTGCTTAAGATGGACAACGTTCCAGAGGAGAAAAGCCTTGAATTCCCTAGCACACTGAATTAAGTCACTCAGTGGCAAATTCATCATGACCAAGGGTGGCCATACAAAGAGATGTCACCTGCTATACTGCTCAGCTTCAAAACACTGAGCCTTAACGGCAGGATGCTGGGTGGTAGTGACGGCACTGACAGACCGGCTTGGGTGCAGCTGATCTGGGGGCTTTTTGAGCAAAAGCATCTTGTGGCCCTTGAGGCAAAGAAACAAAGCTGTAAGGAGCGACAGACTCTGGGAGCAGCAGGCACAATGTGAAAACATAAGGACAAGTGCTCTGCTTGGGTGCAGCCCACGGGAGGGTCAGGGGGTCACACTTTGGTCTTTAGAGTCATATGGTTACCAGCGACAGCCAGGTTCTCTTCAGCTCCAGAAGGACAGCACTAGACCCTGCACCATGCTAACGCACACCTACGGCTGCCAGGAAGCCAGAAGCTGCTCTGAACACATGGCGCTTTCCATCCACAGCACGGGCATGAAATCTGGAGGTGACCTCCACCCACCATCTCCACCAAACTTCTGGGGAGTTGGGGGCTGCACTACACCCAACTGTTTTTGCAGAAGCACCAAAGGATGTTTTTAGAACTAGTGATTCCTGAGCTAGGGCTGGCCCAGAGCATGAAAGCCAGGGGACCAAGCCTCTTTGAAAAAAGTGAACTGATGGCTGAACCTCTGCTTCCAGTGATGGATGGTGAGTTACAGCAAGGGAATGAAGAGGAGGACTTAGGGCAGGCAACTGCTTACAGCCAGGGCTAGGACAGCAGGTGGCACAGGGGCATGCCACCCTTGTGCTGCAATAGTGGTAACACTACTGTATTGTGCCCGCTTCCAGGATGCAAAAATGCCACCAACCCTCAGGCCAAAGAGTCCCCAAAGAAAACACATGGAATGAGTCACAGCAAAATGAAGCCGAGTAGCATTGCTTCTAAAAACCTGACATATTGCTATTTTTTAAAAAAGGAGGTTTTTGTCTGTTGCCATAACAAATGAAAATGCCTGCTCAGATGTTCACAATGTCATATATTTCTACAGCTTTTTAAAATAAAGCACAGAAGGATAGAGGATGGTAGAGGATATTAAAATTAGCTTGTCACTTAGATAATTTAGTATATTACATTACTACAATTAAGTTACTAGAAAAATCACTAAAAACCTGAGAATAGATGAAAATGAGTGAGATTATTCATTATAGGTATGGGAGAGGGAAGGACAATTTATGAGAAAACGGTGAAAGTAAACATTTCCTTGCCCCAGCATTTGATGAATATGATACTGAAAAACAAGTGCCCCTCTTTGGCCTGAATGAAGCAAGGGAGAAAAAAACCAAATTAGCAGAAACGAGATGAAATATGACTTGGGGCATCCGTGGTCAAAGTGAAAGCACAGGCTTTTTAATCTCTAGCCGTAATAACTGGAGAACATCAGTCCATTCACAGCACAAAGGTGGTGTCTAGACTAATTATAGACATGCCAATTCTTTCAGCAAATCATAGTTCTCGATGCCATTTTAATGATTATACATAAAGAAGAATCTTCTCAGTCTCGCGTAGGAATAATTAAACTATTTAGCACTTTATATGCAAAAAAGGTCATTTGTAGTTATAGTGATTAATTACCTTCAAGTCCTCCTAAGCACTTTATATGCAAAAAAAAGGTCATTTGTAGTTATAGTTTTGGCCAGAAAACAAAGGTTTTCTGGCCAAAAACACAAGGTGGATAATTAACTTATTACATATTACCATAAGAGTTTGAAGTTCAAAAGTATACTAATGAAAACTGGCTTCACAGATTTTATGGGATTTCACCCAAAGCAGGTATTAAAGCAGTGAATTACAGTAGTTCTGGGTTACTTAAAAACATAAAGTTTATGAAACAGTGAAACAAATTATCATTTAAAAGGTTCTACATGTTCCTCAAGGTAAACATAAAATAGCAAAATATCTAAGGATCTACCCCAAGAAAGACCAACAAATATTATTAGCTTTATAAATAACAAAGTTCTCCAAATATTATTAGTTTTATAAATAACAAAGGTAATGCTACTTTCAGTTAATAAACAACAAGTATTTACTGAGAACCTGTGCCCCGAAAGCACATGCTCACTCTATCCTATTATGAGCCGCCTCAGGATTCTATAGCCTAAGTCATTTTAGTAAACAAAAATGTCCCTGGCTTAACTCACTGCAACACAATGGTCCTACTCTTTCAGCAGCAATGTGAAAACGAATTGCATGAAAATTAGAGGAAAAAAGGTATAAGCAAGTAATAAGGTAGATTTGAGAGTATAAAGCCAAACATGCAAAAATATATGTTCCTGAGCTATAAAAAGGTGTATGCATAACCAAACAAATCTCCTAAAAAACTGATAAGCATAGATTTCTTCTCCTCTGAGGATATAAAAGTTAGTTAATTTCTGAATCTTGTGTTAACTTCCAAAGCATCTTCAGGAGGACATATGAACTCTGAATTCTTGCAGGAACACCGCTTCTAAGTTGCACTCCAGTTCTGATGTGCTACCCCTCCAGCAAAGCCGTACATCAAAAAAGAGCTTTAACTGGGGAGCTGGGAGGGAGAAGCAGCGCTGAGAGGAAAGGAAATGGCATTCAATGGCATTCAGTGGCCGGGGGAGGAGGTGACATCCAGCGAAGGGTAAGAAAAGGAAGGGTAGGAAAAATGCCCAGGAAATTCCAAAACACTGGGAAGAGAGAGAAGGAGAATATGAAAAAAAACTTCAACCCATCAATGGAGAATAACAAGCTCAGTGTTATAAAAGGAGTGATCTAGGCTCTTTTATATGAGTACATGTCTTTATTATGTATAATATATTTGAATGTATATCTACATGTAAACCTCGATTATTAACATTATGAGGTAGACAGTAAGCAAGTCATATTCTATCTTGCACTCTCTTACACGTACACATAAAAAGCATGTTTTGCCATTAGTTTCTGTCTCCTTTTACAATTAAGAATTAATCTAGGCTGAGTGCAGTGGCTCCCACTTGTAATCCCAGCACTTTGGGAAGCTGAGGTGGGTGGGTTGCTTGAGCCCAGGAGTTTCAGACCAGCCTGGGTGACAGGGCAAAACTCTACCTCTATAAAAAATTAGATTGGCATGGTGGTGCATGCCTGTAGTCCCAGCTACTCAGGAGCCTAAGGTGGAAAGATCACTTGAACCTGGAGGTTAAGGCTGCAGTGAGCCGAGATTGCACCACTGCACTCCAGCCTGGGCAACAAAGTAAGACCCTGTCTCAAAAAAAAAAAGGAATTAATCCAGCAAGAGGCCAAAACTGGACTGCTTCTCTTCCTACTGGACCTTATCTTTAGGGTCACTGCATGAGGAGGGCAGGAAGGGGAGGGAAAGGAAGAGGCCCAAGGCTAGGAAAATCCACCAAATCCACATGGGAGCTTTGATCTTTCCCTTTGAACTAACACAACTATGGCTTTTAACTTTAGGAATTGTCCCTGTTCTTCCGTTGGAACGAGTAAGGATCCAGAGCCACAGGAACACTTCGTCCATGGCGCTCCTAGATTGACCTGATGGGGCATCTCAAGTGCACACACACATCACTTGCAGAGACAGCAGGGTACATGGTGGAGCAGCCACTTGGAAGCCGTGCAGAAAGCTCTGTCGTTCCCTCATTCTCGTCACTTAACTACACCTGTCTCCTCCACGTGATATAGAGTGGGGGTTCAACAAGTTTGCTCTTGTCACTTTCATCTCCTGCTGAAGTTATTACATAGGTGTTGTTCTTGATGGTCCTGCAGGCTGTGGGGTGTCTTGTATTTCTTTCCACACATTGCTGGTTCAGTTGGATGAACAGGAGGGCTTCACAGAGAAAGATGAGCATTCATCTCAACTTTCTGAAGGATGAGCAAAATCCAGAGAGAGGGGTAGGAACTTCAGATTTTAGAAAAATTCAGGTAACTAGAACAAAGAATATATAGGCAGGGGGAAAAAAGCTAAAGAAATAGCAAAAAATTAGACAAAAGAGGGTTCAGACTGAAAACAGCAAAATGCAAGGTTAATGAGTTTGTTAACTGGTTATCAGTTGTATTTGAGTGGTTTTGGCCTATGAGGCTGACTGACGAAGAAAATGAAAAATGGAAATGGGAAAGGTATTCCATTAAAAAAAATCTGCATGTGCCCACACTCATGTTCCATTCAAGCCTGGGAGCTATGGGATTACAAATTCTTATTTAACCAAATGTAAATTTAAGCAGATAAATAAGGTGGCACTTATCAACATTTTTTAAGAAGCCATCAAGAATGAGTTCTGTGATGCATTAAAAATCGTCTAAAGTTTTATACAAATTTCCAAGAAGCATCTCCTTTAAGAAATAGCATCACTAGGCCAAGGCAGATAGATAGCTTGAGGCCAGGAGTTCAAGACCAGCCTGGCCAATATGGTGAAAGCCATCTCTACTAAAAACAAAAACTAGCTGGGCATGGTGATGCATGCCTGTAGTCCCAGCTACTAGGGAGGCTGAGGCAGAAGAATCGCTTGAACCTGGGAGAGGGAGGTTGCAGTGAGCCGAAATCGTGCCACTGCATTCCAACCTGGATGACAGAGTAAGACCCTATCTCAAAAAGAAAAAAAATAGCATCACTATGTCCACATACATGCAAACATACTAGTGTTATCTTCACCCAACTCTGGAGTTTCTAAATCTGAGCTATGTGGACCTCTAAAGAATTCATGGATGAACACAATGGGATCCATAGGCCTGCTGAAATTAGAACCATCACATGCACTTCTCTACGGATCAGGGTTGTAGTTTTCACTCTACTATTTAAAAAAGTCAGTGACTTAAGAAAAGTTAAGAAGGCCAGGCACAGTGGCTCACAGTGGTCTGTAATTCCAGTACTTTGGGAGGCCAAGGAAGGAGGATCTCTTGAGCCGAGGAGATCGAGTCCAGCCTGGGCAAATTAGCCAGGCGTGGTGGTGCACATCCATTTGGGAGGCTTGTTTGAGCCCAGGAGTTTCAGGTTACAGTGGGCTAGGATCATGCCACTGTACTCCAGCCTGGGTGATAAAGACACTATCTCTAAAAAATAAAAACATAAAAAAAGAGAACAGATGCTCTAGAAGAATGTATGTACCTAAGTATCACACTTCTTAGTGTATCTCCTCTAACATCCTGCACATTTACTCACATGTACACACACACCAAGTTATTTAGGAAAGAGTGCATCAACTGAAAATCTATGTATAATATTTTGCTATTACATCAATTCTGTTTGATAGACATTCTATCATCAATAGCAAAAGAAACCTTTTTCAGGATCAGCCGCGCACATGGGCTAATTATGAGTTGGAAAGTGACAGACTTGCACTCCCCCGTCTTATTTTCTCCACAGCCTGCCACCGTTCTGAAGTTCTCACGATTGGGGTGGTTCCATTTAAAAATATACTGTGGAGGAATTAGCATGTTAGCTAGCTTCCGCTTAGCACAGAACAGGACCTCAAGAAAAAGGATTCTGGAACAGGTACATTTTGGTTGGAGGGGCTGACGACAAAGAGAATGGGGGCAGGGGGGTAGCCACAGTTTACAAGCTGAGGATAGATAAGATGCTATCGGGCGGACACTTCTTCAACTTCACCTGCTGGCCTTGGGTTGCCCTGGTTCTGGGTCTCTGAGTCAACAGATCCTCCCATGGGACAATCTCAGGAGCTCACTCACTAAAGCCAAAAAGAGCAACACATGCCCAATGGCCAGTGATTTCTGCTCCTCTCCCTTCTGCCACCCTCTACCCTATCAAATGAAAAGAACATTCCATGCTCATAGATATGAAGAATCAATATTACTAAAATGGCCATACTTCTCCCCCAAATTTACAGATTCAGTGCTATTCAATGCATTGAATGTTAAAACCCAGATTTTAACTGTGTGTAATATGTCAGCGGCCAGTGTGGAAGAACTCAGATGTGCTCCTTAAAAAATACTGAGGTCTCAGAGCAGGCACAGTGGCTCATGTCTGGAATCCCAGCACTTTGGGAGTCTGAGGTGGGTGCTCTGGAGTTCGAGACCAGCCTGGGCAAGCTGGGTAACAGAGGGAGACTCCATCTCATTAAAAAAAAAAAAAAAAAAAAGGCAGGGTGATAAAGAAAAGGGCAGGCAGCACCACTGCAAGCTGGAGCCAGAATGATATCACCCCTGAGGGGTCCTTCTTTTTGAGAATCCCATTATCTCCTGTGAATCCTGATGTTCTGAAAAAAATGTGTGAGATGCTTCCGCTAAGTTGCAAATGATGATAGAGCAGATTCTCAAGACTGTATTTTCATGCTGTTTCCTTTCTTTCAATGTAGGAGAAAATGACTTGGCCCAGAAGCTAGCAGTTCTCTGTGGCAGAGAGATCCCTGGGCCCATCCGGTCTACTGAGAGTACATGGTCATCCGCTTCACCTTGGACTCCAGTGTAACCAGGGCAGGCTTCAATGCATCCTTTCACAAGAGTAATGAGTTTAAATATTTTTTTAATCCCATGTTATCCCATCTCCTCTGCTTTCCTCTCTCTTTCTCTCTTCCTAATATAGCTTTCTGGGCACGAGGACACAAGGCACGTCAGAGGACATGGGTCTCTGCCCAGGTTCTGGATGGCTGGCTCCCCTTATGTCAATGCTGATTCCTGATCCAAAGCACTGTGGCCAAGTCGTACAAAAGTGTCCTGCTTCAGGCCTCTGGGTGGGGCATCTTCACTCCAGAGGAGGTGTCTCCATGAAATGCATGAGAGAGAGCTTTAAAGCAATTTTTCAGCCTAGCTGAGGGCTGGAACTAGAGCACAGCTCATATCCATAACTCATCGACGGAGCAAAACGTCATCATTTATCCTTATGAATTACTTGGTTAAAGTCATCCATTTGAGGGTTGGCAGGAAGGGTTTGTTGCTCTTGAAATATGAACTTGATGAGTCAAAAACAGGCACCATATATGGGATGCCATCATGCACAGTATGATTGAGACTTTTCAAACTTGACATGTGAAGTCCATTAACACCCTTAAATCCAAACTAAATGAAAGGTAATAAAGTAGTCCATGGAAGAGTGAAAGACTCCCATGTTTTTAACTGAAAAACATAATTTTAAAGTAGATTCTCAATCTAACATTAAAAATTAATCTAATATTTCCTCCATGCTTATATATACCTTTTATAAAGTAGGGAGCAACTGACGATAAATTGTGTTCCTCACACTCAAGAGAGGCAGGCTGCATAGTGGCTTAAGAGCATGGGCTTTGGAATTAGACCTAAGATAAATTTTCTTTTTTAATTATACTTTAAGTTCTAGGGTACATGTGCACAATGTGCAGGTTCGTTACATATGTATACATGTGCCATGTTGGTGTGCTGCACCCATGAACTCATCATTTACATTAGGTATATCTCCTAATGCTATCCATCCTCCCTCCCCCCACCCCACCCCACGACAGGCCCCGGTGTGTGATGTTCCCCTTCCTGTGTCCAAGTGTTCTCATTGTTCAATTCCCACCTATGAGTGAGGATATGCGGTGTTTGCTATTTATGACAAACCCACAGCCAATATCGTACTGAATGGGCAAAAACTGGAAGCATTCCCTTTGAAAACTTGCACAAGACAGGGATGCCCTCTCTTACCACTCCTATTCAACATAGTGTTGGAAGTTCTGGCCAGGGCAATCAGGCAGGAGAAAGAAATAAAGGGTATTCAATTAGGAAAAGAGGAAATCAAATTGTCCCTGTTTGCAGATGACATGATTGTATATTTAGAAAACCCCATCATCTCAGCCCAAAATCTCCTTAACCTGATAAGCAACTTCAGCAAAGTCTCAGGATACAAAATCAATGTGCAAAAATCACAAGCATTCTTATACACCAATAACAGACAGAGAGCCAAATCATGAGTGAACTCCCATTCACAATTGCTTCAAAGAGAATAAAATACCTAGGAATCCAACTTACAAGGGATAAATTTTCACCTCTGCAATTTAACTAGCTGTGTGAGCCGTCTACCCTTCCTTGCTGATGAGCTTCTAGTCCCTGACCACTGGAGAATTAATGCCTGCTCCTTTCATTCTCTTCCTTCACCTCCTGCCCTCTCACTGTCATGTATACATTAATATGTATGGCAGCTCATTATACATACATACATGTATACATATGAATGTATATAGTGAGGGTAGAACCATTGTAATTGATTTATATGTGTGTGTGTATATATGTGTGCGTATATATGTATATAATATATATAAATATGTGTATCTATAAGTGTGTTTGTGTATATATATATGTGTGTGTGTGCATATATGTATACTTGGCAGCTCATGGTCTAGAATATATTTCAAATTTAACCTGTGATATAATGGACTTTGGAGACTCATAAGCAGGGAGGATGGGTGGGGTATGAGGGATAAAAAACTACATATTGGGTGTAATGTATACTAGCCAGGTAACCAGTGCACTAAAATCTCAGACTTCACCAGTATGCAATTCATCCATTTAACCAAAAACCACTTGTACCACAATTAGATAGATAGATAACCAATAACAAAAAATGTAACCTTTGAAAACTGAACACTTTATTCCCATCCTTTTCCATGCCACCACCGCCCCCAATTCTACACTCCTCACAATGTTAGCAAATGGAAAGTACATTTTTCTCATTATTTAAGTCAAAAATCTTGATGTTATTTTTGACTTTTCTGTTTGTCTCACACTTAACCATCAACAAATCACACTGGCTCTACCCTTACAATGTATCTAGATTTCAACCACGCCTCTCCATTTCGGTTGCTACCAGCCTAGCCCATGCACCTATCATCTCTCCTTGGCCTCAGGCAGTCCCCTTTTTATTGGACACTCTGCTCCTGCCCTTCCCTGCCCTCCACTCCTTACAGTCTAAGGACTGCACATAGAGTGATATTTTCAAATGTAAGTGAGATCATTGCCATTCTGATGCCCAAAACCCTTCGTCTTCCTCTTCTTACTCAGAATAAGTCTTTTCAGTTTCCTGCATGACCTAGACATGCTGCTACCTTTGGAATCTCTCATTCTGCCTCATCCATTCTGACTTCCATGATGTACCTCTGCCACATCAAGCCTTTACATTAACTGTTTTCTGAACTGGAATGTTTTCTCCCACATAAACATCTGGCTTGATTCTTTATTTCATTAATGTCTCTGCTAAGATGTTACTCCAATGACATGGCTTTTCCAACTTAACTCTGACAATAAAGTACCCTTCTCCCTCCTCCCATCCATTTTTCTTTATAGAATTTATCACTATCTCACATATTATGTATTGTTTATTTTATGTCTTCCCCATCTATAAGGAAATCTTTATGAAAGTAGGTAATTTGTCTTCATTACTTACCTCTATATCCCATATCTCAACAACCACCACAAACGGAGTAGCCAATAGCATGTGCTCAATACATGCTTGTTATGCTAATCATTTCCTACACTCTGGCTTTATTTTCAAGCATTTTTATTGCCTACACTGTGAAAACCCCCCAAGAAAACTAAGAAAGCATAAAAATCCAGTTGCCAATTCTATTGAAATAACCTACCTTTGTTTCTTTGTGGGAAGGCTCTGGTGCATATTTGCATGCAGACAAGGGATCGTCATGTTCCCCAGGTATCCAGAGACCTACCCATCCAACCTCAACTGTTCCTGGCACGTCCTGGTCCAAAGTGGCCTGACCATTGCTGTCCATTTTGAACAGCCTTTCCAGATTCCAAATGGTGATTCTTCTTGCAACCAGGGGGATTACTTGGTGGTAGGTCTTGCTTGCTACCCTTTCTAATTACGTTTTCCACAGACTTCATTCAGAAAACAAAATGATAGTTTTTCTTTCCTGGGACATAAATGGATAAGAATTACGTACTCCTTCTTTTGCAATGTAAAGGAGTTGATGCAATTTTAATTTGTCTTTCCAGCTAGGAAATGGCCCTGATATCTATTCTCCACCCTTTGGACCCTGTGGAGGAAATGGTCATTTTTGTGGCAGTCATGCTTCATCGACTGTGTTCACCTCGGATAATCAAATGTTTGTTCAGTTTATTTCTGATTATAGTAATGAAGGGCAAGGATTTAAGATCAAATATGAGGCAAAGAGTTAAGGTAAGTATTTTCACTGAGAATTATATCTACTTTTCCTGCAATTGCTTGGTCTTCTTTGATTAAGTAGATTTGAGAAAAAAACATATAAAGTTTTCTTTTCTGAACTAACAGTAATAGAATTAATAAGAATGCCTACTCTCAAGTACTTATTATGTTTGATACATTCAATATCTCATTGTGACTACTTTTCAAGTAAAGTACCATTATTTCGATTTTAAAGATAAGTAAAACGAGGCTTGGACTTTTCCAAGGCCACATATCTAATTAGTGACCAAAGTGAAATTTTCCATGAGTATAAGATACACTATTCTTCTTGATCCCTGAAACTCCTTAGACCTTTCCATTATAAGATGTCTAATTGTAAGTTAAATCTAGTTATAGAAACATTATAAGAATTACATTTGCCTTATTTTGTAATAATGTGTATGCTGTTTTTAAAAGAAATATAATCTTTTGATTCTATTATTACTGATTTAATTATATATTACCTAAGATCTTTCCTTAATTCCTTGTACTTAATTGCACTTGATTATAATTGCATTTAATTCTACTGTAATGATTTGATTTTGGTGACATTTACTTTTTAGTAATGTTTAATTGAATAAATAAATTAAATAAATAAATAGGCATCACTTCCAAAAAACGGAGTAATGTCAGTAGAAAGTAATATAATAATAAATTTTTGCTTTGTCACACCAGAAGTTAGATAATATAGATTTCAAAATGATCCTATGACTTGTATCCCAGATTCCTAAATGTATTTATATATAAATAAATATCAATGAAATCATATGTTTTATTGCACATTGTATGAGATTTAAAGTCAACATCATTTCTTCATTTTGGTAAAAGAAATGAGTAAGAGTGTTTACCAACCGACACACAAAAATCATCGAATAGCTGGAGTAAGGTCCAAAACACCAGGGAAGGGGCTTTGGTCACTTCCCAGTGCACAGAGCTCTGGCACAAGGAGGGAGCTTTAATGCAGCTCTGTGGGCACCTGCACTCTGGCTTTCTAGGCTGGGACCTTCTCATCCCTCCCTCTCTCCATGTTGAGCTTTGCAACTGAGTCAGGAATGGTCAGGTTTTCACCTGGTACCAAAGCATTTTGAGAGTAGCAGTGTCTTGAGTCTAGTGAGTAGATGTCAGCCCACATGACAGAACTCTACTTTTCTATTTTTATTTATGATCGACTCAGTCTTTTTTTCTTTCTTGAGACAGGGTCTTGCTCTGTCACCCAGGCTGGAGTGCAGTGGCGTGATCTCAGTTTACGGCAACCTCCACCTCCCAGGTTCAAGTGATTCTCCTTACTCAACCTCCCTAGAAGCTGGGATTACAGGTATGTATCATCACGCCCAGCTAATTTTTGTATTTTTGGTAGAGATGGGATTTCACCATGTTGCCCAGGCTAGTTTTGAACTCCTGAGCTCAGGTGAGCCACCTGCTTTAGCCTCCCAAAGTGCTGGGATTACTGGAGTGAGCCACTGTGCCCAGCCAATAGACTCAGTCTTGATTTAAGTTTTTAAAGTCAACATTTAATGGTAATTCAGATACACTAAGAGATACACTAAGGGTATATTTGACACTGCACCTCTTCTATTTCTTTGTGGACTCACTGTTCATGCAAGTATGGCTATGGCCATTGCTTTCTCCCTGTCTTTCATGAAGCTTGTTATGACTGCCATTAACATCAGACTTAAACAAAAGTCTTTTGATTTCACAACCTATTTTTGGCAACCTGAAACAATAGCATCACTCTTATTTCTCTCTACTTACCAACTCAACCATGTTCCATAACTATAGCCAGGCTTCTACTTCCCATATCTATCTGGCTATCTTCCCACCATATCTACTTCCATGCCACTCCTATTTCTCAGCCTTTAACATAGGTCCTTTTGTGAACGTCTTTCGACATTGAAGGAAAGACATGAAGCAAGGGAGTTGGACGTCATCAAAGAGATTTGCAATTTGCAGTTTCAGAGATGGGGGAGTTGGAGGTATTGACAGAATTCAGGATGTGACTGTAAGTGGATGAGTGACAGTGGACATAAATGTTGCTAGAATTGAGCAGATCAAGTATCTGTGTGGCTAAGTGATTGGACAGGTTAATTTCATTGGCATTGGCATTGTAAGTACATTTATTCCTGTCTGGTTTGTTTGTTGAAAATGCCAAAGAATATTTATTGACAATAGAAAAGTATTTTTCGATAATACTTTTTTTTTTTTAGAAAAGAAGTATTAAAAAGCTCCGTTATCATCTAGCAAAACATGGCTCATAAATTGTCTCATGCCATTGACCTTGTTTCTCAAATGCATCTAAATCCTGAAGAAATGTGATGAATGAATGCCCCCAGAGTTGTGCAAAGATATATCTGCTTAGTCTTTTAAGTATACCAAGATCATAGCTCTGCATCATTCTGCTGTACTGAACGCTCAGTGGGAAGCTGTAACTGCTAGCATACTTACATGCTTATCGAAGTGCTGGATATTTATTCGTGCTTCTGTGACGTTCTGCCCCATGCACAATGTGCCATAATCATTTGGTTGGCTTTAAGAAAGAATGAAATTTCCAATGAGAATAGATAGATGATCTGGCAAATTAAAAAGTGTCACACCTGGTAGCTGCCTCGATAGCAAATTGAGAATTCGTTTGCTGGAAAAGAAAATGAGGATCATAACAGATGAAAGGAAATTGAGACAAATTACAGAGAAGTTGACTTTAAAAGATGATTTTTGTCCATTGAATGCATCTCCTTCACCAGAGCATAGATTGATTTAACTGTGTTTGCTGACAGCCTGTGGGGGCAACATCTACATCCATAAAGCTGATTCTGCTGGGTATGTGACCTCCCCCAACCACCCTGATGATTATCCCCTGCACGCTGATTGCATTTGGATCTTAGCGGCTCCACCGGAAACACGCATACGGCTGCAATTTGAAGATCAATTTGATATTGAAATAACACCCAAGTATGTCACTTCCAGTTTCATTTTTTTCCTACCCGAAGTTAGTATTTTTTAACTGTCATGTCTCAGAACAATTCATTTCTTTCAGTAGCACATACTGCAAGCAAATCTAGGGAAAAAGGGAAATGCTTAATAACTCAGGCATGAAAACACAGTCTGCCAGCAACTCTCCCATCAGCTGAGTAGGTTATGTACATGGATACTGTCCCTTGTGACCCTAGACACTTCCTGCAAGGGACGTTGAGGGTGGCTACTTGAGATTGATGTTTATCCATTCTTCCTCCCGCAGGAAATATGTCATGTTTCTGAGAGATGAATATTTATTTGCCCAGCCTCTTATTCAGTGTCACAAATGATAAAATGTCTGTTTAACAAATGGGAATTTGTGTGGTGTGTCACCAGGGGTCACTAGTGTCAGACCAGTACTAAAGCACTTACAGTATAATTTCTCAGTCTTTATTTAATAAGAGTTCTGAAAGTATTACAAAACAGAGAGTAAGTCTTACTATGTTGAAGAGAAAGTAAAAATATATAGATTGTAAAAAACCGTTTTCCTCTTTCCTTTAACAAAAGTGTGTATACATTTGCATGAATGCAGCTGTGGTGCAAAACTAAGATATAAGAGCTTTTGTTGCTATTTCTGACACTGGATTTAATCTACTCTTCCACTCATGGAGCATTAATTAGCTGATGTAAGTTCCTCAAGAAACGCTAGATACATGCTTGTCTACTCTTATGGACACAGAAAATTCCAGTTGGGACTCTCTGTTAGTCCCAATTACAGAGCTGTTAGAGAATTTATCTTTATCATGTGAAATGTACCAAATCATTGTGTGGAACAAAATACTTGTTTTTTTTTTGAAATTCATAGGGATTAATTTGAAAACAACATTTATATTTGTAAAACCAATACAGAATATGGAAGGGAAGTAAATATTCTTCAATGTAGAACATGTAAAACCTGTCTTTCTGAGCTGCTAATGAAAGAATGTATTATTAGGAAAAACATCATACAGCATTTTAATGTGACACGTGGCTTACGCTGAGTCTATCATAGTCTTTTATGCTAAGAAATGAGGATTTAATAATATCTTCAAAGAAAGTAAGTGAAGTTGTCATTATCAAAATAAGTCAAGGCAATTGACCATGTAAATTTAACATAATTTTGTTTCCACTTTAGCTGTCCTTCTAACTACCTCTAGTTGTGGGATGGAGTGGATTCAGATGCACCAATACTTTCCAAATTTTGTGGGACATCTTTGCCCAGCAGTCAGTGGTCGTCAGGAGAGGTTATGTATTTGAGATTTCGTTCTGACAACAGCCCCACTCATGTGGGATTCAAGGCCAAGTATTCTATAGGTAATATATATTTTTTAACTTTTATTTTAGGTTCAGGGTTTCATGTGCAGGTTTGTTATATAGGTAAACTCGTGACATGGGGGTCATTATAAAGATTATTTCATCACCCAGTTACTAAGCCTAGTATCTAATAGCTATTTTTTCTGCCCCTCTCCCTTCTCCCACCCTCCACCCTATCAAATGAAAAAAAATTCCATGCTCATAGATAGGAAGAATCAGTATTATTAAAGTGGTCATACTGCTTCCCCAAATTTACATATTCAATGCTATTCCTATCAAACTACCATGACATTCTTCACAGTACTAGAAAAAACTATTTTAAAACTCATATGGACCCCAGAAAGAACCCAAATAACCAAGGCAATCCTAAACTAAAAGAACAAAGCTGGAGGCATCACAATACCTGACTTGAAACTATACTACAGGGGTACAGTAACCAAAACAGCATGGTACTGGTACAAAAATAGACACATAGACCAATAAAATGGAATAGAGAGCTTAGAAATAGGGCCTCACACTTACAGGCATCTGATCTTCAACAAAGCTGACAAAAGCAAGCAATGGGGAAAAGACTCCCTATCCAATAAATGATGCTGGGAGAACTGGCTAGCAATATGTGGAAGATTGAAACTGGACCCCTTCCTTATACCATATACAAAAATCAATTCAAGATAGATTGAAGACTTAACTGTAAAACACAAAACTATAAAAACCCTGGAAAACATTTTTATATTAAATAAAAGAGTTATTACAGGATGAATATGTTAAAACTTTTTTTAAAACCATGACTTTTTAAAAAGAAGTCATTCTATCTGCATAATTTTAAAAATATTTTAATGCTATAAACAAGTAAGGAGTGTAAATGTTTAAAACCATAGTCATCAACTTTAATTTCTCTTTTAATTTTTATTTTAAAATGTAATCTTAGTAAACTTGAATATTTTATATTTTTTCTAACTTATTTGTGAAGAAATATGTGTAGTTAAATCAAACTCCTGTTTCTTCTGCTTACTATGAAATTCAGTAGTTCTCTCTTATCCATGGTTTCATGTTCCATGGTTTCAACGCCCTTGGTAAACAGAGGCCCAAAAAATAGGTGAGTACAGTACACCAAGATATTTTGAGAGACCACATTTACATAACTTTTCTTACAGTATACTGTTATGATTGTTCTATTTTATTATTAATCTCTTACTATGTTTAATTGTTAAAGTAAGCTTTATCATAGGTACATATATGTAGAAAAAAATTGTCTATATGTCTATATAGGGTTTGGTACTATCCAAGGTTTTAGGCACTCACTGGGGGGACTTGGAATGTATCCGCCAAGGAAAAGGAAGAACTACAGTATGTTTATTACTTTAAGTAATACAACTATTTAAGAACCAGATAACTATATTTAGAACAATGTCTTTGAATTCCTCATCATATATAAAATGATTAAGCTTTTTTTTTTCTCTGAGTCTCTAGTGCCAAATCAGTCACTGGATAAAAAGCAAGTATGTCTCTTCAGGATTTTGATTTCCTTACTTAAAAATTGAGCAGTAACTTTGCTTGTTGAAGATTCACTATAGTATGGTCACAATAGCACACAATTTAGTATCTAATAGGTCTAGACACAAACCAAACAAATATTTAATATAGCAAAAGTTCAGAAAGGCTAGTTGTAACAGTATTTAACTACACCATAGATCATGTTATATCCCGGGTCAAGCTGCATATAATTCAATTAGCTACCACATCCAGCTAATAAGACATAATTGAATAGTAATTTTCAAGGCCCTGAGATATCAGCTACAGTAGTGAACAGTTTAGTTGATAGTAAAACTAGATATAGCAGGTGTCCCCCCTTCCAGGTGAGCTTGGGTTCAGTCTTTAGAATCAACACAAGGTTCTAGGCAGGTCAGATGAGTCTACCAGTTTGTTCTTGAGATGAAACTTGCTTGCAACTGATAGCTCTTACATAGTGTCCCAAAAGAATTAATGTGAGATTACAGAATGTGCCATTTGGTCGTCATCTTGTTTCCCATTATTGGATTGGACTTGTGGTATCACTTCTGTTTACATCAACCCTAGAATTCAAATAATGAGGAAAGCACTAAGCATTTTCAGAATTTTAAAAACTTCAATTCATAGTCACTTGGCACCTAAAAGTTTTCACATGTGCTGGTGAAATGAAAAAAACACAATTTGTAATAGAATCCTTTCTTTCTTTTCTTTCTTTCTTTCTTTTTTTTTTTCAGCTCAGTGTGGGGGAAGAGTAACAGGGCAAAGTGGTGTTGTTGAAAGCATTGGCCATCTAATGCTTCCATATAGAGACAACTTATTCTGTGATTGGCATCTCCAGGGGCTCTCCAGACACTACCTGACCATCTCTTTTGAAGATTTTAACCTTCAGAATTCCTCTGGCTGTGAAAAAGACTTTGTGGAGACCTGGGACTATCATACTTCTGGTTAGTGAAATATATCTGCTCTCTTCGGGGTGTTTATTTTCGCATGTACTTATTCAGCCTCTGAAGTTTCTTCACTTCCAAGAAAGGCAAAGCATGTCTATACTCTGCAAAGAAGTGCAGATTAATGGGCTTTGGGCAGTACCAGCGATTCTCTACCTCAATTCTACCATTAACAATGGATGTCCAGAGCCCAGGTGTCATATAGCCTACCCTGGAGGCCACCTGGGGAGAGCAATGGTAGTGGGAAGGCAACCTGTTGCTGCTGAGACATCCCATTGCCACATGCCGTTATTTGAGGGGTGTTCTATAGCTTGAGGCAGACAGAGGGTCATGCATGTCTCCTGGCAGTAGCATAAGGCAGATATTTGTCACTCTGTTGTCTCAGACCACTTTTTCAACCAAAAAACTGGCCTTCCTCATTATCCTGAGATATCCTTCCCCTAACTGGTTGCATTTTTTTCACTTCTTCATATATTTGAATATGTTAATTTTCATTCATGTTTTCCTGTTTTCCTGAGAGAGATTAACATTTCTTCATGGGCAAGCTCTTGTTTTTTATTATTTTCTTTGTACACGCAGGACACCTTGAATAGAGGTTAAAAGAAATCAATCACCTGGACATATATATTTAATTATTTGTCTCTCACAGGAAACATCTTGGGAAGATACTGTGCAAACACCATTCCTGACAGCATAGACACTTCTAGCAATACTGCCATGGTCAGGTTTGTCATAGATGGCTCTCTGACTGCCTCAGGATTCAGACTGCGATTTGAATCCAGCATAGACGGTGATTTCATTGATTCATTCAAAACAACATTGAGCACCTGCATTGGACAGACACTATGCTAGGCACTGGTGTTACAATAGTTTGAAAAACAAAACAAAACATGACCCCTATCTTCTTGGACCTTAATCAAAAAGTCACACTGATAAACAAAAAGTTACAGCTGTGATCAATGCTATAAGGGAAAATAACTAGTATCACGAGAGATATAATAAGAGGATGAGAGTTATACTGCAATGCCTGCCTTAAGAAAGTCCTGTAGTTACTCAGAATTTGCCTTACTGCAAATCCAACAAACTCAGATGAAATAAAGATCTTGTTTGGAAAAACTGGATACCTACATTAACCTTCTGATTTTCCTGATTTTTTTTTTTTGTAAAGATGGGGTCTTGCCTTGGCCTCCCAAAGTGTTGGGGATACAGGCGTGAGCCACCACTCCTGGCTGATTTCTCTGATTCTTTTTTTTTTTTGAGATGGAATCTCACTCTGTCACCCAGGCTGGAGTGCAATGGAGCGATGTTGGCTCACTGCAACCTCCGCCTCCTGGGTTCAAGCAATTCTCCTGCCTCAGCTTCCTGAGTAGCTGGTATTACAGGTGCCCAACACCACGCCCGGCTAATTTTTGTATTTTTAGTAGAGTCAGGGTTTTACCATGTTGGTCAGGCTGGTCTTGAACTCCTGACCTTGTGATCTGCCCACCTTGGGCTCCCAAAGTGCTGGGATTACAGGCGTGAACCACCGCACCCGACCTGATTTTCCTGATTCTTAAGTTCATTATATTCATTGGTCTCTCATATTTCTTGGGCCATGATGATAATTAAATTGCTGTCTGTGGACTATCATCCATGGAAGCCAGGGTTAAATATTAATAGAGATAGGAAATGAATGTATATGTTCACTGAAATCCTCACGCACATAAATACGGAGAATAATTTTGTCTAGAAGGATAATTTTTAAATACCTGAATTTTGAGAGCTTTCCTGATGGAAGGAGACATTTTGATTTGATTGGAAGTTTTCTTGGCTTTCTTCCCCCACATCAGAGTGTGGTGGGGATCTTCAGGGCTCTGCTGGAACATCTACTTCTCCCAACTACCCGAACCTAAATCCTCATGGCCAGATCTACGAGTGGAGAATCACCGCCCCAGAAGGAAGGCAGATCACCCTAACGTTTAGCAACCTGAGGCTGGCCACGCATCCGTCCTGCAACAGTGAGCATGTGATAGTAAGCGTTCCCTGTGGCCTGAGATGTTATATTCCATCATTTAAGGAGTTTACTGACCCATAAATCATAGTCAGAAAACTAGGTCAGGAAAATTGCCATCTATGCAACTATAACTCAGACAAATTCTAAGTATTGTTGAGAGAACAAAACACAGTAAACTGTCAAAATAAATGTAAACGTTGTTTTAAGAGACTATCAGCTATCACTCTGTGCATCAGGGTCATAGATAGAATAAATATTAAGAGTGAATGATAATGACAAATGGCAAAGCTGGGGAGGCTGTGGGAAGCTAAGCCTACAGCAGCACATAGATGAATGGGAGCAGAGTCACACCACAAGTCACCACTGAAAGTTCTGAGCAGATGGGTTGTCCTGCATAATGACTGCTCTCTCCAGGGGTGCAGAGGGACTCCTGGTGGGAGAGCACTACTACCTGACCTCCACGTCGCCAAACTCCAGTGGTTTCAGATGTGCCCTCAGCACTCTCAGCTTCCTGCAGTGAAAGAAAGCAAATGAGATCCCTGAGTGTGAATAACAAATAGATTGTTAACTGTGTAGTGCTACACATACATATGTGTGTGTAGATAGGTAGATTGGATTAATATTAGTACATTTCTCCACCCAACTTGCCCCTTCTGCAGTATATGCTATCTCAGTAAATAATTCCAAACTTCTGGTGGCTAAGGTAAAAAATCTTGATGTCTGTTTTGGAATACTTCCTCTCACACCCTATATGGCATCTACAAGCAAGTCCCGTTGGGTGTCTCTTTAAAAATATCCACAAAAAGAAGAGTTCATGTCCTTTGTAGGGACATGGATGAAACTGGAAACCATCATTCTCAGCAAACTATCGCAAGGACAAAAAACCAAACACCGCATGTTCTCACTCATAGGTGGGAATTGAACAATGAGAACACTTGGACACAGGAAGGGGAACATCACACTTCGGGGACTGTTGTGGGGTGGAGGGAGGGGGGAGGGATAGCATTAGGAGATATACCTAATGCTAAATGACGAGTTAATGGGTGCAGCACACCAACATGGCACATGTATACATATGTAACAAACCTGCACATTGTGCACATGTACCCTAAAACTTAGAGTATAATAATAATAAAATTAAAAAATCCACAATCAAACTACTTATTATATCTACTACTACCACCCCCACTGTTCACTTAGATTATTTTAGTGAGTTCCACCTGGTCCCACTGCCTCCATTCTCAACTCCCTACATTCTCAACACAGCAGCATGTGATGGTTTTAAGCCTCAATCAGATCATGTTGCTCCCTTTGAAAATCCTCTAATGGCTTCTCATCTCACTCAGAGGAAAATCCCAAATTGCACCTGTGGCCCACCTGGCCAACATAATCTGGTGCCCCTCCCTCTTCTACCTATCTGCCTTATCTCAAACTCCCCTATTCTCTGCTCGCTGGGGTCCAGCCACCTGGCCTCCGTTCCGTTCCTTGAATGTGCTGAGATGCTCCCTGTCCAGCTGTTGCCTTCATCTGGAATGCCCCTGCTCAGATGGCAGCCTGCTCCACACCCTCACTTCATTCAGGTCTCTGCTTGAATGCCTTTTAATCCATACGGTGTAAGTACCTTATATTAGAGACCCCACCCTGGCCTGCCACTTCTCTGCCATGTTTTTTTACAGCACTTTACACCTGCTGCCACACATCATTTTGATTTGTTCATCAGTTTATTGTCTGCTTCCCCCACTAGAATGTAAGCTCCCTGAGGTCAAGCCATAGTTTCATTCACTGCTGGGGACTCACTGAATCCCCAATGCCTGTATATAATAGAGATAAATAATTGTTGAATGAATGGATAGTAGAGGTACTATCA
Source organism: Pan troglodytes (assembly GCF_028858775.2). Classification (NCBI taxonomy): domain Eukaryota; kingdom Metazoa; phylum Chordata; class Mammalia; order Primates; family Hominidae; genus Pan; species Pan troglodytes. The sequence continues at coordinate 55,457,801 of NC_072406.2, read as the reverse complement.
TTATCCCTTTAATAAGAAGCCACTTCTGTTTTCAGTTTAATTGTCTTCTGTTGGGTAGTCAATTTCAAAAATATGAAATATATTTGTATCTTATGACCACTTTGTATCGCCCTAAAATGATCTCCTTCAACCTTCAGATTTTATTTCCAAGTTCTAATATCTGAAGGACTGAACTGTTGTCTTTCAGATCTTGAAAATAAGAAACCAAATGTGTTTTCTTTTATTTGAGAGACAGGAAATTTTGGACTAAGGTTGTTTATTATAAAGAAACTTTGTTTCCTATTATTGATTGAATATGTATAAACAGAGATGAAGTAGAAAAAATACTAACCACTCCCACTATATCATATTTTGATGCATTTTCTCATCTCTTCTTGGCAAAGCATATTTTATGTACTTGTAATTATGTGATATAAATCCACTTGAATTCTAATTTTAGTCTATTTTTCTGGTTATAAATATAATGGATGCTTATTGAGCAATATTTGGAGAGTTCAGAAAATAAAAAATATAAAGATATTTTTAATTCTACTCATCTATTACTAAAATTTTGATGTATATGCGAACAGTTGTTTTTTACCTTTGAAATTATTTTCATAGTTTAAATCATACTGAATATAATGATTATTAGGAATTTTATAAGCAGAGTATTCACATGTCCTTCAGGAAAGAGAATATGAACAGTCATAGTTTTAGAACTCAAATAAAGATAAAAGTTATAGCCACAACCACAAATTCCAAAGCAGATCTTAGTTGTCATCTCCCTATCCCTTAATTATCAACTTATAACTCTTGCAGCTACTGCCGGTGGGTTTTATGTCATTATTTCTATATAATATTCCTATTCTACTACTCCTTGCTTTTTTTGGACATTATCTATCCACATCCTACTCTGGAAGATGAGAATTAGCCCTCTGCCACCACAAATGCACATGGGGTATGCACAGTTTATATACTTTCCCAAATGTCTCCCAAAATACATATGTCACAGCTTTTGCTTAAATTGTCATTTAGTTGACATTACCATGATTACGTAAACACCATTCACAACTGAGCCAAGTAGTGTACTATGGTAACATTTGCTTTTGTTTTCCCAAGGAATAATAATAATTGTGTCCTTTTTACATTTTCATGGGTTTTAAGCACTGATCACTAATTCTTCCACACCCTTTCCACCCTGGGTGTGCATCTTCACCTTCTGTAGTAAAACATATCAGTTCCATTTCTTTTCCTCAGTAATATCCTTCCTTGAGCCTTTGTCCACAGCTGCAAGCCTGATGCTAGCTGCCATTTCAGAATTTCCCTTTGCCAGCAGATTTGCAAGTTCTTTCATTCTGCTCTTGGGCTAGAAAGCTGGCTTTGTGATGCTATGCACGTTCCTTTCTTGGTTAATTTCCTCTTTTGGTGAGGCATACCCTCTTGTAGCTCCCCAAGGAAATGGGCAAGGACAATACATTTTTAAAGAAATGATATACCTGAAATTATCTTTATTTTACCATCGTTCTTTGAAAAATATATATTTAAATATTTTACATGTTTACTATATTAATATATACATGAATATATTAATAGTAATTTTGAAGTTTTGTGTTGCTTATTTGGGGTCAGTTTTCTTCATGTTCCTATCTCCCGTTTACTCATATTGGTCTCTGCCTTTTACATTAGTCAATTCCCTAAATGTCTGCTGATCCTTGGCTGTTCATTCATATTTAAGAATGAATTACCAAAAGGATGACTGGCATCTCTGTATGCATGAGGGTGCCCTGACTCTTTAAATAAGGAAACCTACAAATCTACACATGTCATATCCACAGGACTTTTCTCTTGGGGAGGTTAAAACTCCAGCAAGAAATCACTTTTGGAATTAATTTTTTTTCTGACTCTTTAGTATAATGTCCACATTCCTTTTTCTGAAATATATTTTTTTATGTTCAATGTTTATTTTGGTTCCTCTTTACTCTGCTCCAAACAAGGGTATGTGGGTCGGCCTTTGCTGCCACTCTACTTGATTGAGAACTTGCCAAAAAGAGGAAGAAGACGAAAGAGGCAGAAGAAGGAGAAGGAGGATGAGAAGGAGGAGAAGGGGGAGGAGAAGAAGAGGGAGAAGGAGAGGGAGAAAGAGACAGAGCGAGAAGGGAAGGAGAAAAAAGAAGAAGGAGAAAAGAGGAAAAGGATAAGAAGAAGAAGGAGAAAGAGAAGAAGGAGGAGATTGAGAAGGAGAGGGAGAAAGAGAAAAGAAGAAGGAGAAGAAAGAAAAAAAAGAGAAAAGAAGAAAGAAGATCTGCCGGTGCAGAGGCAGCATTAACTTTCATTGCACTGCTTCGTGGCTAATGCCTTATCCAGCTGGTCTGAGCCTAAAATTTCTCCAAACCCACTTGCCTATCTGACTCTCTGTACAGACAGAGAAAATGAAAAGCTATGCCACCCGGTGTGTCCTACGATATGACCTGTATCTGATTTTGTCCCTGTTCATAGCAAATGTTATAGCCTGTCCTAAATCTCACGTGCCTACTTCCCATCCATTTGTATTCTGAGAGTTGTAGTTTCTGAGTACAAAAGGGATTAGAGGACAATGATGGGAATTGCATTCTGGTTGCTTCTAACAGCAGAAGTCCATGTGATAAATGGATGACTATAACATGTTCAGTCATTGTGATTCTACGCCAAAGGCAGACTCAGAGGCAGGATAACAGCCATTGATCATGGTTTCCAACATGTCCCATTAACCTTACAGTTGGTTCTAATCACTTTTGGTTTTGGCAATGTGATGCCCATTCCTGTTTTCAGCATTATAGAAATATTTGTCCTCATCTATTTCTTTATACACTACTTCATGGTTTGGAATCAGAGGGATTGTCTGAATCCCAGTTCTATTATTAGTAATTATTTGAACTTCAGCAAATTACATCATCATTCTGAATTCTGGTATCTTAATCTGGAAAACAGGGATACTGTTATCTGCTTGGGAGGGTGTTGTGCTGATTGGATAAGACAGACTGAGTAGATGATGAGCAAGACTGGCATTTTTGTCTGCTCGGTAAATGATAGCAAACTCTTCTTCTGGTCGTGTGAGCTGGAAGACACTTTAGACCAGAAGTCCCCAGAGAGCTAAATTTAATTAATTATAGTAAATTTTAAAAACTGACATGTTTTGTTGTGGAGTGCATTCTCCTACTGCGTAACTTTTAGTGCCATAGTCTGAGTCATTATTTCTAATCTTGAGTCATTCAAATCCTTTTAAACACTGGAACATCAATCACTCAATCAATGAATTATTGTTTAGTTATTTCATCTAAATTTTTTTTATTTTGTACAGCATTGGAACAATTTGCCAATTATTGTAACTATGTGAATGACTACAGTTATTATTTAATATTTTGGAGTCAATAATAATCCATTCTTAAAAATTCAAATGAGAAAATTGAAGCTTTGAATCCATAACTAATGAGGAAAGAACTATTATGTTTAATTGCATATGGAGATTGATTTTTCAAATTACTTTTCAAGGTATTTAAAAATATCTGCTTGCTGGGCATGGTGGCTTACACCTGTAATCCCAGCACTTTGGGAGGCCGAGGCAGGTGGATCACCTGAGGTCAGGAGTTCGAGACCAGCCTGACCAACATGGTGAAACCCCGTCTCTACTAAAAATACAAAATTAGCTGGGCACAGCGGTGCATGCCTGTAATCCCAGCTACTTGGGAGGGTGAGGCAGGAGAATCGCTTGAACCTGGGAGGCAGAAGTTGCAGTGAGCTGAGCTGAGATCATGCCATTGTACTCCAGCCAGGGCAACAAGAGCAAAACCGCATCTCAATAAATAAATAAATAAATAAATATTAAAATAAAAATATCTGCTTTATTATATACATCAAATCATCAGAAACTAACCTTTAAGCTTCCTTTACAAATAACAAAAGTCCTGATGCATTGTTAAGAAAAACTGCCTACCAGTGAGCTCTGCACAACATATTGTAAGCATTATGGCTTATCTCCTTTACATTGGGAGCTCAGTTTCCAGTTCCAAAGTGTATAGCAGCTTTTAATCTGTCACCACATGGCAGGAAGGGATTACTGCAATACTTTCATTCTAGTGAAACCACCCTGAGGTCACAAAATGTGTTCAGGGTAACATAGTGGCTTGTGGCACTGGGATAGAAACCTGCATTGTTAGGTCATTCATTTTAGGGGAGGGTTCCCATAGAAGGAAGTGGGTCTGGGCTAGGAATATCACCTCCTAGGAAATATGCAGTAAGATGGATTGTGTGTCTAAAGGTTAAACTCTTTTTCCAACAGGTATTCAATAGCATTAGAAGTAACTTACCCCAGCTAGAGAAACTGTGTAGTAGTGTGAATGTAAGCAGTGAGATTAAATCTTCAGGAAACACAATGAAAGTCATTTTTTTCACGGATGGATCTAGGCCATATTGAGGCTTCACTGCTTCTTATACCTCCAGTGAAGATGCAGATAATATAGGATATTGTAAATGTACTTCATTTTAATCAGGTGCACTGCAGATGCCCCCCAGCTACTGCCAATGTCAGCAGAGCCATCCATTTTCCCTTTAGTGATCAAAGTTCACTTGGAATATTTGACATAAGACAAACACATATAAGCAGATCAAAAACTTACTGCAGACAGAAAAAAGCTTTCTAATTTCAGGAAGAAACTGCTGTGGTAAACTTTTAATGCCATTAGATGAGCTTCTTGCACAGTTTCAGTCGTGTTACCCAAAGGATTGGTGACCTGTTCCGTAGTCCTTGGTCAATTATTTGGTGCTGAAAGAAACCATCTACCTCCTAGAAGGTAACTTAGTCTCGGAGAGTAATTAATTTTGCTTGGGACAGAACAGGCTTTACTGTTTCTGGTCATCTATTCACACACATATTTCCAGTGAAAATAAATGGGAGGTTTGATTTGATATAGAATATTCCAAAATTAAGCAAGATATGGCCTCTAATTGTAAATATCCTCCTATTTCCTGGATTGGTGCTATTATCTAAGGGTTTTAAAATTTAGAAGTGGGAGTGAATATTAAAAAAAAACACTAAGTTATTTCATTGGTACAAGAAGCATCTGTTCCTTTATTAAAAGGGGGCAAATTCATTGGTAGGTCAATGTCCTATTATCTGTTTGATTTAAATTAAATTATTAGATCAAGTGGAGAATTGCTATCAAGCCATTAGGACCTGCCACCATTATATTTGGGTATTCCTTTAAATTAAATATTAATGAGCAGTAGGCTTCAATATTTGGACATATTGATACAGAGCCAAACCCCAGCCACCTAATCTACACCAACAGGAAAGTAGAGAAGTTGTCGACTTTTGCACATTTTTCCTCTATAAACGTGCAGAAACTTCCATAATTTGCATGCCTTTTACCCATAATCCTGATTGCATCTAGAAAAACAAATCAAAGCAGTAATGTTGATGTTTTAGTTACTGTTCCTGTATTGTTTATCTCTTCTGTTGTGGCCTGAATCTTACTACTACTTTCTGTTGCCTTCTGTTTTCTTAGTGTGTGGTGGGTCTCTTCCAAATACTCCTGAAGGAAACTTTACTTCTCCTGGCTATGATGGAGTCAGGAATTACTCGAGAAACCTAAACCGTGAATGGACTCTCAGCAATCCAAATCAGGGAAATTCATCTATTTATATTCATTTTGAAGATTTTTACCTAGAAAGTCACCAAGACTGTCAATTTGATGTCCTTGAGTTTCAAGTGGGTGAGTTCTAAGAACACATTCTCCCATTTATCTACAATATTCTTTTTATCTTTTTGTTGTTGTGGCTATTGTTGTTGTTTTGAGACAGGAGCTCACTCTCTTGCCCAGACTGGAGTACAGTGGTGTGATCATAGCTCACTGCAGCCTCAACCTCCCAGGCTCAGGTGATCCTCCTGCCTCAGTCTCCCAAGTAGCTTGGACTGCAGGCATGCACCACCATGTACAATTAATTTTTTAAATTTTTTGTAGAGATGGGGTCTCCCTATGTTGTCCAGGCTGGCCTCGAACTCGTGGCCTCAAGTGATCCTTCCTCTTTGGCCTCCCAAAGTGCTGAGTTTGCAGGCATGAGCCACCATGCCTGGCCTACAATATTCTTCTTATGCTTGGAGACCACCAATAATGAAGGGAGTCAAATGGCTCTAACATAGGTACATATGGTCCAAAAGAACTCTGTTCAAACAAAGCCATAATTCTGTGTGTGCCCAGCTGAGGAAAACGAACCCAAGGAACAGTGAGTGAGGCAGAACACTGTACAACTAGACTCTGTGTTACAGTCGCTTGGTTTCCTGCCATGTGAGACTTCCCTAAGGGAGAGTCCACTACTATCAAGACTCCTTTCCAAGGACACTGGGAATTAGCATGCTCAGCACGTGTTGGCACTTTCCTGAACTTCCAGGATTTATAAAGGGGCTGTGAAATTCTCCTGAGGCCTTAGGAGTTAAAAGAAGTTTTGCAGTGTACCAGATGGAGAAACACATGGAAGCTATTAGGGGAAATAACCCCAAAGCAGTCATTTGTCTTGTTTTTGTAACAGAAAAGGATTGCGGCGTACTCAATAAGCCATAATTCTCTTAAGAATTTTTAAAACTCTGTATTCAAGAAGGATGAATCAATTTTAATTCTTTCTTATAATCAAGGTGTAGTTTATTCATTAGGTTGCTTCCGTGATTATGCTGACACCTTTTTCTCAGTAAATAAACAAGTAGATAGAGGAAGACAATAATATTGTAAATAGTATGTAATCATCCATACTGTCAAAGTGTTGCTGAGTTCTGTGTTATCCGAAAATTTAAAGAAAAGCAGGCTGGGCTTGGTGCGGCGGCTCACGCCTGGAATCCCAGCACTTTGGGAGGCCAAGGCGGGTGGATCATGAGGTCAGGAGATCGAGACCATCCTGGCTAACACGGTGAAACCCCATCTCTACTAAAAATACAAAACATTGGCTGAGCGAGGTGGTGGGCGCCTGTAGTCCCAGCTACTAGGGAGGCTGAGGCAGGAGAATGGCATGAACCTGGGAGGCAGAGCTTGCAGTGAGCCTAGATCATGCCACTGCACTCCAGCCTGGATGACAGAGCGAGACTCTGTCTCAAAAAAAAAAAAAAAGTGTGCTCTTAAGATAGATAACTTGATTTTCTCTAACCTCTATAGTCTGGAATATTGTCTATTTGGCTCTTCTGTAAATGCTATATAGACCAGTAATATTCTTAACTTTAATTTTGAATTTCTTCACTCATGAGTTCTAATTCCATATACCCAACCTAGCTAGTCCTCTCACCTGATACCCCAGATGATAAATCTTTTTTTTTTTTTTTTTTTTTTTTGAGAAGGAGTCTCCCTCTGTTGCCCGGGCTGGAGTGTAGTGGCTCGATCTCTGCTCACTGCAACCTCCACCTACTGGGTTCAAGTGATTCTCCTGCCTCAGCCTCCTGAGTAGCTGGGATTACAGGCGTGCGCCAGCACTCCTGGCTAATTTTTTTTTGTATTTTTAGTAGAGACGGGGTTTCAGCATGTTGGTCAGGCTGGTCTCAAACTCCTGACCTCGTGATCCGCCCGCCTTGGCTTCCCAACGTACTGGGATTAACAGGCCTGAGCCACTGCAACCGGCCCCCTAGATGATAAATCTTATTGCTTGGTGGATAAAGAAAATGTGGCATATATGCACCATGGACTACTATTCAGCCATAATAAAGAATGAGTTCATGTCCTTTGCAGGGACATGGATGAAGCTGGAAATCATCCAGATCCTACTGCTCCTGCCATGCTGCATCACTGCCACTCACTGCAGCAAGCCCAGCTGTGGAGCTGCAGGCTACAGCCTCCAGCATGCAGCAGGTGGCTCTTCCTTTCCCCCTTCCTTTTTTTTTTTTTTTTTTTTTTTAGATGGATTCTTGCTTTGTCACCTAGGCTATAGTGCAGTGGCACGATCTTGGCTTACTGCAACCTCTGCCTCCTGGGTTTAAGCGATTGTCCTGCCTCAGCCTCTCAAGTAGCTGGAACTACAGGAGCACCACGCCCGGCTAATTTTTGTATGTTTAGCAGAGACGGGGGTTTCACCATCTTGGCCAGGCTGGTCTCGAACTCGACCTCGTGATCCACCTGCCTCAGACTCCCAAAGTGCTGGGATTACAGGTGAGTCACCATGCCCGGCCCCTTCCCCCCTTCTAAGCCTGGCACACACCAGCTTAGCAGACAGAAGCACAAGAGTCTGGAATGGCCTGACTCCCCCTTAGCATGCTTTATATACCGAGGTTCCTGGGTTACATGTTCTGATTGGATGAGAGTAAGCCTTAGGCTAACCAATCAGAACATGATAATAAAGTCCAATCAGAATAAGCCTAGAGGTTTTCTCTCATCCAATTAGAACATTGGCTGCGACGACAGAGACTGAAGCGCAGCTGGAGTGGTAAAATGGCAGACGAGCAGCTGCAGTGGCTCCATGCGGTGCTACAGGGGGAGGGGAAGGTGGTTTCTCCTGACACAAGCTGGAGGCCGGAGCCTGTGGCACCCTGGCTCGCCTCACTGAAGCTGGTGGCTGTGACAGGGACTGCACGGCTGCCGGAGTGGTAGAAAGGCAGCCATGGTAGGTGAGTATTCTCAACTGCACTGCCCACAGTGGGGAGCGGCTTGGGGGCGCTATTCCGGGCATCACTGCCTGCAGCCAGGAGCGGGTTGGGGTGCTATCCAGGGCTGCGCTGCCCGGGGATGGAGTGGGGCTTGGGGCACTGTTACGGGCGTTATTTCTTCCGGTATGGGGGCGGGTTGGGGTCTCTACTGGGTGCTGCAGTGTTCGAGGTGGGGACGGGTTGGGGGCGCTATCAGGGGTTACACTCCCTAGGGGTTACACTCCCTGGGAGTGGGGGGGGGTATCTGGGACACTGTCAGTGGCGGGTTAGGGGCGCAATCGGGGCTGCACTGCTGGTAGTGGCAGAGGTGGCCGCCACAGCGGTGGCCTCCAAGGAAGGAGCCAGGCTCCAGACTCTAGAAGCAGACCTCCTACTGCTCAGCGGGCACACAGTGTTTCCATGGGAATCATGGGCATGGCAGGGCCCGTCATGGTTCCTGGGTCTGCGTCCTCTTACTCTGTGTTGAGACAACCTGGGATTCCTGAGCACAGTCATGGGGTAGACATGGGGCACAGGCGTCATGGGGGGACAGGGCCCTGTGGGTGGAGACGTTAGGAATGGAAACCGGCCCTCGGGGTGGGGGCGCAGGAGGGGCCGGGGGTTAGGTGGGGTGGTAGTGGCTGGGTCTGAGTTCTGCTGTTCCTGCTCTCCAAGGAGCCGCAGCCCCAGTGGGCCCAACGGTTCCTGTGGGTGGGGAGCCAGCCACCGTGGAGTCTCCAGTTCACTGAAACCTGTCACTGCCACCCAGTGGCCACCATGACAAGGTGAGGCTCTAACGTTACCACTCCCTGCGTCATGTTCTAGGCTTTTCTGACTTTACTGGCCCAGCTGCTCTGTGCCAGAAGGAGGAGCAACCTGCCACACGCTGGAGGGTGGAGGCTGGAGCCTGGAGCCTGGGACGTGGCGGCTGGCATCACTGCAGTGGGTGGCACTTTGGAGCAGTAGGTAGGAGGGCAGCCAGCTGTGGCCAGCTGTGGCAGGGCTGTGGCTGTGGCCAGCTAGTAGGGGCCTTGTAGGGAGTGCCGGTGCATCAAGGGCGACAGCAGCAGTGGTTGTATTGGCATTGGCCCTAGTGGTGGCAGCAGCAGCAAGTCTGGGGGTCCTGGGAAGTGGGAGTAGGAGCACTGCGGAGCCACCTGGCCTGGCGTGGGTAGGAAGCTGTGGGTGCTGTACCGTTGGCCTCGGTGGCAGCAGTGGAGGTGCCGCCAGGGCAAGGAGGAGTCCTCCCCCTTCTCCTGCAGAATCTGGAGGGTCCCATCCTTCTGCTGGCACCTGAGCCAGGCGTGAGTGGAGCATTATCTCAATCTTAACAAAATTTAGGGGTGACTGTGTATCTTTTTGCTCTTTATTGTTGTTGTTGTGAAAAAGTGTTGAACTTTTTCAAATTTCATGAATCAAGGAGGGGAAAAAAGGTATCATAATAGGCCTTCCGATTCCCTCACCTGTTGTTTTTCCTTTCTTCCAGTCTTTTATTCTCATCATCATCTTCTTGTTCTTCATTTGCTTATGCCGCTGCCTCTATTTCCTGTTTCTCCTTCACCACCTCCTGCTTTTGTTTGCTTTTTCCCAAGCAATGGCATTAACAACAAACCAAGACTGAGTTAAAAATAAAGTACTTGTCAGTGTGTTGTACTTTAAAAATAATTGGTCCATTACTATGTCTTAGAGATTTGCATAATTATTTAGTACTTGAATAGATATGCTTTCCTGTTCCTGTTAACGCATTGTAAGCAGTTATTCAAGGAATAAAAAAAAGAAGCATCAAATAAAATATTGGTAGCAAACAGCTGTTTCATCTGTCTTACATATTAGTCTGGAGATATGCAAGAGGCATGGGGGTAATAAGTTCCAATTTAGGAGGTCATTAGGTAAACTATATTCCCTTCATGTTATTTCCCTCCCACTATTTTCAAGATTATTATCTGCGTGAACAAACCTGGTTTGTCACCACATCTTTACAACAGGAAAAGGAAGCGGGGATCGTGCAAATGTTTTAAGGCCAAGATTCACAACCAAAAACAAGGCTTTATTAACTTTTGTCTTTAAGAACCTGCAGTATTGAGCCCTCTTTCCTAGTATTACAACCTTTGGTATGAACTCTTTTTTTAGTGATTGCACTAGAAGTTTATGCATTTTATTGAATACTTTAAAGAAACAAATGTATATTGTATCATTTTTCAAGCCCACAGAAATGGATTAAGGCCTATAATTTTGACAGTTTTAAAATTATTTTTAAGTTTATGACATGTAAAATACTGTTGATACATGTAGGAATATGGATAAGTACCACCAGATAGCTTATTTTGAAGAGACAGTGTCTAAATTTTTGTCGACAGTAGATTGGTTGCAGTTTCTTAGGTGTGTTTCTCAGTACATTGCCTCAGCGTTTTAAAGCATATAGAAATTTGGATTCTGTTTACCCTCATATGGTCCTTTGTTTATAGGTTGTTTAATGTTTCTAGGGACTGAAGACATCACAGCCCCCTTTAAGATGCAGTAATATTAATAAGATTTGTTATGTATAGGGTTAGAATCCAACAAACTCGAGAGGAAAATTGTTAAATTATATAGCTGTAGAGGAGGAAATGAAACCTAGGTTCTAAGCTCTAAGGGGGCCATGAGCTACCATACAGGTGCATCAGTGACCGGGCATAGCATAGAGTGGGTAGAATACAGGATGGTTAAGAGAGTGAACTGTGGAGCCTAACTCTACGTGAACATGACTTTTTTTTTTTTTTTTTTTTTTTTTTTTTTAACAGATTCTCTCTCTGTCTCCCAGGCTGGGGTGCAGTGGTGCAATCTTGGGTTACTGCAACCTCTGCCTTTCAGGTTCAAGGGATTCTTTTGCCTCAGCCTCCCGAGTAGCTGAGACTAGATAGGTGCATGCCACTACACCTAGCTAATTTTTGTATTTTTTGGTAGAGATGTGGTATCACCCCGTTGGCCAGGTCTGTCTCGAACTCCAGACCTCAACTGATCTGCCTGTCTTGGCCTCCCAAAGTGCTGAGGCATAAGTCACTGCCTCTGGCCTGGGGGGTTACTGTTGAAGTATTATCTTTGTATCTCAAAGCAGGCCCTTCTGAAACTGATGACATGCAAAACTTGTCCTGAAGTCTTTGCAAGGTGTAATCTTTTTACCTCCACTTTCCTACATACTGTTTGTATTTAATGGTTTCTTGTATTCCACAGACTGTGTTTTAGTATTTATAACTATAGTATTAAGAATTACTTTTCTATATTGAAAAGGAAAAATTGTATTGGCCTTTTCTTAACGTATAAATGAACTTCACAAGCAACAATTTTTCAAATCAGTTTTCCCTTTTGTGAATCTCGATGTGGGTATATGACACACTTTCCCATTTAAGGTAAAGGTACACATTTATACCTTATCTCAGAATAGTCATAAGTCAGGTTCTTATTGTGTGGTTAGTAATGCAAATATTAATAAGGTCATGTACTTAGTATTTAGAAGAATTCTGAAATAGCACTTGTTAATCTGTAACTTTTATGCATTTATTACTTTTTTGTAATTTTTTGTAGTGTTCCCAAACTTGACACTCATAGGCTATTAGTAGTAGGTTTTACTTCTATCTCTTCTGGCCTCGAGCACATAAGATGTATTTTCCTTTGGTTTAGCATATAATATAAATTTAATTGTTCAGATTTTGAACAAAAAGGACCTGTAGAATTATTGCTTACATTGACACCAGCCCAATTGTCCCATGGATGGGGTTTTGTTTGGATCAACATAAGAGTTGACCCTGCTGTTAAACCTTGAAACTTGTATCTGTTTTATCTGAGTTCTCTCCTCAAAAAAAGACCTTCAGGAAGTATCAAATAACTGAAACATACCAGATCACGGCACCAGATGCCTCCCGCCAGTCCCTAATTTCTGTTCTCTTATAAATTATTGTATTTCTTTCCTGACCCTAGTTTAAGTCAGTCAAGGAGATAAATTTGAGACTGAGACCCCATCTCCTGGGCTGCAGCACCAGGTTAAAGCTTTCTTCCTTGGTAATACTTGTTTACTCAGTGACTAGTTTCTGTCTGGTGAGCAGCAGGACCTGGACCAAACCCTTGGTGTTTGGGTAATAACATGGAACAACCATCTTAACTGTTACTCTTTACTGAAATTTTACGTTTTAATTACTGGCCTCTTCTTTATTATCTATCATTCCTTTGACCTCACATTTCTTTTTTCTTTGACTTTGCAGTCGAAGAACTTAATGCTCCCTGAATCCAAATATTAAGGTTAAGAAAAGAAAGGAAATGTTTGCAGAGAAAGTATGTTTTACAAGTGAATTAAAGATGGATTCATAGTGGTTTATAGATTTACCTAGAGTTTTGAGTTCAGGTGAGTTTTCACAATATGCAGTAAGTTGAAAAGAATCCCAAGATAATTATGACATAATAAAGCTAGATACTGGAAACCAAAAAGATTTCACCTCAGTATGGCACTTTTAATTCAAGAATAGTAGCCAACAAATGAATTTTTCAGACTGTAATCATTACTTTTTAAAAATTAAGAGAAAGTTTATTTATAACTTTTATTTAACTTTTAGTACAGCTTCTGAATTTATCAATAGATAGGACAAAATAGATGAGCATCTGCTTCCCTTCCCCCTAAGCGATGTATTCTTACCAAAATGCAATACATTTTTATTTATACTTGAAGGCAGTGTTTTTCAGTCTTTTCCATATTAGTAGCTCAGATCTTTAAGGACAGAAGATGTATATTGGGGGCAGCTTGTGGTCTTAATCCTTACTGGAGCTCCGATATCTTAGATTCTTTCTTTCCTGTTTGTGAATAAACTTCTGCTCCAGTAGGATAAGCCTGTTTACCATGTGACTGCCTAACAGATCTGTTGCTTTATGTCCCAGTTTTTAGAAGCAAGCAGATTATATTACCTGGATTAAAATGTTTTTTGATACTAAAGGTAGTATCTTTAATTTTTACTTACGAGTTACTTTAAGTACAACTTTGATTAAATTATGGGGATCGAGTTTCTGTAGCTTTTACCATAGTGAAAATGGAAAACAGGGAGCATTCCACAGCAAACCCTAAACTTATTTATAGAGAGTTAATTAAGTGTCTGAGCAAAGCAAGCATTCACAATGGTGTGTCTGTGTGTGTGTCAGTGACAGATGAACATGGTACTTGAAACATAATTGTGCTTCTTCAGGTTCCAATATCCAGTAATTTTACCATACAGTTATAGTAACTAATATTAAATCCACAAACCTACTTTGGTCTACTCTGTATTTATATTTTAAAATAATAATTTTTAGCTGCCTAATAGAAGTGTTATTTTTTTCTGAATTAGAAAGTATTGTTTCCATTGAGTTAAAAGAATCTTTTTTTATGTTTATTATATCTTAAAAGTGATTGCATTGCTATCTAGATTCTCTTTTGTCTTTCAGTGTGAGTTTTTATTGGTTTATTACATGTTTATTTTCTTTTTAGGAAGCCATAATTCTTTAGAAGGCAGTGACAGAACAGTACCAGCAGAAATTGAAGGACCAGCAGAAGGTTAGGAGAAAAAGAGATTTTATGTGTTACTGTATTTGTTGTATATATATTTTCTTTTCCTTGAGATGGAGTCTTACTCTGTCGCCAGGCTGGAGTGCAGTGGTGTGATTTCAGCTCACTGCAACCTCTGACTCCCTGGTTCAAGCAATTCTTCTGCCTCAGCCTCCCGAGTAGCTGGGATTACAGGCAAGCACCACCACACCCAGCTAATTTTTGTATTTTTAGTAGAGACGGGGTTTCGCCATGTTGGCCAGGATGGTCTTGATCTCCTGACCTCGTGATTTCGCTCACCTTGGCCTCCCAAAGTGCTGGGATACAGGCGTGAGCCGCCATGCCTGGTCTGTTGTATGTTTATTCTATTTTTTAGATTATATTATTCTTAAAACACCTCACTTGGAAATAAAAGATGATTCTTTTGGTATGGTTTCCTAGGCTACAAGTTGTTTTAAGTTATAAGAGGTAATATGCCTCTTTACAATATTGATCAATAAAGCCCGTGAGGATGAAAACTAAGTGGTAACTGAAGGTCTTCATGATGCAAAGTACTATTTTTCTGATCGTGGTGGTTATTATAAGTTGTAACTTCCTAAGTATGTATGCTTCATTACTTGATGTCTAAATCTGGCCTAGTAGTCAATGCACATGGTAACAGATGGTAAAGCTAGGTGACAACCTTTAATAATAGGAAAATAGAACATTCTCTTTAATGAAGACTTACTGACATTTTTAGGTACAACAGTTTCCTGCTGACAGCTCTTCAAGTGCTTGTCCATCTTCTCTGGAATACTGGGGCTTTAGTTAAGGGACACTCGAGTGTTGTCAGTTGATTGGTTTATGTACATAGATATGTTTTTACAGTTCCTCTTCCTGCATCTAGTGTTTAATTTTTCAGTTATGCTTCCAATTAAGTTTATTTAATTATTTAAGCTCTCTCTAAAAGTAGAATTAATTCAACTAAATTAAAGGGGCTAATTTTTAATAGGCATTTAATTCATATGCTATTTACAGAAAAACTCTCTGGGTTTTAAAAAGTTGCTTTAGATTTTGCCATCTTAGTATGTCCTTATGTGGTGTCTTGTTTTATTTTTTATTTTTTTATTTTGGTAAAAATATGCATAATATAAAATAACACCTTTAACCATTTTTAAGTGCACAGAGGTCCCTGGTGTTAAGCACATCCGCATTGTTAGCTATCACCACTCTCCATCTCCAGAGCTTTGTCATCATTGTAAACTGCAGCTCTGTACTCCATAAACAATAGCTCCCCATTGAGCTGTCCTCCTGGCCCCTGGCAATTACTATTCTATTTTCTATGAATTTGTTTACTCTAGATACCTTATATAAGTGGACTTGTACAATATTTGTCCTTTTCTGTCTGGTTTATTTCACTTAGCATAATGCTATCAAGGCTCATTGATAACACTATCAGAATTTCCTTTTTTAAAAAAATTTTTATTTGTAGAAGCGAGGTCTTGCCATGTTGCCCAGCCTGGTCTCAAAATTCTGTGCTTAAGCGACCTACCCGCCTTGACCTCCCAAAGTGCTGGAATTACAGGTGTAAGCTGCTGAACCTGGCGAGATTTTTTTTAATCGCTGTATAGTATTCTGTGTATGTGTATATTACATTTTCTTTATCCATTCACCTACCGATGGGCATAGGGCTGGTTCTACCTTTTGGCCACTGTGAATAATGCTACTGTTAAACGGGTGTACAAATACCTGTTTGAGTCCCTGATCTTAGTTCTTTTGGGTATAGCGCTTAAAGGGTGTTGTTGGATCATATAATTCTGTGCTTAATATTTTAAGGAACTGCCAAACCATTTTCCACAGTGGGCTGTACCATTTTACATTCCAAAATAGCGCTTAAAGGGTGTTGTTGGATCATATAATTCTGTGCTTAATATTTTAAGGAACTGCCAAACCATTGTCCACAGTGGGCTGTACCATTTTACATTCCAAAAAGCAATCCATAAAGGTTACAATTTAGCTATATCATTGTTGACAGTTAATATTTTCTGTTTATGTATTGTATTTTTATGGTGTTTGAAATTCATCTGAGGGTTTCCCTGATACCAAAATATTAGAAAACGTTTTCCAAAAAATGCCTTATTATAGAGACTTTTACATGTTACTTGATGCCCTGTGATCTATTTTCTCACTAAGAAGAGGAACTTCTCTTCACCCAGCCTCATTCCACTGCACCCACTCTTTTTTGTATTGGGTTGTGCAGGGGAGAAAGGGAGGTTGGCACCTCTTTCCTGTGTCGTAGTAGCCCGTCGCTGGGTTGTAAAGCGCCTTGCCTCCTCTTTTACTTGGGAGAAATGCATTGATGCTGGGTGCCATATGGATTTATTTTGGGAGTGATACTGTTCTAATGTTATGGAAATAATACCAGATAGAAAGTTAGCGGATGGATTCTGTATCTGATGAGAGTTTTGGACAAATCGAATACCTCGTTTCTGAGCCTTATTTTTCCTCTGATGCAAGACAAGTGTAAATTAGCCAGCTGGTAAAAAAACTCTCACAGCTCTGGATATGGGTTTAAGACACTGGATTTCTACCACTCACTTTCTTACTACTTTTCTTGCGCAGGGATCATGGCCAAAGTTGCAGTGTCCCCCCGCTCGTTGAAGATGAGGAGTTCTCAGAGAGCGGGATGGTTGTGACATTCCTCATGTCAGCTCTCGAGTCCATGGTGAGACCTTTTGTTCTAACAGTCTATATTTGAGTAGGACTGGGCTGTAGATAAGGTTGATTTGTTTTTTGTAGAACATATAATTTTATGGTTTTTTCTATATAATGAGTAGCTCTTTTTCCTGAATAGTAGCTGTGGTCAAATTCATCCAACCAAATGCAGAGATTCTACACCAGTTTTCGGACAATCTGGATACCAACTGGGTATCTCACAGTTCCATTCTCACACTACCTGGAGTTAGTGCAGACCCCTCAGGATAGGGGCTCAGTCCCACAAGACTACCCTCACTTCACATGCCAGTTGCAAACCCTAGGTTGTTACGTGTACTTTTGACCAACCAGTTAGAAACTGGGGTCTCATGACCCCCTTCTTTGGTTGAATCATTTGCTGAAACAGTTTGCAGAACTCAGAAAAACAGGTTATTTATTTATTTTTTTTTCTGAGATACATAGTCTCACTCTGTTGCCAGGCTGGAATTCAGCAATGTGATCAAAGCTACTGTAGCCTCGAACTCCTGGGCTCAAGTGATCCTCCTGCCTCAGCCTCCCAATGAGACTACAGGCCTACACCACCATATCTGGCTATATTCTTTTATTTTTTGTAGAGATGGGGTCTTGTTATGTTGCCCAGGCTGGTCTCAAATTTCTGGGCTCACATTATCCTCCCATCTCAACCTCCAAAGTGCTGGGATTATGGGCGTGAGCCACTGGGTCTCACCAGTTTACTTTCTATTACTGGTTCATTGTAAAGGATATATCTCAGAAACAGCCAGTGAAAGAGATGTACATGCTGGGCTCATGCCTGTAATCTCAGCACTTCGGGAGACTGTGGCGGGAGCATCGCTTAAGCTCAAGAGTTTAAGACCAGGCTGGGCAACATGGTGAAACCTCATCTTTACAAAAAAATTTTTATAAATATTAGCCTGGTGCAGTGACATGTGCCTGCAATTCCAGTTACTCAGGAGGTTGAGGTGAAAGGATGGCTTGAGCTAGGGAGGCATAGGTTGCAGTGATCCACGACTGTGCCACTGTAGCCTGGGAGACAGAGCCAGACCCTGTCTCAAAAAAAAAAAAGGAATAAAAAAGATGCACAGGGGAAAGGTATGTGGGGAGGGGCACAGAGCTTCCATGCCCTCTATTGGGCATGTTACCCTCCCAGTATCCCCCTTGTGTTCAGGAACCCAGACACTCTCCAAGCCCTGTTGTTTAGGGTGTTTCTGAAGGCTTCATTACACAGGCATGATTGGTAAAATCATTGACCATTGGTGATTAAGTCAATCTTCAGCCACTATTTCTTCCTGGAGCTCAGTGGGTGAGGCTGCAAGTTTCAAGCCTCTAATCACATGGTTTGTTCTGGCAACCAGCCCTCCTCCTGAAGCTGTCTGGGAGCTTTCAGTCACCCAGTCATCTCAGTAACATCATCAAATGCATTCTTACTATGGTGGAGATCCCAAAGGTCTTAGAGGGTCTTGTGTTAGAAACCTGGGACTAAGACCAAATATTGAAACAAAAGATGCTCCTATCAACTTTATCACTGAGAACTTTATGAGAACTTTAGAAGCTTTGTGCCAGGACCAGGGGCAGAAACCAGATGTGTATTTCTTTTCTTTTTCTTTTGGACACAGAGTCTCTTTCTTTCACCCATACTGGAGTGCAGTGATGCAGCCTCAACCACCTGGGCTCAAACAATTCTCCTGCCTCAGCCTTCTAAGTATGTGGGACTACAGGTGCACACCATCCATGCTCAGCTAATTTTTGTATTTTTTTGTAGAGATGGGATCTTGTTACGTTGCCGAGGCTGGTCTTGAACTCCTGGGCTAAAGCAACCCTTTCACCTCAGCCTCTCAAGTAGCTGAAACTACAGATGCATACCACCATGCCCAGCCAATTTTTTCTTTTCTTATTTCTTTTGGTTTTTGTTGTTTAGTTGGGGATCTCACTATGTTTTCCAGGTTGGTGTCGAGCTCCTGGCCTCAAGTGTTTCCCCGCTTTGACCTCCTAAACTGTTGGGATTACAGGTGTGAGCCACGACCACTGTGTCCAGCAGTCACAAGGGTTTTTATAAGAGAAAGAGGGAGGCAAGAGACTCAGAATTGGAGGAGATGTGATGATGGAAGCAGAGGTCAGAGAGGGAGATTTGAATATGCTTCACTTCTGGCTTTGAAGATGCAGTTAGGGGCCATGAGCCAAGAAATGGGGGTGGCTTTTAGAAGCTGGGAAAGGCAAGGGAACCCATCCTCTCTGGAGCCTCCAGAAGGAATGCAGTCCTGCTGACACCTTGACTTTAGCCTTAATTGACCTATTTTGGACTCTGACTCCCAGAACTGTTAGGTAGTAGATTTGTCGTGTATTAAGGCACTCAATGTAGGGCAGTTTGTAACAGCAGCACGAAGAAATGAACATGAACCCAGGGCTGGTGGCCCACACCTATAATTCCAGGTATTTAGGAGGCCGAGGCAGGAGGATTGCTTTGGCCCAGGAGTTTAAGACAAGGCTGGGGAGCATAGTGATGCTCCATATATTTTTTTAAAAATTAGCAGGTGTGGTGGCATGCACCTGTAGTCTTTAGCTACTAGAGAGGCTGAGGCAGGACGATTGCTTCACCAGTGAGTTCGAGGTCTCAGTCGTGATCGTGCCATGGCACCCCAGCCTGAGTGGCACAGCGAGATTTTATGGAAAAAAAAGAGCATGGCAGGAATGGGGACAGATGGCAATATTAAATAGAGTGGCCAGGGTTGCCCTAAGTGAAAATTTATCAAAGACTTGAAGTGGGGGAAGCAACTGGCCAAGGTGCTGAGGTGAGAGCATTGTAGGCAGAAACAACAGGATAAAGATGCTAGGAGGGAACTCCATGATGTGTCTGATCAGTAAAGATTGTGTAATCTCTGGGAGGCTCTTGCTGGGGCTTTGGCTTTTACTCTGACTGAGATCGGAACTGTGGGAGGGTTCTGAGCAGAGAGGCAACATGATCTGTCTCCTGATTTAAAAGCATCCCTTGGCTGCTGAGTTGAGAAAGATTGTGGGAAGATTTGGGTAGAAGCAGGGAGGCCAAGCTGTGGCAACATCCAGGTGGGAGATAAGTGTTTTTGACCAGGGTCATGGCAATGGTGAGAGATGGTTGATTCTTGTTTTTTCTTTTTTTCTTTTCTTTTTTTTGAGACGGAGTCTCGCTCTGTCGCCCAGGCTGGAGTGCAGTGGGGAGATCTCAGCTCACTGCAACCTACACCTCCCAGGTTCAAGAGATTCTTCTGCCTCGGCCTCCTGAGTAGCTGGGACTACAGGCACCTGCTACCACGCCTGGCTAATTTTTGCATTTTTTTGTAGAGACGGGGTTTCACCATATTGACCAGGGTGTTCTTGAACTCCTGACCTTGGCCTCCCAAAGTGCTGGGATTACAGGCGTGAGCCACCGTGCCTGGCCCTGAGAGATGGTTGATTCTTGTTGAAATACTAAGTAATTAAAAAAAAAAACAGTACTGCCTTTCCCAATTATATGAAGTATGGGATGCTAGATTAAGGAAACCTTAAGTCAGGCTGGTGCAGTGGCTTATGCCTGTAGTGCCAGCACTTTGGGAGGCAGAGATGGGGGGATTGTTTTAAGTCCAGGAGTTTGAGACCACCCTTGGCAACATAGCAAGATCTCCTCTCTACACAAATAAATAATAATAAAATATAATTATCCAGACACGGTGGCATGTGTCTGTAGAATCAGTTACTCTGGTTGTCGAGTTGGGCAGATCTCTTGAGGGTGGGAGTTTTGAGGCCAGCTTGGGCACATAGTAAAGCTTCTGTCTCCACAAAAAAAAAAGTAGCTGGGAGTTGTGATGCTCACTTGTAGTCCTGGCTATGGTGAGGCTGAGGCAGGAGGATCCCCTGAGACCCTGGGCGTTTGTAATGAATTTAGCATTCATCATTTGACTGCATGACTGATCCCTAGAGCTGTAATTTTACTAATTAATTTTTCAGATACCACTCAGCCAGCAACTGAGCCTAACCAGGAACACACCCTCAACCATTCAGTGGTCCTTTTTTTTGTTTTTCTAGTCCTCCTGAAAGTCGATTACTCTCAGAAGGTGACGAAAACTTGCATTACTTTTGTTTTTCTTCCTAGAGACAAGCTCTTGCTCTGTCACCAGGCTGGCTGCAGTGCAGTGGCTTGATTATGCCTCACTGCAGCCTGAAACCCCTGGGCTGAAACAATCCTCCAACCTCAGCCTCCCAAGTAGCTGGGACTACAGACGTTTGCCCCTGTGCCTAGCTAACTTCTTTATTTTTTATTGTTGAGATGGGATCTTGCTGTGTTGCCCAGGATGGTGTCAAACTCCTGGCCTCAAGTGATCTCTTTGCCTCAGCTTCCCAAAGTGCTGGAATTATACACAGGCCTGAGCCACCTGTGCTCAACCCCCATTTTCTTTTTTTTTTTTTTGAGATGGAGTCTAGCTCAGTTGTCCAGGCTGGAGTACAGTGGTGCCATCTCGGCTCACTGCAACCTCCACCTCCCTGTTTCAAGCAATTCCCCTGCCTCAGCCTCTCGAGTAGCTGGGATTACAGGCGCATACCACCATACCTGGCTAATTTTTGTTCTATTTTTAGTAGAGATGTGGTTTCACCATGTTGGCCAGACTGGTCTTGAACTCCTGACCTCAGGCAATTGGCCCACCTTGGCTGCCCAAAGTGCTGGGATTACAGGTGTGAGCCACTGCATCTGGCCCTTTTTATAATAATAACTTTATTGAAATATGATTAACATATCATACAATTCATTTTTCAAAGTATGCAATTCAGGCTGGGTGTAGTGGCTAATTCCTATAACGCTAAGACTTTGGGAGGCTGAGGTAGGTGGATTGCTTGAGTTCAGGAGTTCGAGACTAGCCTGGGCAACATGGCAAAACAGCATCTCTAGAAAAAATACAAAAATTAGCTGGGTATGGTGGCTCATGCCTGTAGTCTTAGCTACTTGGGGACATGATGCTGGAAGATCACTTAAGCCCAGAAGGCATAGGTTGCAGTGAGACCAGATGGCGGTACTGCACTAGTGTGGGTGACAGAAGGAGACCATGTCGAGAGAGAGAGAGAGTGAGAGAGGAAAGAAGTAAAGAGAGACGGAGAGAGAGAGAAAGGAAAGAAAGAAAGAGAGAAATTCAGTAGTTTTTAGAATATTCGTGAAGCTGTGCATCCATCACCACAGTCACTTTTAGAAGTGATTACCCATTTATGAGTTACCCACTTAAGAGTGAGAAACCCTCACCTCTTAGCTGCTACCTCCTACTTCCCCCACGTTCCTGTGTCTTCATAGGCAACCACTGATTTATTTTCTTTTATTGTAGTTTTGCCTAATCTGGACCTTTAATAGAAATAGAATTGTACAGTATGTGATACAAGTTTGCTTTTTTTTTCTCTTAGCACAATGTTTTCAAATGTCTTTCATGTTATAGTGTGTATCAGTATTTCTTACCTTTTGTTGCTGAATAATAGTTTATGTTTAGCCATTAATCAGTTGATGGACATTTGTTTCTGCATATAAGCCGTCATGAGTAATGGTGCTATGAACACTCACATGCAAGTTTTTGTGTGAACATATATTTCTGCTTCTCTTGGATTTACACCCAGAAATGAAATTGTTGCATTATGTGATAACTATACATTTAGCCTTGGAGAAACTGCCACGTTGTTTTTCAAAGTGGTTACACCAGTCAGGCATGGTGGCTCACGCCATTAATCTCAGTTATTTGGGAGGCTGAGTTTGGAGGACTGCTTTAGCCCAGGACTTCAGGACCAGCCTGGGCAACACAGGGAGACAATATCTTGATTTTTAAAAAAATCAATTGACCAGAAAAGAAACACCCAAATTGATGACACCATTTTATGTTCCCACCAGTAATGTGTGTGGGTTCTAATTCTTCCACATTGTCACCAACTTTTTTTTTTTTTTTTTGAGACAAAATCTTGCTCTGTTGCCCAGGGTGGAGTACAGTGGCATGAACATGGCCAGTGTAGCCATGACTTCCCAGGCACAAGTGATCCTCTCACCTCAGCCTCCCAAGTAGCTGGGACTTACAGGTGCTTGTCATCATGTGTGGCTGATTTTTACATTTTTTGGTAGAGATAGGGTTTTGACATGTAGCCTAGGTCAAACTTCTGAGCTCAAGGGATTGCCCACTTCTGCCTCCCTCCAGAAGTGCTGGGATTACAGGTGTGTGCCACCACACCCGACTGGTATAACCACTTTGGAAAACAGCCACTGAGTCCAGCCTTCACCAATATACCAATATTTGTTAATATCTTTTTTGTACTTACTATTTCTTCATTTTAAAAAATTATTTTGTAGCTGTCTTATTATTAGTTATAATAAACAGCAAATAATTTTGTAGTAGTGTTGAGACCCCCCAAAAATTATTTGTTGTTTAATTGAAATACAGTTTTTTTTAACCTGGATATATGTTTTTTCATTTTCATTTTTAGTTATTTTAAAAAACTATTGATAAATTTTTGTATTTTAATAGGTGTTTGGGAAACAGGTAGTGTTTGCTTCCATGAATAAGTTATTTAGTGTTGATTCCTGAAAATTTGTAGCACCCCTTATTACTCATTGTATATTAAGTCATGAAATCATTAATAAACCAAAGACTTCAGTGAAATGGAAATTTTATTTTAACTTGTAACCTGAGAAATAACTGTCAAAAAAATTAGAGAAATTACCACATTAAAGCTTTAAAATCTTGAACCTAAAAATGAAAACCCTGTTGCACCTAAGAACCACAAGCCCACTGGTCAAGGTGAACAAAACTAAATATAAAACAGAATGCAACCAAGAAAACCAAACTCAGGATTATTCAGTGTTCTGTAATGCTATTTTATCTTGGGACTCACAGAAAATTGTTATTATTATTATTATTACTACTTTTATATGGAGTCTCACTGTCACCCACGCTGGAGTGCAGTGGCACGATCTCGGCTCACTGCAACCTCTGCCTGTGGGGTTCAAGTGATTCTCCCGCCTTAGCCTCCGGAGTAGTTGGGATAACAGGCACGCTCCACCAAGCCTGGCTAACTTTTGTATTTTTAGTAGAGATGGGGTTTCACCATGTTGGCCAGACTGGTCTCAAACTCCTGACCTCATGCAGTTGACCTGCCTCGGCCTCCCAAAGTGCTGGAATTACAGGCATGAGCCACTGGACTCAGCTGAAAATAGTTAATTTTATGTATATTCCAAGTCAAAATACATTTTGTTTTTAAATATTTGATGACTTTACAATACTATATTAACTCTTAAATGAATTAATACAAGTTTAGATATAAGGAGTATGTTTATGTTGACTAAAAATTATTTTTTACATATATGAAAGTAATGTCATACAATAGTTTTTATACTTGTAGAACACTTTGAAATATATATTAGCTAATATTTTATATTCATTTTGGATTTTTGCATTATTGTTAGATCCACAGAAAACTAATATTTTGTGAATACCCAAATCAAAAGCATTTTGATGGATGCATTCATAAATAGCATTTTATTTAAAAAGAACACTAATTAAAGCTTCACATCATTTTATGATTCATCAAACACAGTAACTGAATACTGGCATATAGCAACATTACAGAGGTTAGCCTTAGATAAAACTCAGCACATTTTAAAAAGGGTAAAAGGAAGAAAAGGAAAAAGGATACAAGGCTGTATAAAGATTTTAAAAACAAACATCATATGTCTGGACCACAACTATTCATGCCATTGACTTTGGAGACTCGTATTTTGTGAAAAGCGTTTCGTAAGTAGAGGGACTCATAAGTGGTATAAGGCACCTAGTACACTACAATGGCACAGACGTGACAGATATTCAATAAAATGATTTTAACTTCTACTGATACATGTTATCTTTGTTGTTCATTTATTAAACTAGTGCAAATCAGCCAGTAGATGGAGTGGCATTGACCTGTAAAACTTCTTAGATCCCATCCAAGCTTAGTATCATGTGAAGTTCTCCATAATTTATTGTCTATTCCAATCAACATTTAGCATAAGCTACACGCTTATTTTGTTAATCATCCTTCTATGTTTATGTGTTGACTTGAAATGGGCCTATGTGGCCTTTATCTTCACAACCCTAATATGTACATAATTTAATAACTTTGTTATAAACCTGATGTTTCATAAAATTATGTCTTATCAAATATTTTCTGGTAGAATAATTACACATTTTTGCTTAAACTTTCCTGACTCTCCATTGCCTGCTGAATACAGTTAAGTTCTCACTTAGTGTGAGGATTTAATACATTCTTGAAAACTGTGACCTACAATTAAGCCAACCTTACCATAGTCTAATTGATAGAAATAGTTAAGTTTCTATGGCATATTTCTGGTCACAAGAACATGACCAAACTTAGAAAGGCCTAAAACACTTCCAGTATTAAATACTGAAATAAATGTGAGCTCTACATACATTTAAGAAAAATGTGAGCTCTACATACATTAGGCCAGGCGTGTTGGCTCACGCCTGTAATCCCAGCACTTTGGGAGGCCAAGGTTGGAGGATCACTTGAGGTCAGGAGTGTGATACCAGCCTGGCCAACATGGCGAAACCTTGTCTCTACTAAAAATGCAAAAAATTACCCGGGCATGGTGCTACGTGCCTGTAATCCCAGCTACTTGGGAGGCTGAGGAGGGAGAATCACCTGAATCTGGGAGGTGGAGGTTGCAGTGAACTGAAGTCGAGCCACTGCACTCCAGCCTGGGTGACAGAGCAAGACTCCGTCTCCCCACCGCCCCCCCCAAAAAAGATAAAGAAAAATTAATAAAAAGTGTTACCAGGGCCACCTTGATGAAATAACTGGGAAAGATCTATTTATTACTGTGTTTCTTTAGTTTCTTTATTTGTAGGCATAGCTGCATAAAGAAACCAGATGGCCCACCAGCACCAGGGCTTCTCCACCCCTGACCACATACCAGGAGATAAGATCCCCAACCAGCACAAACTCGAACAGGTGAGCCCTAGTTGCTTTTAGATAACTTTTTTTTTTTCTTTTTGACAGAGTCTCACTCGGTCGTCCAGGCTGGAGTGCAGTGGCACCATCTTGGCTCGTTGCAACATCTGGCTCCCAGGTTCAAGCGATTCTTCTGCCTCAGCCTTCTGAGTAGCTGGAATTAACAGGTGTACGCCAACTTATACGGCTAATTTTGTTGTATATATTTTTTTTCAGTACAGACTGGGTTTCACCATGCCAACCATGCTGATCGTGAGCTCCTCACCTCAGGTGATCCACACACCTCAGCCTCCTAAAGTGCTGGGATTATAGGCGTCAGCCACCGCTTCTGGCCTAGATCATCAACATATCACTATGATACTAAAATTCCCTCTCCCAAAGAAAATCTTGCCATTTTGTGACATGAGTCGTATAAAGATGTATGTTTATATGCACTGAACCTGTGCACCTAGAGTTCCACCCTGCTCATGCTAACATTGTTCTCCCTCCCTGTACCTAGTTCTTAAAAACTCCATGCCTTCCATTTTTCAGGGAAAGGGTGTCTTTAGAGCAAGAACTCTTTTCTTCTCCATCCCAGGCAGGAAAGAAAACCCACTTGGCCTTGTTTCTGATTGGGTTTTCTTGCTTTGCGACTAATACAAAGCAGGAAAAAACCTCCCTTTATCAGTGATAAAGACAAGTAAGATTATTATTTACCCACCTATTCTAGCTAAGGGTCATGGGTGGCCGGAGTCTCTCCTAGCAACTCAGGGCGCTAGGCAGAACCAGCCCTGGATCTGGAATAGGGTGCCATCATATGGCAGAGTGTACATACACACACACACACACACACACACACACACACACAGAGCTCAAATGGGGACTATTTAGAAATGATAGTTCACATAATGGGCACATCTTTGAGATGTGGGAGGAAACTGGGAGTACCCAGTGAAAACCCATGTGGACCTGGGGAGAATGTGTAAAGGACACACAGGAAGTGGCCAGCTGGGAGTTGATTGTTTTTTCTTATCAACATTACAATGAAAGGGTACTGAGCGAAATGACATTATTCAAGTACCTGCTGTAATAGTCAGACTCCTTCATACAAAATTCAAAGCCCTCTACACTCGGGCACTACATTAGACTTCCATCCTACACCTACATTCTAGCCACTGTACTACACATCATTTACCAAAGGTGCTGTATACTTCTGTGCTACCAAACATTTGCCAGTCTGGTTCCCTCTGCATTTCAAGATTACACACCCCTCATAATCCTGCAAAGCCTTTCCTATCAATTTTTCTGTGAAGCTTTTCAGAATCCACCACCACTCCCACCATCACCCCAACTCCCTGAGAGGGCAGATCTCTCTCTCCGTTTGGCAGCCACTTTTATTAAAACATTTTTCACTGATACTATGAGTCTGCCTTCTCCTTTGGGAAACTTTCTCAGACTCCTATACCCAGAGTTAAGCACTCCATATTTTCCTACCTTGGTCCCTGGTATGTAATTCTACTCCAGCATAGAATAGAGAAGCCAGAATCATCTTTCTGTAAAATTCTATCTTCTGTTAGACCCTGTGTCCCTTGAGGATATCATTCATCATTGTTTCCCCAGGGCCTTGCACACCTTACTCTGGGCCTCCAGCTTAGCCTGTTTCTATGCAGGCTGCCCATGGCTGATGCCAACCAGTCCTGTCCCTCTATATCCAAGCACCAGACTTCCTTACTGACCCTTTGCAATTTCAGACCCTCCATCACCCTCCTGTATCCTGCTGGAGATTTTGGAGCATCTCAGCATCTCTGGGGCAGCTCGTGGGCATCAGGGAGGGGCAGGCAACAAAGCCCACATAGACTCTTACAGGTATCTCAGGATCTCCCAGTGGGATCCTCTTTTCCCCAGCCCATTCCTTAAAATTCTGCTGACTCCCCTACTTCTTCCTCCAGCTCAGCACTTAGCTGGAGTTGCCCCAAAGGTGATCACAGAGGAATTTTCACAAGGGACTGTTCCAGACTGTCTGAGATGAAGGGGGTTAGGATTCCAAAGAAGTAAACTCTAAACCCTG
Organism: Pan troglodytes; assembly: GCF_028858775.2. NCBI lineage: Eukaryota > Metazoa > Chordata > Mammalia > Primates > Hominidae > Pan > Pan troglodytes. The sequence goes on along the minus strand of NC_072406.2, from coordinate 55,429,919 downwards.
ATATGATGAGCCCAAAGCATTTCTTAAGGAATGTACACACAGTGAGGGCTGCAGCTCATCTTATTGGGAGGAAAGGAGACCAAGGATGCTTTGTCTAGGTATCTTTGCAGTGAGGGGTCTGGTTATGCAGTTTATAGGAGAGTTTAAGGAATCTCCCAGGACCAGGGATACTTTCTTTTAGTGTTTTGAATTACAACCTAAACACAACACCTTTACTTATGTCTGCGAATGTTCAGAGCCCTGACTTGGGTTCAAGTCTGCAGGGGAAAGCATGCAGGTATCCGGGCCACAGAATAACAGAGCAGTCAAGCGTCTGTGTATTCTTGGTCAGAACAGATGGAAAATGTGAAGAAACTGTGGAATTGTACTCTATCCTTTCTAGTAAGACTTGATATTAGGAAGTATAAGTCATGTGATTCTGTTTTTCTTTTTAAAAACTGTTTTGTGAAATTTGATTTTCTGTACATACATATTGATTTAAGGGAGTGAGAGACTTTCTAATTTCTAAAAAAATATACTTGGAAATTTGAAGGGATTATATTGAATCTGCAAATCAATTTATAGGGTATTGTTATCCTAAGAATATTAAGTATTTAAAAAATTATTGTAGGTATACGTATGTATGGGGTACATGGGATGTTTTGATATAGGCATACAATGCATAATAATCACTCATATCCTGGAGGGTAGGGTATCCATCCCCTCAAACATGTAACCTTTGCCTTACAAACAGTCCATCCTTGAACATAAAATGACTTCCAGTTATTTTTCAGTTTATCTTTGATTTCTTTCAGTGTTACAAATTGTGTAAAATTCCTGTATCTGTCTTGAATTTTTTCTCTTAATGTTTTTTATTGATGCCATTATAAATGGAATTGTTTTCTTTATTTTATTTTTAATTGTTGGTTGCTTTTATATAAACCATAATCTACTTTGGCATGCCAGTTTTCTGTCTTGTAACACGGATAAATTTGTGTATTAGTTCTACTGATAGTGAATCTCTTTTTTTTTTTGCTTTATAAAAACAGTAAAAGAAGCTTATTCAAGTAGTTTTCCTCTTTTTTTAAATTATACTTTAAGTTTTAGGGTACATGTGCACAACGTGCAGGTTTGTTACATATGTATACATGTGCCATGTTGGTGTGCTGCACCCATTAACTCGTCATTTAACATTAAGTATCTCTCCTAACGCTATCCCTCCCCCCTGCCCCCACCCCACAACAGGCCCCGGTGAGTGATGTTCCCCTTCCTGTGTCCATGTGTTCTCATTGTTCAGTTCCCACCTATGAGTGAGAACATGCGGTGTTTGGTTTTCTGTCCTTGTGATAGTTTGCTGAGAATGATGGTTTCCAGCTTCATCCATGTCCTTACAAAGGACATGAACTCATCATTTTTTATGGCTGCATAGTATTCCATGGTGTATATGTACCACATTTTCTTAATCCAGTCTATCATTGTTGGACATTTGGGTTGGTTCCAAGTCTTTGCTATTGTGAATAGTGCTGCAATAAACATACGTGTGCATGTGTCTTTAAAGCAGCATGATTTATAATCCTTTGGGTATATACCCAGTAATGGGATGGCTGGGTCAAATGGTATTTCTAGTTCTAGATCCCTGAGGAATCTCCACACTGACTTCCACAATGGTTGAACTAGTTTACAGTCCCACCAACAGTGTAAAAGTGTTCCTATTTATCCACATCCTCTCCAGCACCTGTTTTTTCCTGACTTTTTAATGATTGCCATTCTAACTGGTGTGAGATGGTCTCTCATTGTGGTTTTGATTTGCATTTCTCTGATGGCCAGTGATGATGAGCATTTTTTCATGTGTCTGTTGGCTGCATAAATGTCTTCTTTTGAGAAGTGTCTGTTCATATCCTTCACCCACTTGTTGATGGGGTTGTTTGTTTTTTTCTTGTAAATTTGTTTGAGTTCTTTGTAGATTCTGGATATTAGCCCTTTGTCAGAGGAGTAGATTGCAAAAATTTTCTCCCATTCTGTAGGTTGTCTGTTCACTCTGATGGTAGTTTCTTTTGCTATGCAGAAGCTCTTTAGTTTAATTAGATCCCATTTGTCAAGTTTGGCTTTTGTTGCCATTGCTTTTGGTGATTTAGCCATGAAGTCCTTGCCCATGCCTATGTCCTGAATGGTATTGCCTAGGTTTTCTTCTAGGGTTTTTATGGTTTTAGGTCTAACATGTAAGTCTTTAATCCATCTTGAATTAATTTTTGTATAAGGTGTAAGGAAGGGATCCAGTTTCAGCTTTCTACATATGGCTAGCCAGTTTTCCCAGCACCATTTATTAAATAGGGAATGGTTTCCCCACTTCTTGTTTTTCTCAGGTTTGTCAAAGATCAGATGGTTTTAGATATGTGGCATTATTTCTGAGGGCTCTGTTCTGTTCCATTGGACTATATCTCTGTTTTGGTACCAGTACCATGCTGTTTTGGTTACTGTAGCCTTGTAGTATAGTTTGAAGTCAGGTAGCGTGATGCCTCTGGCTTTGTTCTTTTGGCTTAGGATTGACTTAGCGATGCGGGCTCTTTTTTGGTTCCATATGAACTTTAAAGTCGTTTTTTCCAATTCTGTGAAGAAAGTCATTGGTAGCTTGATGGGATGGCATTGAATCTGTAAATTACCTTGGGCAGTATGGCTATTTTCAATGATATTGATTCTTCCTGCCCATGAGCATGGAATATTCTTCCATTTGTTTGTATCCTCTTTTATTTCATTGAGTAGTGGTTTGTAGTTCTCATTGACGAGGTCCTTCACGTCCCTTGTAAGTTGCGTGAATCCCTTTTTTTACAGAAAATTATTTCATTTGCAATAATGACAGTTCTACTTTTATTTTACAGTCTGGACAATTTCTTTCTATCGTAGAATTTCTTTGGCTAATACCTCCAGTACACTGCTGAATAGAGTGGTTAAAGTGGAAATTCTTGCCTTCTCAAACTTTCAGGTAAAGAAGCACAAGTCTGTCACTCTTAAGTATGATGTTAGCTATAGGTTTTTCATAGATACCTCTTAGTGGGTCTCACAATGTTAAATCTATTAGTAGTTTGCTGGAGGTTTTGTCAGAAATGGATGTTTGATTTTTGTAACTTTCTCTGTGCCTATTTAAAGGTTCATTTTTTGTTCTTTACTAGTATTGGGCATTATCTTGATTGAGTTTTAGATATTAAGTCACAACTGCATTTGCGAAACAATCACATTTGGTCTTGGTATATATTCATATTTTATGTGCCTGGATTTAGCTTGCTGATGTTTTCTGAGGATGTATGTGTCTACATGAATATGGCACATTTGCCCACAGTCCTCCTATTATACTTGTGTCTGGCCTTAGTATTACAGTAATACTGGGCTCTAGAATGAATTGGAAAATGTTTCCTCTTCTTCATTTTTTGGAAGTATTTTCTGCTGAAGAATTAGTATTAATTATTTATTGAATATTGGTAGAATGTTTTATACAGGTTATTTTGCCCTGGACTTTTCTTTGTGAAAATATTTTAAATTAATACTTCTGCTTTACTTGAGTGATAATTCATAATATATAAATATATATTTTATATTATACTTTTCAGTTTACTCTTATAATTTGTACATCCAAGATATTAATTTCTCAACCAGGCGTGGTGACTCATGCCTGCAATCCCAGCACTTTGGGAGGCCAAGGCGGGTGGATCACGAGGTCAGGAGATCGAGACCATCCTGGCTAACACAGTGGAACCCCGTCTCTACTAAAAATGCAAAACATTAGCCAGATGCGGTGGCGGGCGCCTTTAGTCCCAGCTACTCGGGAGGCTGAGGCAGGAGAATGGCCTGAACCTGCGAGGTAGAGCTTGCAGTGAGCCCAGATCATGCCACCACACTCCCGCCTGTGCGACAGAGCGAGACTGTCACACAAAAAAAAGATATTAATTTCTAATTTGTAGTATTCTATGAGTAATAGATTTTCTAGGCTGTTAACATGAAAAAAATCAGAAATAATATAGAGTGAGGCTTCAGCCCAATCAATGAATGACCCAAAGTCTCTCTATTGTAGGATGGATCATTTAAATACAATTTATTTATTTATTTTATTTTATTTTTATTTTTTTATTTTATTTTATTATTATTATAGTACTTTAAGTTTTAGGGTACATGTGCACAATGTGCAGGTTTGTTACATACGTATACATGTGCCATGTTGGTGTGCTGCACCCATTAACTAGTCATTTAGCATTTGGTATATCTCCTAATGCTATCCCCCCTCCCCCCACCCCACAACAGTCCCCAAAGTGTGATGTTCCCCTTCCTGTGTCCATGTGTTCTCATTGTTCAATTCCCACCTATGAGTGAGAACATGCAGTGTTTGGTTTTTTGTCCTTGCGATAGTTTGCTGAGAATGATGGTTTCCAATTCCATCCATGTCCCTACAAAGGACATGAACTCTTCATTTTTTATGTCTGCATAGTATTCCATGGTACATATGTGCCACATTTTCTTAATCCAGTCTATCATTGTTGGACATTTGGGTTGGTTCCAAGTCTTTGCTATTGTGAATAGTGCTGCAATAAACATAACATGTGCATGTGTCTTTAAAGCAGCATGATTTATAATCCTTTGGGTGTATACCCAGTAATGGGATGGCTGGGTCACATGGTATTTCTAGTTCTGGATCCCTGAGGAATCACCACACTGACTTCCACAATGGTTGAACTAGTTTACAGTCCCACCAACATTGTGAAAATGTTCCTATTTCTCCACATCCTCTCCAGCACCTGTTGTTTCCTGACTTTTTAATGATTGCCATTCTAACTGGTGTGAGATGGTATCTCATTGTCGTTTTGATTTGCATTTCTCTGATGGCCAGTGATGATGAGCATTTTTTCATGTGTTTTTTGGCTGCATAAATGTCTTCTTTTGAGAAGTGTCTGTTCATGTCTTTCACCCACTTTTTGATGGGGTTGTTTGTTTTTTTCTTGTAAATCTGTTTGAGTTCATTGTAGATTCTGGATATTAGCCCTTTGTCAGAGGAGTAGGTTGTGAAAATTTTCTCCCATTTTGTAGGTTGCCTGTTCACTCTGATGGTAGTTTCTTTTGCTGTGCAGAAGCTCTTTAGTTTAATTAGATCCCATTTGTCAATTTTGGCTTTTGTTGCCATTGCTTTCGGTGTTTTCGACATGAAGTCCTTGCCCATGCCTATGTCCTGAATGGTATTGCCTAGGTTTTCTTCTAGGGTTTTTATGGTTTTAGGTCTAACATGTAAGTCTTTAATCCATCTTGAATTGATTTTTGTATAAGGTGTAAGGAAGGGATCCAGTTTCAGCTTTCTACATATGGCTAGCCAGTTTTCCCAGCACCATTTATTAAATAGGGAATGGTTTCCCCACTTCTTGTTTTTCTCAGGTTTGTCAAAGATCAGATAGTTGTAGATATGCGGCGTTATTTCTGAGGGCTCTGTTCTGTTCCATTGATCTATATCTCTGTTTTGGTACCAGTACCATGCTGTTTTGGTTACTGTAGCCTTGTAGTATAGTTTGAAGTCAGGTAGCTTGATGCCTCCGGCTTTGTTCTTTTGGCTTAGGATTGACTTGGCGATGCGGGCTCTTTTTTGGTTCCATATGAACTTTAAAGTCGTTTTTTCCAATTCTGTGAAGAAAGTCATTGGTAGCTTGATGGGGATGGCATTGAATCTATAAATTACCTTGGGCAGTATGGCCATTTTCACGATATTGATTCTTCCTACCCATGAGCATGGAATGTTCTTCCATTTGTTTGTATCCTCTTTTATTTCACTGAGCAGTGGTTTGTAGTTCTCCTTGAAGAGGTCCTTCAAATCCCTTGTAAGTCGGATTCCTAGGTATTTTATTCTCTTTGAAGCAATTGTGAATGGGAGTTCACTCATGATTTGGCTCTCTGTTTGTCTGTTATTGGTGTATAGGAATGCTTGTGACTTTTGTACATTGATTTTATATCCTGAGACTTGGCTGAAGTTGCTTATCAGCTTAAGGAGATTTTGGGCTGAGACAGTGGGGTTTTCTAGATATACAATCATGTCATCTGCAAATAGGGACAATTTGACTTCCTCTTTTCCTAATTGAATACCCTTTATTTCCTTCTCCTGCCTAATTGCCCTGGCCAGAACTTCCAACACTATGTTGAATAGGAGTGGTGAGAGAGGGCATCCCTGTCTTGTGCCAGTTTTCAAAGGGAGTGCTTCCAGTTTTTGCCCATTCTGTATGATATTGGCTGTGGGTTTGTCATAGATAGCTCTTATTATTTTGAGATACGTCCCATCAATACCTAATTTATTGAGAGTTTTTAGCATGAAGCGTTGTTGAATTTTGTCAAAGGCCTTTTCTGCATCTGTTGAGATAATCATGTGGTTTTTGTCTTTGGTTCTGTTTATATGCTGGATTACATTTATTGATTTGCGTATGTTGAACCAGCCTTGCATCCCAGGGATGAAGCCTACTTGATCATGGTGGATCAGCTTTTTGATGTGCTGCTGGATTCGGTTTGCCAGTATTTTATTGAGGATTTTTGCATCAATGTTCATCAAGGATATTGGTCTAAAATTCTCTTTTTTGGTTGTGTCTCTGCCCGGCTTTGGTATCAGGATGATGCTGACCTCATAAAATGAGTTAGGAAGGATTCCCTCTTTTTCTATTAATTGGAATAGTTTCAGAAGGAGTGATACCAGCTCCTCCTTGTACCTCTGGTAGAATTCGGCTGTGAATCCATCTGGTCCTGGACTTTTTTTGGTTGGTAAGCTATTGATTATTGCCACAATTTCAGAGCCTGTTATTGGTCTATTCAGAGATTCAACTTCTTCCTGGTTTAGTCTTGGGAGAGTGTATCTGTCAAGGAATTTATCCATTTCTTCTAGATTTTCTAGTTTATTTGCGTAGAGGTGTTTGTAGTATTCTCTGATGGTAGTTTGTATTTCTGTGGGATCAGTGGTGATATCCCCTTTATCATTTCTTATTGCATCTATTTGATTCTTCCCTCTTCTTTATTAGTCTTGCTAGCAGTCTATCGATTTTGTTGATCTTTTCAAAAAACCAACTCCTGGATTCATTAATTTTTTGAAGGGTTTTTTTTGGTCTCTATTTCCTTCAGTTCTGCTCTGATTTTAGTTATTTCTTGCCTTCTGCTAGCTTTTGAATGTGTTTGCTCTTGCTTTTCTAGTTCTTTTAATTGTGACATTAGGGTGTCAATTTTGGATCTTTCCTGCTTTCTCTTGTGGGCATTTAGTGCTATAAATTTCCCTCTACACACTGCTTTAAATGTGTACCAGAGATTCTGGTATGTTGTGTCTTTGTTCTTGTTAGTTTCAAAGAACATCTTCATTTTTGCCTTCATTTCGTTATGTACCCAGTAGTCATTCAGGAGCAGGTTGTTCAGTTTCCATATAGTTGAGCAGTTTTGAGTGAGTTTCTTAGTCCTGAGTTCTAGTTTGATTGCACTGTGGTCTGAGAGACAGTTTGTTACAATTTCTGTTCTTTTACATTTGCTGAGGAGTGCTTTATTTCCAACTATGAATTTTGGAATAGGTGTGGTGTGGTGCTGAAAAGAATGTATATTCTGTTGATTTGGGGTGGAGAGTTCTGTAGATGTCTATTAGGTCTGCTTGGTGCAGAGCTGAGTTCAATTCCTGGGTATCCTTGTTAACTTTCTGTCTCGTTGATCTGTCTAATGTTGACAGTGGGGTGTTAAAATCTCCCATTATTAATGTGTGGGAGTCTAAGTCTCTTTGCAGGTCACTAAGGACTTGCTTTATGAATCTGGGTGCTCCTGTATTGGGTGCATATATATTTAGGATAGTTGGCTCTTCTTGTTGAATTGATCCCTTTACCATTATGTAATGGCCTTCTCTGTCTCTTTTGATCTTTGTTGGTTTAAAGTCTGTTTTATCAGAGACTAGGATTGCAACCTCTGCCTTTTTTTGTTTTCCATTTGCTTGGTAGATCTTCCTCCATCCCTTTATTTTGAGCCTATGTGTGTCTCTGCACGTGAGATGGGTTTCCTGAATACAGCACACTGATGGGTCTTGACTCTTTATCCAATTTGCCAGTCTGTGTCTTTTAATTGGAGCATTTAGCCCATTTACATTTAAAGTTAATACTGTTATGTGTGTACTTGGTCCTGTCATTATGATGTTAGCTGGTTATTTTGCTCGCTAGTTGATGCAGTTTCTTCCTAGCCTTAATGGTCTTTACATTTTGGCATGTTTTTGCAGTGGCTGGTACTGGTTGTTCCTTTCCATGTTTAGTGCTTCCTTCAGGAGCTCTTGTAGGGCAGGCCTGGTGGTGATAAAATCTCTGAGCATTTGCTTGTCTGTAAAGTGTTTTATTTCTCCTTCACTTATGAAGCTTAGTTTGGCTGGATATGAAATTCTGGGTTGAAAATTCTTTTCTTTAAGAATGTTGAATATTGGCCCCCACTCTCTTCTGGCTTGTTGGGTTTCTGCCGAGAGATCCGCTGTTAGTCTGATGGGCTTCCCTTTGAGGGTAACCCCACCTTTCTCTCTGGCTGCCCTTAACATTTTTTCCTTCATTTCAACTTTGGTAAATCTGACAATTATGTGTCTTGGAGTTGCTTTTCTCGAGGAGTATCTTTGTGGCGTCCTCTGTATTTCCTGAATCTGAATGTTGGCCTGCCTTGCTAGCTAGATTGGGGAAGTTCTCCTGGATAATATCCTGCAGAGTGTTTTCCAACTTGGTTCCATTCTCCCCATCACTTTCAGGTACACCAATCAGACGTAGATTTGGTCTTTTCACATAGTCCCATATTTCTTGGAGGCTTTGTTTATTTCTTTTTATTCTTTTTTCTCTAAACTTCCCTTCTAGCTTCATTTCATTCATTTCGTCTTCCATCACTGATACCCTTTCTTCCAGTTGATCGCATTGGCTCCTGAGGCTTCTGCACTCTTCACGTAGTTCTCAAGCCTTGGCTTTCAGCTCCATCAGCTCCTTTAAGGACTTCTCTGTGTTGGTTATTCTAGTTATCCATTCGTCTAATTTTTTTTCACAGTTTTTAACTTCTTTGCCATTGGTTTGAATTTCCTCCTGTAGCTCGGAGTAGTTTGATCTTCTGAAGCCTTCTGCTCTCAGCTCGTCAAAGTCATTCTCTGTCTAGCTTTGTTCCATTGCTGGTGAGGAGCTGCATTCTTTTGGAGGAGGAGAGGCGCTCTGCTTTTTAGTGTTTCCAGTTTTTCTGCTCTGTTTTTTCCCCATCTTTGTGGTTTTATCTACTTTTGGTGTTTGACGATGGTGACGTACAGAAGCGTTTTTCGTGTGGATGTCCTTGTCCTTTCTGTTTGTTAGTTTTCCTTCTAACAGACAGGACCCTCAGCTGCAGGTCTGTTGGAGTTTGCTAGAGGTCCACTCCAGACCCTGTTTGTCTGGGTATCAGCAGCAGTGGCTGCAGAACAGCAGTGGCTGTAGAACAGCAGATCTTGGTGAACTGCAAATGCTGCTGCCTGATCGTTCCCTCTGGAAGTTTTGTCTCAGAGGAGTACCCGGCCGTGTGAGGTGTCAGTCTGCCCCTACTGGGGGGTGCCTCTCAGTTAGGCTGCTCGGGATTCAAGGACCCACTTGAGGAGGCAGTCTGCCCGTTCTCAGATCTCCAGCTGCGTGCTGGGAGAACCACTACTCTCTTCAAAGCTGTCAGACAGGGACATTTAAGTCTGCAGAGGTTACTGCTGTCTTTTTGTTTGTCTGTGCCCTGCCCCCAGAGATGGAGCCTACAGAGGCAGGCAGGCCTCCTTGAGCTGTGGTGGGCTCCACCCAGTTCGAGCTTCCTGGCTGCTTTGTTTACCTAATCAAGCCTGGGCAATGGCAGGCGCCCCTCCCCCAGCGTCGCTGCTGCCTTGCAGTTTGATCTCAGACTGCTGCGCTCGCAATCAGCGAGACTCCATGGGCGTAGGATCCTCCAGCCAGGTGGGAGATATAATCTCCTGGCGTGCCGTTTTTTAAGCCTGTTGAAAAAGCGTAGTAATAGGTTGGTAGTGACCTGACTTTCCAGGTGCCGTCTGTCACCCCTTTCTTTGACTAGGAAAGGGAACTCCCTGACCCTTTGCACTTTCTGAATGAGGCAATGCCTTGCCCTGCTTCGGCTCGTGCACAGTCCGCTGCACCCACTGTCCCGCACCCACTGTCTGGCACTCCCTAGTGAGATGAACCCGGTACCTCAGATGGAAATGCAGAAATCAGCCGTCTTCTGCGTTGCTCACGCTGGAAGCTATAGACCGGAGCTGTTCCTATTCGGCCATCTTGACTCCACCCAATAATGTTTACATTTATTGTGTGAGGAAAATAAGGTAGTGATTCTAAAGGAAATTAGTAAAACTACCATTTAACTTTGGATTTTCTCAAGAGGGCAGACAAAGTAGACTTTCTAATTTTTTTTGATAATTATATAAGACATGAACACAGTTTTTAATTAGAACAAACAATATGCCATTTGAAGAATAGTATAAAGAAGATAGTTTGATTAATTTGATTAGTACTTGCTTACTACATACAAATATGTTGGGCAAGATTGTAAGCCATTAAACACACACACAAATATATAGACATCATACATAATTGTTTAAAATAAGGAAACCACAGATTCATGAGCAGTGAAAAATTGACATTTTCAATCTTAGTAACTTTGAAACTATCATAAAAATTTACTATTTTGATTTATAATAACTAAATGTACATAAAACTATTAGAGAACTTTATTAGAAAGTTTGACTAGGCATGGAGATAAATGTGTTTCACAATTGAAAAGTAAACAAAGACACACCTTATTATCAAGTACCAAACAAAAGCATTTAAAAAAAGATTAAGACTAAAAGATGCCATGGAATTTGTCACAGCAAAAATACAACAGAGCACACTTTTAGGCTCTGTGATAGATTAATAGAAACTGTCAATTAATGTGTAAACACAGGCCAGTGTGCTCATCATTACATGAAAAAAATTTAGAACTGGTAAACTAAGGAATTTTGCGGGATACTATATCAATGTAAAGAAAATCAATTGCATTTTTATACTCCAACAACAAATATCCGGGAAAAAGCAAGAAGACAGTTACATTTACTGTAACATGAGAAAGAATAAAGTATTGGATTGGTAATGGCAAAAACCACAATTACATTTGCAGCAACCTAATACTTAAGAATAAATATAATAAGGTAAAAGATTTGTATAATGAAAACTGTAAAATATTAATGGGGGCAATTATAGAAAAGACAAATTTAAAAATACTTAGTGTTCATGGATCAGAAAAATTATTACTAAAACATTCATACTAAAATCGATGTATTATTTAAAGCAATCTCTATCAGAATTCCAATAGCATTTTCAACAAAAATTTTAAAAATCTACAGTTTGTATGGAATTATAAAAGACTCAAATAAAGCAATTTTGAGCAAGAGGGACAAAGCTAGAAGCATTACACTGCCTGATTTCAAGCTGTATAGCAAAGTTGTACTCATCAAAACTGCAAAATATTGGCATAAACACAAAGACATAGACCACTGGAACAGAATAGAGAGCTCATATATATATGTATTTATATAGATCTATATCGATATATACATATCGATATAGATCTATATCGATATATACATATCGATATAGATCTATATCGATATGTATATATATCTCAGATGTCTCCATCTGTATACAGTCAATGAATTTTCAGCAATGGCATAAAGATACACAATGGAAAAAGAAAAAAACTGCTCAGTAAATGGTGATGGGAAAATGGCGATATCCACATGCAAAAACAAATTGCACCCAGCCTTTACAGCATACATAAAATTAATTTAAAATACATTAAAGACGTAGACACTGGACTTGAAATGAAAAATCTTGTAGAAGACAACACTGAGGAAAATTCTTTGGCATTGGTCCTAGCCATAATTTTTTTGTATTTGACGCCAAAAGCACAGGAAAAAAAGTGGGACTTCATCAAAATAAAAAGTCTACTGCATAGCAAAAGACAGTTCAGTGTCTTTAAAAGGCTGTTTACAGAATTGGAGAAAAATACTTGTACGCCAAATATCAGATAAAGGATTAGTATTCGAAATCTGCCAGAAACTCATGAAACTTAACCCCCCGAAATAAAAGTAACAATAAAAAGTGACACATTTTTTTGAAAAGTAGCCAAAAACTAATAGGTTATTTTTTTAAAGAAGCCATTAGTAATTATGAGAAAAATGCAAATCAAAACCACAATGAGATTGCATTCAAACAAAGATTAAGGTGATATTTATCAAAAATTCAAAAGAAAGCAAGTGTTGTCAAGAATGAAGAGAAAAGGGACCTTCGTACACTATCACTGGGAATGTAAATGGTAAAGCGATTATGGAAAACGGCATGGAGGTTCATCAAATAATTAAAAATGTAACTATCATATGAGTCATCAATCTTACATCTAAGTAAATATCCAAGGAACATAAAATCGCTATCTTGAAGAGATATTTTCACTCCTATGTTTATTGAAGCATTATTAACAATAGATAAGATATGAAAACAACCTAAATGTCCATTAACACAGAAGTAAGTAAAATATTATATAGCTGAGCATGGTGGCTCAAGCCTGTAATCTCAGTGCTTTGGGATACTGAGGGAGTAGGATTACTTGAGGCCAGGAGTTCAAGATCAGCCTGGGTAACATAGCAAGACCATGTCTTTACGAATTAGCTAGGCATGGTGGTGTACCCCTGTGGTCCTTGCTACTTTGGAGGCTGAGGTGGAAGAATAATTTGAACCCAGAATTCAGAGGTTACAGTGAGCTATAATCATGCCACTGCCCTCCAGCCTGTTGTATCTAACAACAACAACAACAAAAAGGAAATTATATATATATATATATGTATATGTATAGGTATGTGCGTGTGTGCACGTGTGTGTGTCACAGTTCAGGTCTTGAAAAAAACCTTGCCATTTGCAACCACATGGATCATCTTGAGGTCTTTAGGCTAAATGAAATAAACCAGGCACAGAAAGATGAACACGGCATTATTTCAATCATATGTGGAGTCTAAAAAAGGGTTTGAATTATAGTTACAGACAATAGAATGCTAGTGACCAAGGGCTGTGTCTTGGGGGAATCAGATATTGGTCAAATGGTACAAACCTGTTTTATAATATGAATAAGGACTGGAGACCTAATGTACAGCATGGAGGCTATAGTTAATGTATAAGTAAATTTCATTAATAAAGAAGACCAACTATTTACATGTAAATTTTATTTTAAACCCTTTAAAATAAATTATAGATTAAATGTAAAATCCAAATTAACATATTATTTCCAGTCAGGGAAGTTCTAATGAACAAGCTTAGTATAAAAGCTAAAATTGATATTTAGCTAAAGTGTCTTTCATAAATAAGAGTAAATTAAATTTTTTCAGAAGTAAAAACTTTTGAGAGATTTGATTACCAATAGAAGATTGTTAAGAGTATACTTCGAGAGAAACATTTTCTGCTACCAAGATAAAATGAAAATAAAAGTGTAAGAGACTTGATATGGAAATGTCTATCCATGGTAGACATTGGATGCATCAGTTTTGAAAGCATATAAATATTAATAAAAGTGTGATTCCATGCAATTTATTAAATAAGATAAAAAGAATTCCAAGGCTACTTGAACAATTTATAGGATAAGACTATTCTTTTAGAAATGTTTTCCATTGCTAACTCGTTAAATCTTTATAGCACTTTGCATGTTTTGGAGAATGTCAGCTATCCTTTTATCAGCTGATTCGTACCAGTGGAACAACAGTGGCATAGACATTGCCCACAAGGTTCTGCACACTCAGGATGACTGGGTTATATGTCCACAGCAGGGTTGAAGAGCATGATATGATGAGGTCCACCCAGCACCCAAAGTAGCTCACTAACAGCAGGATGGTCTGAATGGCCCTTTTCTCTGGGAAGGCTCTTGGAGAGATCCTGGTGCTGTGAAGGTGCTGGGATTGCCTCTGATGCTGGGACAAAAAGATCACCATGTGTGCGATTGAATGCAGTGTAATTCCTATAATGAAGACATCCCCGGATAATGTCAGAGTAAAAAAAGGACTTCATGGGAGAAAGGGAACAGTATTTGCTGACCTTAAGTAGACTGGTATGCATCACATTGGAAGAAGCCACAGTGAAGAATATTATATCACTACTGAAAGACAAACTGACCAAAAAATAAAAGCAAAAAAATAAAAAGAGATGACAGTGATAATGTTATTTGTGAATTTCTGTTTAAACCTTGCCAACTGGCAGTTGCTGGGGCTGATGGTGCTGGCTGGGTGTACACTCAGGAGACAGGTGTTACAGATACATAGGCCATCCTCACTCTGTTTATGTAGAACAAGGACTTAAGTTTGAACTCATTCTCTAAGTGCAGCGATTCAAGCATACCTGGAGACCAACCATCCACCACAGTGAGGAATATTAATGAAGGCCAAGTGATAGCTGATTAGGCCATGGTGCTTAGATTTGTGATCCTAAAGGAATGTGAAGATGTTGAAGAAAAAAAAAGGTGTTGGGTGAAAGTCCAGTGGAAGCTTGGGGGAAAAAAAGGCATTTTTAAGCATAACAGAAGCGGAAAGCGTGTTAGTCTTAATAACAAACCTATTTCTTGTATCTGGGAAAAACAATAGATCTCACATTATCAGTGTTCTTTAGTGTTCCAAATGATTACCATCTTCATATTAATTTTACCCACTTCGTGGTTAACTCTGATTATCTCATATACATTCTGGATAATCCAGCCTCCTCACTCATTTCCACATCAAATAACATATATAATATATATATATATTATATATATAATATCAACACATTCACAGTCATGCTGTAGAGAGTATACGATTTTGAAACTTTTGTTGTACCATCTGGATTTCAGACATTTTAATGTCAAAGCTCATTTTTCTATGTAGCTTCTGCCTAGTGGATTGTATATTCCCAGAAGTTGTCAACAAAGTATAACTCCCAATAATACAGCCTTCAAAATTAGTACAACCCAGTGTCACATTTCCTAATGTGTCCCTGTGAGTTCCGTACGGGTGATTTGTGGTGTTCTTTGTATATGTTCCTTAGTGGATTTTAGTTTTCAGAATTGAACTAGATCAAAATTACTTTGGGAGTCAGAAAAATCTTACTTCTTTTAAAGAAACATAGGAGAACTGCTCTGTCCTCCAGAGGACACATCTGTTGACACAGAACATGAGATACAGGGAGGAAAATGTAGGTTGCTTATTACCTCTGCTCCCATCAGTTTGTCCAGGTACATTTATTGAGAACAGATGGATATGTTCATTCCAACCACTGTGAGTGTTGTGTCTTTTAGTGAGTCTGTGCCTGTGTTGTTATCTTAGAAAATGCTTCACATTTCCCATCCTCTTAGGTTTAACAGGAAGGCTAGAGAGAATGGGAGTTGGGTATGTCCCTTTGCTCACATGAAGGGCTCAAGTGGTCTGAAATTGAATATTTCTCTTCTTCCCAACTGAATACTGCAGCAGTTTGGTGATGGGTATTTCCCTTACCTCAGGTCATATAAACTCAGACAAAACCCCAGTAGGTCAGGCTTTGCTAAAATAGTTTAATGATGGCAGAGCTTGGTAAGAAGAACAGAATGCCCTGAGTGGCTTTTAGAAGGGTACATTTCCCTTCCCTATGCCAGAAAGAAAAGATTTTTCTATTTCTACTGTGAGAATCTGGTAAGGCTTCTGAAAATAAAACTCTCAAAAGTGAGGAGGAACTAAGACTGGCCTCCATGGAGATTTTAACTCTCAAACTTTTCCACTCTTAGGCTTCAGCAACTCCTCAATTACGGTGTACGTTTTCTACCATAGTACTAATTGCTACTGAAGTTTTTTCTTACAGGTTTTTCTTCTGGTGAGTTGTCATTATCTTTATTTGTATGTCTTTCCATACAATTTGGGGACAGATGGTTAGTTTATGACCTCATTTTTTCCTTCTATAATTTTTTTTGAGACGGAGTCTCTATCACCCAGTCTGGCGTGCAGTGGCATGATCATGGCTCACTGCAACCTCTGCCTCCCAGGTTTAAGCAGTTCTCATGCCTCAGCCTCCCAAGTAGCTGGGATTACAGACACCTGCCACCATGCCCGGCTAATTTTTGAATTTTTAGTAGAGATGGGGTTTCACCATGTTGGCCAGACAGGTCTCAAACACCCGGCCTCAGGTGATCTGCCGGCCTAAGTCTCCCAAATTGCTGGGATTACAGGCATGAGTCACCGCGCCTGGCCTTTAATTTTGTTTTTAATTGACACAGTAATTTTACATACAGATGGAGCATAATGTGAGCATTAGATATGTGTGTATATATATGTAATAAATTATGGGATTTATCATGTTTGACATCTCATGTTATTTCTTTGTGGTGAGAACATTCAAAATTCTCTTTTCTAGCCGTTTGAAATATTTAATACAAAATTGTTCACCATTGTCACCCTACTGTGCACTTGAATATATTCCTGCTATGTAACTGTAACTTATTGCCCATTGACCATTTTCTCCCCGTTTTGCACTCTCTTACACACTCTAGTTTCTAGTAACCACCATTCTACTCTCTACTTCAATGATACCAACTTTATTAGATTCTATAGATTAGAATGTGTAGTGTTTTTTTTTTTTTTTTATGCCTGGTGTGTTTCACTTAATGTCCTCCAGGTTCATCCCTGTTGCTGCAAAGGACAGAATTTTATCTTTTTTAGTGACTGAATACCATTTCATTGTGTGTGTGTGTGTGTGTGTGTATACATATATATCACATTTGTAAAATCCATTTATCTATTGAAGGACATCAGATGATTCCATGTCTTTGCTATTGTAAATAGTACTGTGATGAACATAAGTATGCATGTGTCTTTATAGTTGAATTATTTCTATCTTTGGGGTATATACCAAAAAATTGGATTGCTGGGTCTAATGAAAGTTTGGTTTTAAATTCTTTGAGAAATCTTCAGACTGCTTTCCACAGTGGCAGGAAAAATTTACATTCCCACTGGCAGTGTATAAGCTTTTACTATTCACTACCCACCAGCATCTATTATTCTTTGCCTTTTTAATATGGCTGTTGTGACTGATGTGAGATGGTATCTCACGACTTCGATTTGCATTTTTTAAATAATTACTGATATTGAGTATTTTTATATGCTTGTCGGATACATGTGTGTCTTTTGAGAAGTGTATGTTAATGTTCTTTTTTCATTTTTAAATAAGGTTGTGTGTTTTTTGCTTGTTGAGTTACCTTTTTTATAGATTGTAGCTATTATACCTTTGCTGGATACATAAGTTTTTTCTCTCATTCTGTAGGTTGCGTGTTTATTGTTTGTAGTTTCTCTTGCTGTGCAGAAGCTCTTTAGCTTAATTAGGTCTCACTTGTCAATTTTGTGGTGGTGGTGTTTCAATTGCTTTTAGAGTCTTTGTCATGAATTCTTTGCCAGGGCCAATGTACAGCATGATATTTCCTGGGTTTTCTTCTAGGGTTTTTTACACTTTTAAATATTACATTTAAGTCTTTAATCCATCTTGAGTTAATTTTTGTATATGGTATAATGAAGTGGTCCAGCTTCAATCTTCTGCATATGACTAGCCAGTTATCCCAGCACTATTTGTTGAATAGGGAGTCCTTTCCTTATTGTTTGTTATTGTTGACTTTGTGAAAGATCAGATGGTTTTAGATGTGTGGCTTTATTTCTGGGTTCTCTAGTGTGTTCCATTGGTCTATATGTCTATTTTTGTACCAGTACACATGCTCCTTTAGGTATTGTAGCCTTATAGTATAGTTTGAAATTGAGTAGTACGATCACTCCAGCTTTGTTCCTTTGCATAGAAAGCTTTGAATATTCAGCCTCTTTTTTGTTTGTTTCAAATAAGATTTTTCATTTTTAAAAAATTCTGTTAAAAGCGTTGTTGGTAGTTTGATAGGAATAACATTGAATTAAAAAGTAAATTTCTTTCGGTAGTATGGCCATTTTAGCAACATTGATCCTTCATATCCATGAATGTAGAATGTTTTTCTGTTTGTTTTGGAAATAATAGACAACTGTGGACTCCAAAAGGGGGGAGGGTGGGAAGGGGGTGAGGGCTCACTATTTGGATAATGTTGCCTATTTAGGTAATGGGGTACACTAGAAGTCCAATCCCCACTAGTTCACAATACGCCCATGTAGCAAACATGCACATCTACCCCCAAATCTAAAATCAAACAAAGTTAAAAACATGAAAAGTTTAATTACGCTAAAAATAACTCCCCCCCTCAAAGAAAAACAGCAAAAGCCCCCACTAACACAAGAGAAAACAAAACTGGTAGGCTGAGTAGACTGTCTTCCTGATGTGAGTGGGCCTCATCTGGTCAGTTGAAGGATTGAGTAAAATAAGCCTTCTTACTGACACATTAGCTTTTTCCTGCCTTTGGACTTGAACTGAAACATCTGCTCTTCCTGCATCTCAAGCTTGCAGGCCTTCAGCCTGGAACTACACAATTGGCTGTCCTGGGTCCCCAAACATGGACTCATCATCCTTCAGATCTGGAGAGTTGTCAACCTCCATAATTGCAAGATTGCATAAGTCAATTCCTTATAATAAATCTCTCCCATATATATGTGTGTGTGTGTGTGTGTGTGTATATACACATACACACATACATAAATATATACACAAACATATATGCAAGTGTACAAACACACGCACACACACAAACTTAGTTTCTCTGGAGAACTCTGATATAATACTTAAGCACATTTAATGAGGAATTACAATATTCTAGGTAGGCCTTGGGCTAGGAGCTCCTACATTTTATTTTCAGAACCCTGGGTGGTAGAGTAGATTGACCCAGTTTGAAGATGTCAAGAGTGAAAACCAGAGAGGGGAAGTTCCCATGCCATAGAGAAAGAGCCATGTTAGGTTGTCCCCTCTCCTGCTGTCCCAAATGTGAGTGTATGTATCAGGTTTGTGTTGTCTATTCTTTAAAATTATGAATTTACACTGTCACAAGTAATAGTAAAATGCATTGCCTTTTCATGTAAGTACAAAAGCTCTTTTGACCAGCGTTCCCAGTGTTGCCTCTTCCACAAAGATAATGACTGCTATCAGTTTTGTGAGGCTCTTTTCAACTTTTACCTTGTATTTTATCCATTATACATGAGCCTATAGAAAACATATATTCTCTCATATTTCATAAGAATTTAAATTGTCATACTTTAAGGGAATTCTAAATCATGTTTGCAAATAAATTCTCATGTTATGCTCAAAAGTTGAAATAGTTCAATTCCCTCAAAATTTTTGAAAGAGTCTTAGGAATTACAGAATTTCACAGTGTCAACAGTGGTTTGTGACCCATGTTTATGTGAAAGCTAAGTGGTGGTGCCCTTAACTTCATTTATGTCAAGGGCCTACAAATAAAGCATAGGCTTGTCTTATGTGCTTTGGAATCTTTTCTGGGTGAGCTAATGAAGCATTGTATTTTTAACATTTAATATCATTCTATTTTTTTTTTTTTTTTGAGACAGAGTTTCGCTCTTGTTGCCTAGGCTAGAGTACAATGGTGTGATCTTGGCTCACCGCAACCTCTGCCTCCCGGGTTCAAGTGATTCTCCTGCCTCAGCCTCCCAAGTAGCTGGGATTATAGGCATGCGCCACCACATGTGGCTAATTTTGTATTTTTAGTAGAGATGGGATTTCTCCATGTTGGTCAGGCTGGTCTCGAACTCCCGACCTCAGGTGATCCAACCGCCTCAACCTCCAAAAGTGCTGGGATTACAGGTGTGAGCCACCATGCCCAGACTAATTTTTATTTTTTTGAAGCAGAGTTTTGCTGTGTTGCCCAGGTTAGAGTGCAGCGGTGCACATCTCTGCTCATTGAGGCCTCTGCCTCCCAGGTTCAAGCAATTCTCCCACCTCAGCTGCCTGAGTAGCTGGAATTCGAGGCACCTGCGACCATGCCCGGTTAATTTTTGTATTTTTAGTAGAGGTGGGGTTTCACCATGTAGGCCAGTTTTGTCTCAAACACCTGACCCCAAGTGGTCTGCCCACCTCGGCCTCCCACAGTGCTGAGATTACAGGCATGAGCCACCGCACCTGGCCTAATTTTAAAATTTTTATAATGATGACTGTAGGAAGGATAACAGATTAAGGAATTTCCTCCTCCTTCCTGTCTGCAGTATGCTCTTGTTAATCTCACCCCAGCAGTAGCCCTTTACTTTATCCATTAGGTCTGGTCTCCAGCTTCTTCTTTTAAAAAAGTATTTGGGCTGGGCGCAGTGGCTCATGCCTGTAATCCCACCACTTTGGGAGGCCAAGGTGGGCGGATCACGAGGTCAGGAGATCGAGGCCATGCTGGCCAACATGGTGAAACCTCGTCTCTACTAAAAATACAAAAATTAGCTGGATGTGGCAGTGCTTGCCTGTAATCCCTGCTACTCCGGAGGCTGAGGCAGGAGATTCACTTGAACCTGAGAGGTGGTGTTGTGGGACAATCAGAGATGGGAGAGACCGAATAGAGTTCAGGAAAGCCTTTATTAAGGTGACCGTCTGGCTCAAGTAGGACTAGCGTCAAGGAAATTCTGAGCTCCAGACAAAGAAACAGCCACATTTTAAGCAATCAGTGGCCGGGAGCTACATGATGTAGGAAGTGTACTTACAGAAGCGAGAACAAAGGCAGTTGATCAGTCTTTTACACTTATCTATACTACATGTTCCACATCCTTGGGAAACTATGTTTCTGTAACATATGCGTATCAACCTTGTAACTTTGCAGCTGTGCTGGCGAGGTGAAGCAGGAACTCGCTGAGCCTCAAGGAATATGAAACCGGTGAGTAGAGATAAGGCTTGCTGAGCGCAGAAGGAAAAACAGGCAGTTAGTATTCTTCTCTAACTTGGACTACGGGACGGGGAGTGGGGGCTACACTACACTTAGCTTTTGAGGGAAAAAGTGAAAATTTCTTGGTCTTTGATTATACTTGTAAAATTCATGAATTCCTTCTTCATCCCCCACCTTTGGTGCTCACCATAAATGTAGATTAATAAAGAGCACCACAATCATTTATCTCTTCCTGTGTAGGCTCATATTCTTCCTGGGGGACAGGTTGGTATTTTTGTAATGCCATTATTTTGGTGGTAGTTTTTCGGTCCACTATGGCTTCCATAGTAGACTGGATGCTTCTGTTGAGGAGAGGTAAAAGACAAGGCAGTATTAGACATCTTCCTACTATAGTTATAAAACCAATTATCAAGGTTTTAAAGCCTCCAAACCATGAGAACCAACCTCTAAAATGTGAGTTTGGGCTCCACCCAGACCAAGTCTGGACTGGGACATGGGCTAACTTCCATATTCTAGCAGTAATTTCCGTAACAGCTCTTCCATTATCATAGATTTGTAAGCAACAGTTGGTCAAATTAAACCTGCCACAGACTCCTCCTTCTGAGGCTAGGAGGTGGTCTAATGCTAGCCTATTTTGATATGTAGCATCTCTCATTTGAGTGGCCTGTATGGCTAACAGATCCAAGGCTCAGGCTGTTTCATTGACTATGATTTCTAGTACTGCTTGCAATCTTATAATTTGGTTTAACATGTAAATAGGGGTGTGGTAGCCCCATGATCTGTCTTGGGCCCATGTAGCTGGCCCATAGTATTTGATAATTCTTTCAGGAAGCCATTCTTTATCTTTCCAGCTACCTATCTGAATGTCCTTCTTTATGTTTGTGCTTATGTTTTCTACAGTACTTATCTGAGTAAAGACATTTCTTTTGTTCTTTCTTCATTATAGACTGGGTAACTAAAATCTTCCCCTTGTTTCAGTGGGAGCAAGAAGAAGGACGGCCTTATTGTCCCTAAAATACAGGCTCCGGTCCACTTCTCTGGCAATAGTTAATAGGCTTTTGTCCCATAGATCCAATGTAGTCCTGCCAGTGCTTTCCAAACATTTGGAGTGTCTAGTTAATGCTACGACTCATTTAGCACTGGAAACTGAGAGAGAGAGTTAAAATATGGTAGAGAAATTGTTTATAAAGCTTCTCCACTGTGTCTTGTTCTTAGACTCTTCAAAATACTGCTGACCTAAACAAGTCATATTTCTAAACAAGTCATATCTCCTACTTGAGTTTGAAAGTCTTTTCCCCATTGTGCTATGCAGTATCTTCCAATGATAGGGGTTTTTAATAGCCAGACACCTGGGTTTCAATTGAACTTTGTAACAAATTCTGGTATGGTAAAGTTATCTTGTGGTATTATTTCTCTAGCCTCCCAGGGCCATTGGTCACCTACACTGGTACCTCCACATATATAACATGAGATGACTCTAAGATTAGTAGCAATACTTTCAGCTAGCTGAGTGAATAGGTTCTTGGCTAACATTGGTGGAATCTGAACTTTTGGCTCCTTGGGGTTAAAATGTTTATTGAAGGATTTGAAAAATCTGAACTGTGACATCGGACTGACTTGAGCTTTAGCTCACTGTGTCTTTTTAATAATGATTAACAGAACACCCAGATTTGCTCCTTCTCGAGCACAGCTTAGCTCTCCTTGGTGTTCTTTAGTCCAAAAAGGCATGTTTGGCTTTAATATGGTCAGATTAAGGGGGTTGCATATTTTAGTTGCACAACCAATCTTTGCTTCTTGGCTGGTTAGCAGAGCTACTCTTCCTGCATAAAGGCATTGGCTGAACTCATGTGTGGTCCTTTGAATGTTACAATCAGGACATTCTTCTTCTGGTTCTCCTGTTACGATCTTAGCAGCCTTGCTGCTGAGTCTTTCTTGTCCTAAGTTCTTGCAGACTACTCCTAGATTATTTAGGTTGCTGAGGTGTGCAGCCTGACAGGCATCAAAATATATAGAAACAGATCCTTTATGTAAATAAGGGAATACCTGTGTTTTGCTTATGAGTTTCCCAGTTCTAACATCTTTAGGATTGGCATATGAGGGTAATAAAGGTTTCCCTATTTTAATTTCAAACCAGAAGCCACAGGGTAGGAGGCCTGAATTGTAACATACTTGAGGTTGCCTATTTCCTGGGTTATAGATGGAGTAGCTGGTTTGATTATAAACACATGTCCCCAGGGGAGTTCCTGTACACTCATAATAAGTTTGATATAACAGGGTTTTAGTTATACCTTTACCAGACCAACTTTCTATCATACAATGACAGTTATCTTGATTTCCTCCCATGCCTGTTAACATTATTGTCATTAGTGTGATTAAGTTTATACTATGCACGGGCATCCTCCCGGGCAACAAGTTTGATAGCAATTGCAAAGATAGCATGACAGCAAGACAATCAGTATAAGCAATAGTATAACTACACTTGCAAATTCAATCTACATTTACTTATCTAGTGCTGGCTTCCTCAGGCTTTGGCCGTGCATAGGCTAGTCAGCTTACAGTTGTGTGACTAGAGCAGGACTTGACTTTTCCTTAAGCTTCAGCCATGCGTAGACTAGTCACCTTCCAGCTGTGTGACTAGAGCAGGGCTTGACGTTTCCTTAAGCTTCAGCTGTGCATTGACAGACCAGCTTCTGGTGTGGTCGGAGCAGGGTGGTCGTCTTTTCCTACTGTGCCTTGGTTCCTCTGCAAGATCAGTTGAGTTGGATGATCTGGATCTTGCTGACTCGTCCACAGGTCTTGAACTGAGGCTGCAGGTTTCAGTCAGCTGTGATGGATCTAAGGTGTAATACCTGCAACTTTAACAGCAGTAGGGGTAGACATGGTCACAATATGGGGGCCATCTCATAAGGGCCCAAGGGTGGTAGGATTCCAGCATTTAACCCATACGAAGTCCCCAGGTTGAAAGGAATGTATTGCATCTGTAAGGCTAACAGGTATTCTTTCTCTTACTCACCCTTGTACTTCTTGCATTACCTCACCTAATATACCTGCATTTGTCTTCCTAGGGTCAGTTCTCCAATTTCCTTTAAATCTCCTTTTACTTGAGATATAAGTGGGGGTGGTGGGCCATGCACTATCTCATAGGTGAACACCCAGTTAATTTTGTAGGGGTACACCTGACTCAGAGAAGGACCATGGGCAATACCTGGTCCCACCTTAAATGAGTCTCTTGGCAAAACTTCTTCAACAGTTGTTTCAGTGTCCAGTTCATCCTTACAACCTTTCTAGATCTTTGTGGATGTTAGGCTGTATGCAGTTTCCATTTAATTTTTAACATCTGAGTTAGTTGCTATACTACTACTGCCACAAAATCTGGTCCATTTTCTGAGCCTAAGGTTAGAGGCAGTCCAAATCTAGGAATAATGTCTTTGAATAATATCCTGGTTACTTCTCGTGCCTTTTCTGTCCTGATGGGGAATGCCTCAACTCACCTTGAAAAGGTGCAGACAAACACTAACATGTACCGATAGCCTCCAGCCTGAGGCAGTTCGGTAAAGTCTACAAGTAGGTTTTCACATGGCACTGCTCCTGTTTCCTGAATTCCTTGAGGCCAAGTAGGCCCTTGCCTTGGGTTATTCTGGGCACAAGTAACACACTGCTCGTAGATGGCTCGAGTCATGGCAGTTAGGCATGGCACAATGAAATACCGCCCTATGAGAATCTTTAAATCTGTCTTCCCCATGTGTGTTCCTTGGTGAAACTGCTTTATAAATTGGGGGGCAATGGCTTCTGGAATGGTAAGTCTCCCATCTGAAAACTTCCACCAGCCTTCTTTCTGATAACTCCCGTTTTCCTGCACAAACGATGCCTTCTCATTGGACGAGTAATTAGGAGTGTCTGCAAGGGGAGGCTCTAATAAGGGCATGGCATAAGTCTCTTCTTTCTTTTTTTTTTCTGTCATTGCAGTCTTTCTTGCTTCCTTGTCTGCTTTGCTGTTTCCTGTAGCCTTATCACTTCCTCCTGTTTGTTGTCCTTTACAATGGATGACTGCTACTTCCTTTGGAGCCCACACAGCCTCTAGGAGCTGCTCTATTTCCTTTTTGTTCTTTATTTATTTTCCTTCAGTAGTTAACAGTCCTCTTTCATCGTAAATGGCTCCATGAGCATGCAAGGTGGCAAAAGCATATTTTGAGTCAGCATAGATATTGACTGACTTTCCCTTCACTAGAAATAGTGCTCTTGTGAGCGCTATTAGTTCTGCCTTCTGCGCTGAGGTTCCTACTGGTAGGGGGCAGGCTTCAGCCACCGAGCTTAATGTGACTACGGCATATCTGGCCTTTCTGATACCCTCAGATATGAAGCTGCTTCCATCAGTAAAATATTCAACATCTGGGTTTCTTAAGGGTTGATCCTTTAAGTCTTTCCAGCTTGAAAATACTTCATCCACTGTTTCTACACAGCAGTGGTACCCTGGGGCACATAACAGGGACTTTCCATGTTCTGCACATTCTATTGGTAACAGTGTGGCCAGATTTAGGGTATTCACAGTCTCTAAGGTGATGTATGGATTCTCACATAGGAGTCCTTGGTATCTTAGCATCCTATGGTTAGAGAGCCAACAATGTCCTCTCTGTTCCATCAAGGTGACAATTGTGTGGGGCACCTGAATTATCAGCTGCTGCCCAAATGTGAGCTTGTTAGCATCTTTGGCTAACAAGGCAGTGGCGGCCAGCACCTTGAAACAGGGTGGCAATCCCATAGCCACCAAGTCTAGTTGCTTGGACAAATATGCTATAGGCTGATACTACGATGCTAGCATTGGCACTTAGACTCCTGTAGCCGTTTCTTTTCTTTCATGAACATACAGGTAAAAGGGCTTTGTCATGTCTGGCAGTCCTAGTGCTGGGGCCTGGATTGAAGCTTTCTTGATTTCCTTGAAAGCCATGTCCTGTTCTTTTCCCTAAAGGAGGGGCTCCTTTTCCCCTCCTTTGGTTGCCTCATATAAAGGCTTTGCTAGGAGCCAGTAGTCAGGAATCCATAATTGGCAAAAACCAGCTGCCCCTAGGAATTCCTGCACTTGCTGCCTTCTGTCTGGCTGAGGAATGCTACAGACAATCTCTTTTCGCTCCTGTCCAAGCTCACACTGTCCTTGGGAGAAGTAAAATCCAAGATACTGAACTCCTCAGCCACAGATCTGTGCCTTTTTCTTAGACACTTTATAGCCAGCTTCCCACAGCACTTGAAGGAGACTCTCTGTTCCTTGGATACATTATTTTCTTGTGGGTTTGGCTAACAGCAGATCATCTATATATTGCAGTAAGACAAGTGATCACTTGGTGGTGTGAAAGCCTTTAAGTCTGAGGCTAGTGCTTCTCCAAAGATAGTTGAGGAGTTTTTAAATCTTTGGGGAAGTCTAGTCCAGGTATACTGAGATGGGCCTCACTCAAAGGCAAAAATGTCTTGGCTTATAGGGGCTAATCAGATGCAGAAGAACACATCTTTAATGTCCAAGCATATGAACCAAGCAGCACTAGCAGGTATTTGTCCAAGCATAGTGTACAGGTTAGGCACAATAGCATGCAGTGTACTGGCTACCTTGTTGACTGTCCTTAAATCTTGTACAGGCTGGTAGTTGCCAGAAGGTTTTAACACCAGCAGTAGGGGAGTATTCCATGAGGAGACACATCTCTCTATTATTCCAAATTCAGGGAGTCATTTTAAGTGTTTTGCAATCCCTTGGTGAGCCTCTATGGGAATGGGATACTGATGGATCCACACTGGGTAGATTCCTCGTAGTAGCTCTACTATGACAGGTGCTTGATTTACTGCTAACCCTGGGGGATTGTCCTCCACCCAGACTCCTGGTAACTTAAGGAGTAAGTCTGTGAACAGTTTTTCTTTCTCAGCTGTACTCCTTTCCACACTTCTGACAACTACTTTCATAAAGTCTCCACTCCTCTGCCTTGGGTACTGTAAGAGTTAGTACCATAGCCTTCTTTTGCCCTAGGCTCAAGGTCATATCTGCATTCAGTGTGAAGGAGATTTGAGCCTGCAGCTTCTGCAACAAGTCTCTCCCAACAACGGCACTGGGCAGTTTGGCAAGTATAAGAACTTGTGTTGGACTTCTTGGTTTCCAATTATACCTCTCTTTGATGTGAAAAAAGGTGTTTTTTCTGTGATACCTGTGGCCCCAATAATATTAGCATAGAGTTTTGATAACACCCTAATTGTTTGAGTCACAGCTGAGTGTTCAGCACCTGTGTCTACCATAAGGTCTATTTTTCGGCCCCCTACTACCATTGAGACCATGGGCTCCTCAGGGCCTAATGAGATGAAGCCCAGTCTGTCTCAGTCTTCAAGGTAGTCACTGGCTCCTGCCAGCCCAATTAGATCCACATCGCATCCTACTATGCCCTGCCCAGCAGCAGAAGGAGGCCTTGTCCAGCCATTCTGTCCCTGCTTGTAGCCTTTATTCTTTTCTTTCTCTGGACATTCATCTTTCCAATACCCTCTTTGCTTGCATCTCGCACATTGATTTCTCTCTAGTCTAGGCCAACCTTCCTGACCTGTCCTGGTCTCCTGACCCGGCCTAGCCCTAGCTTGTCCTTTACCATGACTGCATCCACGACCATGTCCATGTCCTCTTGCAAATCCAGCCTCTCTTTCAATCAGGGCTGCAGCCAAGAACTCTGCCTTTTCCTTCACTCTATGCTTGGCCTCCCACTTTGCTTCTTCATCTTGATTTACAAACACTTTAGTTGCCACTTGGATAAGCTGGGAAATGTTCATAACTTCAAACCCCTCCAGCTTCTGCAACTTTCACTTAATGTCATTTTGTGCCTGACTCACAAATGCCGCATTAACCATGCACTGATTCCCTGCCACTTCTGGGTCAAAAGGTGTGTAGAGCCGGTAAACCTCACAAAGCTTCTCATAGAACTCACTGGCACTTTCATCTGGTTTCTGATGGACCTCTGAAACCTTTCCAGTGTTTGTTGCCTTTTTCCCTCCAGCTTTTATTCCTTGTATCAGAGCCCCTTGGTATCTCAGCAAGTTCAGCAGCCCTTAGGCCTGATTTGGGTCCCAGCCTGGGTCAGTTTCTATTGGCAAAGCCTGCTGAGCATACTTTCTGACATCTCCTGTGCCTACTGGAGCATTGCTTTCTAGTCACTGATAAGCCACTTGTATTACTCTGCAGTGTTTTTCTGTATTGAACAGTGACAGAAGGAACTGCTTGCAGTCAGCCCAGGTTGGGTTGTGAGTTAAGAAGATGGACTGCATCAGGTCGATAAGAGCCTGGGGTTTTTCTGTATAGGAGGGAGTATGCTGTTTCCAGTTGAAAATATCTGTAGTAGAGAAGGGCTGATAAACATAAAGCCGTTCTCCTCCTTGAACCTCATTTTGTGCATCTAAATAGATCTGTCCCCTAGGTTCTCTGAATGGCATCTGCAAGGCTCGGGCGTGTCCTGACCGGAGATGGCCAACGTCATCCTGGAGTTCCTCCTTTGAATTATCGGGCAGTGACCTTGGCTCTTCCCTATGTGGTGAAGTTTGAAGGGTACTCTCCTCTGAGTCTGACCCTCCACAGGCAGCTGCTGGAGTGACTTCCTGCCTAAGCCTTGCCAGAGGCGGATAAATTGGAACATAAGGGGGTGGAGTCTCTAGCTCTTCTAGTGGGGCCTGTAGGACAGGTTTTTCCTGTTTTCCTTGCTGTTCTTTCTCCTGGGCCTACACTTTGTGGGTCTTTTCTATGGTTCCTTGTTTTGTACTAGCCACTAGAGTCTTACAATAATTTTCAAAACAGGCCTGTAGCCATTTCAGATGGGTTTGAATCACGCTCAGCTAGGAGTCTATGTATGGAAACTGATCAGGTTGTCCAGGCTGTTCTCCAACCCCAGTGACCACCCTAAATACTCGGCCAATTATTTCCCTATCTATGGTTCCCTTGGCCGACCTCCCTACATTGAAGGAGAGGCAGTCAATTTCACAAAGTGTTCTTAGCCTCTGCGGTGTTAACTTCATTCCATAATCACCATCAGAGCCTTTCTTAAAGTTCTTCAACATATGTTCTAATGGAGTTGGCTTCAATACTTTTCCTCCTATTGCCTCCCTCATGGCACACTTTCACTCTCACTTTCACTCTTGGATGCACCAGACAGGGTCCTATTACAGGAGGTTTGGATGCTGCTTGGCCAGGTCACAGCCAACTATTGCTGTGAAGCTACCATGAAGTGAATCTTGTCGGTCTTATGCAGTGACCTAGGTCTGGCTTGTCCCACACTCACCTTGAGGGACACAGTCTGCACTAAGATCTGCAACTCCCCACATCACTCCCCGTGTTGGCTTCTCCGAGACCACCTCTTTCACACACTTTCACACACCTCCCCTGCCCCAGGACTCCTCATCGGATGAAACAAGCCTCTCTCATGTCCTGAGTGAGCTTAGTTAGGCTTCCACATTCACACACATACACAAACCACTCCTACCCCAGGACTGATCAGATGAAAGAAGCCTTCTTTATGTCCCGAGTAGGTTCACACACACCAAAACACTCCCAGTTTCTGTCTCCAGATCCAGTGAACCACTTTCACTTGTGTGGGGACACGAGATTCATCCAAATTGGCAGGCCACTCCTGCTGCCCCCAGCCACTCTGGGTTGGATAAGTGATCGTTCCGGGGAAGGTGATCAAGCTCCCCTTCTGTCCTTATGGGATGGGTTTTTCCAGGGCCCAACCTTATGGCGGTTCAGTAGTCTGCCAGCGCACTGCTCCTGTGACTGTCCTGCAACTCCTGAGTCGGTTCCGTTTGCGCTGTCAGGGCGAGGCTCCAATACACGGGAGCCGTTCTCCTTCTGGGCTAAGTCTTCCCCAGTGGCACCAAAGTTCCCAAATCTCCCGCGTCCTGTGGCTTTAGCCCACAGGCAAAGGAGACAGAAACCTGCCATCTCCAATCCCAGACAGGCCCCCAGAAATGTTACGGGACAATCAGAGACGGGAGAGACTGAAGAGAGTTCAGGAAAGCCTTTATTAAGGGGATCACCTGGCTCAGTAGGACTAGCGTCCAGGAAAGTCTGAGCCCTGGATAAAGAATGCAGCCACCTTTTAAGCAGTCAGTGGCTGGGAGCTATGTGATTCATGAAGTCTACTTACAGAAGCGAGAACAAAGGCAGTTGATCAGTCTTTTACATTTATCTATACTACATGTTCCACATCCTTGGGAAACTATGTTTCTGTAACATATGCATATCAACCTTGTAACTTTGCAGCTGTGCTAGGGAGGTGCAGCAGGAACTCGCTGAGCCTCAAGGAATGTGAAACTGGTGAGTACAGATAAGGCTCACTGAACACAGAAAGAAAAACAGGCAGTTAGTATTCTTCTGTAACTTAGACTATGGGCAGGGGGTGCTACACTACACTTAGCTTTTGAAGGAAAAAGTAAAAATTTCTTGGTGGTCTTTGATTATACTTGTAAAATTCATGAATTCCTTCTTCAGTGGAGGTTGCAGTGAGTCGAGATCATGCCACTGCACTCCAGCCTGGTGACAGAGCTAGACTCCGTCTTAAAAAAAAAAAAAAAAGTATTTGTAACATTGGCATACAATTTACATACAAAATTTACTCCTTTAAAAGTGTGTAATTCAATAATTATAGTCACAAAGTTACACAACCATCACCACTATCTAATTCCAGAACATGTTGATCACCCTCCAGCTTCTTTTAGCTCTCCCAGAACTCTCCACATTGATCCCACTCTGGCTACCAGCACCAGCTGGACAGTAACGACTTTCAGAGCTGAACACAATGTGCTTCAACATGCCTTCCTGAAAGTTCAGTTAGCAACTGGACAGCATCTGAATTCCAGTTCTGCAAAGCTCTTCTCTGAATACCTGAGGTACCAGCATGATCCTGGCACTGCCCCTGCCTCCGCTGTCTTGTCTAATTCTAGCTCTCTGGGGCCACTCTTGTGAGTTTCTAGGTTCCGAGAACCTTAATCTTTTCCATTGTTGCCCAGCCCTAGACAGGTAGCTGCTACCTGATGTTGTCATCCTGTGTTAGCTCAGTGTTCATTTTTACCATTAAAACACCTGCTTTAAATAATCTTCATCAAATTCTCTCAGTTGTAATACTTGAGTGATCTCTCTGTTACCATTTGAACTCTGATTGATGTAAATATACTTGCACATATATCAACAATAATTTATTTTATTATTACAAAGTCATATAAGTGGAATTATAATATTATAAGTCCTTTAACGTTTAATTAAAATGCCAAGAACGTACATTGTGTAAAGGGCCACCTGTTCAATAAATTGTGCTGGGAAAACTGGATATCCATATGCAGAAGGACAAAACTTGATCCCTACCTGTCACCGTATACAAAAATCAACTCAAAATGGATTAAAGACTTAAACATAAGACCAAAACTGTAAACATACTAGAAGAAAACCTAGAGCAAACTCTTCAGGGCATTGGCCTAGGCAAAAGTTTTATGACTAAGACTTAGAAAGCACAGACAGGGCCAGGCATGGTGATGCACTCCTAGTACTTTGGGATACAAAGGTGGGTGGATCACGAGGTCAGGAGATTGAGGCCAACATGGTGAAACCCCATCTCTACTAAAAATACACACACACACAAATTAGCTGGGTGTGGTGGTGCACACTTGTAATCCCAGCTACTTGGGAGGCTGAGGCAGGAGAATTGCTTGAACCCAGGAGGCAGAGATTGCAGTGAGCCAAGTTCAAGCCAATGCACTCCAGCCTGGCAACACAGTGAGACTCTATCTCAAAAAAAAAAAAAAAAAAAAAAAAGCACAGACAGGCCAGGCATAGTGGTGTACGCCTGTAATCCTAGCACTTTGGGAGGGTGAGGTGGGCAGATTCTTGAGCACAGGAGTTCAAGACCAGCCTGGGCAACATGGTGAATCCCCATCTCTACTACAAATACAGAATTTAGCCAGGCATGCTGGTGGGCATCTGTAATCCCAGCTGCTCCGGAGGCTGAGGCAGGAGGATCACTTGAGCCCAGGAGGTAGAGGCTACAGTGAGCTATAATCACACCACTGCACTCCAGCCTGTGCAACAGGGTGAGACCCTGTCTCAAAATAAATAAACAAATAAATAAAAGCACAGACAACAACAACAAAAAGAAGTGGGACTGTATTAAACTAAAAAGCTGCACAGCAAAGGAAACAATTATGGAAGTGAAGAGACAACTTGTAGAATGGTAGGGAATACTTGCAAACTATCCAAAAGGGACAAATATCCTGAATATACAAATAACTCAAACAACTCGACGGCAAAAACAAAAACAAAAGTAATCTGATTAAAATGCAGGGAAAGGATCTGAATAATTATTTCTTAAAAGAAGACATACAAATGGCTAACAAATGTATGAAAAATGTCCAGCATCACTAATCATCAGGGAAATGCCAATCAAAATCACAATGAGGCATCATCTCACCCTAGTTAGAATGTCTATTATAAGAAAAATAAATAAATAAGTGCTGGTAAGGATGCATAGAAAAGGGAACTCTTAGACACTGTTGGTGGGAATGTAAATTGGTACAACCACTATATAAAACAGTGTGGAGGTTTCTTAAAAAATAAAACGGAACTACCATACAATCCAACAATCACACTGCTGGGCACATATCCAAAGGAAGGGAAATCCATATATCAAAGGGATACCTGCACTCCTGTGTTTATAGCAACACTATTCACAATAGCCAAAATATAATATCAACCTAAACGTCCACCAACACATCAATGGAAAAAGAAAATCTGGTATATAAACACAGTGGAATATTACTCTGCTATAAAAATGAAATCCTGTCATTTGCCACAACATGGATAGGCCTGGATGTCATTAAGTGAAATAAGTCAGACACAGAAAGATAATTACTGCACATTTTCACTTATATTTGGGAGCTAAAAAAATTGGGGCTCATAGAAGTAGTGAGTAGAATTATGGGCATTAGAGGGTGAGGGGGTAGTGGGGAGGGCAGGATGGGGAAAGGCTGGTATATGAATACAAAATTACAGCTACATAGAAGAAATGAGCTCTGGTGTTCCACAGCCCTGTAGGATAAATATAATTGACTGTAATTTATTGTGTATTTTCAAAAAGCTAGAAGAGAGGATTTTGAATGCTTACAACACACACACACAAATGTCTGAGGTGAGGGATATGCTAATTAACCTGATTTGATCATTATACATTTTATACACATGTCAAAATATCAGTCTATATCCCCTAAATATGCACAATTATTAGGTGTCAACTAAATGTAAAAGGGAAAAAGGTACAAAAACCGAAGAAGAAATGAGAGGAAAAAATGAGCCTCCAGAGTTAATCAAATTCACCATAAAAATGAATAGCTGTGGCCAGGTGTGGTGGCTCAGGCCTGTAATCTCAGCACTTTGGGAGGCCGAGACTGGTGGATCACCTGAGGTCGGGAGTTCGAGACCAGCCTGAACAACATGGAGAAACCCCGTCTTTAGGAAAAATACAAAAAATTAGCCAGGCATGGTAGCACATGCCTGTAATCCCAGCTACTTGAGAGACTCACTTGAACCCGGGAGGCAGAGGTTTCAGTGAGCGAAGATCATGCCATTGCACTGCAGCCTGGGCAACAAGAGCAAAACTCTGTCTCTGTCTCAAAAAAAAAAAAAAAAAAAAATAGAATAGCTGTGATGGTTAATGGTTAATTTTATGTGTAAACTTGACTTGGTCACAGGGTATCTGGATTAAACATTACTTATGGGTGCATCTATGAGGGTGTTTACAGATGAGTTTAGCATTTGAATCAGTAGACTCAGTAAAGCAGATTGCCCTCCGTATGTGTATGGACATCATTCAATCCCCTAAGGGCCTGGATAGAACACAAGGCAGAGAGGAGGAATTCACCCATATTTTCTGCCTCATTGTTGAGTTGGGACATTTCATCTCATCCTTTCCTGTCCTTGCACTGGGATTTACACCATTGGCTTCCGTGGTTCTCAAGCCTTTGGACTCATACCAGAATTACACCACCAGCATTCTTGGATTTCCAGCTTGCAAATGACAGATTGTTGGACTTCTTAGCCTCCATAGATATGTGAACCAATTTCTCATCATCAATGTCTCTTTCTCTCTTACTCCCTCCTATTGGTTCTGTTTCTCTGGAGAATCCTGATTAACACACTGGGAATAAACATTTCCCCAAGCCCATACCATAGGTGTATATTAGTGTTTTTTACAATCTTTTCAAATCTTAAACTTAAAAATATTTTATTTATTTACAATTTCCCCCAATTGGAAACAACTTGCATATCCCTGGACTGGGGAATGGACAAGGAAGCTGGTAAATCCATACCAAGAAATAGGAGTCAGCAGTGTCAGAGTTGACAAATTACTCTTTAAAAAGCTTTAGTTCCCTGTTGTTTGTTGCTTAAGACCAACTTCCTTGTACTTCCTTGTCTCCTAGCTACCTGTTCTGTAAGCAACCTTCCCGCCTTTGCCATGCCCAGACAAGTCCGGATATGCCTTCCTGCTTAGTAATGGACAGTCCCCCTTCCTTCCCGCCTAATAGACCCTGTCAACTTTAAACCTTAGCCAGTCGAGTTAGCTTTGATTGTGAGGTCTAATCCCAGCCAATGGGGAAGGGACACAGAAGTGCTAGGAACTGCATCAGGGATAAAAACCCTTGCCCTACCCTTCTCGGTGTTCTCTTGTGATCATGACTGGCATAACCTGCACCCTTCTGCAGAATTAAATTTCTCTTGCTGAGGAATTTTCTGCCTTTGTGCTGGTTTTCTCTGCGGCACCAGGCACTTGTTTCTAACAGCAAGAAAACCAGAAGTATTGGTACACAAAACAACACGGAAGGATCTCAATTGCATTGTGTTAAGTAAAAGATACCAGATTCAAAGACTGCATATTGTATGATTCCATTTATATAATATTCTAAAAAAGGCAAACATACAGGCCCAAAGACTAGATAGTGGCTGCAAGAGGCTAAGAGTGGTTAGAGAATCTGACTTTCAAAAGGTAGCATGGAGGAATTTTATTGACAGGTGAAATAATTTTGTATCTTGCTTGTGGTGGTGGTTACACAAATCTATGCATTTGTCAAAACTCATAAAATTATGCAACAAATAAAGTGAACTTTTCAGTATATAAAGCATAAATTTAAAAATGTAAATTTCAATAAATATTTCACATATTTTTACTCAAATATTTGCATTTCTTTTTTTTTTTTTTCTTTTTTGAGATGCAGTCTCACTCTGTCACCAGGCTGGAGTGTAGTAGTGCGATCTTGGCTCACTGCAACCTCCACCTCCCGGGTTCAAGCGATTCTCCTGCCTCAGCCTCCTGACTAGCTGGGACTACAGGTGCGCACCACCACGTCCAGCTACTTTTTGTATTTTTAGTACAGAAGGGGTTTCACCATTTTGGGCAGGATGTTCTCAATCTCTTGACCTCATGATCTGCCCGCCTCAGCCTCCCAAAATGCTGGGATTACAGGCGTGAGCTGCCATGCCCGGCCATATTTGCATTTCTTTCAATTCTCATAATGGACTTAAAAAGTTTTGCTGGAATGGAGCTGCTTATTTTTCTCTAGATATTAAATTTATAGTTTCTGTCTTTGGTATCACATACCTTTTTGTTTTTTTTTTTGGGACAAGGTCTCACTTTGTCACCCAGGCTGGAGTGCAGTGGTGCCATGATGGCTTACTGCAACCTGGGGCTCAAGTGATCGTCCAACCTCAGCCTCCTGAGTAGCTGGGATCACAGGCGCCTGC
Organism: Pan troglodytes; assembly: GCF_028858775.2. NCBI lineage: Eukaryota > Metazoa > Chordata > Mammalia > Primates > Hominidae > Pan > Pan troglodytes. The sequence goes on along the minus strand of NC_072406.2, from coordinate 55,394,308 downwards.
CTACATGCCCGGCTAATTGTTATTTTTAATTTTTTGTAGAGACAGGGGTCCCAGGCTTGTCTTGGACTCTAAGGATCAAGTGGTCCTCCTGCCTCCACCTCCCAAAGTGCTGGGATTACAGGTGTGGGCCACTGTGCCTGGCCCACATGTCAATTTTCAAAAATTTATACTCGTTTAAATGTTTCAATACTGTATACATGTGAATTTTATCACGTGTGATCTATATATATCTCTATATTCCAAATTGTTAGGAATGACATGCTCTTTGGAATACTCCATTCTTTCCCTCACTGTTTTGAAATGCTGTATTTACTACACATTAAATAATACTCTCAATCATGGTGTCTTATTTCCATGGAGCAGGTGCCAAACTACTTTGAATAGAGCAATATTATGTATATAGATAGATATAGATATTTCTCAGGCATTTTTTCAAGCTTTTTAAAACGTATAATGGCTGTTCATTTAGTTTTTTACTCTGGATAAAGTGAGAATGCTTTTGTAAAGTACACAATACACTAAAGATCAAAGAGAAAAAATACATAAAAAAATTTGTTGATATTCTTTTAGGAATTTTGTCTTCCTAAGAAAGGTACAGATAGACTAAATGTATTTCCATTTAGTCAAGCAATTTTAATGTCACAGGGGAAATCATGTGACATTTATTTTCTTCTTTCGGATTATGTCTATTTTCTGACTTTTCAATTTCCGTTTATTGCGTTAACGATTTTGATGAAGTAGCTTTCCTGTGGCACCTCCCCCATCCCCGCTCTCAAAGAATCGCTGATAGTGTCAAAGTCTTTTAAAGTGTATCAATGAGATCTACTTCCTAACATTTAAAGTGAAACTGACACGCAGCTGTCCTTTCCTTGAGGCATCTGTGTCTAACCTGCACACTTGCTGCACACAGACCTCCCCTGCAGTGCATCCCTTTGGGTCGCCCCGGGAGAGCCAGGGCTGATGTCTATTTTCTGACTTTTCAATTTCCGTTTATTGCGTTAACGATTTTGATGAAGTAGCTTTCCTGTGGCACCTCCCCCATCCCCCCCATCCCTGCTCTCAAAGAATCGCTGATAGTGTCAAAGTCTTTTAAACTGTATCAATGAGATCTACTTCCTAACATTTAAAGTGAAACTGACACGCAGCTGTCCTTTCCTTGAGGCGTCTGTGTCTAACCTGCACGCTTGCTGCACACAGACCTCCCCTGCAGTGCATCCCTTTGGGTCGCCCCGGGAGAGCCAGGGCTGCAGGCAGTTCCCACACCAACTCAGACCGCATCTGTCCACTGCCTAGCGGGGCACCTCTCTGCCAATCCCGAAGGGCTGCTCTCGCGTCCTCACGGGAAAGGTAGTTTCCAGGTTGGGCGCCGACAGCGCCAGGCTTTGAGCGTGGGCTCTGCGCATGCCTCATCCACTGGCTACCTCTGCGTTTCTGCGTTTCCGCCTTTCCTTTTGTTTGTCTCACGTTTTGCGTGGGAGGCGGTCCCGGGATTTCAGGGGTCTACGGGCTCTCATGGCGAATGCAACCCGAAGAGAGAGTGAGGTAAGCCTCCGCGGGTTGGGCAGGGACGGAGAGGGGGCCCCGCGCGACTCCAGGAGCAGGCAGCCGGGGGCCAGTGCCAGGTGGTGGCGAGGAGTCCTGGGGACCTCACGCAGAAGCCGGGGACGGCGGGGCTGCAGCATGTCTGCCAGGACGCTACGCCAGTTCCTCAAAGGCGCAGCCTCTGTAGGGAGCGGGTTACGCCGTGTGCGTTGCCCTGTTTGTAGGGGCCGCGGAGGAGGGCATGTGCGCTTGCGCGGTCCCAGCGCTGAGCCTTGCGGGAGGGGCAGTTCTCTGGTTGAGCGTGTTGCCCATGTGCTAGGGCGTGGCCCTACCTGGGTAGGGAAGGGCGGGTGCAGTCGCCCGCCCGACCTACGGACTCTTGTTTCCCGTTCTGCGTTCATCCTCTTTAGGTTTCGAACTGCCGTCCAGTCATGTCCATCACCCCATCTTGTTATTTGCTGTTCCCCTGTCGTAACTTGATCTTGCACTCAGGAAGGATCTTCAAGAATTACATAATTTTGGCCTAGCGCGGTGGCTCTCTACTGTAATCCTGCACTTTGGGAGGCCGAGGAGGGTGGATCACCTGAGGTCAGGAATTCGAGACCAGCCTGACCAACATGGCAAATCCCCGTCTCTACTAAAAATACTAAAAGTAGCCATGCGTGGTGGCGTATGACTGTTATCCCAGCTACTGAGGCAGAGAAATGCTTGAACCCGGGAGGCGGAGGTTGCAGGTAGCCGAGATTGCACCATTGCACTCCAGACTGGGCAACAAGAACGAAACTCCGTCTCAAAAACAAACAAACAAACAAAAAAACAGAATTACCTAATTTTGCCTCATTTGTTAGAAGAAAAAATAATTTTTTTGTTTTTTGTTTGTCAAGGTTACTGACTTGTTCAGGATCAAAGTTTGTTAGTAGGGAGAACTAAAAGTCACTTCTCCTGACCCCTAAGCTAGTACTACTTTTCTACACACATCAAAGCAAGTTTAAAACATCCTTTTGAGAAATAGCAACAAGGTTAGATGAAGAAATTAAAACGGATTTTTTCTTTGAAGCACTGACGCTTATGGTTTTCTGTGGACTAACTCATCAGAGGTTAAATAACATTACTGGGAAAATCGATAGCCTAGTCCTATTCTTTACAATGGTTTTAGTGTTAATGTTTTTTCATTAAATGTATTGTTAACTTGTTTGGCCAATATTGTCATTATACATTTTTTGTGAAGACCGAGGGAGATTGAAATCCTTAGGAAGCAAATATTTACTTTCACCTGATGAAAAATCTTGTGCCCAAGAGCTACATGGTTATGTTGGAGTTGTATTAGGGTGTTCTTTCACCATTTCTACCCCCTATTCCGAAGTGTCAGAGGACACTGATATTCTCCCAGAGGGAGCATTTTACCTAGTGGGTGTGTATGGCTTCTTAGGGCAGAAGAATCCCGGAGTTGCCAGGCAGGCCAAATCTTTCATGACCCCATTCCTCTTTTTCTAACTCAGCTGTATCTTCAGAGTTGTCTCCGTCTTTCCAAGAACAGAACAAAATGAACAAGGTAAGTTGTTTATTAATTCCCTACTTTATTTTGCGGTGGACTTTGTGAGATTTGTAAGAGTCAGTATGGTTTTTTTGTTTTGTTTTGTTTGTGACATGGAGTCTCGCTCTGTCGCCCGGGCTGGAGCGCAGTGTCCCCATCTCCGTTCACTGTAACCTTGCAACCTCTGCCTCCTGGGTTCAAGCAATTCACCTGCCTCAGCCTCCCGATTAGCTGGGACTACAGGCACAGGCCGCCACGCCTGGCTAATTTTTTGCATTTTAATAGAGATGTGTTCACCGTGTTGCCCTGGCTGGTCGCAAACTCCTGAGCTCAGGCAATCCGCCCGCCTCGGCCTCCCAAAGTGCTGGGATTACAAGCGTGAGCCACCGTGCCTGGCCAAGAGTCAATATGTTAAGATGAGAAATTAGTAATAGATAAAAATTGAACTTCCCAGAAAATATAAAGTAACAGATCAATAGCAGGGCCAAGTTAGAGTCAATAAGTTGAGCTTCATGTGTTTCTTATGTTTCCAACAACCATGGCAGAAAGGAAGACACTGGATATGGATACAGACAAACTGACTCCTCTGAAGACACAAAGACTTCCTGGCAGATACCTTTTTTGGTTATAACATAGGGACCCATAGTGAATAACCTTCCAGTGTTAGCCCTGAAATGAGTGCAGCCTATTGAGTCAAACTGCTTTTTTAATTTTTATTTTACACAGGTTCCAATTTTCTTTTGGATGTACTGTTTGATCAGTAAGTTAAAATGTATTTTAATTTTAAATTTTTTATTTTTTTATTTTTTTGAGACAGAGTCTCGCTCTGTTGCCTGGCTGGAGTACAGTGGCACGATCTTGGCTCATTGAAACTTCTGCCTCCTGGGTTCAAGCGATTCTCTTGCCTCAGCCTCCCGAGTAGCTGGGACTACAGGCGTGCACCACCATACCTGGCTAATTTTTGTAGATTTAGTAGAGACGGGGTTTCACCATGTTGGCCAGGATGGTCTCGATATCTTGACATCGTGATCTGCCCTCCTCGGCCTCCCAAAGTGCTGGGATTACAGGCGTGAGCCACTGTGCCCCGCCAATAAATTAAAGTGTATTTTAATTTTTTTTTTTTTTTTTTTTTTTTTGGATACAGAGTCTTGCTCTGTCGCCAGGCTGTAGCACAGTGATGCAATCTCGGCTCACTGCAACCTCCGACTCCCTGGTTCAAGTGATTCTCCTGCCTCAGCCTCCCAAGTAGCTGGGATTATAGGCATGCGCCACCATGCCCAGCTAATTTTTGTATTTTTAGTAGAGACAGGGTTTCACCATGTTGGCCAGGCTGGTCTCAGTCTCCTGACTTTGTGATCTGCCTGCCTCGGCCTCCCAAAGTGCTGGGATTACATATTTTAATTTTTAATGAATCTTATTTCTACATGTGTAGCAGATAGATAGAAAAACCCCTACACTTTAAATATAGAACTTAATGAATTATTACAAATCCATGGCGCAAATAATGAATACATACGTCAAAACAAACATTGCCAGCCCTCCTGCAGCTGCCCTCTTGTCCCCCTCACAATCCTGACATCTCCCTGCTCATTCACTCATTTACATTTAATCTGTGGCTTCAGTGGCAGAGTTGACTAATTGTGACAGGAACCTTTTGGCCTGCAAAGCCCCAAATATAATGATGTCTGATTTTTTTTTTTTTTTTTTTTTTTGGAGAATGTCTCACTCTGTCACTCAGGCTAGAGTGCAGTGGTGCGATCTTGGCTCACTGTAGCCTCTGCCTTCAGGGCTCCAGGGATTCTCCTGGCTAAGCCTCCCCAGTAGCTGAAATTACAGGCACATGCCATCACACCTGGCTAATTTTGTATTTTAATAGAGATGGGGTTTCACTTGGCCAGGCTGGTCTCAAACTCCTGGCCTCAAGTGATCCGCCTGCCTTGGCTTCCCAAAATGCTGGGATTACAGGTGTGAGCCACCATGCCTGGCTAAATATTTAATGTCTGATTTTTTACAGAAAAAGTTTACCAACCCTAGATTAGTTTATTAAGTTTATTTGTTGATGGTGTGTGCTATTTTAGATGACTTTACCTACTTTGAGGTCATGAAGATAATCTCTTTTGTTATCTTTTAAAATATTTATTGTTTTGGCATTCACATTTACCTCTCTTTCATTGGAATGGGTGCCTACTTTTGTATGAGGTGGATGTCAGATTCCTGTTTTTCATACAGTTAGTGTAGAATTATTTTTGAAAACACCATCCTTTCCCCACTGTTTTACATTGTGATATTTGTCATCAATTATGTGTACATATATGTCTGTGTGTTTTTTTGGACTGTGTTCTGTTGGTTGGTTGTGCCAGTACCTCACTTGGTGAAACATCTTAGTGTCTAGTAGTGGGTTTAACACATTTTTTCTTCAGCAAATCCTGGCTCTTCCTAGTTCCTTGCATTTCCATACAAATATTGTTAGTATTCTTAAAATAACTTGCTGAGACTTTCTTTGGGGTTGAATTGAACCTATATATAAATTTGGGAGGAATTTCTTACCTTTTTTTTTTGAGACAGAGTTGCCCAGGCTGCAGTGCAGTGGTGCGATCTTAGCTCACTGCAACTTCCACCTCCTGGGTTCAAGTGATTCTCCTGTCTCAGCCTCTCCAGCAACTGGGATTACAGGCACCCGCCCCCACGCCTGGCTAATTTTTTTGTATTTTTAGTAGAGACAGGGTTTCTCCATGTTGGCCAGGCTAGTCTTGAACTCCTGACCTCAAGTGAGCTGCCTGCCTTTACCTCCCAAAGTACTAGGATTACAGATGTGAGCCACTGTGCTTAGCCTCCGATTCCATTCTTGATTATTTTCTTTCCCCAGTTTTCTGACATCCTTCTGATTTTCTCTTGATGGCTTTGAGCACCACTATATTATAAATGTCTCTGTAGTCGTTGTTTCATTCTTGATCTTCATATTATGCTTCATTTTTTTTTTTTTGAGATGGAGTTTTGCTCTTGTTACCCAGGCTGGAGTACAGTGGTGCTGACCTCGGCTGACTGCAATGTCTGCCTCCCAGGTTAAAGGGATTCTCCTGTCTCAGCCTCCTGAGTAGCTGGGATTACAGGTACCTGCCACCACGCCTGGCTAATTTTTTGTATTTTTAGTAGAGATGAGGTTTCACCATTTTGGTCAGGCTGGTCTCGAACTCCTGTCCTCAGGTGATCCACCCGCCTCGGCCTCCCAAAGTGCTGAGATTACAGGCGTGAGGCACTGCACCCAGCCTGTGCTTCAAATTTAATATATTTAGGACATTTCTTGCTAGAATACCGTGTCCAACCTATTTTGCCCTAACTTTCCTGGTTTACATTGTGGCCCTAGTATCTGAGCAGCTGTTCATGGGGATAGCCAGAGGAAACATTTTTTTTCTTAATGAATTAGTGACCTCATTTTGTTGCTCTGTCTCCTATTATCCGTGCCCTATTTGCATCCTGGTTTCTTCTACAGTAGTTTATGTAAATGTTGTTTTGTCCTTTGCCGCTCTCAATAGAATTGGTTCTGTAAACAAAACCTGGTCACATAATTGCAGTATATGCTCACATCTCATCTTTGGCTCTCCCTTTTTCACAGCAGTGATCCCTAAAAGATGTGCCCTAGAGGATATCCAGAACAATCCAACTGGATGTCTTCTCCTATGTACTCCACAGAGGTTTCAAGTATAATAGTTCCAAGATCTTTCCATTTTCTACACATCCCTATTATTGTCTTTGAATTAAAGGATTAGAACCCAGAATATGTACTGCGATGAAGAAAATGTCAGGCTTTCTACATTTTTAAATCTAAATGAGAATTAAATTAGAATTCATAATAAATGTACTGACAATTTATTTCTGTGATTTGTAAATATAAATCTGTAGTTCTCAGTAATATTCTTGAAAATGGTAAATGATCAAATAGTTTAGAGACCATTGGTGTAAAATTACTCTGTAACCCATTTCCTTGGCTTTTCTTCTCAAGACAGCACCAGGCCATTTCCTGTGCTGTCTGCCCTTTTGTTGATGTCTGCAGTGTGTTGGAGGCCCTCACCTTTGCTTGTATCATGGCCCCGTGCTTATGAAGGATGTAATAGAGTGTTCTTCATAATTCAACCAACAGCTATACTTCCTCAGTGAAACTCAAAGCAGAGCTAACTTTGCTCCTAACGTTAGTCTGTTGGGTTTGTACTTTCACCTTAGTACTTGCAACATGTTACCATGTATATTTTCTTACCACTCTGTGTGTGCTTTGAACACAGGAAGATTTTTATTAATCTTAGTGTTGCCAGGAGTGATGATAGTTCCAGGTACATTGTGGGAACTTGATAATTTTCTTGCATGAATTAATATCTTAATGCATTAATGGCAGAATATTTCTGTTATGATTTCTTTTTTCCCTAAAAGTATAAAGCAAAACAAATATTCTGTGAATAATAATCATGGTAAGGATTAGCCCATACTTCTTTTTTCATGCCACCTAATTCTGAACATTTCAGGTAGATCAGAAGTTCCAGGGGTCAGTATCATTTAAAGATGTGACTGTGGGCTTCACCCAGGAGGAGTGGCAGCACCTGGACCCTAGTCAGAGGGCTCTGTATAGAGATGTGATGCTGGAGAACTACAGCAACCTTGTCTCAGTGGGTAAGGTCTGTTCACTGTATCATTCTAAATAGCATTCGTTTATTTTGATTATAAAACATATATGCAGTCTGTCTAGTTTAATGACATTATTTAGGCTTAGGTTAGGCTTCAGGAGTCAGTGTTGATTGAGCACCAGAAGATACTTGTGTTCACCTCTCCAGTGAAAATGTTCCACTGGCAACTTGAAGCAGCCCCAGAAGCTTCTTCCTGCTTCAAAGGCCTGAAGTCTAGACTGCTTGGTCCAAATCCTAAATTATTTCCTGTTAACAGGGTATTGTGCTCACAAACCAGAGGTGATCTTCAGGCTGGAACAAGGAGAAGAACCATGGAGACTGGAGGAAGAATTCCCAAGCCAGAGCTTTCCAGGTGCGTTAATATGTACTGCACAGATTCACATCAGGGGATTTGTTGTTTCCCAGTAGTTAATTCAGGGTTTGGCAACTTTGGAACATTTTTCAAGAACATCTCCATAGGGGTCCTAACCTCTGGAAGTGATGGAGAATGCTGATTCCTAAATCAAACCTCCAGATACTACTCACAAAAAATTTTTCCTTTTAGAATCATTTTTTGAAGGTTTACCATTCTTACACCTGCCAATAGTTCAGTCTTTGCCCACCTCAACTTTACTGTTGTTTTTCTTGGTTATTTTTCTCAAAGCACTTTCAGTGTCCCACCTTAACCTCCATTGTTTTGTGTTTATTCTTCTGTCAGAATTTTTTATTCACTCATTTTTAAACTCAGCAAATAATTTTTGAGCACTTGGTGTGTGCTGAGGATATGATAATGAAAAAAATTAGGCCAGGCATGGTAGCTCACACCTGTAATCCCAGCACAGGTCGAGGTGAGCAGATCACTTGAGGTCAGGAGTTTGAGAACAGCCTAGCCAACATGATGAAACCCCATCTGTACTAAAAATACAAAATTAGCTGGGCGTGGTGGCAGGTGCCTGTAATCCCAGCTACTTGGGAGGCTGAGGCAGGAGAATCACTTGAACCCAGAAGGCAGAGGTTGCAGTGAGCTGAGATTGCACCACTGCACTCTAGCCTGGGCGACAGAGCGAGACTCTGTCTCAAAAATAAGTAAATAAATATAAAAAAATAATAAAATTATGTCTCTAAGTATATTATGTGTACTTATGTTTATGTATATTAAGTGTTCTGTGGTTTTAAAGACTATGAAAGAAATTAAAGCAAGTTTAGATTACTTTAAGGAACAGTCAGGGGAAACCTTACTGAGGTCAACATTAGAGTAGAAATTTGAATGAAATGACTGTGTGAGCCATGAGGATTCTGCCTCTTTTCAGCAGGGGTAATAGCACCTGCTAGCCTTGGACAGGAATGTGCTTGGTGGTTTTCAGGAATAACCAAAAAGTCACAGTGGCTGAAGGGAGGGCTTGATTGGAGGAAGAGCAGGAGGTGAGGTGAGGGAGGCAGCTAGAGTCCAAAGGTGAGCCTATCATAAGCCTTATTTGGTTGAAATCTGTTTAGTGGTAGATTTTCAGCAGATGAGCAACATCTGATTTATATTTCTGTAAGATCTTTCTCACCTCTGTAGAGAAAATATTGGGTAGGGCATAGGGCATAGAGAGCTCATTAAAGTCCTGTGGTAGTTTTCCTTATGAGTGATTGTGGTAGCTTAGACAAAGCCGGAAGGCAGGAGGGAATGGGATGAGGTTTGATTCTTTCAGTATTTGGAAAGTGGGGCAATAACAAAAGAACTAACATTTGTAACATCAGAAGGAAGTGAAGGAGGTGTTTAAAGTGTATGAAGAAGTAATGGCTGGTCCTTCTCAAATTTAGCAAAAGATATAAAACTGCACATTCCCGAGTCTGAAGTAACATCAAATAAGTTAAGTCCATGGCAAACTCACACTATAATTAAATTTTTGAAAACTAAAGACAAAAAAAATTTCAAAGTAGCCAGAGAGAAACAACACATTCCCTGCAGGGAATGACTGTGGGTTTCTCTTCTGAAACTGTGGTGGCAGGCAGGAAGTAGTATATTTTCTCAAGTACTGAGGGGAAAGCACTATCAAATAAAAATTCTGTATCTTTTGAAACTATATTCATGAATAAAGGGGAACTAAAGGCATTATTAGACAGGGAAGCTAAGAGAAAATGTTGCTAGCAAACCTACCTTTAAAAATTGACTAAAAGTTCTCTAAATAGAAAGGAAATAACAAGAAGGCTTGGGATGCAGGAAAGAAAGAAGAATGGAGGTTGGCAAAAATGGGGATAAATATATTTTTCTCGTGAGTTTCTAGAATCATTTTTGATGGTTGGAGCAAAATGCTCTGTATGTAGGGGAAACACTTAAGACAATTATATTTTAAAAGTGGGGAGGGTAAAGGGGCCTAAGTGGAATGAAACTTGGTACATTTCACTTGAAGTGGTAAAATGCTTGATAGACTGTGATAACTTACATATGTACATTTTAATACCTAGAACAACTACTGAGAAAACTATAAAATGTGGTACACTTAGAAACACTATAAATAAACCCAGATGGAATCTAAAATAATATTTAGGTAACTAATCAGAAAATAAGAAAAAAGGAACAGATGAATGGAAAACAGAAAAGAAAACAAATAGCAGCCTAACAGAGCAATATTTACCTTAAATGTAAATAATCAAAGTACACTGATTAAAATATAAATTGGCAGAGTGGAAAAAACATAAAACATGATCTAAAATTTTTAATTTTTGTGAGTACATAGTAGGTGTATTTATTTTTGGGGTACAGGAGATGTTTTGATACAGGCACACAACGTGTAATAATCACATTAGGGTAAATTGGGTATCTATTCCCTCAAGTATTTATCTTTTGTGTTATAAACAATCCAGTTACACTCTTTTAGTCACTTTAAAATGTACAATTAAATTATTTTTGACTGTAGTCACCCTGTTGGGCTAGCAAATATTAGGTCTTATTCATTCTTTCTATTTTTTTGTACCCTTTAACCATCCTCACCTTCCCCCAACCCCACCCCACCACCTTTCCCAGCCTCTAGTTACTGTCCTTTTACTTTCTACCTCATCTCCATGAGTTCAGTTGTTTTAATTTTTACCTTTCACAAATAAGTGAGAACATGCAAAATTTTAACATTCTGTGCCTCCATTTCTGTCTAGGTTGTTGCATATGACAGGATCTCTCATTCTTTTTTATGGGTGAATGGTACTCCATTGTGTATATGTACCACATTTTCTTTATCTATTTATCTGTGAATGGACACTTCGGTTGATTCCAAATCTTAGCTCTTGTGAACAGTGCTGCAGTAAACATGGGAGCAGAGATATCTCATTGATGTTCTGATTTCTTTTCTTTTGGGTATATATCTAGGAGTGGGATTGCTGGATTATATGATAGCTCTACTTTTAGTTTTTTCAGGAACTTCCAAACTGTTCTCTTTCAGCCATATGAAGTGAAAACCATGCTCTGTAAGTGCTCACCTGACTTTTGGTTCCTGTGAAACTGCTTATTTTGTGTAGATAGTTGCCAATGTTAGTCTTCCTGCGGGAGAGTGTGTATGATCGGTGGCGTTCTCTATTCCACCATCTTGCTCCACCCATCCTAAAAATGTTTTCTTAGGAAACTCATAGTGAACAACATAGGTTGATAAAGTATATAAAAAGATAAACTGTACAAACATTAATCAAAAACAAAATACAGTAGACTCTAGAGCAAAGAAAACTATTAGACAAAAAGAACATTATATAATGATAAAAGGATCAATCCAACAAAAATGCAATGATCCTAAATGTGTCTCTAGCAAACCTCAAAGTACACAAAACAAAACTGATTGAGTTGAAAAGAGAAAAGCACATTTTAATTGTAGTTGGAAAATTCATCACTTCCCTCTTAGCAATTGATAGAATTACTAGCCATATGATTACTAGCAGATATAGAACAGGACAGCAACATCAGCCAACAGGACTGAAGCATCATTATAGAATAGTGCTCAACAAGGCCAGGTGCGGTGTCTCACGCCTGTAATTCCAGCACTTTGGGAAGCCGAGGCGGGCAGATTGCTTGAGGTCAGGAGTTCAAGAGTAGCCTGGATAACATGGTGAAATCCTGTCTCTACTAAAAATACAAAAATTAGCCAGGCATGGTGGGCGCATGCCTGTAGTCCCACCTACTTAGGAAACTGAGGCAGGAGAATCTCTTGAACTGGGAGGCAAAGGTTCCAGTGAGCCAGGATTGTGCTACTACACTGTAACTTGGGTTACAGAGTGAGATTCTGTCTCAGAAAAAAAGGAAAAAGAGTAGTGCCCAACAACAGCAAAATACAATTTTTTTCTCAAGTGTCCATGGAATATTCAGAAAGATAGACCATATCCTGGGCCATAAATAAGCCTTGGCAGATTTAAAAGAATTGAAATCATTCTGAGTGTGTATGTTTTCTGGCCATAATGAAACCAAACTACAAATCAGTAATAGAATGACAATAGGAAAATATCTAATCATTTAGAAATTAAACATCAGACTTCTAAATAACATCTGGAGTGAAGAAGGGGCCTCAAATTTAATAGTAGAAATGCATAGACTTAATGAAAATGAGACCATACCATATCAATATATGTGGGAGGTAGCTAAAGCAGTGCTGATAGAGAAATTTATAGTGCCAAATGCTAACATTAGAGAAGATGATAGGTTGCAAACCCATAATTGACTTTCTACCTTAAGAAACTAGCAAAGAGCAAAATAAAACCTCTGTTAAGTAGAAGGAAGAAAATAACACTGGAAGCAGAAAGCAGTAAAATTGAAAAGAGGAAAAAGTAGAGAAAACTAATGAAACATAGGGTTCTGTGGAAAAGAATAAAATTGGTAAACATCTAGCAATATTGATTAAAAATATAAAATGAGATGACAAATCATCAATATCTGGAATGAAACAGGGAATATCACTCCACCATCCATTTAACAGTATAATAAGGGAATCTTGTCAACAACTTTATGTTCATAAATATGACAACATAGGCCAGGTGTGGTGGCTCATGCCTGTTATCCCAGGGCTTTGGGAGGCCAAGGTGGGCGGATCACCTGAGGTCAAGAGTTCGCAACCACCCTGGCCAACATGGTGAAACTCCGTCTCTACTAAAAATACAAAAATTAGCCTGGTGTGGTGGTGCACGCCTGTAATCCCAGCTACTCAGCAGGCTGAGGCAGGAGAATGGCTTGAACCCAGGGAGTGGGAGGTTGCAGTGAGCTGAGATTGCACCATTGCATTCTAGCCTGGGCAACAGAGCAAAACTCTGTCTCCAAAAAAAAAAAAAAAAAAAGAAAGAAAAATGACAACATAGAAGAAATGTAGCAGTTTTTCAGAAACCACAAACTATTGCAACTCAATTAGGGTGATATAGATAATTTGAATGACCCATAGGTTTTCATAAAAGTTGACTTAATTTGAATCAAATAATTTAAATTTTAAATAAAAAACCTCCAAAAAACCAATTTCTGAGTACTAGAGAGTTGTTCTCACTAGAGAATTCTACCAAACATTTACACAAGAATTAATGATGATTTTACACAATGTCTTCAAAAAATAGAAGCAGGAACATTTCTTTATTTTATTTATTTATTTATTTATTTAGATGGAGTCTTGTTTTGTCACCCAGGCTGGAGTGCAGTGGTGCAATCTCGGCTCACTGCAACCTCTGCCTCCCAGGTTCAAGTGATTCTCCTGCTTCAGCTTCCTGAGTAGCTGTGACTACAGGCGCATGCGACCATGCTCGTCTAATTTTTGTATTTTTAGTAAAGACGGTGTTTCACCTTATTGGCCAGGCTGGTCTCAAACTCCTGACCTTGTGGTCCACCCACCTCAGCCTCCCGAAGTGCTGGGATTACAGGCATGAGCCACTGCGCCTGGCCAAGGGGAACATTTCTTAACACATTTAAAAAATTATTTTGATGTCAAAACCATACAGACAGTACAAAAATAATAAAACTACAGACCTATACTCCCCATACATTTAGTAGCAAAAATCTTTACCAAAATACTAGCAAATAGAAAATAGTCATGTAAAAAGTATACACTATAAACAAGTGGGATTTACTTGAGTTATACAAGCAAGGCTGGTTCAACATTCAGAAATCAATCAATGTAATTAACCCACCATAGGCTAAAGAAGAAAAATGATATAACATCAGTTAATATAGAGAAAGCATTTGACAAAATGCAGTATGCATCCATGATAAAAAATCTCCATACAAGACATTAAGAGGATCTTCCTCAGTTTGATAAATGAACATGCACAAAATATCTATAGCCGATATATTTGCTGGTAAGATGAAATGTTTTCTCTGTAAAACTGGGAACAAGGCAAGGATGTTTGCTCTCACCACTCTTATTCATTGTAGTACTGTAACTTCTTTCAAGCACAATGAGGCAAGAAAATGAAAGAGAAGGCATACACATAGAGAAGAAATAAAACTGTTTACATTTACACATGACATGACTGTATATGTAGAATATTACAAGGAATCTTAGAAAATAAAAACCTCAGGCCAGGCGTGGTGGCTCATGCCTATAATCCCAGTACTTTGGGAGGCCGTGGCGAGTGGATCACCTGAGGTCAGGAGTTTAAGAGCAGCCTGACCAATATGGAGAAACCCCATCTCTACTAAAAATACAAAATTAGCTGGGTGTGGTGGCACATGCCAGTAATCCCAGCTACTTGGGAGGCAGGAGAATTGCTTGAACCCAGGAGGCGGAGATTGTGATGAGCCGAGATCACACCATTGCACGCCAGCCTGGGCAACAAGAGTGAAACTCCGTCTCAAAAACAAAAAAAAAGAAAAGAAAACAAAATGAAAACCTCCCAGAATGAATGAATGATTTCCAAAAAGTTTCAGGATCCAAGATGAACACATATAATCAATTTCTCTCCACTAACAATGAACATATGCAAATCTAAATTAAAAACATAATACCACTTATTCCATAGAAAATTAAATACTTTGTTATAAATTGAACAAAATATGTATAGGACCTTTGTGCTGAAAATTACAAAATTCTGATGAAAGAAATAAAAGAACACTGAAATAAATGAAGATACGTGGTCTCTTGATAGATTGGGAAACTCAACTTTGTAAGTAGGCCAGTTCTCTCCAAATTGACCTACAGTTTAATGGCATTCCTGTCAAGATTCCAGTAAGGTTTTTCTCAGCTTTAAATAAGCTTATTCCAAAATTTCCATAAACGGTCAAAGGAACTATATATATATATATATATATATATATATATATATATATATATATATAAAATATGAAACAATTTTGAGAAATTTTTTCTCAGAAGTTTTGAGAAAAAGAATAGTAGGAGGAATTATTGTATCCAGTGTTAAGGCTTATTACATTAGTCTCCCCTTTTCTGTGGTTTTGCTTTCTGCAGTTTCTGTTACCTGAGGTCAACTGTGGTTCAAAAATATTAAATAGGAAACTTCAGAAATAAGTAATGCCTAAGTTTTAAATTGCACACTGTTGTGAGTAGCATGATGAAATTTTGCACTGTCCTGTTCCAGGACATGAATCAACCCTATGTCCAGCATACCCAGGCTGTATATGCTACCCATGAGTTAATTACTTAGTAATTGTCTTATTTACTGTCACTATATGTGTCCAAGTAACCCTTATTTTACTTAATAATGGCCCTAAAGTGCAAGAGTAGCGATGCCAGCATATTGTTATAACTTTTCTATTTTATGATGTTGTTAATCTCTCCCTGTCCCTAAGTTATAAATTAAACTTTATCATAGGTTTGTGTATTTAGGAAAAAACAGTATTTATAGGGCTCAATACTATCTGAGGCTTCAGGCTTCCACTGGGCGTCTTGGAATGTATCCCCCTTGGATAAGGAGTGACTACTGTATGTATATATTAATAGCTATAATAATCAAGAGGACAGGATGTTGGTTGAATATACACATTGATAGAACATACACATAGAACAATGGAAAAGAATAGAAAACTTCAACATTGATTATGCTGTTATAGACTGTATGTTCATGTCTCCCCAAAATTCATATGTTGGAGCCCTCAACCCTAGTGTGGTGGTGTTTGGAGATGTGGAGCCCTTGGGAGGTAATTAGGGTTAGATTAGGTCATGAGGGTGGGGCCCTCACGATGAGGTTAGTGCCTTACAGGAAGAGGAAGTGAGAGCTTCCTCACTCTCCATGTGCGTAGAGGAAAGGCGATGTGAACATGCAGTGGCCAACTGCAAGCTGGGAAGAGGCCCTCACCAGGCCCTGGCCATGCTGGCATCCTGATCTCAGACTTCCAGCATTTGGAACCGTGAGGAAATAAACTGTTGTTTAAGCCATACTGTCTGTGGTATTTTGTTATGGCAGCTGAAGCTAAGACATTTGACAAACTGTTGACAAAAATGCAAAAGAAATTCAGTCAGGTATTCAGCAAATGATGCTGGAGCATTTTGACAATATATTGTTTTGTGTGTAGTAAAATATATATAACATGAAATTTGCCATTTTAACAGTTTTTAAGTGTACAGTCTAGTGGCATTACACTCACAATGTTGTATAGCCATAACCACAATTTCTAAAACATTTGCATTATTTCAAACAGAAACTGTATTGCCATTAAGCAGTAACTACTCATTCCCCCCTCCCAACAGCCTATGGTAACCTCTTATCTAGTTTGTCTCTGTGAGTTTTGAATGTTGTGAATATTTCATGTCAGTAGTGTGACAACATTTGGCCTTTTGTGTCTGCGTTATTTCACTTAGCATGATGCTTTCAGCTTTCATCTGTATTGTAACAAGTATCAAGACTCTTTTCTGGCTGTTTAATCCATTCATCTGTTGATGTACACTTGGGTCGTACACCTTTTGGTTGTTGGGAATAATGCTTCAGTGAACACTGGCATATCATTATCTGCTCAAAGTTCCTGTTTTCATTTCTTTTGGATATAAACCTAGGAGTAGAATTGTTTTATCAAAGTGTATTTCTTTTAGCTTTTCGGGGTACCACTGAATTATTTTTAATGTGTATATATACACAGATATTTGTTTTTGAGACAGAGTCTCACCGTCACCCAGGCTGGAGTGCAGTGGCACGATCTCGGCTCACCACAGCCTCTGCCTCCTGTGTTCAAGTGATTCTCCTGCCTCAGCTTCCCGAGTAGCTGGCACTACAGGCGCATGCCACAATGCCCATCTAATTTTTGTGGCTTTAGTAGAGACGGGGTTTCACCATGTTGGCCAGGCTTGTCTTGAACTCCTGACCTCAGGTGATCACCCACCTTGACCTCCCAAAGTGCTGGGATTACAGGCGTGAGCCACCGCACCTGGCCTTACCTACTCTTTCTTTTGTTGCTTATCCATTTTATGTCATAGTTAAGAATCCATCACCAAACCCAAAGTTTTCCTTATGTTTTCTTCTGAACATTTCTTCTAAACATTTTATTGTTTTAGCTCTTATTTTCAGTTCATTTTTGTGTATAGTCAAAGTAGGGATCTAACTTTATTTTCTAACTTTATTTTCATGTGGAAATCCAGTTAACCCAGCATCATTTTTTTGGTCATTTGTCATCATTTCAAACAGAAACTCTATCGCCATTAAGCAGTAACTACTCATTCCCATTCCCACCAGCCTGTGGTAACCTCTAATCTATTTTGTCTGTGAGTATGACTGTTGTATTTCATGTCAGTAGCATGACAATATTTGGCCTGCATTAACTGAAAGAAAAGGCTTTTCTTTCTCCCAGTGAATAGAATTGACGCCCTTGTCAAAAATCAGTTGACCATAGGCAGTGTATTTTTGGGCTCTCACTTGTATTCCGTTTGTCTGTATGTCTACACCTATGACATGACCCACTGTTTGGATTATTGTAGCTTTCTAAGAAGTTGTGAAATTGGACGTTTTGAGTCCTCTGACTTTGTTCTTCTTTTTAAAAATTGTTTTGGCTATTCAGGGCCCTTATAATTCCATGTGACTTTAAGGATCAGCTTTTTATTTTGGTAAAAATGCTGATGGAATTTTGATGGGGATTGTGTTAAATCTGTAGATCATTTTGGATGGTATTAGCCTTTTTAAAATATGACATCTCTCAAACTGTGAACATGAGATACTGTTTCCTTTATTTATGCCTTCTTTAATATTTTTCATCAGTATTTTGTAGTTTTTAGTATACAAGTCTTGCACCTTCTTGGTTAACTTTATTTCTAGATAGTATTTTATTCTTTTAGATGGTGCTATAGGTAGAATTGTTTTCTTAATTTTCTTTTCAGATTGTTCTTTGCAGGTGTGTAGCAACACAACTGATTTTTGTGTGTTGATGTATCCTGCAACTTTGCAGAATTCATTCATTAGCTATAGTATCTTTCTTGTAGTTTCTTTATGATCTATCTTTAGGATTATGTCACCTGTGAGTAGACATAGTTTTATGTCTTCCTTTGCAATGGATGCCTCTCTTTCTTTTTCTTGTTTGGCTGGAACTTCTACTGCAGTGTTAAATAGCACTGGCAAAGGTGGGTATTTTTGTCTTCTTCCTGATGTTAAGAGGAAAGCTTTCTTTCATCAGTGAATATGATGTAAAGCTGTGAATTTTCTATATGTGCCCTTTATCATGTTGAAGAAGTTCTATTCTGTTTTGTGTTTTCTGAATGTATTTATCCTGAAAGGGGGTTGGATTTTGTCAACTGCCTTTACTGCATCAACTGAGATGATCGTGTCCTTTTTTTACTTGTTTTATTAATGAAGTGTATTACATTCATTTTCTTTTCTTTTTTTTTTTTAAAACATTGATTTTCTTATGTTGAACCACACAGGCATTTCCAGGATAAGTCCCCCTTGGTCACTTGGTCATGGTGTATACTCCTCTTAATATACCATTAAA
Source organism: Pan troglodytes (assembly GCF_028858775.2). Taxonomy (NCBI): domain Eukaryota; kingdom Metazoa; phylum Chordata; class Mammalia; order Primates; family Hominidae; genus Pan; species Pan troglodytes. Next base: position 55,375,719 of record NC_072406.2, on the reverse strand, counting down.
TATATTTTACTGGTATTCATGTGTGTGTGTATGTGTTTGTGTAGCTTTGTATCTGTATTCATACGCATCATTCATTCATTGATTTATTCATTTGCATTTGTATTTTTTTTTTAAAAGAGTCTCACTCTGTTGCCCAGACTGGAGTGCAGTGGCACAATTATGGCTCACTGTAGCCTCGAACTCCCAGGCTCAAGTGATCCTCCCCACTCATCCTCCTGAGGGGGCTATAGCTGTATACCACCATGCCCACTATGCCCAGCTATCTTTTTTTTTTTTTTTTTGGTGGAAACAGGGTCTCACTATGTTGCTCATGCTGGTCTTGGACTCCTGGCATCAAGTGATCCACCTTGGCTTCCCAAACCTCTGGGATTACAGGTGCTATCTACCATGCCCAGCCTCAGTCTAAAACTATTAACTGTAAGAACTGTCAGTTTCTCCCTTGCATTCTGTCAGTGTTTGCTTTACATGTTTCACGAAGCTGCTTGGTACATATATAGTTATAATTTTTATATCTTATTGATGGAACGACCCTTTATTCATATATAGTATCCTTCTTTGTCTCTTGTAACAGCTTTTATGACTTAATCTATTTTGAGTGAAATTAGTATAGCCACCCCAGTTCTCTTTTGGTGGCTATTTTCATGGAATATCTTTTATCAGCCTTACAGTTTTAATTTATTTGTGTCTTTGGATTTTAAGTCAGTTTGTTTTAGACAATGTGTAGTTTGATCATGTTTTAAAAAAATCTATTCTGAAGCTGGGTGGTTGACACCTGTAATCCCAGCACTTTGGGAGGATCTCTTGAGCCCAGGCCTTGGAGACCAGCCTGGTCTACAAAGTGAGACTCCGTTTCTACAAAAAAAATTAAAAAAAAAAAAAAAAAGTTGGGTGTGGTGGTGTGCGCTTGTGGTTCCAGCTACTTGGGAGGCTGAGGCAGGAGGATCCCTTGAGCCCAGGAAGTCAAGGGTGCATTGAGTCCTGTTTGTGTCACTGCACTCCAGCCTGGGTGACAGAGCAAGACCCTGTCTAAAAAATAAATAAATCAATCAAATCCATTCTGCCAGCCTCTGTCTTCTGATTGGTGAGTTCAAGCAATTATCATTTAAAGTAATCACCAACAAGGAAACACTTCTGTCATATTGCATTCTGTTTTCTGTATATTGTATACCTTCTTTGGTCCCATATTCCCTTTATTACTGCCTTCTTTGTGTTTCGTGTTTTTTTTTTTTTTTTCAAGACCAAAGTCTTGCTCTGTTGCCCAGGCCAGAGTGTAGTGGTATGATCTTGGTTCACTGCAACCTCCTCCTCCTGGGTTCAAGCAATTCTCATGCCGCAGCCTCCCAAGTAGCTGGGACTACAGGCGCGTGCCACCACACCCAGCTAATTTTTGTGTCTTTAGTAGAGATGGTGTTTTGCCATGTTGGCCAGGCTCGTCTTGAACTCCTGGCTTCAAGTGATCCACCCGTTTCGACCTCCCAAAGTGCTTGAGATTACAGGCATGAGCCGACCACACCTGGCCTGATTTTTATATTTATTCCGTTCTCATTTCCTTCTGTGTACATTTTTAAGATATTGTCTTTGTAATTAAACATGAGGATTACTTTCACTTTCTAAATTCATGACAATCTAGTTTAAATTGATTCACTCATAACTTCAATGTCATATGAAAACCTTGCTTCTACCTAGCACCTTACTCATCCCCTTTATGTTGTCACAGATTATGTCTTTATACATTGTGTGCCCATAATGTAAATTTATATTTAGTTCTTATCCATTTGTCTTTTAAGTCCTGCAGGAAGTAAAAAAATGGAGTTACAAAGCAAACATAATGACCCTGGCTTTTATATTTGTCTATATAGTTAACTTTATTGGAAGTCTTTATTTTTTCCTCCAGATTTGAGTCTAGTTTCTTTTTATTTCATCTTGAAAGGCACCTTTTAGTGTTCCCTGTATAGCAGGCCTAGTAGTAACAAACTCAGCATTTGTTTATCTGGGATTATCTTCATTTCTCTTTCATTTTGAAGGACAGTTTTACCAGCTAGAGAATTCTCAGATGATAGTGTTTTTCTTTCAGGAATTTATATATGTCATCCATCTGTCTTCAGGCCTTCAATTGATTTCTGTGGAGATATGAGCTCCTAATATTAATGAGGGTCTCTTGTAAAGTAAAAATGCCACAAAACTTTCCCACCATTTGAAGTCGCCTTTTTCCTGATTTAGCATTCACTTGGTTACTGTAAACCTTTAATTATTTTCCAGAGTTCTAACAAGGTTGGTTTTTATAGTTCTTTTTTTTTTTTTGGTGTTTCTGTGTGGAGACAGTTTGGAGCTGTGTACTCCACCATTTGATTATGTCACTCAACACTGTTAAGTGAATGGACCAGTTGTCCATTCGAGAACAACAACAAAATGAGATATGCAAAGAAACAGGAAAAATGTGACCCATGCACAGGACTATCAATAGGCAACACAATAATAACTGCCATTTTAGTTGGCAGAAACTGGGTTGTCTGGTGCAGATCAATGTATATTGTGTAATTTGAGGAAGAGCCAGTAAAATAATGAAAAATGAACAAAACCTTGGGAAACGGATATCATTAGGTGCACCAGCATACACAAATGGGAGTATCAATATGAGAGAATAGAAAGGGAAAGAAAAATTTTTTGAAGAATTTGCAGAAACACCCATAATTTGTTGAAGAAAACTAATATATTCATCCAAGAAGCTCAGCAAACTCATAGGAGGATAAATGCAAAGAGACTTATACCCAGACATGTCATAATGAAAGATGTTTTTATCATGCTCTTATTTGACCTGCCTTATAAAAGTGATAATACAAGTGCTGGTGAAGATTTAGAGAAACTGAATTATTCATACATTTTTGATGGTATGTAAAATGCTACAGTCATTCTAGAAAATAGTTTGTCAGTTCCATTTAAAACTAAAAACAAACTTAGCATGTGAACCACTAGTTACACTGTTAGACATTTATCCTTGAGAAATAAAAACTTAATGTTCCATCAAAAAAATTTTATAGCAGTTTTATGGGTCATAGCCCAAACCCGAATAATCCAGATGTTCTTGAATGGATAAATAATGTGTAGTGTGTCCATACCATGAAGTGTTACCCAGTATTAAAATGGAATGAATGACTAATACATGTAACATTATGGATGAATCTCAAGAGATTAAGCTGAGTTTTAAAAAACCCAATCTCAAAAATTTACATGTTTGTTCTGGTCCACCCCATAGAGTTGGGATGAACCCTCCTGCCCCCTACGCTTGGTTTAGGTATCAAAACTGGTAATGATATCAAGAGTGTAAAAAAGAGTTTATTACTTATACACACAGGTTTCTAGGGAGACCAGAGAAGGCTCCTAAGCAGGTCTAAATGTGGATTGAGAAAGAAGGGAGAAGAATGGCTGCTTGTCATTAGGAATTTGGGGTAGGGCGAGCACACACAAAAAGGATGGAGTTTGTGTGTTTTCAGTTTCCTACTGGCATTGAGGGAGGGACCACCTAGGCTTTATTATTGGCTTGCCCAAATGTAGGGTAAGAGGGGAGATGGGTGGGATTTGAAATCTATTAGCAGCCAATTATCACAAATGCAGTTAGGCTGTTTATCATAATACCTCATGATCTGTTATTTGTGTAACAGTTTTGAAATGACAGCATAGAGATGGAGAACAGATTCGTGGTTGCCAGCGTTAGGAAGGCAGAGAGGGTGGGAGATGGCTGTAGTTACCATGTGTGGGATCCTGGTGATGGGACTGTTCTGTATCCCCAATGTTGTGATTTTCACAAAAATCTATACCTGTGGCAAAATTCATAGAACTAAATATACACAACTAATGCATGTGAAACTTGTGAAATCTGAATAAGATTGATTGAATGAATCAATGTCAGTTTTTGGTTGATATTGGACTATAGTTCTGCAAATTGTTACCATGGAGAAAACTGGGTGAGGGGTATACAGAATCTTCTCATTATTTCTTCCAGCTGCATGTCAATTTAAGAATTGCCTCCAGGCTGGGCGCGGTGGCAAATGCCTGTAATTTCAACAGTTTGGGAGGCCAAGGTGGGTGGATCACTTGAGCTCAGGAGTTTGAGACCAACCTGGGCAACATGGTGAAACCCCATCTCTACAAAAAGTAAAGACATTAGCCAGGTGTGGTGGTGCGTGCCTGTGGTCCCAGCTACTTGGGAAGCTGAGGTGGGAGGATCGCTTAAGCCCAGGAGGTCAAGGCTGCAGTAAGCTGTGATGGCACCATTTGACTCCAGCCTGGGTGACAGAGTGAGACCTTGCCTCAAAAAAAAAAAAAAAAAAAAAAAAAAAGAGAAAGAACAATTTTCTTCAAATAAAGAGTTTTGTAAATTGCTTACCAACTATAAATAATTCAGCTTCTTAATCTTTAATAAAGATAATAGACAGGCTGGGTGCGTTGGTTCATGCCTGTAATCCCAGCACTTTGGGAGGCTGAGGTGTGCAGATCACGAGGTCAGGAGATGGAGACCATCCTGGCCAACATGGTGAAACCCTGTCTCTACTAAAATACAAAAAATTAGCCGGGCATGATGGTGCGCACCTGTAGTCCCAGCTACTCGGGAGGCTGAGGCAGGAGAATTGCTTGAACCCGGGAGGCGGAGGTTGCAGTGAGCCGAAATGGTGCCACGACACTCCAGCCTGGCGACAGAGCGAGACTCCATCTCAAAAAATAAAATAAATGTAATGGACAAAAACATATTGTACACTATTTGTTGAAAAATCACAGCACACTTTCTATATGAGAGATGCTGGATCTCTTGTATCACCAGTTTTACAGAATCACATAGAGGATCGACTGTCCATTACACAGACAAGAAAAAAATAATAAAACATAAAGGTTGGGAAGTCAAATTTTCATTTTGTGTGCAGATGATTTGATTATCTGTACAAGCAAAAGTAAACGTTACATAGAAGTGATTTAAATTACTAAAAAAATTAGTGAGGTGGTTGGCTGTAAGAACAATGCATATCAGTTGTGTTATTTATACACCACAAAACAGGTATATAAGAAACAATTTTCTTGAGAATTATATGAGATATAATTCACATACTGTACTCTTCACCAATTTTATGTGTATAAATCAATCACTGTTAGTGTATTTGCAGGATTGTGCAACCTTCCTGACAAATTCTTTTATTTTTTTTAATATGGAGTCTCACTCTGTCACCCAGGCTGGAGTGCAGTGGCATGGTCTCAGCTCACTGCAACCTCTGCCTCCCGGATTCAAGCCAATTCTCCTGCCTTAGTCTCCTGAGTAGCTGGGATTACACAGCCTCCTGAGTAGCTGGGATTACAGTTGCATGCCCCCACACGCAGCTGATTTTATATTTTCACCATGTTGGCCAGGCTGGTCTCAAAACTCCTGACCTCAGATTATCCACGCACCTCAGCCTCCCAAAGTGCTGAGATTACAGGCGTGAGCCACCGCACCCAGCCGACAATTGTTTTTTTGAGGCAGAATCTTACTCTGTCTCTCAGGCTGGAGTGCAGTGGCGCGATCTCGGCTCACTGCAACTTCCACCTCCTGGGTTCAAGCGATTCTCCTGCCACAGCCTCCCGAGTAGCTGGGATTGCAGGCGTGCACCACTATGCCCAGATAATTTTTTGTATTTTTAATAGAGACAGGGTTTCACTGTGTTGGCCAGGCTGGTCTGGAACTCCTGACCTCAAGTGATCTGCCTGCATAGGCCTCTCAAAGTGCCAGGATTATAGGCGTGAGGCACTGCACCCAGCCGACAATGTTTCTTAGAACATTGTCATCATCCCTGAAACAAAGCCAATATCCATTAGCAATTACTTTCTCTTTCCCCTTTCCTGTAGCCCTTGGCAACCAAAATTGAATTTTCTGTCTGTGTGGATTTGCCTAATCTGGATGTTTCATAAAAATGGGACTGCATGTGACCTTTTCTGCCTGGCTGCTTTTTCTTAGCATAACATATTCAAGGTTCATCCATGTTGTAGCATGTATCAATATTTCACTTGTTTTTTATTACCATATAACATGGTATATAGGTATACTACATTTTATGTATCCATTTGTCAGTGGATGGACATTTGGTTTTAGTTCTACTTCTTGACTATTATGAATAATTCTGCTGTAATTGTTCATGTATAAGTTTTCACATGGACATGTATTTTCAGTCATTTCAGATATATACTTAGAAGTAGAATGCTGGTTATATGGTGTCTCTGTGTTTAACTTTCTTGGGAACTGCCTGATTGTTTCTCATAGTGGCCACAATACTTTACAGTCCTGCCAGCAATGCATGAATTTTCCAGTTTCTCCAGTTTGCCAACACTTTTTATTAATATTATTGTTATTATTTATTATTCCAATCCAGTAGTTGTAAAGAGGTATCTCATTGTGGTTTTTTGCATTTCCTAATGGCTAATGATGTTGAATGTCTTTTTTTTTTTCTTTTTGATATGGAATCTCGCTCTGTTGCCCAGGCTGGGGTACAGTGGCACGATCTCAGCTCACTGCAGCCTCTGTCTCCTGGGTTCAAGCAATTCTCTGCCTCAGCCTCCTGAGTAGCTGGGATTACAGGTGCCCACCACCACGCCTGGCTAATTTTTGTATTTTTTGTGGAGATGGGGTTTCACCATGTTGGCCAGGCTGGTCTTGAACTCCTGACCTCATGATCCACCCGCCTTGGCCTCCCAAAGTGCTGGGATTACAGGTGTGAGCCACTGCTTCCGGACTGGTGTTGAACATCTTTTTATGCACCCGTTGGCTATTTATGTATCTCCTTTGTCTATTTAAAACATTCACTTTATTTCATGACTTACAGAAAAATTGGGGAGGTAGTAGAGAGAATTGCCATTAACCCAGTTTCTGCTGTTATTAACATATTAGGGTGGTATGTTTGCAACAGCTGTTGAACCAACATTGGTACATGATTATTGACTAAAGTCCATATTTTTATTTAGTGTCTGCTGATTTTTACCTAATGTCCTTCTTTGTTCCAGGATCCCTTCCAGGGCACCATATTACATTTAGTTGTTATGTCTCTTTAGGCTCCTCTTGGCTATGGTGGTTTCCCAGACTTTCCTTGTTTTGGATGACCTTGACAGTTTGGAGGAGTCCTGGTGAGGTATATATAAATTCCACTTATTGGAATGTATCTAATGTTTTTCTCAAGATAAGACTGGAATTATAGATTTTGGGGAAAAAGGCCACAGTGGTAAAGTACCTTTTTTGTCACATTATATCAAGCATGCATACTGTCACCATGTTTTATGACTTTTGATGTTGGCCTTAAATGTCTTGGCAAACATACAGTTTGTCCACTATAAAGTTACATCTTCTTCCTATTTTCCATATTGTACACATCGGAACAATGTTACTCTGCACAGCTCACACGTAAGAAGTGGAGATTTATGAATTTTGTTGCTGTTGTTTTTTAGAGCACTTTCTTTCTGTCGCTGCAAGATGGTCCAGGCTTATCTTATATATTTCCTTTCTGAAATCAGTCACCATTTCTTCAGGTAACCCTGATTCCTTTTATTTGAGAATGGTATTGGAAACCAAGATAGGGGCTAATGGTGTGCTTACAGCAGTAGGGTGTGGCTGTCTCAGCTGACAGAACAGGGAAACACACATGTGCATAAACCATGTAATATACTTACTTATATAGTTCTACATGTAACCATCTGTATCTCTCTTAAGCTAAACATGTGTTTATACTTAAACCTTCAACTCTTTATTACCACATGGATCATTTTAGCTTTCTTCCCTTGCTTCAGTGTAAATTGCCATACCCAACAGTAAGAAATCTGGCTCTAACTATCCATAATCTATTTAGTTTCTTCCTATTTTTTTTTTTTTTGAGAGAGAGTCTCGCTCTGTCACCCAGGTTGGAGTGCAGTGGTGTGATCTTGGCTCATGGCAACCTCTGCCTCCTGGGTTCAGGTATTTCTCCTGCTTCAGCTTCCCAAGTAGCTGGGGCTACAGGTGCTTACCACCATGCCCAGCCAATTTTTGTGTTTTTAGTAGAGATGGGATTTTGCCATGTTGTACAGGCTGGTCATGAACTCCTGATCTTTTAGGTAGTCCACCCACCTCGGCCTCCCAAAGTGCTGGGATTAAAGGTGAGAGCCACCATGCCTGGCCTTCCATTTACCTTCATTATTCTTTCCCTGTATACATGTATAGCACTGCCAGAATTGTTAATCATACCCATGTGGAAAATAATTTTATAATTTTATCAACTAAAATATAGTACTTATGTGCAGACCTGCCTTTAGTCTCACAGACTTCTATCTCTTTCCAAAGCAATTAAGGTCAAGACTTCCTGCATTGAAGGGGGTCCTTCATTGATACTATTTTTTGCATTTGTAATGCAATTAGATGGTTTTGGTACAGGATGCCTTTATTCCTGGCTTCTTCTTAACCCATGACTTAGGTGAAATGGGTAATTCCTTGAAATACACAAACTGCCAAGACTTACACAGAAGAAATAAACCATTCAAATGGACCAATATCAGTTAAATAAATTGAATCCATAAAGCTTTCAGAAAAGAAAGAAAGAAAATAAATTATCCGACTCTCTTGGTTTCATTGGTGATTTCTGTGCAATATTTAAGGAAGAAATATACCAGTTCTCTACAGTGTCTTTCAGAAAAGACATGCAAAGGGAACCTTCCTAACACTTTTTTAAAAGGCTATTTTTTCTCTAATCCTAAAAGCATATGAAGACCTTGTGAAGAAGAAAAACTGCACACTAATATCCCTTATGAATATAGATGCAAAAATCCAAGTAGAATCCAACATCTTATAAAAATAATTAGATGCCATGACCACTCAAGGCTGGTCAGAGTTTGAAAATCAATTAATCTGGCTGGGTGCAGTGGATTACGCCTGTAATCCCAGCACTTTGGGATGCTGAGGTGAATGGATCACCTGATGTGAGGAGTTCGAGACCAGCCTGGCCAACGTGGTAAAACCCTGTCTCTATTAAAAATACCAAATAAGCTGGGCGTGGTGAAGCACGCCTGTATTCCCAGCTCCTCTGAAGGCTGAGGCAGGAGAATCGCTTAGAACCTAGAACGCAGAGGTTGCAGTGAGCTGAGATTGCATCACTGCACTTCAGACTTGGTGACAGAGCAAGACTATGTCTCAAAAAAAAAAAAAAAAAATCAATTTCTGTAACCTGCCACATCAACAGGCTACAGAAGAAAACTGTATCATGTCAATTGATGGACAAGAAGCATTCAACACCCATTCATGATAAAACTGAGCAAACTAGGAATAGAGAAGAACTTCCTCAACTTGATTAAAAAAAAAAAAATCTGCAGGAAACCTACTGCTAAGATCATACTTAGTGGTGAGACACTGGATACTTTCTCCCTAAGATAAGGAAACAAGATGTCCTGTCTCTTCACTCTTACACAACATCTCATTGGAAATTGTAGGTAATGCCATAAGACAACAAAATAAGAGGCATACAGATGGGAAAGGAAGAAATAAAACTTTCTGTGTTTGTACAGGCATGATTGCCTAAGGAGAAAATTCTAAAGAACTCCCAAAACTATTAAGTCTTTATAGCCAAGTTGGAGGATAGAAGCTTAATAGAGAAAAATCAATTCCTTTTTTCATTATGTAGTTGTGTTATGTGTCCTTTTATTGTTGAGTTGTAAGAGTGTTTTACATATTCTGTGTACAAGTTGCTAATTACATATATTATTAGCCAGTATTTTTCTCCCATTTGTGGGTTGGCATTTTGTTGTCTTTACTTTGTACTTGGTAGCAAAAGAGTTTTTCATTCCATGAAGTCTAATTTGTTTTTTCTTTTGTTGCTTGTATTTTTGGTACTTTATCTAAAAGGGCTTTGTCTATCCCTAGGGCATGAAGATCCACTCCTATATTTTCTTTAAGTAATGGCTTTTGAATGTAGACCTGTTTCCATTTTCAGTTAGTTTTTGTATATGGTGTGAGGAAAGGAATAATTTTGGTTGTTTTTCATACAAATATTCAGTTGTCTCAGCATCATTTCTTGAAAAGGTGATTTTTCTTTTTTCTCTTTTTTTTTTTTGAGACGGAGTCTCACTCCATCACCCAGGCTGGAGTGCAGTGGCATGATCTTGGCTCACTGCAACTTCTGCCCCCCAGGTTCAAGCATTTCTCCTGCCTCAGCCTCCCAAGTAGCTAGGATTACAGGCATGCGCCACCACACTTGGCTAATTTTTTTTGTATTTTTAGTAGAGATGGGATTTCACCATATTGGCCAGGCTCGAACTCCTGACCTTGTGATCTGCCTGCCTCAGCCTCCCAAATTGCTAGGATTACAGGCGTGAGCTACCACGACCAGCCGAAAAGGTGATTTTTCAGCATTAAATTTTCTTGGCATCATTGTTGAAAATTAACTGAACATAATATATTGTAGTGTTTATTTATGAATTCTCAATTTTATTTCACATGTTTACTTCTATGCCACTATCATGCCATCTTGATTATTGTAATTTTGTAGCAAATTTTCAAATTGAGAAGTGTATGTCTTCTAACTTTCTACTTCTTTTTAAAGATTGTTTTGATTATATTCAGTTCCCTAAATTTCCACATGAAATTTTAGACCAGCTTGTTAGTTTCCTCAAAAAGGCAGATGGGATTTTGGTAAGGATTGTGTTGAATTTAGATATTAATTTGGCAGTTATTGCCATCTTAACCATATGAATGCAATTCAGTGCCTTTCCATTTATTTAGGCTGTCTTTAATTACTTCCATCATTGTTTTGTGGTTTTCAGACTACAAGCTCTGTATTTCCTTGATTAAAGTTACAAGTATTTTATTCTTTTTGATGCTATTGTAAATGGAATTTACTTATTTATTTATTTATTGAAACAGAGTTTTGCTCTTATTGCCCAGGGTGGAATGCAATGGCACGGTCTTGGCTCACTGCAACCTCTGCTTCTGGGATTCAAGCGATTCTGCTGTCTCAGCCTCCCAAGTAGCTAGGACTACAGGCACATGCCATCATGCCTGGCTAACTTTTTTGTATTTTTAGTAGAGACAGGGTTTCACCATGTTGGCCGGGCTGGTCTCAACCTCCTGACGTCAGGTGATCCAGCCACCTCGGCATTCCAAAGTGCTGGGATTACAGGCTTGAGCCATTATGCCTGGCCGGAATTCTTTTTAAAATTTCATTTATGATTTGTTTGTTGTTAGTGAACTTGCACCCTACAACATTGTTGAACTCTTTTATTAGTTTTAATAGTGTTTTAGTAGATTCTTTAAGATTCTCTATATGCATGAGCAGTCAACTGCAAATACATATAGTTCCACTTTTTTTTTTCAATCTGAATTCCCCTTCCCCTTGCTTGTATTGACTAGAATCTCCTGTGTGATGTGTAACTGGCAAGAAGGCATTCTTATCTTGTTTTTGTTCTTAGAGTAAAATCATTGTACCTTTCATTATTTAGTATGATGTTAGTGGTGGACTTTTTGTAGATGCCTTTAATCAGGCTCAGGAAGTTTAACTCTATTCCTGGTTTGTTGATTGTTTTTATAGAGAAGATGGGCATTGGATTGTGTTAAATGCTTTTTCTCTGTATACGGAGATGATCATGTGGTTATTGTTTCTTTTCTGCTTATGTGATGTATTAATTGATTTTGAAATGATAAACCAAACTTGCCTTACTAGTATAAATCCCATTTGATCATTGTATGTAATCCTTTTTATATACTACTAGATGAAATTTGCTAGTATTTTGTTGAGGATTTATAGGTCTGTAATCATGACACATGCATTTGTAGTTTTTTCATGTCTGATTTTGGTACCAGGGTAGTAATGGGATCATAGAATGAGCTGGCAAGTGTTTCTTCTTATTTTCTTGGAGTTTTTGAGTAATTGATACTTCTTTTTAAATGTTTGATAAAATTCTCCAGTGAACCATATGGACCTGGGTTTTGTTTTTGTTTTTGTAGTGGGAAGTTTTCTTGTCTGTTTTTTGTCTTTTTTGAGACAGAGCCTCACTATATTGCCCAGGCTGGAGTGCAGTGGTGCAGTCATGGCTCACTGCAGCCTGACTTCCCAGGCTCAGGCAATTTTCCCACCTCAGCCTCCCAAGTAGCTGGGACTACAGGCATATGCCACTACATGCAGCTAATTTTTTGTAATTTTTTTGTAGAGAGGGGGTTTCACCATGTTGCCTGGGCTGGTCTCAAACTCCTGAGTTCAAGTGATCTGCCTGCCTTGGCCTCCCAAAGTTGTAGGATTACAGGCATGAGCCACTGCATCCCACCTGTAATGGCGAGTTTTAAATTTACAACTTCAATCTTTTTACTTGTGTAGGTCATTTCAGATTTTTCTTTTTCTTCTTGAGTTGGTTTTAGTCGTTTTTGTTTTATGGATTTTTCCATTTTGTTGAAGTTAAATAATTTGTTGACATACATTGTTCATACCATTCTTTGTAATTATTTTTATTTCTGTAACAGTACTAGTAATACATCGTTAATCCCTACATTTAGTAATTTGAATCTTCTTTTTTTTTTTTTTCAATGTCAGTCTAATTAGAGGTTTGTATATTTTGTTGATCTTTTCCAGGAATCTGCTATTTTTCTGTTCTCTAGTTCACTAATTTTTACTCTATAATCTTTCTGCTTTCCTTCCTGCCTTCTTCTTGCTTTGAGTTTGTATTGCTGCTCCTCTCCAGTGTTTTAAGGTGGAAAATTAGTTTATTGATTTGAGATCTTTTTTAATATGGTTATTACAGCTACAAATCTCTCTCTAAGCATTGCTTTATCTGTGTTCCATAAGTTTGAGTATGTCTTCATTTTTACCTCATAGCATTTTTTCTAATTTGCCTTCTTGTTGCTTCTTTGACTTTTTTTTAAATTTTGGAATGTATTATATAATTTGCACATGTTTGTGCATTCTCAAAATTCCTTTGTCTTAATGATTTGTAATTTCCACTGTGGTCAGAGAATCATTTTAAATTTATTCTGGGGAATGTTTCATGTGTACTTTTTAAGAATACCTATTCCACTGTTTTCAAGTGGAATGTTCTGTCTATATCTCTTAGATCTGGTTGCTTTAGAGTGTCATCTATATCTTCTGTTTCCATGTTTATATTGTGCCCAGTTGTCCTAACCATTATTGAAAATGGGTTATTACAGTTTGCAATTAGTATCATAGACTTGTGTATTTTTTCTTTTAATTCTGTCAGTTTTTGCTACGCGTACTTTGAGGCTCTGTTAGTAGTACATATGCTTAGAATTGTTATGTCTCCTTTATCGATTGACCCTTTTATTGTTATATTAATAAAATTCCCCTCTTTATCCTTAGTAAAATTTTTGTGTTAAAGTGTATTTTGTGTGATATTAGGATAGCTACTCCAGCCTTATAGGTGCCATGTGCCTGATATATCTTTTTCTGTTTTCAAATTTTCAACCTGTTTGTATCTATCTCTTATAGATAGCACACGTTTGGACTTTCACACTTTCAACAACCTGAGAATTGTTGCTTTTTGATTGGATTTTCAAATCATTCCCTTTTTCCTGTCGTTATTGCTATACAGATGGTTCCTGACTTACAATGGTTTGACTTATGATTTTTTAACTTTTCAATGGGTTTATTGGGTTTGAAACCCCTTTGTATTTTCAGGATTTACAAAGGTTCAACTTAACTATTTTTTCTGACTTTACTAGAATGTGTTCCCATTTTAAGTGGAAAAACAATATTTTCAACTAATTTGACTATTATCAGGATGTAACTTGATCATAAGTCAAGGAGCATCTGTAGTTGGATTTACCTCTGCCATTTTTGTTTTTGGTCTCATGCTTTTTTGATACTCTATTCCTTTTATTTCTGCTTTCTTTTACATGACATGAATATATTTTATTATTTTTATAGGTTTTGAGGGTACAAGTGCAGTTTTGTTACCCAGACATATCACATAGAGATGAAGTCTGGGCTTTTAGTGTGGCCATCAGCATAATAGTATACATTGCACCCATCAGGTAATTTCTTATCCTTCACCCACCTCCCCACCCCTCCAAGTCTCCAGTGTCTCTCATTCCACTCTCTATGTTTATGTGTACACAACGTGAAATGAATATATTTTAGTATAACGTTTTAATTTTTAAAATTACTATGTCTCTTTGAAAATTTATTTACCTAGTGGTTGCTCTAGAACTTACCTAATAAATCTTACCTTATCAAAATCTACTTCAGATTTCTACTACCTTAACTCTAGTAAAATACAGAAACATTACCTATATATAGCTCTATTTCCTCTTCTCCATTTGTTATTTTTATATATATTGCATATATATTTAAAACCCAACAATACATTGTTATACAGGCTGAGCATCCCAAATCTGAAAATCTCAAATGCTCCAAAATCTGAAACTGAGTGCCAGCATGCTCAACATGCTCAAAGGAAATGCTTGTTGGAGCATTTCAGATTTTAGATTTCTGGATTTGGGAAGCTCAACCAGTAAGTATAATGTAAATATTCCAAAATTTGGAAAAAACTCTAAAGTCAGAAACACTTTTGATGCCAAGCATTTCAGATAAGAGATACTCAACCTGTAATTGTAACTTTATGTCATTTGATGTCTTTTTTTTTTTTTTTTTTACTTTAAGTTCTGTGATACATGTGCAGAACATGGAGGTTTGTTACATAGGTATATGTGTGCCATGGTGGTTGACCCATCCTCTTAAGTTTCTTCCCCTCGCCCCCAACCCCTCAGTAGGCCCCAGTGTGTGTTGTTCCCCTCCCTGTGTTCATGTGTTGATGTCTTTTAAAGAAGCTGAAAAAAAGATAGGAAGTATCTATTTGTAGAGTTTGGTATACTAACTTTCTTATTCTTCATTTCTGCTTTAATTCATTTGTTTGTGTGGATTCAGACTTAACATCTAGTGTAATTTCCTTACTCCAGTACAGATCTGTACCTATTTTTTTTCCCCCTGAGATGGAGTCTCGCTTTGTTGCCCAGGCTGGAGTGCAGTGGCACGATCTGGGCTCACTGTAACCCCTGTCTCCTGGGTTCAAGTGATTCTTCTGTCTCAGCCTCCCGAGTTGCTAGGATTACAGGCATGCGCCACCACACCCAGCTAATTTTTGTGTTTTTAGTAGAGACGGGGTTTCATCATGTTAGCTAGGCTGGTCACGAACTCCTGACCACAGATGATCTGCCCGCCTTGGCCTCCCAAAGTGCTGGGATTACAGGCATGAGCCACCACACCCAGCTGCTCTGCTTATTTTTTTGCTTTATTCTTTTTTTTTTTTTTTTGCTTTATTATTTGTTTCCTTGTTTATCAATGTATTTCTTTTTTTTGAAACAGGGTCTCTCTGAGTCCTTGAGGCTGGAGTGCAGTGATAGAATCGCAGCTCATTGCAGCCTCAACCTCCTGGACTCAAACAATACTCCCACCTCAGCCTCCTGAGTAGCTGAGACTATAGGTGTGCGCCACTATGCCCGGGTAATTAAACACATTTTTTTTTAGAGATAGGGTCTCAGTATGTTGCCTAAGCTGATCTTGAACTCCTGGGCTTAAGTGATTCTCCTGCTTCAGCCTCCCAAAGTGTTGGGATTACTGGCGTGAGCCACCATGCCTAGCCTGCCTTATTGTTAAATATATTGCATTTCTATATGTTATAGGTCCAACAATACAAACATTGACTTATACATATTTGCTTATTAAATTGGGTAGGAAAAGAAAGGAGAAAAAGTGTGCCTTTTTTACTCTCTCGTATCATTGCCTTTACCCACAATAATTGTGGATTTGAACTAGTGTTTGGAATCACTTGTTTTCACCCTAAAGAACTTCTTTTCTTTCTTTTATTGTTAGTCTACTAGCAATGGATTCTCAAGTTTTTTTGGTTTCTATTTGTTTTTTAATTTGAGGATTTTAAATTTTCACCCTCTGTTTTGCAAATAGTTCTGCTATTTTAGGTGACAAGTTATTAACAAAAATTTTTTTTCAGTACACTGAATATGTCATCCTGCCTCCTTCTGGCCTCTACTGTCTCTGAAGAGAAGTCATATGTTAATCTTAGGACATTCCCTTCATGTGAGGAGTTGTATTTCTCTTGATGCTTTCAGGATTTTCTCTTCGTCAACAGATTTGCAAGTTTTTGGACTCTTTTTTTTTTTTTTTTAATTTAATGCAGCACTTCATGAACTTCTCTGTCTTTCTTGTGTAGCTACTGTGCTAATCTTGGTATTGTTCCAGTTTTAGTGTATGTGTTGCAAGGTGAGCATAGCCATTCGTTTGAATATTTTTTCTGCTACTTGATATTTTTCCCCTCCTTCTGGTACTTCTATTATGAATATATTGGTGTAGTTAATGGTATTCCTCATTTTTTGAGGGTTTCTTCATTTTTCCTCACTCTTATTTCTCTCTGTTCTTTAGATTACTTAATCTCTATTGATCCATCTTCAAGTTTACTGATTATTTTGCCAGCTACAACCTTTCTTTTCTTTCTTTTTTTTTTTTTTTTTTTTTTGAGATGAAATTTCACTCTTGTTGCCCAGGCTGGAGTGCAATGGCACTATCGCATCTCACTGCAACCTCTGCCTCATGGGGTCAAGCGATTCTCCTGCCTCAGCCTCCAGAGTAGCTGGGATTATAGGTACATGCACTACCACACTCAGCTAACTTTTTTGTATTTTTAGTAGAGACCCCGGGGTTTCACCATGTTGATCAGGCTGGTCTCGAACTCCTAGACCTCAGGTGATTTGCTTGCCTTGGCCTCCCAAAGTGCTGGGATTACAGGCGTGAGCCACCCCACCTGGCCAAGTCTTTTGTTGAGTCATTCTAGTGAGTTTTCCATTGCAGTTATAATTTTTGAATCCAGAATTTTCATTGTATTCTTTTCTGTCTTCTTACTAATATTTTTCTGTTTGATGAGACATCATCATACCTCCCTTTTCTAAATAGTGTTTCCTTATGAACATATTTATTTTTATTTTTAATTTTGATACAGTCTTGCTCTGTCACCCAGGCTGGAGTTCAGAGGCATGATGTCAGCTCACTGCAACCTCCGCCTCCCAGGTTCAAGCCATTCTCTTGCCTCAGCCTCCAGAGTAGCTGGGATTACAAGTGCTGGCCACCACACCCAGCTAATTTTTGTATTTTTAGTAGAGACAGGGTTTTACCATGTTGGCCAGGTTGGTCTTGAACTCCTGACCTCAGGTGATCCACCTGCCTCAACCTCCCAAAGTACTGGGATTACAGGCGTGAGCCACTGCACCTGGCCTGAACATATTTAAAATAAGTGCTTTGAGGTCAGCTAAGTCTGATATCTGGATCTTCTCAAGGACAGTTGCTGTTGCCTGCCATTTTTCCTGTATATAGATGACAGTCTCCTGTTTCTTTGTATGTGTTGTAATTTTTTTGTTGAAGAATAGACATTTTAGAGAATACTTTGTACTTTCTCTAGATACTGATTCCTCTATTCTCTCTAGGGCTTGTTGTTGTTTCTTATTTATTTAGGCAACTTGACTACTATTTGAGAGAAGCTTTTTCACTCCCATTGGGTTCTCACTGATGATGCTTGTCAGAGGGCCCTGCCTTAGAAATGCACACTATCTTTAGGATGGCAGTGGTGTTAACAGTGATCTCTTTGAGTGAATCTTTCTGTGATTGCTGTGTTAGCCTGTCTGCCTCTGTTGCTGTTACACTTTGCTGATAGCCGCTACTGATTGCTGACATATTGCTCTATTGTTCAACACTGTCCTGGACCGTATGTTGCTCTTAGTTTGTTCTTGTTAAATTTGGGTTCCTTCTAGAGGGTTGTCTTTGAGGCTTTGAGTTTGCTTTTTATGTTGCCATTCTGAAAGTCACCTCCTAGAAAACATAAATTTAAAAATCATGACTGTGGAAAATCTGTGTATGTATTTGTATGAGTGTTTCTGGTAGATAGGAAGACATCTAATTGCCCTGGATGTCTCTTCTTAGGCATCTCTTTCCCTTGCTCTCTCCAGTAAACTTTCAGTTGGTCTGTGGTTTAGCTTGTTGCTGTCATAGAACTGCTACCCTCTTCTTAATTGGTTATCATTGAATTTCCATTCTTTTTGAGGGTGATCTTAGGCTTGCACTCACCCAAACTCTGTTCTGAACAAAGTGAGTTTTCTGGAGGAATGTTTTAGAACTCTCTGTCCTTACAGCTGGCCCTAGGTGAGAGTCCTGCTCCATTATTCGGGATCTGGAGGCTACAGCAGTGTTTTGCTTTTCTCTGGGTGGGTGATACTGTGCTTTATGATCAGGGATCTGGATTGGGGCAGTAGTCTCTGGTCTTCTTGGTTTCTTTTGGAATCTCTTCTCAATGACCTAGGTAGGCATTGTACTCCACTATTCTCAGACTGCCATGACTGGGCTGGATATTTTAATTGGGGTGGTGGAGTAAGCTGGCTCAAGGCCTTTTGGCAGTTCTTTCCTAGAATTTGAAGCTGTGGGGGTTGAGGAGCACTGGTGGCTTGCAGGAGATAGATGCACACAGAGAGAGGTCTGGAGATCTGTAAAGGGGCCTCCATGAATGTTCAGCAAAGTACTAATCAGCTCATGTATATGAGGAAATGCGTGAAATAACTTTTGAAAAGAATCAGAGGGAACAGTACACAGTACTCACATAGGGCCTGGAGAAGGACTGATCCTGCCAGCCAGCGTGGAAAAACTCATAATTCAGAGTATTGGGTAGAGTGTTCAGAAAGGTCTTTTCTCCGTGGTGAGGAGTAATGTGCCCCAAACTGAGCACTGCTCCAGATTTGCCTAAGAAATCATAAAAGCAAGACCTGAAAGTGTCACATTGTTTCCAAGTGACTTAAGTGCATCCTAGAACAAAGCACAAAAATACTTACAGGAAGCCAAAAGTACCCAGCATCCAACCAAGTAAAACTCTCAGTCTTCCATCCATTGAAATATTTCCAGACTTACAGACATATGGGAAAACATGAGCTTTCTCAAAGAGACTAACCAGGAAATTGAAATGGACTCAGAATTGCCATAGATATTAGAATTAACTGACAGGTTCATTGAAAACAGTGCTATAATTTGGTTCCGTATGTTCTAAAACTTAAGTAGAGACACGGAAGATTAAAAAAAAAAACAAATCAAAATTCAGTGTAACAGAAAAGATAGAAATCAGATTTCCAGAAATGAAAACTATAATTCTTGAGATGAAAAATACATGGCCAGTCATTGGTGTCTCACACCTGTAATGCCAGCACTTTGGGAGGCCAAGGCAGGTGGATCTCCTGAGCTCAGGAGTTCGAGACCAGCCTGGGCAGCATGATGAAACCTCATCTGTACCAAAAATGAAACAACAAAAAAATTAGCTGGGTGTGGTGGTGCATGCCTGTGGTCCTAGCTACTTGGGAGGCTGAGGTGGGAGGATCACTTGAGCCTTGGGAGGTGGGTGTTTCAGTGAGCCAAGATTGCACCTCTGCACTGCAGCCTGGGTGACGGAGTGAGACCCTGTCTCCCCCCCCCAAAAAAAAAAAAAAAAAGAATATTACATAGAGCAAGAATTAATGGCAGTTTAAAGATTGCAGAAGAATAAGATTATTGAACTTAAAAACACAGTAATAGAAGCCATCCAAATGAAACAGAGAAAAAGCATATTTGAAAAATAAGCCCTTGGGCCAGTTGCAGTGGCTCATGCCTGTAATCCCAGCACTTTGAGAAGCCAAGGTGGGTGGATCACGAGATCAAGGGATCCAGACTATCTTGGCGAACGTGGCAAAACCCTGTCTCTACTAAAAATACAAAAATTAGCCGGGTGTGGTGGCAGGCACCTGTAGTCCCAGCTACTCGGGAGGCTGAGGCAGGAGAATCACCTGAACATGGGAGGCAGAAGTTGCAGTGAGGCTGAGATTGCACCACTGCACTCCAGCCTGGTGACAGAGTGAGACTGTGTCTCAAAAAAAAAAAAAAAAAAAAAAAAAAAGCAAGCCCGTGTGAGCTTTAGGAGAACTTCAGGTAGTCTCTTAACACACATGGAATTGGAGTCTCTAAAAGGAAAGTGGGAAAAGAACAGAAAACAGTATTTTGAGAATAATGAAAAAATTTCCAAATGTGTTGGGAGCCTACCAATCTAAGAAGCTCATCAAACCCTGAGCACAAGAGGCATGAAGAAAACTACACCAAGCCACATGAATCATAACCAGAATGCTCTAAATCAGTGTTAAAATGAAGTCCTCAAAGCAGCCAGAGATAAAGGACATGTTTTATGGAGGAACAAAGGCAAGGATGAGAACAGATTTCTCCTTAAATGAGGCAACAGAGAAAATAGTAGAACATTATTTTTAGTTTTAAAAGCAAAAAAACTCAATGTAGAGTTATATACTTGGTAAAAATAGCTATAAGAAACAGTGAAGAAATAAGGACATTCCAGTTAAACAAAGCTGAAAGATTTCCTCTCCAGCAGACCTGCATCGCAAGACATGTTCTGATGTCTGATGGAAATCTGGATCTACTCAGGGGGATGAAGAACAGGAAATGTTGACTACTTGGATATGTATACAAGATATTTTTCTTTATGTAAGTCTCTAAAAAGGATATTGACTTTATACAAAAATAACATCAAATGTATTGTGGGGTTTATAACATATATTGAAAATACATGACAATCACAGCCTGAAAAGGCTATGAAAAAGAAGTAAAGTATATACTATTGGAAGATTCATATATATACTGTTACTGAAAAGTACACTGATTAAAGCTTTTATAAACTGATGATCACAGAAAATATAAATGGTATATAACACCCCATTTAAAGGCAGAGATTTCTGGATAAGATAAATAAAAATAAGATCCAATCATGCTGCCTATAAAGGAAACATGTTAGATTCAAAGACAAATAGATAAACAAAAAGAATGGGAAAAGATGTAGAATGGTAAAATTATTCACAAGGCTGCAGTGCTGTGACAGCCAGATGAAGTAGCTTTCAGAGCCAGGAATACCAGTGATAAAGATTTTTTTTCATATTGATAGAGATCATTTCATCAAGAGGATTTAACAATCCTAAACTTAGTAACAGATTTGCAAAATATTTGAAGCAAAATCTGATAGATCTGGAAGGAGAAATAGATCCACAGTTATAATCAGAGGCTTTAGCATCCTTTTAATAATTGATAAAACAGGAAATGGAAAAGGAGCAAAGATATAATAGACTTAACCCTAAATAACTTAATTGACATTTATAAAATATTCTTCTGCACACTCCTCCCCAAATAAAACAGTGGAATATACATTCTTTTCAAGGGCAGATGAACGAATATATTAACAAAGGTAAATCACATCCTGATTATAAAGCAAATCTTAATAAATATAAAAGGATTGAAGTCATATAGAGTATTTTCTCCCACCATAAGGGGTTTAAATTTAGTTAAATTAAAAATCAATAACAGAAGTATCTATTAAATCCCTAATAGTTGGAAACTGAATATAAGTCTATGTAATGGATGCTTCAAAGAAGAATTCGAAGAGGAAATTAGAAAGTGTTTTGAACTTTGGGTTAATGAAAATGGAATTTATGGGAAATTTACATATAGGAAATTTATAGGAAATATAAAATACATACAATACTCATTGATTTCATTGTTTTCCATTTTGATCCTTAGTCCTTTTTGCTACTTTTGGGTTTAATTTGCTTTTTTGTAGCTTTTTAAGGTGGAAGCACCTGAGGTCATTGATTTGAGATCTTTCTTATGCGACACAAATAAGCATTGTGTGTGTTTGTATTGTGTGCATATATATCCACCATATGTAAATGCATATATGAAGTTTCCACAATATGTAAATGCATATATGACGTTTGTCATATATGGGATATAATGTATTATGTGTAATATATATTAAATATATAATGTGTAAATTTCACATAGAGGGAATTTCATGTGTATGCATTTATACAAATGTATATATGTAATATACACATGTATGAAGTTTAACTTGTGTTGGATAAGAAGAAAGGTCTAAATCAATGGTCTTAGCTAATTCCACTTTGAGAATGTAGAAAAGAAGACAAATCCATATAATAGTAGAAGAAAGGAAATAATAAAAATCAAAATGGAGAACAATATAATCTGTAGAACCAGAAAAACAGTTGAGAAAATCGGTGAAACCAAAAGCTGTTTCATTGAGAAGATCGATAAAATGGATAAACTTCTAGGTGGAACAGATTATCAATATCAAAAATAAGAATGATGTATCACTGAAGATTCTATAGATATTATGAAGGAAGTGAGGGAATACTATACCTGTAAGTTATCAGTTTGACGATTTTGATGAAATGAACAGTTTCATTCAAATAAACAGCTATTACGGCTTGCTCCAAAACAAATAGATAACCTTTCCACAAAGAAAACCCCAGGTCCCTAGATGCTTCAGTAGTGAATTCCAGCAAACAATTAATAGTACCAATTTATAAAGACTTTTCCAGAAAATTCAAGAAGAGGGAATACTTCCTAAATCATTCTTTGAGTCCAGCATTGCCCTAATAACAAAACCAGACAGAGACATTGCAAGGAAAGAAAGCTGTAGACCAGTGTCCTTCATGAACATAAATTCAAAAACACTAGTGATTAGAAACCAGTGGTATATAACAAGGTTATTAATACCTCATGACCAAGTGTGGTTAATCCCTGGCAGGCTTTTTCAACATTTGAAAAGCAGTCAGTGTAATTCCCTGTATCTCGGCCAACTTCATGGCTAGGTGACCTGTGCAGTCACACGTTGCTACACTCTTGTAAGAAGGGATCCTGTACTTCACTTAATGCCCTGCTGTTGCCATCTTGAAGTTCTTCACAGTTTTATCTTTGAACTCGTGATTTGTATGTGAAGTCTGATGGACACTGGACTATGTGTGCAAGTAGACAGGATACTTGAGAGGCAGTGCCCTACTCAGCTGTTGGTCTGTGTAGTATGGCCTGGGAGTGTTCTGGAATTGTGTGTGGGTGGCCAAGGCCATGACCTTTGTCTGCATTGGTTGCAGCAGCAGCAAACTCATGAACATTTGCAACCCAGAGAGGACCCACAGCGTGAGGCTGGTTTGTCTCTCCCCTAAGTCTGTCCCTCTGACATTCTTAGGAAATACTAATTTTCTGGGCTGAGTACTGGGACAGTAACCTCCAGCTTTCAGGCAGTCATCATGGTCAGTAAAGTATTAGAAAATAAAAGCATACTTGTGGACATTGTGTTAAGGCACACTAGGCAGTTACTAGAATTCTTTGGAGTGTAGATTCTCTGGTGTTAAGAACTGCTGCAACATTGCAAAGCAAATATCCACAGGCTTAGAAATAGGAATTTCATTTGATGGGAGAGAACATTATTTTCATTTAAAATTTTGGATGAATCAAGTATTAACAAAGAAGTCAACTTTAAAAATAGTTTTTTTTTTTGCATTTGAAAATACAGCAATATACTGCATAAACAGATGTTTCCAATTATATGCAAATCATGAAGCCATTTTTGGTTTCTTGTACAAGATGTAGGAAATGTCAGAGGAAACATTAAAATGCCATTGTATAAATTTACATGTAAAATTGAATTCAGTTTTGTACAAAACTAACATTCACGAAGAATTAATTGCAGAGAACTGCTACTCCAGTCTTTGTCTATATATACCAAAACTTGTATTTTTTTAACTTTTATTGTGCAGTAATATATCAGAAATCAGAAATTTAGCCCATATTGTCACAACGTATAAAGAACCAACAGGTCCCTAATGATTGCATCAGCTGAAAAATCAACCTTCTCAAAATTAAAAATTAGCAAAAATTACTTATCTTGCATTTGCCAAGAATACATGTTACTTTCAATTATATATTGAAAATGAAGTTGCTAAAAATATAAATTTCGATGACTTAATAAATGAATTTGCAAAAAGAGTGCCAGAAAATCTTATGATCAATCAAGGTATCATATTAACAAACTATTAGTAATTATTGTATTATTTAAAGTTTATTACAACAAAACTGTTTTTTGTGATTTGTAAATTTATGTTGTTTTATGTTACTATTATACCTATTACATTTTACAAGTAGTAAAATATGTTAAAGGAAAAAAGCATAATTTATTTTACCTTTTACTATACTTCTTTTTATACATTCTGAGTAACTGACCTCACATTTTTATTTTGCACTGGCCCCATCAATTATGTAGTCATCTCTGCCCTGTATTAAAATGAAAAAAAGAGAAAAAAAGTCAAACCCGTATGACCATTTCAACATATGCGAGAAAGCATTTGACAAAATTTAGCATCCATTTCTGATTAAAACTCTCAAATGAAGAATAGAAGATAACTTTCTTTAATAAAAGTCATCTATAGAAAATGTACAATTGACATTGTATATAATTGTGAAAAATGGAATGATTTCTTTCCAATATCAGAAACATGACAAGGATGTACACTCATACTTGATAGTATAATATATGCTATCTAGTATAACCAAGGAAGAAAAAGAAAGGAGACTAGAGTGGAAAAGAAGTAGAAATGTCTTTATTCACAAAAGATATGATTATCTACGTAGGAAATCTAATGGAGTCTCCCAAGATATGGGAAAAAGAATGACTAGAATTATTAAGTGTAGCTAGGTGACAGGAGAAAAATATGTAAAAATGAATCTTCTATAAGAAATGATCAATTGGAAATTGCAATTTTTAAGTTCTATTTGCAATAGTATCAAAAAATTTTTTTTACAGCTATGTCTGGCAAAAGATGTGAAAGACCACACTAGAAACAATAATCCACTGCAGAGAGAAATTGAAGACCTAAACAAGTGGAACTCCCTGCTTATGTCAGAAAGCTCAATATTGCTGACATGTTTTGTCATTAAAATGACTTATAGATTTAAAATAATATAATTCCATGTAGTAATTAGCAGGATTTCTTGTAGTAATTGAGTATGTAATTCTAAACCTTATGTGGAAATACACAGGAACTACAATAACTAAAACTTTGAAAAATAAAAGCTGAGACATATGTATAATATTACCTGATTTCAAGACTCATTATCAAAGTAAAAGTTTGCTGAGACTTGGTCTTTTTGTCCAGAGTACTTTTTCTTCAATTTTAACATCTAGTAGTTTTATTAAGATATGTTTTAGAGAAAACTGTTGCTCAACAGTTTTCCCAGGTTCATGATGGTTCTTTTGAATAGGAACCATCATGGATCAGGTCTTTTATTTTTGGACAGTTTTCTTAGATTATACTTTCTAATATTAGATTTATTCCATTGTTTTCTTTTTTCTTCTTTAAGGACTGCAATAACATATATACTATATTATAATTTTATTTATTTAATTGTAGACCAGCTTTATCCAGAACTTTCTTTCTGATCCAATTTTCTTTTTTCTTACTCTTTTAAAATTATTGTTTCTTCTCTTTTTTCTGTTTCATTCTCCTTTACAATGCTGTTTATTCAAGTTTCAGTCAAGTGTAGTTTCCCCTTTGGCTCTTTTTTACTTTACTCAGGCTGCTGTAACAAAATTCAACAGACTGGGTAGCTTAAATAAATTTTCTCACAATTGTGGAAGCTGTAAGTCTAAAGTCAAGGTGACAACAGCGTTGGTTTCTGGTGAGTTCTCACTCCTTGGTTTGCAGATGGCATTTTCTTCTGGTGTCCTCACACAGCCTTTTCTCTGTGCATATGACCAGTGGTCGGGTGTGGTGGGCAGGGGGAGAAAGAGAGCTCATGCATGTGCTTTCCAGTCTCCTCCTCTTCTTATAAGGACATGAATGCCATTGTATTAGTCTTACCCTTATGACCCCATTAAACCTTAGTTAATCTCCTTAAAGTCCTCATCTTCAAATACAGTCACACTGGAGGTTGGGGTTTTAACATACACATTTTTGGGGGGCACAGTTTAGTCCATGACAGATTCCTTAATAAGGAATGTCTTTAATAAGTCTTTAATAAGACTTGAATTACAAGTCTTATTTTCTGTGATTACTCTGTCCTCTTTACAACTTCATTCCTGAGTTTGATTACCCTTTGCCTCTTTAGTTTACATACAATCCAAGTCTCTTCTCTTGGATTTCCCAGTAGCTTGAGCTTTAATCTATGTGAATTCAGACATCTTCTGAGCATTTTCTCACTCATAGTAAAACTTTCCCTTTCTGGGAGTAGTTTTGTGTTTCATCCTCTCTGGGCTGTCTGTCTCCTCTATTCCATGTGATCACCACAGTCTCTGGCTGACTCTCTTTGTAGGCATGGGCTGTCACTTTTTGCTGTATTTGAATATCTATTGGATAGTGGTGATTTGAAATGAGTAATATTCTCCATCTCCTAGTTATGCTAAAGTCATGGGTTGTTATAGATAATATTATTTGCTCCACTTATGCTGACCTTTATAGTTCTTGGGGAGATGCATGGGGAAATGCAGATGTAAGCAGTTGCTATTATTCTTCTTACATTAGAAACCAAGTGTGTGCATTCAAATAGTTAATTTCCTCTCTGTTTTTCCACTAGCCTAGGCCTTTTGTTTCTGGTTTTTGTTTTTGTTTTTTCACTCCAAACTCATGAAATACAAAAAAATTTGCACTTGCAATTATGTTCATCTCTGGAAATTGGCCAAAAAACCAGAGTCAGCTACAACATAGGGCATTTGTGTAGAGATTTCATTCCCTAAGAGATGTTTTGGTATTTATATGGTAAGATTAATTTTTTTTGTTTGTAGAAGTCTGGACAGCTGATCACCTGAAAGAGAGGAGCCAAGAAAATCAATCTAAACATTTGTGGGAAGTTGTATTCATCAATAATGAAATGCTGACTAAGGAACAAGGTAATGTAATAGGAATACCATTTAACATGGACATAAGTTCTTTTCCTTCCAGAAAAATGTTCTGTCAGTATGACTCATGTGGAATGAGTTTCAACACTGTTTCAGAATTGGTTATCAGTAAGATAAACTATTTAGGAAAAAAGTCTGACGAATTTAATGCGTGTGGGAAATTGTTACTCAATATTAAGCATGATGAAACTCATACTCGAGAGAAAAATGAAGTTTTGAAAAATAGGAACACTCTGAGTCATCGTGAGAACACTTTGCAGCATGAGAAGATTCAAACTTTAGAGCACAATTTTGAATACAGTATATGTCAGGAAACCCTCCTTGAAAAGGCAGTATTCAATACACGGAAGAGAGAGAATGCAGAAGAGAATAACTGTGACTATAATGAATTTGGGAGAACTTTCTGTGATAGTTCATCCCTCTTGTTCCATCAGATACCTCCATCAAAGGACAGTCACTGTGAATTTAGTGATTGTGAGAAGTTCTTATGTGTGAAGTCCACCCTTTCTAAACATGATGGGGTACCTGTGAAACACTATGATTGTGGTGAAAGTGGGAATAATTTCAGGAGGAAATTGTGTCTGTCACAGCTTCAGAGAGATGATAAAGGAGAGAAACACTTTGAATGTAATGAATGTGGGAAAGCTTTCTGGGAGAAGTCACATCTCACTCGACATCAGAGGGTGCACACAGGAGAGAAACGCTTTCAATGTAATCAATGTGGAAAAACTTTCTGGGAGAAGTCAAACCTCACTAAACATCAGAGATCACACACAGGGGAGAAACCTTTTGAATGCAATGAATGTGGGAAAGCCTTTAGCCATAAGTCAGCCCTCACATTACACCAGAGAACACATACAGGGGAGAAACCCTATCAATGTAATGCATGTGGGAAAACTTTTTACCAGAAATCTGACCTCACTAAACATCAGAGAACACACACAGGGCAGAAACCCTATGAGTGTTATGAATGTGGAAAATCCTTCTGTATGAATTCACACCTTACAGTACACCAGAGAACTCACACAGGTGAGAAACCTTTTGAATGTCTTGAGTGTGGGAAATCCTTTTGTCAAAAGTCACATCTTACACAGCATCAGAGAACTCACATAGGAGATAAACCTTATGAATGTAATGCATGTGGGAAAACTTTCTACCACAAGTCAGTACTCACCAGGCATCAGATAATTCATACAGGGTTGAAACCTTATGAATGTTATGAATGTGGGAAAACCTTCTGCTTGAAGTCAGACCTCACAGTACATCAGAGAACGCACACAGGGGAGAAACCCTTTGCATGTCCTGAATGTGGGAAATTCTTTAGCCATAAGTCAACCCTCTCTCAACATTATAGAACACACACAGGGGAGAAACCCTATGAATGTCATGAATGTGGAAAAATCTTTTACAATAAATCATACCTAACGAAACATAATAGAACACATACAGGGGAGAAACCCTATGAATGTAATGAATGTGGAAAAACCTTCTGCCAGAAGTCACAACTCACTCAGCATCAGAGAATTCACATAGGGGAGAAACCCTATGAATGTAATGAGTGTGGAAAAGCTTTCTGCCATAAGTCAGCTCTAATTGTACATCAGAGAACCCATACACAAGAAAAGCCTTATAAATGTAACGAATGTGGAAAATCTTTCTGTGTGAAGTCAGGACTTATTTTACATGAGAGAAAGCACACGGGGGAGAAACCCTATGAATGCAATGAATGTGGGAAATCCTTTAGTCACAAATCATCACTCACAGTACATCACAGGGCTCACACAGGAGAGAAATCTTGTCAGTGTAATGAATGTGGAAAAATCTTTTACCGTAAATCAGACCTTGCTAAACATCAGAGATCACATACAGGGGAAAAGCCCTATGAATGTAACACATGCAGGAAAACTTTCTCTCAAAAGTCAAATCTCATTGTACATCAGAGAACACACATAGGAGAAAAACCTTATGAATGAATTGGATATTAGAAATTTCCAGCCACAAGTCAGCCTCCATAATGCCTCAGAGTCTTCACACTGTGGAGAAAGGCCTGTTGACATCCTGAATGTTCAATAACTATCCACAAACTCGCCTTATGTTACCCCAAAGTAACAGTAGGGGATAAACCCATAGACTACAACAACTATAGGATGGCTTTTGTTAGGAAGTGATATTCTGTTGAATATCAGATGGTTAATACTGGCATAGAACCTCACAGATTTTTTTGAATTTGTGAAAGTTTTTGGCAAAACTACAAATAGGATTATGTTGGCGTTTACACTGAGGAGAAAATTGTCAATTTAAGAAATCTAAAGTGAAAATTTTGCTTAGAAATAAAATATGACAAGTTCTGTTTTGAGTTTGATGCCATAATAGTTTTTAAGGTACCTAACAATAATTTATAGATGTACATTGTGGAATATAAAGCTTTAAGAATTTTTTAAAAAGTAATAATTAAAATAACCTCACAAGAAGTTGTAATAAGTACAGAGAATTCCCATGTACCCTTCACCAAGCTTCCTCTAAGGATAATATATAATCATAGTATATGGTCAAGTCCAAGAAATCGATGTTACCTTGCTAGTAGATGCAGACTTACTCAGATTTTGCTATGGTTTGGGTGCACTCTGTGTGTGTGTGTACGTGTATGTGTGTGTGTGTGGTTATAACAAACTTTTACCACTTTTACATTTGAGTAACCATCAACACAATTAGTTTACATAATGGAAAAGGAGTCTGAGATCTGTATTGTTTCAGGATTACAAAGGAATCAGGATTTAGCCTCAAGTAGTTCCCTTGTTGTATTAATAACCACACCCTTTCTGCATCCCTATCCCTGGCATCCACTTGACTATGAAGCTTTTTGTAAAGCATAGATAAATTGAGTAATCAGGGCAATAGCATTAAGCACATCTGTGAATTATCCCTGAAGTTCATAGGACTTACATATGTACAAGTGGTATGTGATATAAATCGTGTGTTTCATATGCATAATGGTATTTAACGTAATTGTGAATAGGAAGTAGGTATCCTAATTTAGTAGTGGTTACTTCATCAGGCCCATCCCAGGTGTTTGTCGTGTCCTGAAACAATTTAAATAGAGACCCACAGAGCTAATGTTTATCCATTTAAAAGTTATAAATCAAAATAACAAATTATCTGAAAAAAAAAATCTATCCTGTACGTGTGAAGATCTAGGCCTGCCTCCATGTTACTCCCTTTCTCTTACTACCTGTGGCTCATCCCATGCCATGAACTGCCTGGGGTACATATGTGAACACTCCAGCCTTCAGCGTAAGTGATAGTCCAAATTTTATTTAAGCAGCTGCTCTCCAAGACAGGGCCCTGGAAAGAGGCCCACACATACAGCCCAGTTGCTGCCCAGGGCTGTTGGACTGTCATTTCATTGCTCATTGTACCCAGACAGGGATCTGGGCCTTCAGAGACTTTTGAGAATATGAAGAGGAGGGTTGAGGCTGGAGAAGAGCCAGAATCAAGCTGGCATGGGGCTTTTATTGACAGTGTGAAGATTGTACACTACATTACATGATCAGATCATACAAATAATCTAAGATTTTACAGTCTGGTGACCCTAGATTACACAAGTAATCTAAGCTTCCACTTTGGAAAACTAGAAAAAGAAGAGCAAATTAAATCCAAAGTAACCTGGAAAAAAATTAGAGTAAAAATCAGTGAAATTGAAAAGAGAAAATCAATAAAACCCAAAACTGTTCTTTGAAAAGGTGGGTAAAATTGATAAACCTCTAGCTAGATTAAGAAAAAACAGAAGACAAATACTGCTAATATCAAAAGTGAAAGAGGCCATCATAGCTGATCCTATGGTCACCAAAAGGATTAGAAAGAAATATGGACAACTCTGTCCATAAATTTGATAACTTAGCTAAAATGGATCAATTCCTTGCAAGATACATTCTCTCAAAGCTCATAAAAGGTAGATCTCAATAGGCATATATATCTATTAAATAAATTGAAGCAGTAATTAATAACCTTCCAAGACCAGGCGCGGTGGCTAAAAATACAAAAAGTTAGCCGGGCCTGGTGGCATGCGTGTATAGTCCAAGCTACTCAGGAGGCTGAGGCAGAAGAATCACTTGAACCTGGGAGGTGGAGGTTGCAGTGAGCCAAGATTGTGCCACTGTACTCCAGCCTGGGTGACAGAGTGAGACTCCATCTCAATAAAATTAATAATAATAAAACCTTCCAAAAAAAGTGCCGGGACCAAATGGATTCCCTGATATGCATTTTTCGAGATACTTAAGGTAGAAATGATACCAAGTCTGTACTGTCTCTTTCAGAAAATAAAAGCAGGGATAACACTTCCCAAATCATTTTGTGAGGCCAGGATTACCCTAATACCAAAACCAGGCAAAAACATTACAAGAAAGGAAAACTACAGATCAGTATTTCCAGTGAACACAGATGCAGAAATCCTTAAAATGTTAGCAAATCAGGAATGCAAGCCTTGTTCAACATTTGATATTCAGTGCAATCCATTGCATGCATTAGCAGTTCAAAGATTAAATATGATCATATCAATAGGTACAGAAAAAGCATTTGACAAAATCCAATATCCATTCATGATAAAACCTCTCAACACAGAAGGAATACAGGAGAACTTACTCAATTTGATAAAGAACTACTACAAAAAACCCTACAGCTAGCATCATCCTTGATGTTTCCAACTAAATGCTTTCCTACTAAGATCAGGAACATGGCAAGGAACACCACTGCTTTTCAGCATTGTACGGAAAGTGCTATCTAATGCAGTGATACCAAAAAAAAGGAAATAAAATGCACATAAATTTGGAAGGAGGAAATACAACTGTCTTTGTTCTCAAATAACATGATTGTCTTTGTAGAAAATTCTAAATAAACAACAAAAACCTGCTGACATTAATAAGCAATTATAGTAGGGTTGTAGAATGTAGTCCTCAGGTATATGATAAAAAAGAATTAGACATCAAGTCATTAAAAGACATATAGGAACCCTAAATGCTTATTGTTAAGTGAAAACCAATCTGAAAAGGCTTTCTATGTTGTATGATTGCAATTATATGACATTCTGGGAGAGGCAAAACTGTCGAGCCAGTCAAAGGACCAGTGGTTGCTGAGAGTTGAGGGGAAAGGAGGGATGGCAGGTAGGTGATTTTTAGGACAGTGAAAGTACTCTGTAGGGTATTGTAATTTGTCAAAATGCAGAGAATGGAAAACAGTGAACGGAAAACACAGAGTAAACCCTAGTGTCAACTCTGGGCTTCAGTTAATAACAGTGTACCACTATTGGCTCATCAATTGTAACAAATGAACCATAATGATGCAAGATGTTAATAATTGGGGAGCCTGTGGAGGATGGGAGGGGTAAAGGTTTATATGAGAATTCTCTGTACTTTTTGCTCAATTTTTCTGTAACCCTAAAGCTGCTCTAAAAAATGAAGTGTATTAAGTAAATAAATAAGTAAATAACCAACCAACCCTGAGGAACATCTTGTTTCTGTACTAAGGTGTTCTTTTGTTAGTCGTGTGTTTCTGACTGAACCTGTAAATCACCGTTAATGAACATTTGAATTGCTTTTATACATCCTTGATATATTTTAAATTATGGTAACTGTGACCTGAAATTAAGGACTAGTATTCTTGGTTCTCTTGACATCTGAAGCCAAAAGGACCTCAAATGACCTAAACTCGTTTCCATCCCCACTCTGCTTCCACAGGTGAGGTACCTTAGCAGACAGTCCTCCCTGTCAGGGGGGCCAGGCACAGTTCCTGCTTATTCCTAAGCAGTAAGATCTGCTTCCCTACCAGCTCTTGGAATTATTCACCAAACCCCTCACATCCTCCCACAGCACACAGTGGTCACTGTACTCTCTGGATAGTACAGCTGCTCACTACACCCCCTTCTTTTCCACTTTGCTCCCAAGTGGAACCCTTTGTGGCTCTGCCCGGCATGTGGTGTCCTCCTCACCTTTCTGAGAGTTGGTGCGACTGACAAACTCACCTAGATCTTATCTGTCCAGTGTCGGGTATTCAGTGTTCAACCTTTCTATAGCATCAGAGTGGGGAATCCCTCCTTCACCATCAGGGTGAAAAGGAAGCAGTTACAACCACTGGCATAAACAGGATGGCCCATCCAAAGCCAGGGTCGTCTAGTCCAATTTTAACTAACTGCTCTTGGCTAACTGACAGGTTCCATATTATGGCAAAGGCTTCTTGGACAGAACCACCAGTTGCTGGCAGGTTTGCACTTGGCCTGTGCTGTAATGCACTTTTCTTAGGGGAGGTGAGTGTCACATCTCTTCCCATCCTAAAATGCTCTTGTGTGCAGGACAAGAGTGCTCTCCCATTGGCTGTATCCCTGCATGACTTGACTTGGGCTCAGCCTGTTTGGCAGGTGGTCTCTGAGGCTCCCACCTGTAAAGGTAGTGACCACACTGCACACAAACTGATCAGCACTTGAGCCCCACTTTCCAAAGGACTGGCTGGAGCTCTCTGATTATCATCACTGGCTGCATGGAACATCCCTATAGACTATTGTTTGTTATTGCACACCCCTGGGTTGTGCATGCAGATGGACTATTGTGAGGTTTGTGGAAAGGCAGGAGACAACTGAGAGAGGTGAGTGTGGCACTCCAGTTGCCTAAGGAGGCATTCAGGAGGGGTAGTACCTGCACCCTGTGCTGCGCCTTCACTTGCTGCCACTACACATGATTTCCTGACCGCTAAGAATGTCAAGATGCACATGCATGGTGGCCCATGGTCCAGGTGCTGATGAGAAGAGAAAAAGGTACCAGTTCTCCCCAGATTACCAGAGGAAGTAACTCTCCTGCTCTCCCAATACAAAACCCTCGCCAGTGTGCCTGAGCATGGTCTGGCACTGATACTTGCCAACATGCCACAGGGTGAATTTTGGAATCACGGGGCCTGATGGCCTGCACCTGAGCCACAGAATATATGACATTACCATTATCATAGGGAGAGTGACTGTGACATCCACTGTGCTTTGAGTGTTTGTGTCCCCTCCAAAAGTCATGTTGAGGCCAGGTGCAGTGGCTCAACAAATCGAAGCACTTTGAGAAGCCAAGAACAAATCCCAGCACTTTGGGAGGCCAAGCACAAGTCCCAGCATTTTGGGAGGCTGGGGCGGGAGGATCACTTGAGGTCAGGAGTTCAAGATCAGCCTGGCCAATATGGTGAAACCCCGTCTCTACTAAAAATACAAAAATTAGCTGGGTGTTGTGGGCACCTGTAATCCCAGCTACTCAGGAGGCTAAGGCAGGAGAATCACTTGAATCCAGGAGGCGGATGTTGCAGTGAGCCAAGTTGGCGCCATTGCACTCCAGCTTGGGCAAGAGAGCAAGACTCCATCTCAAAACAAAACAAAACAAAAAGCAAGTCATGTTGAAACTGAATCCTCAGTGCAACAGCTTGCAAAGGTTTGGCCTTTGGGAGGTGGTAAGGTCATGAGAACTCCACCTCATGAATGATTAGTGATCTTAGGAGCCAGCTGGAGAGAACACACTAGGCCCTTTTTGCCCCTCTCCTTTCTGACATGTGAGGGCCCAGTGTCACTCCCCTCAAGAGGAAACAGCAAGGAGGGGCTGCCTTGGAAGCCGAGACCTTGTCCCCACTGGATACTCACCTTTCATCTTGGCACTTTCATCTTGGACTTCCCTGCCTCCAGAGATGTGAGAGGTAAATTTCTATTGCTTATAAACGACCTAGTCTCAGGCGGTTTGTTATAGTACATGGTTCACACAAATGGATGAAGACAAAATGTCTCTTGGAAATTTGGCATTTGGCCATGCTACACTCTCATCTCTGCACATGAGGAATATGTTGGGACGCTACTGAAAAAATCAAACTCAACACCTAATGGCATGGTCCCAATGCTGCTTAAGACATTTGTCAGATTATTTTCAGGGGAAACTGTGAGACTATTATGACTGTGTGTGTGTGTGCATGCAGCCTGTGTGTATGTGAGGTGGGACTGGGAGAGAGATTTATAATACCCCAGTTAATAGTTAATCTGAAGGTTGGATTGAGCCCGGGAATTCAAGGCTGCAGTGAGCTACGGTGGTGCCACTGCACTCCAGCCTGGGTGACAGAGTGAGACTTCGTCTCTTTGAAAAACAAAAGGCCGGGTGCTGTGGCTCATGCCTGTAATCCCAGCACTCTGGGAGGATGAGGCAGGCAGATCATGAGGTCAGGAGATCGAGACCATCCTGGCTAACACGGTGAAACCCCGTCTCTACTAAAAATACAAAAAGCCAGGCGTGGGGGCAGGCACCTGTAGCCCGAGCTACTCGGGAGGCTGAGGCAGGAGAATGGCGTGAACCTGGGAGGTGGAGCTTGCAGTGAGCTGAGATGGTGCCACTGCACTCCAGCCTGGATGACAGAGCGAGACTCCGTCTCAAAAAAAAAAAAAAAATCTGAGGAAAATTATCCTGTGCCGATCATCTGGAAGTAAACAGTGGGTTTGGAGTATGCACACCCTAGAGAAACCGTAAAGCAAAATGCATCTGTGTCTGTGTGTAGTAATAACAGACTGGCATCTGCAGATTCAAGCTATGAACTAGAGCAAGGCATCCTGACTCTGGTCCCACAGGTTCACATGGAAAGAGACAGCACAAATGAATGAAATAATTGTGGGAAAGACAGCCATCTTGATAAATCACATTTCCTTTTTAAGGATAGTTTTAAGGCACCAGTGGAAGCAGACATAGCTTGGTAATCCATGGGTACCACTTGAATGGAAGAGAGGAGACACAGACAAAGACAACCAAGAGGCTTAAACTTGCCAAAAAATTTATTTATAACAAAAAGGGCAGCAAGGTACATGTAAATATATACATAATGCTAACAGTGTCAGAAGATGAACATCCTGCTTTGTTCAGTGATTTCATGGAGTTGCTGTTTTGCATTTCCTTGTCATGTTCTCTGTCTACATGTTTAAAGGGAGGATTACATGTGAACACTATTCATTATCAGTATTATGCATCTAAGCTGGTGTTATCAATCATTGGTAGGTAGATAGTGAGATAACTTCTAGTTCCCATCTCCTCCAGTAAGAACTAAGATGCAAACCCTTTGTGGTGAACCCACATCAAGATGAAATATAGCACCCCCGTTTTCTCTGCATCAGCCTGTCTTCAGGCTCACCCTGTGAACTCATCAAAGGTAGTGAAGTGTGGATGTGTCTCTTTTACCTATTTTCACCTTGGTTCAGTTCTAGTTTGTGCATTGTCCAGACTGCCCAGGATGTGACGATCACAGGAAGGAGGTCGTGTTCATTATAAAAACACTTTGGCTCCTTAGGATTCAGCAAAGGTATCCACTGCCTGGTGTCCGTGGTGCCTGCAGGACAGTGTGGAGCTTAGAAACAATCACGTAGGCCATGAAGTGAGGCCAGAGACTAAAGTGGTGTCCACAAGGCAGAGAAAAGATGCTCCTTTTGGGTTTCCAAGTGGTCAGTTTCCTCTTGCATTAGTCTTGTCCCAGGACATGGTGTCTCCCCTCGTTTATCCTCCTGTGGGTCACACTACTACTTCATCGTGAGGAGGAGCCAGATGGGATGGTGAGAAAGACTCCTTCTCCCTCCTAAACCCGAAGCCCTAGTGAGCTCTGCAGGGCATCGAGCAGAGCCTGAAACTCTTCCTGGCTGCAGGCCATGGAGGGTTCTCCTGTCCTAATCCTAACTGATGATGGTGATTTCTGAAACTCTGAGGTTGTCAGGAGTTCATCTAAAAGGGATGAGGTGAGGCCAGGCACAATGGCTCACGCCTGTAGTCCCAGCACTTTGGGAGGCCAAGGTGGGTGGATCACCTGAGGTCAGGAGTTCGAGACCAGCTTGGCCAACATGGTAAAACCCCGTCTCTA
This sequence comes from Pan troglodytes, assembly GCF_028858775.2. Taxonomy (NCBI): domain Eukaryota; kingdom Metazoa; phylum Chordata; class Mammalia; order Primates; family Hominidae; genus Pan; species Pan troglodytes. Next base: position 55,339,038 of record NC_072406.2, on the reverse strand, counting down.
CTAAAAATACAAAATTTAGCAGGACATGGTGGTGGGTGCCTGTAATCCCAGCTACTCGGGAGGCTGAGGCAGGAGAATCAGTTGAACCCAGGAGGTGGAGGTTGCAGTGAGCCGAGATGGTGCCATTGCACTCCAGCCTGGGAGACGAGCGAAACTCTGTCTCAAAAAAAAAAAAAGCTCAAAGGAAAGGGGTGGCCCCTTGCTTGGCCATGCCCTAGGCTGCTGCAGGTGTGTCCATGTGAGCATGTTGTGGAGCAGCACCCTGTCCCCAGGTGGCAATTTGACCACCACACCCTGGGGCTGCTCATGGCCACCATTGCCTAAGGTGGGCTGTGTCTTGCAGACCTTGTTGTTGCGATCCTTGCTCAGGATGACGAGAAGGAGGCTGAGTAGTGTCCTTGAAGGGGAGAACTCCCAGGCTAGTGCTGTCACTGTCCTTGTCATTCTGGCAATTTCCTTGGTACACATTCCAGAAACGAGACTAAGTGGGTGAGAGTACCCCTCCAAGAGTTGGTCCTGTTGACACATGGGTCCTGAGAGGAGAGATCTCCTGGCACAACTCAGGTGGACTGGTGCAGGATGGCCCTTGGTGCCTGGCTCACACAGCCTCCACAGACCTGCTTAGTGGAGGAAGGGCTGGTACAGATGACCAATGGCTGCTGGGGGAGTTGGAGGGAGGCCTGTGCGCAGAGCTGCTTGGGCAATGCACAGGTTGCTGTGCTGCAGCTGAGCAGTAGGGTGAGTTCTGTGGCTGGGGCTGCCAGGGAATTCACGGGGCTGCCTCTGCTCTGGCCTGGGGGCCGAGCTCTTCAGTTCTGAGCCCACATCTAAGAGAAAGGGAAACAAGGATGTCAGAAGACGTAAGAGGTTCCAGCTTCATTCCCTCATCTGTGAGGCAGAAGTGACATCTGTTGGGCTTTATCTCGGTGATTCTGTCTGTACATAACGTTTAGTCTGCAAAATATGGACGAGTTAAGGGAAGTATTGCACTGGCCCGTGAATGGATGCCACATTGATTTGCTAGAATGGCAAGATTTTCCCACAAAAGTGAAGACCCTAGACTATTAGATTATCACACCTGGGGGTTAGTTGAGGGGCAAGGTCTATACTGGTGTCTAGTGCCTAGAAGCCTGGGATGGAGATAAAGGTCACATAAGACATAAGGCACATATGACATAAGACAAATAAGACACATGACAGCACCCTCATAACAAAGAACTCTCAACTTCTTTGAAGATACCAGCTCCCATTTATCTAGTACCATCTCAGCGGGCAATACCACTTCCAAATTTATGGGACAAGTTGTGCACCACAGACAGAAAACTTACCTAGATTCTGGATTCTGGAATGCCTGTTTGTTTTGCCAGCTCTTCCTTGATGGCAGTTCCAGGGAATCGGTTCCTCTGAAAAGCTTGAAGGAGGACACCTGTCTGTGGTTTAGTGATGGCATCACTTTTGTCTCCCTCCTTTGGTTAAGCATTCTGTAGGAAAACACAAGAAAAGAGGGCTTTCAGGCCATCTTCACATCAACCCTAAGACAGACATTTTCAAATATTGTTCTCACCATGCTTACTCCCTCCCAGGCCCCTGAGGTGTTCATGCACTGATCCTGGACCTTGGATTAAACCCCTGCAGTGCTGGAAGAAGAGGACTCTGCACTGCCTGCCACACCAGGACTGGAAGATCCATGGCCTTCCCTTCTTCCAAACTACCTTCCCATGAGGTGGGGATGGTGGTCACATCTCCAACACTGGCGTGCTGTGGAAGAGACATCAGCATTCTCTGCAACAAATTTGGAAACAGCCTGAAGAGACGTTTCTACTTCAAAGAGATGCACTGAGGAAGTGCACTGGCACTGCTGGGGACTCACCTGGGGCCCAGGGCTCAGGCTTCTCATGTCCTTGGAGCTGCTGTCCTCCCGAGGAGCGTCCACACTGCCGCCAGCTCAGCTTCAGGTGTCCTATCTGGTTTTGAAACCAAATCTAAGTGGGAAAAGAAGATTCAAGTTTTATCCGATTTAGTCTACATAATTTTAAGTATCTATTTGAGCTCAACACCAAGAATCACTTCCTTCTCTGTCCCATCTGTGGTCTCCAAAGGAAAGGTCCCTGGGTTAGGAGACACTGGCTAGCATCCTAAAGCCAGAGCTGGCCGACGGGTGTGTGTCCACTCTTCCTTCACCTCTTCCCCACCCTACAGTTGTTTTTGTCTCATGCTCACTTGCTCTTTCTGCCTCCCTCTCACTCTTTAGGTCTCACAAAGGCTTTGGTCAAGGACTGACTGACTTTCCTTGGCTATCTGTCATCTCCCCATAATCAAAGGCATTTCATAACACACAATCCATGTGAAGGGACCTCTGATCAAAATTCACTTAAAGAGGAGCTCACTAATTACCAGTACTTACTGCTGAGCCTGGAATCATTCGTATATACCCCAGAGTTCATTCATTCCAGACGCAGTACTAGATAAGGAGACTCCTATGAGCCAAAAACCTAACTCTGAATAGACTGTGACTGTCATAATCAAACCCTGTGGCTGCCTCCTTCTTACTGGAGGGCATAGAGGAATGCAGATTTTTGTTTGTTTATTTGTTTGTTTTGAGACAGAGTGTCGCTGCAATGCCCAGGCTGAAGTACAATGGTGCGGTCTCGGCTCACTGCAACCTCTGCCTCCCGGGTTCAAGCAATTCTCCTGCCTTAGCCTCCCGAGTAGCTGGGATTACAGGCACGCACCATCATGCCCTGGCTAATTTTTGTATTTTGTGTAGAGACGGGGTTTCACTCTGTTGGCCAGGCTGGTCTTGAACTCCTGACCTTGGGTGATCCACCTGCCTCGGCCTCCTAAAGTGCTGAGATTACAGGCGTGAGCCACCATGCTCAGCCAGGAATGTGCTTTTAATCATTTCTTAGTGTTTCATGTGGGGACTTGATAACTCACAATAAGGATTCCATCCTAAAAGACAAGCAATACCTGTTGACCTGCTCTTATGTCCCAGGCAGTTTGTAAAACTGTTTCATCTATTCTCTCAATATGTCACTTCAAATACGATCAGGAAAGAAGTCTTAAACATGGCTGGAAATGTGGGGGCAACAAATACATTAGTGAACACCCTGGCGGATCCAACCTCATTCTACATGGTTTCTTGTGCTTTCCTTCGGCACCATCAATTCCAGTGGGCTGGTTGCCAGTGCTCCAGCCAATCTCCATGTCTTCCTGTGGACACACTTTTTTGTTTTTTGTTTTTTTTGAGACAGATTTTCACTCTTATTGCCCAGGCTGGAGTGCAATGGTGCGATCTGGGCTCACTGCAGCCTCCACCTCCTGGGTTCAAGTGATTCTCCTGTCTCAGCCTCCCGAGTAGCTGGGATTACATGCAGATGCCACCACGCCTGGCTAATTTTTGTATTTTTAGTAACGAGGTTTCACCATGTTGGCCAGGCTGGTCTCGAACTCCTGCCTCAACCTCCAGAATCGCTGGGATTACCAACATGAGCCACTGCCCCCAGCCCGGGCCACACTTTCATTCTTGGATTTGATGTAGCACTCTGACACCTGGACTGGGTGCATAAAGAAAAGGAAATACGTCTTCACTTGGCCTGCCTGAAACTCAGATCCCTGTATCCCAGAGCTTACTCAGGATTATAGCATTTGATATAAAACCCTGACCGTAGGCTTTTCTTCAACAGAGTCCCTTTTACTTAGTTGTTGACAGTCTGGATACACTTCTCCTGGTGTGATTGTGATCTTTCCAGCTATTTCTTAACTGGAGAAACAGAATGGTTTTATTTATTTATTTATTTATTTATTTATTTATTTATTTATTTATTTATTGAGACAGTCTCGCTCTGTTACCCAGGCTGGAGTGCAGTGGTGCGATCTTAGCTCACTGCAACCTCTGCCTCCTGGGTTCAAGCAATTCTCTGCCACAGGGTCCCACTACCATACCTGGGTAATTTTTGTATTTTTAGTAGAGACGGGGTCTCACCATCTTGGCCAGGCTGGTCTTGAACTCCTGGCCTCATGATCCACCCACCTTAGCCTCCCAAAGTGCTGGGATTACAGGCATGAGCCACCGCGCCCAGACACTTTTATTTTTATATCCATTTTTCCACTGAAAATATTCCAAAATGGGATCAGGCACTAAACTCTCCAGTGTGTAAAGCCCACATAAAAACACTTAGTAGAGGCCAGGCACAGTGGCTCACTCCTGTAACCCCAGCACTTTGGGAGGCCAAGGTGGGGGGATCACTTGAGGCCAGGAGTTCAAGACCAGCCTGGCCAACATGGCAAAACCGCATCTCTACTAAAAATACAAAAATTAGCCAGATGTGGCACATACCTGTAATCCCAGCTACTTGGGAGGGTAGGGGATGAGAATGGCTTGAACCTGGGAAGTGGAGGTTGCAGTGAGCTGAGATTGCATCACTGCACTCCAGCCTGGGTGACAGAGTGAGACTCTGTCTCAAAACAAAACAGTAGAAAAGAAACAAAAACCATGGGATGAGAAACGGGACTTTATGGCAGCCCTGACCTCACTGTCCTCAATATTACCTATTATCTGAGCATTCTATAATATTGGTGCCAGGTATCAATGACAACTTATCATGATCATGGTGACCATATTACCTATATTCTCTAGAGCATGCAAATATGATTTAATTTCCTCCTACCAGGAGAAAGGCCCAATTTAACTTCCTTCCTCCATCAGTGAATACACCAGACCACATTTTCCATGATTGGTAAAAGGCAGAGATAGGGGTCTTAGTTTTCAGTTCATTCTTAACATGGTATGATTGGAGACTGCTTAGCCCAGCTTGTCTTTTTTCTTTGACTCCAAGGAAATGAAATGGAAATACAAGCCCACCTGTATCCTAGACTCCAGACTGCCAATTTCTTTGGCCAGTTGCTCTCTGGTTGGTATGCCAGGGTAGGAGTTCTGCTTAAACGATGCTTGAAGGGCATCTTTTTGACTTGAGTTCAAAACAATTCTTTGTTGAAATTCTCTTGGGAGACAGCCTGGTTTAGAGAAATGGGTCAAAGCCATGGGAAGGATTTGTTGTGGATTCACATCTGTGTTGCAGATACAGACCTTCTATTGATACCAGGTTGAAGGTGTTGAGTCCCAGTGGTCACTCTGTGTTTGTACTTTTTGGATGCACACTCCATGATTAACTGGGCGCAGGGCATTGCACAGATTAGAAAGGGTGATAGCCTTCATCCAGAGATCCACACCAAAAACTGAATCTCATGCCATTCATAACATTACACACAAACAACTCAGAAACCAGTTGAAAAAGGGGACATTGAATGAAACATTAGTTTCAAAATGTGAAAACCAAATTTGGACTTTCTGGGTTAAACATACATAGGGCAAGGGTTGAAAAACTACCTGTTGCGCTCTATGCTCACTACATGAATAACAGAATCAATCATTCCCCAAGCCTCAGCATCACACAGTATACCCACGTAACAAAACTGCACATGTACCCCCTGAATCTTAAGATAAAAATAGAAATTGTTTTTAAAATTGTCAAAAAAAGATAAAGGTGTTGTCTTCAAAGGGTGGTCATTAGGATGAACCATGATGTGGTAGGAGGGTGGCATGTAGCTGAGTCCCAGTGTTTATATCTGAAGAGGAGAGTGAATGGCCTTGCATCCCCCGTGCAGAGACAATGACCAGCAGGGGTGTCAAGATCTGTTGTAATATTTGCAGCATTACTGAAGATCTGTGTAGCAAACTGGTTCCCAGGGAACTCTTGGCAGGAATCAGAATGCATCTATGTTACTCCTTGTAAAATTGAAAAGGAAACAACAGGAACAACAAAAAATCCGCCAACATTTCCTAGAATTTATGACACCAGACATTTTCTGAGAGCTGTGTGGCAGCCTTCGTAGTGGAGAAAACAGTTTTTGTCCCACATCTCCATTCATCTGGGTCACTGTGCTTCATTCACATGGCATTGCAGTGCTGTGAGATACACCACAGATACAGTCAGCTTTGTCCTGGGACTGGATGTTAGAGATGGTTAAGGAGTGGTCAGCCTCAGACCTGGAGCCTGAGTAGTGATCAGGGATCCCATCCCTCTTGCCATGGTTTCCATCACTCTTAAGCCACATCACACACCAAGGGGCTTCCCTGGCCATGCTACCATGCAGTGGTGTAGGTCCTATGCTTACTGCTCAGTGTGCAGGTGAGCTTGGCTGAGACTCCCTGGCTGGGAGAGGGAACCTGAAAACAAACTCATTACATCCTGGAGGAAGGAGAAGAGGGGACAATTCCATCATGAGTGAGCCAGGGATCAGGATGCCGAGGACCATGTTGGCCTGTCCCATGAAGGAGGAGGATGAAGAGGAGGAGTAGGGTGTATGCCACTGTCCAGATACCCCAGTGCTGTGCCGAGGCAGCCATGCTGCAGGCCTCTTATCCACCCTCCAGACCGTGGAGAAACAGGGGCCCTTCATGCAAATTTTTGGCCAACCAAAGCCTCGCTGGGTCTTTCCTGCAGCCCTGTGGCTGGGTGTCATTTCTGGGAGGCGTGGGCCTGTGCTCAGCCTGGCTTGAGGCTCTGCAGGGTCCCAGGGAGGACTCAAGCTGCTAGCCCAATGAGTCCTGAGCGGAGGCCAGGTTCAGTGTCTGTTTCCTCATTTCCCCAGCTGAGAGCCCCAGAGGTCCCCTCAGGGCAGGCCCACCGGCTATCCTCTCTGTGACTAGAGGAGGGGTGGTTTTCACAGAGGCTCCTGCTTCCACCTAGGCCAGGACCCCTGCCCACTCACTGCCTAATGACACAGTGAGGTTCTTCCTCAGGGCAGCCGCCTGATGTCTCAGTCTTTAGTTTTCTATGTAGGCCTCCTCAGTGGGAACAGGGTGCACAATTCTCACTTTATAGGGAGTTCTTAAGGGAAGGGTTATCTCATATACAAATTGCAGCTGAAATAAGCATACATTATCTACAAGCAGGGGCGATTCAGCCCTGAATCCACTTGCCAGGGTACTCATGAAGCCAGGTTTCTCTCTCCCCTCTTGATTGCTCAGGAGATCAGCACATAGTAAGCAGTCTGGTGAGTGCTGGGGAGGACAAATTCACCTGATTGATAGATCCACTGAATTCTCTGTCAAGTGAGGAGAACCCCGGGAGTAGAAGGAGAAAGTACTGGAGAATCAGAAGCCTTGGGGCTTTTTCTGAAGTGAAGGGTTAGAGAGATTCACTAAAGGAAGGGGATGCAAGTGACAACTTACAAGATCTGAAAAACTTCCCATGGCTGTTTGGACATAGAGAACTTGCTGACTAAGTGAGGAGGTCACAGGGGAGAAGGAGATGGTAGGAAAGAGAGACTGGAGAATCAAGACAGGAAATTGTGAATCAGAGATAAGGAATGGGAGAGGGTGAGGATGTTCCACACTTTATCAAAGACTGGAGGAGGCACCAGTGGGGAGATTGAACAGGAGTCAGAGGGGAGGTCAAGGTTTGGGGTGTGTTTACTTTCATTTCTGGTTTGTTTCTTAAAGTGGCACCTCTGTCAGCATCTCAGCTGTCCTCTCTAGCCATCTTCCAGCCTGGACTGGGAAATTTTTTTTTTTTTTTTTTTTGAGATGGAGTCTTGCTCCATCACCCAGACTGGAGTGCAATGGCATGATCTCAGCTCACTGCAACCACCACCTCCCGGGTTCAAGCAATTCTCCTGTCTCAGCCTCCTGAGTAGCTAGGACTACAGGCGCCTGCCACCACAGCTGGCTAGTTTTTGTATTCTTAGTAGAGACAGGGTTTCACCTTGTTGGTCAGGCTGGTCTCAAACTCCTAACCTCAGGTGATCCAGCCGCCTTGGCCTCCCAAAGTGCTGGGATTATAGGCATGAGCCACGGCGCCCGGCCCTGGACTGGGAAATTTTTAAGTCAAAAGTCTTTAGTTCTCTCTGCAAGAGATTACTCTTTGGTTTCTGTCTGCTCATAGCTTTCCTTCTTGTTTTCCACCTTTCTTAAGAATTTGAGGATATTAAAATATGTATGGGAAAAATTGGGGGAAAGGACCCCTTAGAAATGCAAAGTCAGGTCCTATTCCAGACCCACGGAATCAGAATTCACACTTTACAGGATCTCAGATGATGTGTGCGCACAGTAACATCTGAAAAGCTCTGGTCTGACTCAGGCATGAAAGCACTGGTGGGTGTGGGTGACAGATTGTTTCTCTTGCCTCAGTCTAGTCTCCCTCCTGCAAACATGCCCAGCAAGCTCCCTGCCTGCACTCTATCTTGAGCAGGAGATGCCAGGCATGTTGCACTTGAGGCTTCCCACTGCACACGGAGGCATCTCCCCTGAGCTCACAGATCCATAGAGCTTCAATAACAAGATCTGCATATTTTTATTGATATTAATAAGCAATTAGAATTAGCTAAAAATCAATATGTATTAGTACCTATGATAAAAATAATATTGTGGCCGGGCGCAGTGGCTCACACCTGTAATCTCAGCATTTTGGGAGGCTGAGGCGGGCAGATCGCCTGAGCTCAGGAGTTCGAGACCACCCTGGGAAACATGGTGAAATCCTGTCTCTACTAAAATACAAAAAATTATTGGGAGGCCAAGGCGGGCAGATCACGTGAGGTCAGGAGTTCGAGACCAGCCTGGCCAACATGGTGAAACCCTGTCTCTACTAAAAATACAAAAATTAGCTGGGCATGGTGGCAGGCACCTGTAATCCCAGCTACTCAGAAGGCTGAGGCAGGAGAATCGCTTGAACCCGGAGGCGGAAGTTGCATGAGCTGAGATCGTGTCATTGCACTCCAGTCTGGGGGACAAGAGCGAGACTTCATCTCAAAAAAAAAAAAATTAGCCAGGCGTGGTGGCGCTTGTCTGTAGTCCCAGCTAGTGGTGAGGCTGAGGCACGAGAATCGCTTGAGCCCTGAAGCAGATGTCGTGGTGAGCTGAGATTGCTCTAGTACACTCCAGCTTGGGCTACACAGTGAGACTCTGTCTCAAAAAAAAAAAAAAAAAAATATATATATATATATAATTATGCAGTCATTATAAACTTATAATATCTTCATGACCAGGGAAATTAAATTAACCTAAAATGACACTAGTGGTATATAAAATATAGAAAGATAAACACAAAAATCATCATAATTGTGGAAATATTAGGGGCATACATGAAAGAAATGAATGCAAATTCAAAATAGAGGTATATTGATTTGTCTTAGTGTATTAGCTTCCTAGGCCTGAAATCACATGGACCATAAACTGGGGGGTTAAAAAAACAGAAATGTCTCAGTTCTCGGAGCTAGTAGTGCAAAATCCATAGGCAGGGCCAGGTTCCCTCTGATGCTTCTAGGGGAAACCTGTCCTTCTTCCAGGCTCCTGGTGGTTTCTCATTTCTTTCCTGCTGCTCCTCTTTGCCATCCTTCCTCTACCCTGGAGGATGGCCCTGTGTCAACTCAGTCCATGCATGTGAACCAACCACCTCCACGCGCCACATTAAGCACAGCTCCCTGAGTGATCCATAATCACCAACCTCCAGGGCACTGATAGTCACTCTGTGTCCTCCTAGCTTTTGGAGAAACTTTTGGACAAGTTATCTCCAAATAAAGAAGACCTTGTCAATGTAAGACCATGCTTCTTTCTTATATAGAAATTTTGCTTTCCTGGTTTATTTCTTTACCAGTGAAATTTAGAGATAAAAATCTGAAAATGTACATTATGGGAGACATGTAATACCCTTGGTTGAGGTGGTATTAGGTGGGCATCTCTTACCAACTGACAGTTTCCATGATAAACTGTAATGTAGAGGCATCTCCCTCAGCACCACTTTTCCCTTTTGAATTAAGGACTGTGCCACTGCTAATCTAAATCAATTTGAAAGATAAATGTGGCAGGAAAAGGTGTTATCTTTTCCACAGGTATCCTCTGTGCTAGTTTTGGGGAACTTTGATTTTTGACGTAACCACTGTACCCCTTCTAGGTTCCTAAAGTCAAGAGAAAAAACAGACCTGTGTGAAGTGCACAGCATAATATAATCCTCACAGTGCTTTTAAAATATGATTGCAGATGTCATCAGCCTCAGGAGAGAGTGGTATGTACCTTGAAATAACTCACCGAGACACAAACTTGCTGACTTCTTGTCCTCCATCTCAGAGAAGATATGGAAGATATGAAGGATGGAGAAAAAGAGGAAGAGGAAATGTGATGGTGGAGTGGGTAACATAAAAAAGGGAAGGCAAATAAGTGTATGTGTTTTCAGCGGCTTCTCACTTTCTTTTGGCCCATCAAGGAGACCAACACATCCGAGGAGAGTGCTGATAGGCTGCTCTTAGCCGGGACCACACTTGTGCTTTGAAAACAACCCCCCAAATCCCTGCAGGCAATTGAAGGATGTCCCGAGAACATCCTCCCAGGGAGCAGATACCCATTCTGCAGAAGCTCTAAGCCTGCTGGGCTAAGCCCTCCACAGGCCACTTTAATGAGGAGGAGAGGCTGTAGGTGGTGGTAGGACCACCATGTTGCATGACTTTTCTGTGTGCCCCGTCTTTTGACTCTGTCTCAAAAAAAAAAAAAAAAAAAAAAAGTATGTTGCTTTGAAACACAAGTGCAGATGCTTAGCAGCAGCCTTTGCCTTTGTGGGAGTTGTAAACTAAAAATAAAATTCTAACCTGCCACTGACTGAACAGGCCCTCCCTTGGTCAAAGAGACCCCAGAAAAACCTTAAAACTGAGTTTCTGGCCATGATGAGATGGGAGGAGGTTCAGACACATCTCATTATACTCCCTCATGTTTATGGTTTAGACACAACTGCCCAGCATTACTGTGAAATTAGAGATCATAAGACTGACATAATGGACTATTTGTGGCAATGAGATACCGAATTATAAACAGGACTGAAGGCCACAACAGGTAAGGGTTAAGTCACGCACCCTAAACTTAAAGAATAAACTGTGTTCTAACTGCCACAAGTTAATTTTTCTCTAGCAGCTAAATAAGCACTGACCCTCAAGATAAGCAATATTAAAATAATTGTAGCTCAACACCAGATACAGACTAACCTCCAACCCCTGTTCCACAAACCACAACTGCAGCTTTGATTGGACAAGAGACTGATTTCAGTAACTTTCTCCCGATAAGAAGACCACCTACAGTTTGTCAAGCTCCTGAAGGGCCAACATAACCATGGCAACCCTCAGTAGTATGTGAATGGTTGCAGGCCCCTTGCTGGTCTGTGAGAAGTCTAATTTCAAGTACAACAAGAAATGAAGCCAGCATTTAATGGAGAAGTAACGTCGCCTACACTAACATACGATACAAATATTGATAAAACTGTTGCCCTCCTACCAAATGGGAAATTAATCACTGGATACATACAGCTATGAAAAAACTGGACATCAAGATTGTCCATCTCTACCTCTGTGCCAAACTCTAGACTTTCATTAATAAGAATGTATCAATATTATTTCAGTCATTGTAACATTTACCACACTCATGTAAGATGTGATTACAAAAAGGATGCTGAGGTGGGGGAAGGGTGTATGAGAACTTTCTGTACTACTTCATCAGTTTTTATGTTAATTCAAAACAGTTTCATATAATGTCCATTAATTTAAAAAATATGGCAGCATTGTTCAAGAAGTGTTTCATTTTAGTTAATGTTTAACAAGCAGCTAAATATCTAAATATTACATAGAGATATTCTATGCTATTAAAACTGAAACAATTTTGAAGTTGTAAATATATCTTCTGTAGTTGTAGCACTAGTGATTGACTTAATAAACTTAAATTTGCACACATGAAATAAAGAATATGGCATAGCAATTTTAGAGTTGTCTGAAATATGGGACGCTGAATAATCTAGAATTGTTATCCTTGAATGAACTTAACAATTTAATTTCCACAGTACTTTCAGTTGACTGCTTTCCGGGGTGCGCCTAGTTATGAGGCCAGTGGCAGAGTATTCTCTTCCTCAGCTTGGTGTGGACAGTAGATTCCCTTGATCCCTGAAGATCTACTGTCATATCCTGGAGGCAAGATGCTGGGAAATGTACTATGAAAAAGACAGTTTTTGACATCTTCCTGCCAAAGACCATAGAGAAATGAGTAATCATTTATTGACAGTTTAAATGTTTGACCCATTGTTCACCATCTCCATAGCGAAACCCCCTGAATCTCAGTTGGATTTTAACAAGAACCTGCAGTGTGAGTTGCACTCATAACCAACAGACTGACTATGTAGGCAAATACCTGTATTGAGATGAGACAATATAGAAATATTGGAGTGACCAAGAACACTGGGCCTGGTGCATAAAGGTGTGGGTTCAAGTCCTACTTAGAAGATGCACAAACCTGACAAAGTTATAGAGACCTCTCTGTGCCTCAGTTCCCTGTTCTGAGGTATTGAAATGTTAATATGGCGTATGTTATAAGGCTAAAAATGGTGAAATGGAGGTAAAGCCTTTAGAAGACTGGCAATTCATAAGTGACCTAAAGTGTTCAATCATTATATGTCTAGAAGAATATGCCAGAACCTTGGTAGTTGTTGAATACAGAGAAGAAACGTGGGTGGCTCCAGGGGAGTGGAGGATGGGATTTTCTTCTTTTTTTCCATAGGTATGATGCTTTACAGCTCATGGAGAATATCTGTTATTTCTTGTGATGCTTACTTCAGCCTGGAGGAATGCACAGAGCAGGGGCTACAACCCATATTTGACAGCTCAGGGAAGTGAAATGGAGAGATTTGAAGTGGTCTGCCCAGAGTCACAGCACTGATGAGTGATGGATCTGGCACAAGAAGGTAATTGGTTTTCTGGGGACTGAGGTCTCTGAAGACCCAAGACCTTGAAATAATTCCCTGAACCCTGAACAAAGGGCTATTTTCACTTGCTTTCTCAACTGCTCCTACCCCAAAGTTGCTTCAGGAATCTGATGCCCTGGAAGAGGTGGCTAAGTCAAAAGAAGAGCTGAAACAATAATAAAAAAAAGAATCTTTCAACCTCTAGGTTTTAATCCCTGACCTCACCTTGCAGTATAGGCCACCTTATAATCAGTTGACCATCCTAAGGGACCATGGTCTGCTTGGCCCCGTATTAGTCCATCCTTGCATTGATATAAAGAAATACTTGAAACTGGGTAATTCATAAAGAAAAGAGGTTTAATTGGTTCATCATTCTGCAGGATGTAGAGGAAGCATAGTGGCATCTGCTTCTTGGGAGACTTCCAGAATCTTCCAATCATGGTGGAATGTGAAGGGGAAATAGGCATCCCATATAGCAGCAGCAGAAGCAAGAGAGAGTGAGAGCAAGATGCCCCACACTTTTATGCAACCAGATCTCATGAGAACTCAGTTTTGCAAGGACAACACCAAGGGGCTGGTGCTAAACCATTCATGAGAAAACTACCCCCATGAGCCAATCACCTCCCATCAGGCCCCACCTCCAATGCTGGGGATGACAGTTTAACATGAGATTTGGGAAGGGACACATATCCAAACTATATTATTCCACCCCTTGCCACTCCCAAATCTCATGTCCTTCTCACATTTCAGAATACAGTTATGCCTTCCCAACAGTCTCCCAAAGTCTTAGCCCATTCCAGCATTGTCTTAAAAGTCTGAAGTCCAAAGTCTCATCTGAGACAAGGTAAATCTCTTCCACCTGTAAAATAAAAAACAAGTTAGAGTTACTTCCAAAATACAATAGGATTACAAGCATTGGGTTACAAACCCCATTCCAAAAGGGATAAATAGGCCAAAAAAAGGGGGCTACAGGCTCCACGCATATTCAAAACTCAGCAGTGCAATCATTAAATCTTAAAGCTCAATAATAATTTTCTTTGACTCCATGTCCCACATCCAGGCCATTGGTGCAAGCAATGGGCTCCTGAGGTCTTGGGCAGCTCTGCCTCTGTGGCTTTGCAAGGTTCAGCCCCCAAAGCTGTTCTCATGGGCTGGAGTTTAGTGCTTGCAGTTTTTCCATGTGCAAGGTGCAAACTGCCAGTAGATCTTCCATTTTGGGGTCTGGAGGATGGTGGCTCCACTAGCAAATGCCCCAGTACAGACTCTGTGTGGGGGCTCCAACCCCACATTTTCCCTCTACACCACCCTAGTAGAGGTTCTCTGTGAGGGCTCCACCCCTGCAGCAAGCTTCTGACTGGACACCCAAGCTTTTCCACACATCCTCTGAAGTCTAGGTAGAGGTGCCAAGCCTCATTCACTCTTGCATTCTGTGCACCAGCAGACTTAACACCATGTGGAAGCCACCAAGGCTTATGATTTACACTTGTCAGAGCAGCAGCCCGAGCTACCCCTGGCCCCTTTAAGCCACAGCTGGATCTGGAGTTGCCAAGAGGCAGGGAGCAGTGTCCTGAGGATGTGCAGGACAGTGTAGGTCTGGGCCTGGCCTCCAAAACCATTCTTCCCTGGGCCTCTGATCCTGTGTTTGGATGGGCTGCCTCTGAGATCTCTAAAATGCCTTCAAGGCTTTTTATTGTCTGGGCTATCAGCACTTGCCTTCTTTTTAGTTATCAAATTTCTCTAGCAGGTGGTTACTCAGCAGCCCACTTGAATTCTTCTGACGATGGGCTTTGGGTTTTTGGGTTTTTTTTTTTTTTTCCTACTGCATGGCCAGGCTCCAGGATGCAAATTTTCCAAACTTTTATTTGCTGGTTACCTTTTAAATAGAAGTTCCAACTTATTTCTTTGCTTCCACATCCCAGCATAGGCTGTTAGAAGCAGTCACACCAGTTTTTTTGTTTTGTTTTGTTTTGTTTGTTTTGTTTTGTTTTTGAGACAAGGTCTCACTCTGTCACCCAGGCTGAAGTGCCATGGCATAAACATGGATCACTGCACCCTAGACTTCCCAGGCTTAGGTAATTGTCCCATCTCAGCCTCCTGAGTAGCTGGGACTATGGGCTCATGCCACTAGGCCAGGTATTTTTTTTTATATTTTTAGTCAGAGATGGGATTTTGCCATGTTTCCCAGGCTGGTCTTGAACTCTTGGGCTCAAGCTATCTGCCTGCCTTGGCCTCTCAAAGTGCTAGGATTACTGGCATGAGCCACCATGCTTGGCCCATGCCACTTCTTGAACACTTTGTTGCTTAGAAATTTTTTTTTGCCAGATACTCTAGGACATCACTCTCAAGTTTAAACTTCCATAGATCCCTAGGACTTGGATGGAATCCAGCCAAGCTCTTTGCTAAGGCATAACATGCGTGACCTTTGCTCTAGTTTCCAATAAGTTCCTCGTTTCCATCTGAGACCTCATCAGCCTGGACTTCACTTTCTATATCACTATCAGCATTTTGGTCACAACCATTTAACCAATTTCTAAGAAGTTCTAAACTTTCCCTCATCTTCCTGTCTTCTTCCAAGTTCTTCAGACTCTTTCAGCCTCTGCCCATTACCCAGTTCCAAAGGTGCTTCCACATTTTCAGGTACCTTTATACTAATGCCCCACTCCTTGGTACCAATTTTCTGTATTCGGCCATTCTCACATTGCTGTAAAGAAATTCCTGGCTGGGCACGGTGGCTCACGCCTGTAATCCCAGCACTTTGGGAAGCCAAGGTGGGCAGATCACGAGGTCAAAAGTTTGAGACCAGCCTGACCAACATAGTGAAACCCTGTCTCTACTAAAAATACAAAAATTAGCTGGGCATGGTGGCATGCGTCTGTAATCCCAGCTACTCAGGAGGCCAAGGCAGGAGAATCGCTTGAACTCAGAAGATGGAGGTTGCAGTGAGCCGAGATCATGCCACTGCACTCCAGCCTGGGTGACAGAGTGAGACTCTGTCTCAAAACAAACAAAAAACCCCCCAAATAAAACAACAACAACAAATTCCTGAGACTGGGTAATTTATATAGAAAAGAGATTTAATTGGCTCAGCGTTCTGAAAGCTTTACAGGAAGCATGATACGGACATCTGCGTGGCTTCTGGGGAGGCCTCAGGAAACTTAGAATCGTTACAGAAGGCTAAGTGGGAGCATGCACATCAGAAGGCCAGAGTAGGAGCAAGGTAGGAGGAGGTGTCACACACTTTTAAACAACCAAATCTCACTGTTGCAAGAGCAGCAACAAGGGGATGATGCTAAACCATTTATGAGACATACACTCTCATGACCCAGGCACCTCTCAACCAGTTGTCTCCAATATTGAGGATTACAATCCACCATAAGATTTGGGCAGGGACACATATCCAAACTGTATCAGCCCCCAGGCTGGCTCAGAACTCAGGACATTTTAAACCAATTGCCACTTGAAGGCTGTGCCAAGAATCAACTTCCATTCAACTGGCCAACCCTTCATGAGCAGCTAATTGAAATTAACTGAAAATATGGCTATCTGGGCTGATGCTTTAGTGGCTTAATGAATTAAATCTGTGACCCCAACCATCTCACTGGCTTAATCTGAGCAACTATCTGAACAACCTGGACTAAGGCATACTTGAGAATGGGAAGTGCCTAAGTAAAGTCGGTTTAAATAACTTGGAAGTCAAACCTGATGAAAAAGATACTTGAATTTAATTAGACACAGGCACAATGTATTCAAGGTCATGAGTGAACATTGTATTATAGAAGAATGTAAACATGAAAGCTAGCACCTTGAGCAGGTGGATATATGGCTCCTAGTATTAGGTTGGTGCGGTAATTGCAGTTTTTGCCATTGAAAGTAATGGCAAAACCCACAATTACTTGTGCACCAACCTAATAGCATGGGAAGTTTCCTGATTACATGCAGCAATTCAGACATATCAAAAAGTTAAGAGTAAAAAATCATGTTACCCCTGAGAAAAAATTTATTTTTACCTTTGGGATCAATATTTTGGTATTATAACAGCAGAAATAGAATATAAGGGAAAAGTTAAAAGAGCTGATGGAAAAGTTGAAGTACAAAGTTACCATTCTAGCCAAGTAAAAAGATTTACCTTTTGAAGGGGAAAAGAAACAAAGGGTAATGATGTGTGATCTGTAAATAATGTGTAAAAAAATATAGTAAAGGTTGAACTTCTGAGATACAAATCTCAGAAGTTTTAAAAAGAAACAGATTTGAGAATTAAAAATTATTACTGTGTGTAATCTCATTGAGAACAAATCTTTTTTTTTTTTTTCTGGCTCCAAAGATCCTTTACTGATATCCACTTGAAACACGTCGGTCCTTAACTTGTTAACTGAGTAGACAGGCTGATGGCTGATCTAGGTAAAGGTTTCACGGTAGCAAAAACACTTCCTGCCTGTAATATATCAAAACAGGTTCCTGAATAATGTGTGTGAATGTCATCAGGGTCTCTGTCCCATCTTCTTCAGGGTTCGATTAAGCTCCTCCAATTTTTGGATCCGACGGATGAAGAAATCCCCATAGCGCCTGGAGACCTTGGTGTCCGCGATGTGGATCATGTCCTTATCAACGTAGAAGTCAACCTCTGAGGCTGACTGAAATTCACCATCCAGGATTGAGATGCCGCTGGTCCACACCAGGTTCTTCATCTTGTGTTTGAAGACAAGAAGCTGGATCCTGAACTCCTCCTCTGTGAGGTCCAGGAAGCCAGCCAGCGTGGCCACAGGCATGGTGGTGTAGAGCTTGAGGAAGCTGTGGATGGTTGAAAGCTGGGCCTGCTGCTGTACTTCATCAGAAAACACCTTCAGCTGCTGCAGGAAGGGCTCTTTGTGGTAGTTGGGGTGCACATTATCATAGTTGGGCACTACAGGCGACAGGAACTTGGGGCAGAAGTAACTGAAAAGTTCTTCATAGACTTGTGGGTCACCTTTCTGCATGCGCAGCATCTTGTCCCTGTGTTTCTTCTGCAGCTGGAGGTGAATGCTCTCATGGATACTCATGGGGTACACCGTGAGGGCAATGGCCAGCAGTGCATGCATCTGCTCATTCTGCTTGTTAATCATCTCATACTTGTATGTGGTCCTCTGGAACATGCTCTTGGTCCTCTGGATGTAGAGGAGGCTGTTGGCAAAGACCCGGATGGCATCCTGGTAGCGACACATCATCAAATATGCAAACCCAACATAATAGTATGTGGTGATCTGGCACTCTGGCACACGGGAATACATACTCTTTTTGTTAAGTTCGATGGGGAAAAAATCTTACGCTTATTTTTTTTAAAAAAAATTTAGTTGGATATTAATGTATTTTTAATATTTTTATTTATTTATTTATTTTTATTTTTTTGAGACAGAGTCTTGCTCTGTTGCTCAGGCTGGAATGCAGTAACGCAATCTCGGCTCACTGCAAGCTCCGCCTCCTGGGTTCACGCCATTCTCCTGCCTCAGCCTCCCAAGTAGCTGGGACTACAGGCGCCCGCCACCATGCCCGGCTAATGTTTATATTTTTAATAGAGACGGGGTTTCACTTTGTTAGCCAGGATGGTCTCTTTCTCCTGACCTGGTGATCTGCCCACCTCGGCCTCCCAAAGTGCTGGGATTACAGGCGTGAGCCACCGCACCCAGCCGTATTTTTAATATTATGGCTAATTTTAATAAGACCTTATAAACAAATCTAATCCCAGTCAATCCTGACAGCAAAAGAATTTTGCAACCTTTTATAATATTTTTATAACCTTTTATAATATTTTTACAATTTTATATGAATATATGAATATATTTTTATTTTAATTTTTATAACTTTATATTTTTATTTTATAACTTTTATATCCATTTAATGTTATTTATCTTTTAAATTTTTCTTTAAAACAATCCCTCAAAACCTCTAAGCTAAGCAAAATTATGTTTCCCACCATGAAATTTCAGTTTCTTTTCCTAAAAATCTCCAGATTTAGACCACTCTAATATTTGGTTTCAGATTTTGACTTTTATACTCAGAAGACTTTGGTCTATAATTTCCCTTTCATGGAATGTCTCATACTGTATTTGGTATCAAGATTCTCCTCATCTGATGAAGGCAGTGTGGTTGTGTTTTTTCTGTATCCTATGAAACATTGTGTACAAAAGTGTTTAGAAACAGTACATTTTTCTAAAAATAGGAAAATATTTAAGACAAAACGCTTGGTGGAAGAATCAAAAGTACAAATCAGTAATAATACTATAAAATATGTTCATAAATCCATAGATGAATTGGAGTGGGGGAAACAAAAAAATGAGGAAGAGATTTTGAGTACAAGTGAACTGGCCTATTTGAAGAAACCATGATCGGAAGATGAAAGTGAACATATCTCAGCAACAGTACATAAAATTCCCCATATTTGAGCGTTCTTTGTATGACATTCCGAAATTGACAAATACTGTCAAACTTGAACCTCGAAGCTCACAGAGTGACGGTTAGAATGGAAGGCAAGATATGCTTCATCACATGATCACAGTGATAGGTCACTGTAGAATTTTCAAATGAATACATGCCACATTATGGGGTCCAACTGCTGCTATTTTGACATGGGTAAAAGGGTCACTTAGAGTATATGTTGCATTTCAAAAACTGAATCTCAGACCCACAGTATTATTCTCTGTGTATGAAATAAATGTTAAATGAGGAAAAAAGACCTCTCAAATATATTTGATAGTGAACATTTTAGAGTGAAGAGGGAAAAAGCTAATGTGTTGAGAATAAAAGGAGTTCCTTGCTTGAGTTGAAATGCTGTCCTCACCCATTTCTACTGTTCCTGAATCACTGGACATTTCTAGATTAAATAATTTAAAATTTGTTCCAGATTTAGTTTAAAAAGCACTATTATAAATTTAGTTTGAAAAAGTAATTATATAAAACCTTCTTTTATCACTTATGTATATTACCTATTTTTTCTCTCTATGCAACTAAGTTTATGTACTTATTTCTGAATCTCTTTGAATTTGTTGAGAGATCCTCTATTCATGTATGCATAAAAGGCTGGCTATTCACTGAGACATTAAGAAAAATGAAGCACTATATGTTCAACAGTGGGTTGTTTGAAAGCATATGATACTTTTTTAAATGGAGACTTCTGATAACCCTAAATTCCAGGATTAAATATGTGTTGTGGCACATCAATCAGCCTGATCACACACATTCTTATGATCTGGTCATGAGAATTAGGAAAGGGAAGGGAATTGACAAGCCCTTTAAACATGCAACAATGGAAAATTCTAAAACATGAGAGAGTTGTCATGTCTAAAACAAAGTAGATACCCTTTTAGATATGAAATAGTTCAGTACAAATTTCCATCACTGCTGGTTCATTACAAGTTTCTAGAACTATTTTATCAAATGGGTCATTGATGAGATATAAAAACCGCATGAATATAGATGTTGCCATTTTTTCAGGGATTATTTAATTGACAGGGTAGTTGACAGGGTTTGGGAAGGAACGTGTAATGTTTCCTCACTCTGAGTATAGAGTTTTAATGGTTAATCGCTAGATAGAAAAATGTGTATGTGTAAGGCACCATCATAAACATACATATATATGTCCAGTGACAGGAATTTCATCACTGTCTGTCTCATATGAAATTTAAGATTTAGTGGTGAAACGTAAGAAAAACTAGAAAACAGAGTCACATCTCTGAATGCTCAATTAGGGGAGAAAATAAAAAGATTTGGTAATATATGAAGAAAATAGAATTATCTGATTGAAGGAACAGCATTCAAAGAGCAGATCAAACTTTCATTTGGTTGAGCAAAACACTTTCCTTCCTGCTGCCACCTGAGTGTCCACAGTGAGTGAAGAGTAAATGAATAAATATAAGCAAAGCCCTTAAAAAGCTTCCTCACAGTGTCAGTGCTGTATGATTGTTTAATTAATAAATCTGGAAAGATGTGCAGAAACTTAACCATTATTACTTCCAGAGGCAGAACCTGATAGGCTGTGGAAGAAGGAAAGAAGGAAACCTAGATTTCAATGTATGTTATTTTGTGCCTTGTGAATGTCCTACAAGTGTGTTATTCTTGGCGCTTTTACCATGAATTTTTTTAAAAGAAAGAACCACCACCGTAAAATAATGCATGAAACAACCATTTTATTTTGTTCATGGTTCACAGGGCTAGGAAGACACAGAAAAGATGGCTTATTGCTGCTTATTGGTGTTTGGGGACTGCAGAGAAGACTCATTGGCCGGAGTTGAATCCACAGCAAAGGGTTGGCATCATCTGGAGGTGACTTCACTCACATGTCTGCAGAGGACATGGGGCTTGGCTTCAGGACCTATAGGAGACCTCCCAGTTACCCTGGGATTCCAGGTAGCAGAGCAGTCTCAGGACATTCAGAGCTTTGACTTGGTGATCAAGGGCACCATAGGTGAGTGACCTGAGTGAACCAGGCAGATGCTCATGGCCTTTTTAAACATAACTCTGGAAGTTACACAGCATCACTTTCATGTCATGTGTCAGTGACAAGTGAGCACTAGTGTCCAGTCTGGTAAGGGTGGGCATAGACCCCCATATCTCAAAGGGAGAATAGCAAAAAAATTGCAAACATCTTTAAAAAGCCACATGCATATTCTAGTTTAAAACTACTCAGGTTTTTTTCTCTCCTGGGCTTCCCACCACAGCTCTGGGGTGATCTTAGGGCTTATGTTTCCTCCCCAACTTGGAGGCAGCAGAAAAAGGGACTTTGGTAGTGGTTGTGGCCAAGAGTCTTTTACTTATGTCCTGGGAGATCCACCCAAGAGAGATGCAGGTCAGCAATCGCCCAGTCTCACTTATAAGTGGGAGCTAAATAATGAGAACCCATGGACACAAAGGGGAACAGCAGACACTGGGCCTACATGAGGGTGGAGTAGGAGGAGGGAGAGGATCAGAAAAAATAATTATTGGGGACTAGGCCTAGTACCTGGGTGATGAAATAATCTGTACAACAAACCCCTGTGATACGAGTTTACCTACCTAACAAACCTGCACATATCCCCCTGAACCTAAAATAAAAGGTTAAAAAAAAAGTTCTTGGTAGCTGAGATGCCTCTCAAATATGTGATAAAAGATTTGTTACTTTGTCACACAGGCCAGGGGTAAGGTAATTGTGGGTTTTACTTCTGCCTCAGTCCCTGTGAGTTGATTGACAAGTAAATGCAAATATTCAGGGAAACTTACTGAAGCGTTATGGGGCAATAAAAGCTAATGTCTGCCTTAAATGTTTCTCTATCAAGGAACCATTTAATTGACTCTGTTGAATTTAAAAATCACAAGATTTAGGCCAGGTGCGGTGGCTCACAGCTGTAATCCCAGCACTTTGGGAGGCGGAGAGAGGTGGATCACCTGAAGTCAGGATTTCGAGACCAGCCTGGCCAACATGATGAAACCCCACCTCTACTAAAAATACAAAAATTAGCCTGGCATGGTGGCAGGTGCTTGTATTCCCAGCTACTCAGGAGACTGAGGCAAGAGAATCGCTTGAACCTGGGAGGCAGAAGTTGCAGTGACACAAGATCATGCCATTGCATTCCAGCCTGGGTGACAAGAGTGAAACTCCATCTCAAAACAAAACAAAACAAAACAAAAACAATTCACAAGATTTAACTATTTGGAATGGAGAGGAGGCTTTATTTCTTATAAGGGGTTACAGCCTGCAACAGGCTGAGAAGAATGCCTCTGGCTAAGACCAGGGACTAGGGACAGCCACTTTGAAGGAATATAGGTTGGGGTAGGAGCATTATGCTGGACAAGTTAGCTAAACATACATCTTCAACAGGTTATAGGAGGAGCTATGAATATGCATGAAGGTGGTCCTGAGGCACATGTATTGAACCAACATGCATGTAACACATGACCCATGTTCACTTTGGGGTGGAGTCCTAACACTTGAATGTATTATAATTAGGTCCTATCAGTCAAAAGGTCTTTACAGGACACGAAGGCACTCAAGTGTGCAATCTCTGTAAAACCAGCCAGAACCAGTTCATGGTGGGTGGTCTTCTTATCAGGAGAAAGTTACTGAAATCAGTCTCTTGTCTAATCAAAGCTGTAGTTATGGTGCTTGGGACAGGAGTTGGGAGCCAATTAGTGTCTGGTGATGAGCTACAATTGTTTTTATTTTGCTTATGTCAAGGCCAGTGTTTATTTAGCTGCTAGAGAAAAAAGAAAAACCTTGTGGCAGTTAGACCATAGTTAATCTTTAAGTTTAGAGTGCTTGACCTAACCCTTGCCTGGCATGGCCTTAGGTCTTGTTTATAATTGGTATCTCATTGCCACAAAAAGTCTGTTCTGCCAGTCTTATGATCTCTATTTTAACATTAATGCTGGTCAGTCGCTGTGTCTAAACCACAAACATGAGGGGGTATAATGAGACATGTCTGACCTCCCATCCCATCATGGCCAGGAACTCAGTTGTAAGATTTTTCTGGGGTCCCCTTGGCTAGGGGGAGTGTCCTTCAGTTGGTGGGGGCTTAGGATTTCATTTTTAGTTTACAATTTCTGCAAAGGGAAAGGCTGCTGATAAACCTTAAACTTCCTGCACTTGTGTTTCAAAGCAATAAATTAGACCTCTTAAGTACTAATGGAGTTGTATACAATTTGTATGGTGGCCAGTTTCCCTTCTAGCCTGAAAGCCCTGTGAAGACAGAGGTCTTGGCTTTTTTATTCCTTAACAGTTTTCTTACTCCCAAATTAGCATGTAGCAGCAGCTACACAGATGAGAATCTCTTTCTTTGTTCCCCACAGTTTCTACCTTGAACAATTCTCCCTGCCAACATGCAGCATCATGTAGCCTTATAGTTTCCCCAACATCTAATATATATTCTTCCAGTAACTGGAGACTGAGATGCTGCAGGGCCAGACAGCTGTGTTCTTAGCCAAGTGACAAGCAAGGCTTTGTTGGGCTCTTTTTACATTATTCACCTTAGAGTCCAAGCTGAGCAACTCAAAACTATACACATGGGGCCAGAAAATCATCAGCCTCTGAGGGTCAGCTATATGATCTTACAAGAGCTCATTAGAGATGAAAAACTGCCTTGTAAATTCCAAAGCGTATCTCTAGCTCAAGATTGCCTCTCTTCATATTGTCTCCTTTTTTCCAGTGGCTCCAATAGACAAAAACTGTAGCAAAAATTGTTAATTTTGGGGACTTGTTCTGTTTCCAGTATTGAGAATTTAAATTCCAAGCTGCCCACTAGCTGCAAAAAGCAAGGAAGTTGTATCACCTTCACTTTCCACTGCAGCTTTTCCTGATAAGTGTGTTCCCTCTAGAATTTATGAAATTGAAAGCATTTAACATTTTATATCAATTTTATCATATTAATACATCTAGATGTAATAGCCACAAAACACAAAGCCATTAAATTTTTTTTTCTGTTGCAAACTAAATCCATAGCAGTAAATCCAGCATTTGCAGTTAGGTTAGCATTACTGCTGTGGGAAAGATTCAGGTTGGAAAGCAGATGGGGGAGGGTACAGGGGATGGTAAAGAAGGAGGCAGCTCTTGCAACAGGGCAGCAGCTGGGCTGAAGAAGAGGCTGGATGGAGTCTTGGTGCCCTCCCCACCCTCCCACCCTCCCACCCCAGCTTTGCTCCAGCCCTGAGAACTTCTAACATTTTTGGGGCCACCTAACACTCACCTTTATAATTTGTCACTGTTGTTTTTTTTCCCTCCCACCTGGAGAAGAGAATAAAAAACAAAGCCAATCCCCAGATGTATACTTTCCCCCTCACTTCATCCAGCACAGCTCAAAGAAGCCAGGGTTGGATCCATTTCTAACCCCAAAGGTCACTGTGGCTTCTAACAGCAGATGGCAGTTCAGCTGCTGCTCTCAAACCATGGAGGGCTCGATAGACACCCAGTTATCAAAGGCTTATCACCATTCCCCTTCATTCTTCCTTTTCCCAAACAGTGATGGAGCCAAATCTTAGTGAATCAGGACTGTTCTAGCAAATTCCACTTCTGGGCCAGGTGCAATGACTCACACCTGTAATCTCAGCACTTAGAGAGGCTGAGGCAGGAGGATCACTTAAGGCCAGGAGCTCAAGATAAACCTGGGCAACATAGCAGGACCCCATCTTTACAGGAAAAAAAAAAAAAAAAGAGCCCGGGATGGTGGCACGTGCTTGTAGTCCCAGCTATTCAGGAGGATACATACCTGTAGTCCCAGCTGAGGCAGGAGGATCACTTGTGCCCAGGAGCTTAAGGCTGCAGTGAGCTATGATTGTGCCACTGCACTCCAGCCTGGGTGACAGAGTCAGAAGTAAAAAAAAAATTGCTTCTGATGCCAACTGTATTGGGGATTCCCAAGAACACTTCTGGGCTAAACAAATTGCTAGGAGGACTGACAGTACTTGGCATATAGTCACAGTATGGCTACAACTTATTACAGCAAGGTCAGCAAAGGGGAGAGGTCACAGGGCCATGTCCAGAGGAAACCTGGTACCAGCTTCCAAGCATCCTCTCCTAGTGGAGCCACATAGGATGTGCTGAATTCCTCCAGCAACACGCTGTGACAACAAATGCAAAATGTTGTCACAGAAGCTCCTTAGAGACTCAGTGCCTGGGCTTTTTATTGGGGGGCTGCTCGTGTAGACACTGTCTATTGTGCACAAATCAAGATTCCAGATTCCCAGAAAAAAAGCAGGTGTTCCGCAGAAACCATACTGTTTAGGTACAGTGAGCCATTTGATCAGTGAGGGAGGAGGGAACCCTTCTGAAATCCAGGTTCCCAAACCTTCCCAAAATTCACATTCCCAGATACCAGACAAGGATAGGATAGCCGTCTCAGGCCACTTCAAAGGCAACTCTACTTCAATTGATTTTTTTTCTTTTCTTTTTTTTTTTTTTTTGAGAAGGAATCTCACTCTATCACCAGGCTGGAGTGTAGTGGCGCAATTTTGGCTCACTGCAACCTCTAACTCTCGGGTTCAAGCGATTCTCATGCCTCAGCCTCCAGAGTAGCTAGGGTTACAAGCATGTGCCACCACGTCCAGCTAATTTTTGTATTTTTTTTAGTACAGACAGAGTGTCACCGTGTTGGCCAGGATGGTCTCAATCTCCTGACCTTGTGATTCACCAGCCTCAGCCTTCCAAAGTGCTGGGATTACAGGTGTGAGCCACCATGCCTGGCCACTTCAACTGATTATTAGTTTGCAAGTTTGTAATGCTTTCAATGGTTCAACCCCTGTTTGATGTTAGTTCTGAGTTCAGACTTATGAGTGACAGACACACTAAGGCAGCTGTGAGATTATCAAATTCACTCAGCTCAATTTTTGTCATGGTTGCTATTACCTATTTTTATTTGTGTATATTTGAATGCCAAATACCAAAATTCAAGCATATACTTTGTGATGAATTGTTTGAAAAGTGGAGATTTATTAAATGAGGAAAGATTCCTTTTGAAGCTTTTTGTGCAGTATGCAAAAATAGAGAAAGGCACCAGCACATAGTAACAGCTAAACGTGGAAGATGTATGATTTCCTCAACTAATACTATATAAAGTGGTAAACAAATTTTTTTATTAAAAAGAATTCAAGGCCGAGTGTGGTGACACACACTTGTAATCCTTGCACTTTGGGAGGCCTAGGTGGGTGGATTGCCTGAGCTCAGTAGTTCAAGACCAGCCTAGGCAACATGGTGAAACCTTGTCTCTACTAAAATTACAAAAAATTAGCGTGGCATGGTGGCGAGCACCTGTAATTCCAGCTACTCGGGAGGCTGAGGCAAGAGAATTGCTTGAACTTGGGAGGTGGAGGTTGCAGTGAGCTGAGATTGCACCACTGTATGATGGTGTCAACTGGGCAACAGAGCGAGACTGCCTCAAAAAAAATAAAAAATAAAAAATAAAAAGAATTCAGATTGAGATATAGTAATTGTAGTGGAAGTTGTAACTATCTGCCACACTATATAACAGCAGCAGTCTTTCAGCTCAAATGACAATTTGAAAGTACTACTGCTAGAAGTATTTTCTGATTCCAAAGATGCAATCAAATTTTGAAGAGCCAGGATGAAATCTACTGCAACAACAACAAAAGTAATAGCTTCACTATGATCACAGAGATGATCAATGATCTAAATGCCTCACCTATTTACAGCAGAGCCATGGATACAAGTAAGCACAAGGCAGAAGATATTTTCCCTTTGCTTCTGAACTGCTTTTGGTGGCGATAACACAAATACAAATTGTGGTTGATGTTTGCATAAAGGCACAGACATGCTTTGTCCAAGCTGAAGTACAGCATGAATGATTCCAACTTGTGGGCCGTCCGACCCACATTCTGCATCATGAGGTCCAAATAGCATCTGATGTTCTTTGCATTTTCATTGAAGTAACTGTCATAAAATTGTTCTCTTACTTCAGCATTTACACGATTAGAATTGAGTGATTAAAGGATTGTTTGATTTTTTTTGGCATTCGATATTCTTCATTTCCTTTGTAGTTAGAAACTCATTGGCTCCTGTAACTAACACAGTTGAGAAAGTTGTTAGTTTATGTAAAGTCTTGAAATAATATTTTAATTCTCAAGAAAAGATTCCAAAATTTTTGTTTACTTTAAAAAAATCCATTGATTGAAGTTTAGTTGTTTTTTGTTCATGGTTTTTTTTTTTTTCACTAGGAAACAAATATTTTATTCCTTTTTTCTGTTGTTCAGACAGATCGTGATACAGAAAACAGCAGTCTGGCACAGAGGCTCGGTTGGTTGATTTCCACAGGCACATGGAGGACAGGAAGTGTGGGATCTTGTTTGAGCTCCCGCTGTCATTATCACCTTTGGCCTCTTCCTCTACCCTCTGCAGCAGTGCTGCATGGAGCCTACTGGGTCTCTAACCTACCTCACTCACCTCTCTGACCACTGACAGGCAGCGCAAAGGATGCAGGAGTTCTCTGCTGACCAAGGGGACATGGGCAGAGAAGCAAAGGCCCCTTACTCTCCCTCTGTCCATTCCAGTGTGCTGGCAGCAACAGAATGGGAATCCTTCAGTCATCACCTGCTGGAGACTCAACTTCAAGGACGGAAGCCTGTGTCCACAAAAACTCGGCTGTAGGTTGAAGTCTCAGAAGCAGGAAGGTTGGAGATGGGTGGGATACCAGAGCCCCTGTGGTTATTGCTGATAAGATATGTAAGGGCTACATTCCCCAAGGGCAGATTAGAAGCCCTGCGCCTGGGCTGGGCATGGTGGCTGACACCTGTAATCCCAGAATTTTGGGAGGCCAAGGTAGGTGGATTGCTTGAGGCCAGGAAAAACCCCATCTCTACTAAAAATACAAAAATTAGCTGAGTGTGGTGCTGCCTGCCTATAATCCCAGCTACTCGGGAGACCCAAGCATGAGAATCCCTTGAACCCAGGTTGCAGTGAGCTGAGATCGTGCCACTGCATTCTGGTTTGGGTGACAGAGTGGGACTCTGGAAAAAAAAAGAAAAAAAGCAGCAGCCCCGGACCTGGAATCCCTGGGTGCTATGTGAAGGGCAGGGCAGATGGAGCCCCCTGGGGCTTCCCCAGGGAGAAAAATAACCGTGGAAGGGTATAGTAGCCTCCTGAAGGCAATGCTGGGCTCACAAACTCCTTGCTTTGCTTTGTATCTCTAATTGCTGATCTTCAGAACAGACTGAGGTTGGAGTGGGATAAGGAAGCGAGGTTCTTGTAAAAGGAGTGAAGAGACTCCATAAAGAAAGATGATGAAAGTGATGCAAACCTTCCCAGGTCCCAAGACAACTGGAGACTCCTTCCCATGCTCTAAAGGGAAGGAGCTAGACTCTCCAGGGAAAAAAGCAGACCCCCAGGAGTGAGAGGTGATGGGGGGCAGATAGGAGCAGATGGCCGCATGGCTCAGCCTCTGCCCAGGAAAGTGAGTCCACAGTTCACTAACAGTAATAACCATGAACAAGTAGCCATGAACATTACAGTCAGCAAACACACACACAGACACATCACAGGAGTTGGAGGAGCCTGCAGGCTGCAGTGGTGAGGCAAGAGATTCGTTGGATCATCAGGTGGAGGAATGGTGTTAGAAGGGACAGGGAAGGGCGTTGGGGGACACACAAGTTATTGGCTTCTCTTCGGGAAAGATTTGTTGCTGAAGTGGCTGTTTTCTTAAGCATCAACATTTGCATCTAAAAGTTCAAGCAGCTGCCTTCAGGTTCCAGAGGCTTCCCACTGGAAGGCTGCACTTCATTCAGCTCTCTGCTTTCTGGAGCTTTGTTGCATTTGCAGTGATGAGGTTCTCCACCTGGGCTTCCTCCTCTCCTGGGGTCCTGGGGTTCTGATTGAAACTGCACTTGCATCTGCAACCTAGGATAAGGAGGATCCCAATGGAGAAGAGGACCACAGCACATGCCAACCCCCTAATCCTCAGGGTCTGGTAGTCATAATGAAAAGGGTCAATTTGCTTCTCCCTCTCAACTGCATCGGCCAGGACAATGTGGGCCAACAGGCTGCATAGAAAGATCAGCACCGCCTCCATGGTGCCGGCACAGTCAGTCCCCTCTGAGATGATCCCAGGAGGATGTGTCAAGTCCCAAGGAGGCTGGGAGTGGCATGTTCATAGTTTTCAATCTCTTTAGGGATAGGATTATACAAATTGAAAGAGAAAACAATGTTACTGAAATAATCCATGGCATAATGGAACCTGAACCATTAAAGAAATAATGGAGGCTGGGCAAGGTGGCTCACACCTGTAATCCCAGCACTTTGGGAGGCTGAGGCGGGTGGATCACTTGAGGTCAGGAATTCGAGACCAGCCTGGCCAATATGGTGAAAACTTGTCTCTACTGAAAATATGAAAAATTAGCCAGACATGGTGGCATGTGCCTGTAATCCCAGCTACTGGGGAGGCTGAGGCAGGAGAATCACTTGAATCTTGGAGGCGGAGGTTGCAGTGACCCGAGATCATGCCACTGCACTCCAGCCTGGGAGACAGAATGAGACCTGGTCTGAAAAAAAAAAAAAATGGAATATTCACAAGTGTCAAGACTGTTCTTAAAATGGAAAAACATTAGGCCGGGTGCCGTGGCTCATGTCTGTAATCCCAGCACTTTGGGAGGCCAAGGCGGGCAGATCACGAGGTCAGGAGTTCACAACCAGCCTGGCCAACATAGTGAAGCCCTGTCTCTACTAAAATTACAAAAATTAGCCAGGTGTGGTGGTACAAGCCTGTAGTACCAGCTACTTGGGACGCTGAGGCAGGAGAATCGCTTGAACCCAGGAGGCGGAGGTTGCAGTGAGCCAAGACCATGCTACTGCACTCCAGCCTGGGTGACAGTGAGACTCCCTCAAAAAAAAAAAAAAAAAAAAAAAAAAAAGAAAGAAAAGAAAAGAAAAAGGAAAAGAAAGAAAAAAAATCATGAGCAGGAAAATAAATTGTGACTTGAAATGATAATCATTACTGTACTTGCCATGATGTCTTCTGAAATACATCTCATCCCTTGAATAAACTGACTCTTTTACGTGGATGGTACTAAATGCTTTTCCAGCATGGGAACAAGTGGGATTATCATCAGTAGTGGTAAAGAAGGGAATAGAAGCCGGGCGCGGTGGCTCACTCCTCTAATCCCAGCACTTTGGGAGGCCGAGGCGGGCGGATCACGAGGTCAAGAGATCGAGACCATCCTGGCCAACATGGTGAAACCCCGTTTCTACTAAAAATACAAAAAAATTAGCCAGGCTTGGTGGTGTACGTCTGTAGTCCCAGGTACTCGGGAGACTGAGGCAGGAGATTCGCTTGAACCCAGGAGGCAGAGTTTGCAGGGAGTTGAGATTGTGCCACTGCACTCCAGCCTGGGTAACAGAGTGAGACTCCGTCTCAAAAAAAAAAAAAAAAAAAAAAAAGGAATAGAAATGGAGAAAAATGCTTCTGTTTTGGTCAGTGGACATTTATTTTTTATTTTTAACTTAAACTTCAATAGCTGTTGGAGTACAATTGGTTTTTGGTTATGGATGAATTATAAAATGGTGAATTTTGAGATCTTAGTGCACCTGTCACCCGAGTAGTGTACACTGTACCTAATGTGTAGTTTTTTGTTTTGTTTTGTTTTTTTGAAACTGAGTTTCACTCTTGTTGCCCAGGCCGGAGTGCAATGACGCGATTTCGGCTCACTGCAACCTCCACCTCTCGGGTTCAAGCAATTCCCCTGCCTCAGCCTCCCAAATAGCTGAGACTGCAAATGTGTGCCACCACGCCCAGCTAATTTTGTATTTTTAGTAGAGACGTGGTTTCACCATGTTGGCTAGGCTTGTCTTGAACTCCTGACTCCCGCCTCCGCCTCCCAAAGTGCTGAGATTACAGGCATGAGCCACTGCGCCTGGCCATGTGTAGTTTTTTAAATCTCCGGCCTCCTTCCCACCAGCCCCCTTCTGAGTCTCTAAAGTCCATTGTATCACTCTGTATGCCTCTGCGTACTCATAGCTTAGCTCCCACTTATAAGTGAGAACCTACGTTTTTTAGTTTTCCACTCCTGTGTTACCTCTGTCAGTGAACAAAAAGTTATTTTGATCAAGAGATCCAACATACTCCTGAAGAATGGAAAATGCAGGTTTGTCATAAAAGATGGTATTACGTGGTTTAACAAATAAAATTTGAAGAGCAATTCCGAGTTATCTTTACAACAGTGTACAGGCTGTAATGCTCATGTCCAGCGTGTTTTCTCAGGGTGAGCGTCCAGTGGACCAGAACCAAGCAAGTGGAGCCACAGGTGCAAGTGGAGGTGGTGCCGCCGCGGCGCAGCGGGGCCACAGGAACCGACCGTGTCTGGAGAAATTCCACTCCTGAATTCTGCCAAACGAGGAAGTGTTGAGGACAGCCAAATCAGGGAGATGTAATTCATAAGAAACCTGTGTAATTTAAATACTCATAATTTATTTCAGCTAACGAATAAAATTGCAGTATTGCACTCGGTGCATCTGGGAACTAACTACCGAACGGGGCTGAAACCTCAGGCCGTTTCTAAAGGAGCGGCGCGAGGACTTCTGGGAAATGTAGTCTTCACTTTCTCAGGGAGCGGCGCGAGGGCTTGTGGGAAATGTAGCGTGCACTTTCTAAGGGAGCGGCGCGAGGACTTGTAGGAAATGTAATGTGCACTTTTTGGCCCCGGTCGCGGGAGCCGCTTTGGGCTTTCTGCGCATGTGCGCGGTGTGGCTCCAGGTTTGTTTTTCTCCGGTGCAGCCTGGTAGGGAGGGCTCCCGGCATCTCCCTGCGTCGGGGCAGAGGATGCCGAGGGTAGAGTACCGGAGGGCTGGAGCGAGGGTGGACTGGAGGTGCCGCTTGTCCTGGAGGTGGGAGAGAGGGAGCGGCTTTGCCGCCTGGCCTGCGTCCTAATCCTGCCCTGGTTCTTCTGCTCCCGAAGGGAACGCAGGTCCCGCGCCTGTGACAAGTAAGGTTGGATTTTCTCTCCCCTGAGGTGAAGGATGCCCGGAGGCCTCGGCAGGACCGCGCGGAAACGGGCCTTCTGCCCAAAAGATGCTGCTTCTCTCCTTATTCTTTCCCCTCAGAATCTCGCTGTCTCCTTCCAACCACCTGTGGTCGGCATCCCCGCGTTGTCACTGCGACGCAGAGGCGAGCGAGGGGGCGGGAAGCACCCGCGGGGCGGGGAGGGACCCTGCGGGCGCGGACTCCACACCAAGCCTCTGCTCAGCGTCACCCCGCTTGCTGTGTCCTCGCAGGTCGCAGCTTCATGGCCTGATGCCGTCAGGAAGTATTTTGAAGTCATCGTGGCTGTGGATTGGGGGATTTCTTGTTTCCACTGACCTGTGAGGCCGCGCACGTGGAGGGAGGCACCCCGGGTCCTCCGGCACTGTCCGGCCTCGCCTGTGTCCCTAGTAGCAGTGGGCATTTCCAGACGGTGCAGCTTGTGGCTAAAGTGACAGGAAGATGTAGGAGCTTTCAGTCTTGGATGAGGATTCGAACTGAAGGGCTTAGGCCCAGCTGTCTTGGAGCAAAACATCTGTTGTGGGGTGAGAAGGGAAAGGGGGGGTGAAGGTGCAGGGGCCCTCCTAGGAGGACATCGGACCTGTTGGGCCGAGACCTCATTAGAGATCTAGAGCACGGATGGGAGGAGCAGAGGCTCGATTTGTGTCCTGTCCAGACTCCCACAGGCTGGGTGATGGTGGGAGATTTGTGCCCATTCAGATGTGGCGGCAGAGGAGGGCAAGGCCGAAGGAGCAGACAGCACCGCTTCTTGGGGAGTTGTGAAGGCATCATGCGGAGGGCCGAGCTTAGCAGCCAAGTGGAGGACAGCACCCTCCATGCCTGGATTCGTTACTCGCTCGTTCTAGATATTGAGCTGCTGGCATATTGCAGCACAACTAGAGATGTACGGATGCCCCCATCTTGATGTTACAGAATCAGAGGTGCAGCCGCAAGAAAGGTCTGTAAGTTATCTATTTCGGCTTTATTTAAAAGATGGGGTGGGGTGACTGTTGACATTGACACATTTTGTTGTGGCAGAGTCAAGAACAGACACTGAGTCGCTTGAGGACTCAGGCAGGTGTTTGCTGCATTGACAACAGAGTAAGAAAAAATCCGTTTGCTTTTTAAAATCCAAAGATGGTTTTGAGAACCTGAAACCAAGTTAGAGCAAGTTCGTTTTCCTTCCAAAAAAACTGGGCTCTGCCGGGCGCAGTGGCTCACGCCTGTAATCACAGCACTTTGGGAGGCTGAGGCCGGCCGATCACGAGGTCAGGAGTTCGAGACCAGCCTGACCAACATGGTGAAACCCCGTCTTTACTAAAAATACAAAAAATTAGCCCGACGTGGTGGTGCGCACCTGTAGTCCCAGCTACTTGGGAGGCTGAGGCAGGAGAATCACCTGAACCCAGGAGGCAGAGGTTGCAGTGAGCCAAGACTGTGCCATTGCACTCCAGCCTGGGTGACAGGGCAGGACTCTGTCTCAAAAAAGCAAACAAAAAAAAACTGGGCTGAAAAATACATCACTTTTTTCAAAACCTTGTTGGGATTCTCTGGTTTATAATAAAGATTAAAACCTGAGTATTTTTGTTTAGCATCAGTTTTAATGAAAGTATTATGTTCCATTCTTTGGCTTTTCCTAACTTGCTTAATTAGTTTAATATATTGGTTTGCATACTCTGTTAGAGTACAGCATAAGTTGTTTATAAGTCAGTAGAAAACCAAATGTTTTCACATTTGAAAACTAATGTGTCCAAGCAGTACATAACCATGCCAGAGTCATGCATGGACGTGTGAGTATCTCCCTTTTAGAGATGTTTTGCCAGCTGGGAGGTGGACCTTTTTAGGCAAGTGACATTTCTCATGTTCTTTTCTTATTTGTAAGCTACACCCTCTCGGTTTTCTCTGCTCTGCCAACACTAGTGGAATATGATCACATCCCAGGTAAGTTGTTTATTTTTTCACAGTTTTACTTAAAAGTAATTATTGAGGTTTAAAAAATGTCTATACATTCATATAAAAGTAGAAATAACATCCTGGAAAATATAGAGGAGAGGTCACATTACAGTTCATGGGTCAAATGCAGCCTACTGTCTGTTTTTTTATGGTCCACAAATGAAGGATGGTTTTTATACTTTTAGGTGGCTGAGGGAAAAAAACCAAGAGTATTATTTTGCTTGGAAATTGTATGAAATTCAGACTTCACTGTCTATGAAGTTTTATTGGGACTCAGCTATACTCATGTATTTATGTATTGCCTGTTGGTACTTTCACACTACAAAGGCAGAGTTGACTGGTTGCAGCAGAGACTGTAATGGCCTACAAGCCTAAAATATTTACTGTGTGACTCTTTACAGAAAATGTTTGCTGATTTCTGATAGAGAGTTGATGAAGAGTAAGACAAAAATGTCATATAGGTGAATGCAGATCTTGTGATCTTACAGTTGTGAAACTGGAACATAAAACAGTTTGTTGGTGGGCTTTATTAGGTGACATTGTGAAACTTCTGATGACAGTCTTGCAGGTACTTAAAAAAGTAGTACAACAAAGTGAGTAATTCATGTGCAGTCCAGGGGAAAACTTAACAGATAGCAAAAGAAAGTATATGATTAAAAAATTCAAATAGGTCGGGCACATTGGCTCACGCCTGTAATCCCAGCACTTTGGAAGGCTGAGGCGGGTGGATCATGAGGTCAGGAGTTCGAGACCAGCCTGACCAACATGGTGAAACCCTGTCTCTACTAAAATTACAAAAATTAGCTGGGCATGGTGGTGCGTGCCTGTAATCCCAGCTAGTCAGGAGGCTGAGGCAGGAGTATCACTTGAACCCAGGAGGCGGAGGTTGCAGTGAGCCGAGATTGTGCCACTGCGCTCCAGCCTGGGCAACAGAGTGAGACTCCGTCTTAGGAAAAAAAAAAAAAAAAAAAAAAAAATCCAATGAATTGTGTAGCATTAGGACTCATGGTTGTTTAAAGAAACCGTCCTGGTAGGCTAGGGTGATCATGGGTTGTTAGGATGTGGCAGGCTTTGTGACAGCCTTAGAGACTGGGCAGAACTGGAATATTTGCAATAACTTTCGAGGGATTCTACCTAAAAAAAAAAATTGTGGTAAAACACACATCACATGAAATTCACAAGCCATTTTAAAGTATAGAATTCAGTGACTTTAGTACATTCACAATGTTGTACAACCATAACCACCATTTATTTCTGGAATATTTTCATCACACCAAAAGGAAACACAGCACCCTTAATAAGCAGTATTGTAACTTAATAAGCAGTTGCTCCCTTTTCCCCCCTGTGCTCCCAGCCCCTAACAACCAATAATCTCCTTTCTGTCTTTATAGATTGGCCTATTTTGGATATGGCATATGAATGGAATCATACAATTTGTGTCTGATCTCTCACTTAGAATAATGTTTTCAAGACCCATTTATGTTGTAGTTGTATATCAGTACTTTGTCCCTTTTTATGACTGAACAATATTCTATTATATGGATATATCACCTTTTGTTTATCCATTCATCTGTTGATGGACATTGGGGGTCATCCTGTGTTTCGCTATTGTGGAGAGTGCTCCTATGAGCATTCATGTACAAATATTTGTTTGAATACATGCTTTCAATTGTTTTGGGTATATACCTACAAGTGAAATTGCTGGGTGATATGGTAATTTTACATTTAATTTATTGTGAAACCGACAGTTTTCCACAGCAGGGTGCTTTGCAATCCATAGGAATTTTTAGTTAGCTTTTCTATTTCTGCAAAAAAGTATGTTGAGTTTTTGATAAGTATTGGATTGGGTAAGTATTAGAGTGGGTGATAACACTTTGGGGAGTGTTATCTTAATATTAAATCTTATAATCAATGAACATAAGATTTTTTTTCCCTAGGTCTTCTTTCCTTCATTAATATTTTGTAGTTTTCAGTGTACAAGTGTTGCATATCCTTGCTTAAATTTATTAAATAGTTATTCATTTAAATGCTATCGTAAATTATATGAAATTCAGACTTCAGTGTCTATAAAGTTTTATCGGGACTCAGCCATACTCATGTATTTATGTGTAGCCTGTGGGTACTTTCACACTACGAGGGCAGAGTTGACTGGTTGCAGTAGAGACTGTGATGGCCCACAAGCCTAAAATTTCTTTTGTTTAAATGCTATTGTAAGTGGAATTGTTAATTTGCTTTTTGACTGCTCATTGTAATGAGTACACAAATAATTTTTGAGTGTTGATCTTGTATCTTGTAATTTTGCTGAATTTGTTTCCTACTTCTAGTAGTTTCTTTGTGGATTCTTTAGTATTTTCTGCATATAAGATCATGTCATCTGCAAACAAAACTATTTCATTTCTTTCTTTCTAATTTGGGTTTATTTATTTATTTACTTGGCCTAATTGCTCTGGCTGAAATTTTTAGTACAGTGTTGAATATATGTGGCCAAAGCAGGCATCTTTATTTATTGTTAGTTTTTTGCTTTAGCAATCTTAACTATTTTTGGATGTACAGTTCAGAAGCAGTGTTAAGTATATTCATATTGTACATCTAATCACCAGAATTTTTTCACCTTGGGAAATTGAAATTCTCTACCCATTAAACAATAACTCCCCATTTTCCCCTCCTCCTTGCCCCTGGCAACCACCATCCTACTTTCTGTTTCTATGAGTTTCACTATTTTTGCTATATCTCATATAAGTGAAATCATACAGTATTTGTCTTATTGTGACCGGCTTATTTCACCTAGCGTAATGTCCTCAAGCTTCCTCAGTGTTGTAGCATGTGTCAGAATTTATCTCCTTTCTGATGTTGAATGATATTTCATTGTACCCATGTTTTGTTTATTCATTCATCTGTCAGTGGACATTTGGGTTCCTTCCTCCTTTTAACTGTTGTGAATAATGCTACTGTGAACATGGGGTACAACTATTCTTTGAGATCCTTCTTTCAGTTCTTTTGGTTATATACTCAGAAGTGGTATGGCTGGAACCTATGGTAATTCTATTTTTAATTTCTTGAGGAAACACCGACCTGTTTTCTACAGAAGGTGCACCATTTTACAGTCCCATCCTCAGTACACAGGATTCTGATTTCTCCATATCCTTGCCAACACTCGTTATTTTCTTTTGTTGTTTTGATAGCAGCCATTGTAATGGGTGTATGGTAATTTTTCACTGTGGTTTTGATTTGTATTTCCCTAATGATCAGTGATGTTGAGCATATTTTCATAAGCTTGCTGACCATTTATATATCTTTAATGGAGAAATGTCTGTTCAAATCCTTTGTCCATCTTTGAATCAGGTTATTTTGTTTGTTTTGAGTTGTAGGGGTTCTTTATATATTTTTTATATTAATTCCTCATCAGATACATGAATTGCAAATATTTCCTCCTGTTGTGTTGGTTGTCTTTTCATTCAGTTAACTGTGTCCTTTGATGCACAATTTTTAAGTTTGATGTAGTCCAATTTATTTTTATTTCTGTTGCCTGTGGTTTTTGGTATTATATCCAAGAAAACATTGCCACACGAATCCATTCTCCTATGTGTTCTGCCATGAGTTTTGTACCTTTAGTTCTTAGATTTAGGTCTTTGATTCATTTTGAGTTAATTTTTTTGTTTTTGTTTTGTTTTGCATGTGGCTATCCAGTTTTACCAACACTATTTGTTAGAAAAATTGTCCTTTCCCTATTGACTGTTCTTGACAACTTTGTTGAAAATCATTTTACCATACATGCATGGGTTTTCAAGATTATTTTGGCTAGTTGAGATCCCTTGAAATTCTATGTAAACTTCAGGATGATTTATTTCTATTTCTGTTACTATGTCTTCTTTGTAGACTGAGTTTTTTTTTTTTTTAATCAATATGTAGTGTTTTTCTCTTGTAACAATTTTTGATTTAAAGTCTCTTTTGTCTCAGTATAGCCACCCTGGCATTCTTTAGGTTACTATCCTCTTCTGTCATTTCAATTTCAACCTATTGTGTTGTGTGTTTGTATCTAAAGAGAGTGTCTTGTAGACAGTATATACCTGGATCATATATTTGTATTTATTTTGCCAATTTATTTTTATTTTTATTTTTATTTTATTTTATTTTTTTTTGAGACAGAGTCTTACTGCATCACCCAGGCTGGAGTGCAGTGGTGCGATCTTGACTGTCTGCAACCTCCGCCTCCAGTGTTCAAGTAATTCTTCTGCCTCAGCCTCCCGAGTAGCTGGGATTACAGGTGTACACCACTACACCTGGCTAATTTTTTTTTTTTTTTTTTTTTTTTTTTTTTTTTTTTTTAGTAGAGACGGGGTTTCACTGTATTGGTCAGGCTGGTCTCAAACTCCTGACCTCGTGATCCGCCCACCTCAGCCTCCCAAAGTGCTGGGATTACAGGTGTGAGCCACCATGCCCAGCCTATTTTGCCAATTTCTGTCTTTTAGTTGGGAGTTTAGTTTATTTACATTTAGAGTAAATTATAAACTGATAAAGGACTTATACCATTTTGCTATTTGTTTTCCATACGTATTACATCTTTTTTGTTTTCAGTTTTTCTGTGTATGCCTTCTTTTGTGTTTGTTTTTTTCTAATGTGCCATTTTAATTCCTTTTGTATTTCTTTGTAGTCATTATTTACCTAGTGTTAATACTTGGAATTGCAATTAGCATCTTGAATTTATAACAATCTAGCTTGCATTAATACTAACTAAGCCTTAATATTATGTAAAAACTCTCCTCCTATACGGCTTTGTCCCTGTCCTTTGTCTTCTTATTGTCTCATTTTATGCCTTCATAAATAGCGTGCACATTACCATAGATTTATAATTATTGTTTTATGTATTTGTCTTTTAAATCATATAGAAAAAAGAGAGAACATAAAAGCCAAGAATACAATAAGACTGGCTTTTGCATTTACTTACAGTAGTTACTTTTACCATTTGAATTTTTTGTGTGTTTCGATTGGAGTTACTGTCTAATGTCCTTTGGTTTCAACTTTAAGGACTTCCTTTTGCATTTCTTGTAGGACAGATCTAGTACTAATAAATTCTCTCAGATTCTGTTGATCTAGGAATGTTTTAATTTCTCTTTCATTTTTGAAAGGCAGTTTTGCCAAATGTAGAATTTTTGATATATATATTTTTTCTTTTGGCACTTGAAAGGTGCCATTATCCTACTGCCTCTGGCCTTCATGGTTCCTAATAAAAGTCTGGCTGTTAATCTTATTTCAGATCCTTTGTACATGGTTAGTCCCTTATCTCTTGCTACTTTTGAGATTCTTTGTCTTGTGACAATTTATTATTTCTCTCAGTTTGAAGTTCTTTGAGCTTATCCTAATTATAGTTTCTTGAGAGTCTTGGGCATAGAGATTCATGTCTTTCATCAGTTTGGAAGGTCTTCAGACATTATTTCTTCAGATATTTTTTGGTTCCCTTTTCTCCTCTTCATTAGCAACTCTTGTTATTAACTTGTTGGTATGCTTGATGTTGTCTCATGGATCTCTTAGGCACTGTCCATTTTTCACCATTCTTTTTCTCTGCTCCACAGAATGAGTAATCTCCATCAGTGTCTTCAATTTTGCTGATTCTTTGTTCTCTTTGAGCTGCAATCTTTTATTAAATCCTTTGACTGATTTTAAAAAAATTTAGTTTTTGTACTTGTCAGCTCCAGACATTCCTAATTACATTTTTGTAATTTTGTTCTGTATATTAATATTTTATATTTGGCAGGGCATCACTCACCTGTTTTCTGTTAGTTCTTTGTCTGGTTTCATTTAGCTTTTTGTGCACATTTAGAACAGTTGATTTAAATTCTTTATCTAGTAAGACCAATAACAAAGGTGTCTTTGAGGACAGCTTTTATTCATTTCTTTTTTCTGTGTGTCTGTGGGTCATATTATCTTCTTTGCATTCCTCATAATTTTTTATTGAAAACTGAACATTTTGAATATTAAAATGTGTTAATTCTAGAAATCATATTCTTTTCCCCAGAATTTGTTGTTGCTGTTTATTTTGCATTGTTTGTTTATTTTGTGACTTTTCAAAACTATTTTTGTAAAGTTCTTTGTTGTACATGGTCACAGAAACCTCTGTTCCCTTAGTTTAGTGGTCAGTTTGTGATCTGACAGAGATTTCTTTAATTGCCCAAAGCCAAAACAAAACAAAAACTATTCTGGTCTTTGCATATTGGCCCTGTTTTAGGGCGCTCTTGTAATGGTTTGCCAGGCCATTTACATCTCTGTGTAAAGCTTTACTTCCTGCTTACACTGAGCCTGAAGGTCAACCAGACTGAAAGCTTAGGTTCCTCTCAGGTTTTTTGTGAGCGTGCATATTGCCCTGGCCTTGCACATGACCTCAATTCCCTGGTTTATGCAGGAGCTTTTCAAACCCCTTATCCCCACCCCGGCCCCCATGTATTTCCTTCCCAGTTTTTCCACTCCCAGTTTTATCAGTCCATCTGCTGCTTTTCTCATCTGGCTGCTGAGGCCAGATAATTGCCTTTAAATGCTTTCAACTAGCACTTCCTGGAAGACTAGCCCTGAGAAAGTTCCAAGGCAGGCAAAACAAAGACAAGCCTGTGAGCCACTTCTTCAGAGAGCCCGCATAGACAGATCAAAACACACAACTACAGTTCTCTGAAAACAAAGTGCATACTGTCCACTTTGGCACAGGCATCAGCAAGCCACACCAGAAATGTTCTGGGTTTACTAGGTTTTTAATTAGATTGGAGAATTCTGAAAAGCTTGATGCTGAGAGGGTTTTTTTTGTTTTTCCAGCTTAACTGTTGCTTTAGTTTGGGATGGAATTTTGGAATTACCTATTCCATTTTCAGCCTGCTTCCCACATCAATTTTTGAGTAATTACTCTGTGGCACAACAGATATGCCTGGCCCATCTTGTCCTTTTCCTGCACTACCTTTGCCATCAGCCATTTCTCCAAAGGACATTGTTCTTTCTAGCGGAGGATGGAATTTAAAAACCAAGATCTGGGTGCTCATTGCTAGAGGCTGTCACTGCCTCAGACCCTCTCAATTGACAGAGATAGGAAATACATGTATGTATGTGTACATACACATACATAGAAATACACATGTGTACACTTATTTTTGTATTGGTCTGTCTATACATATTTTTTAAACAATGAGTTTACATAGACATTTCCCAGTTTCAATCTTAACCCCATAGCCTTTCTGTTTTCCATCTTTGTAACTTCTTTCTCCAATAGTGAGAAACCAGGCTATATCATTATCCACAATATTTATTTGCTCCTTCTCCCTGTTTGTATCCAGTCTTTTTTTTTTTTTTTTTTTTTTTGAGATGGAGTTTCACTCTTGGTGCCCAGGCCAGAGTGCAATGGCATGATCTCAGCTCACTGCAACCTCCACCTTCTGGGTTCAAGTGATTCTCCTACCTCAGCCTCTGAAGTAGCTGGGATTAGAGGCATGTGCCACCATGACTGGATACTTTTGTATTTTTAGTAGAGATGGGGTTTCTCCATGTTGGTCAGGCTGTTCTCGAACTCCCAACCTTAGGTGATCTGCCCGCCTTGGCCTCCCAAAGTGTTGGGATTACAGGCATGAGCCACTGCGCCCAGCCTGTATCTAATCTCTTAAACCTGCCAGTGCTACCTGTCTCCTCAGCTCTGGTTTGATCCCTTAGATCACCATCCTCCTGGAATTATCCATACTTGCTATATTAAATATTCAAATCAGATTTGATGTATTAAAAAATTTTAGAAGTTAAAAGGGGCCATTTGACAAAGTCTTATTTTTGGAAAAACATTATTACTTTATGTAAGCTTATCAAAAATAAAATTTCTGCTTATTGGCAGCACAGTATCTAAACCTGTCTCTCCAGGTTGTGAAGCCACTACTTTGTCCATTAAGTTATAAGGACACTTATCTCATTCATGAAGGAAGGCAGAGCTTCCTAATCACCTCCTAAAGGCCATGCCTCTTCATACTATTGCAATGGTATTAGATTTCAACATATGAAGTTGTGAAGGGCACAAACATTCAGACCATAACACTAAGTATTTTATTCTACTGGATACTATCATAAATGGGATTATTTTCTGAATTTCCTTTTGGATGGTTCATCGTTGGAGTATTTTTTTTTACAAAAAACCTAATTGTTATGTGTTGATTTTGTACTCTGCAACTTCGCCGAAACCATTTGTTAGCTCATAGTTTTTTTGTGGATTATTTGCTAAATAATGTTATCTGCAAATAGAGTAGTTTTACTTCTGCCTTTCAATTTGAATGTCTTTTATTTCTTTTTCTTGCCTATTTGCTCTGGCTAGAACTTTTAATACAGTGTTGAATTGCAGTGGTGAAAGCACTATCCTTTGCCTGTTCATGATCTTAGAGGGGATGTTTCAGTCTTTCACTATGGAGTATGTTACCTGTGAGTTTTTTATATATGCACTTTATTATGTTGAAGAACTTTGCTTCCTTTCCTCTGTTTTCTGAGTTTTATTATCCTTGAATGGTATTAGGTTTTGTATTTTTTTCTGCATCATTGATATGATCACGTGTTTATTCATTTGTTTTATTAATGTGGTGTCTTACACTGATTAATTTTCTTATATTGAACCACTCTTGCATTCCTGGGATAGATCCAACTTGGTCATAGTATGTAATGTTTTTAATATGCTGCCAAATTTTGTTTGCTAGTATTTTATAATTTTTTACATCTGTATTCATAAGGGATATTAGCCTGTAATTTTATTTTCCTGTGAAGTCTTTTTTTGGCTTTGGTATCAAGATAATGCTGGCCGGCATTATAAAACTCATGGGAATTAGTTAGGAAGTATTCCCTTCTAATTTTTGGAAATGTTTGAGGAAGATTAGTATTACTTCTTTAATTTGATAGAATTGACCAGTGAAGCCATCTTACGCTGGATTTTTTTCCCTTGGGCAGTTTTTTAAAAAAATTGCTGATATATCTCTTTACTTGTTATAAGTATGTTGAGATTTTCTATTTCTTCTTGAGTCAGTTTTAGTAATGTGTGTGCTTCTAGGAAATGTGTCTATTTCATTGAGTTACTTAATTTATTAGTGTACAGTTGTTCATAGTATTCTCTTATAACCCATTTTTTTTGTAATGTCACTTTCATTGCTGATTTTAGTCCTTTGAATTTTTTTTCTTTAGTCAATCTAGCTAAAAGCTTATGAATTTTGTTCTATTTAAGGAATCAGCTTTTGGATTTTTTGGTTCTCTGTAGTTTTCTATTTTCTGTTCACTTATCTTTGCTGTAATATGTATTATATCCTTCCTTCTGCTAGCTTTGGGTTTAGTTTGATCCTTCTTTGCTAGTTGCTGAAGGTGTAAAGTTATTGATTTCTTTCTTTTTGAAAATAGGCATTTATTGCTATAAATCTCCTTATAGGCATATTCTTGGCTGCATCCCATAAGTTGTGATACAGTCTCTTTACTTTTTCACCTGTTTCTAAGTATTTTTAAATTTCCTTTGTGCTTTCTTATTTGATCATTAAACTTTAATATCCACGTTAAAAATTTTTTTCTATTACTGATTTCTAGCTTTATCCTATTATGGTCAGAAAATATATATTTTTTTTATTATTTCAGTCTTTTTAAATTTACTGAGATTTATTTTGTGCCCTAATCTGTGGGCTTCCCTGTAGAATGTTTCTTGTGCACTTGAGAATAATGCATATTTTGCTATTGGTAGGTAGAGTATTCCACATACTTCTCTTAGGCCTACTTGGTTTATACCATTATTCAAATACTCTGTTTTCTTACTGATCTTCTGTCTGGATATTCTATCCATTAATGAAAGCACAGCAATGAAGTGTCCAACTATTATTACCGAACTCTGCATTTCTTCATTTAAATCTGTCAGTGTTTGCTTTATATGTTTGGTTCTATTTTCTTTGATCTACGTATGTTTGCAATTGATTTTTTTATTAACACTTTTCCAGTTGTATAATGTCCTTCTTTGTCTCTTATAACAGTTTTTTACTTAAAGTCTGTTTTTTGTTGTTGTTGTTTTTTGTTTTTCTAGTATTAGTGTAGCTACCCAGCACTCTTTTGGTTATTATTTGCATAAATATCTTTCTTCATCTTTTCACATTCAGCTTACTGGCTTTGGATCTACTATGAGTTTCTTGGAGACAGCTTATGGTTAGATCTTTTTCTTTTGTTCCCCTTATTTTCTGTTTTTAATTTTTATGGATACATAGTGAGTATATATATTTATGTGATTTATATACATGAGATATTTT
The DNA here is from genome assembly GCF_028858775.2 of Pan troglodytes. NCBI lineage: Eukaryota > Metazoa > Chordata > Mammalia > Primates > Hominidae > Pan > Pan troglodytes. The sequence continues at coordinate 55,294,596 of NC_072406.2, read as the reverse complement.
GATATAGGCCTACAATGTGTAAAATCACATCAGAGTGAGTGGGGTATCCATCACCTACAGCACTTATCCTTTCTTTATGTTACAATCAAATTATACTCTTATTTTAAAATGTACAATAAATTATTTTTGGGATTTGTGTCAAGATGGCCGAATAGGAACAGCTCTGGTCTGCAGCTCCCAGAGAGATTGACGCAGAATGCGGGTGATTTCTGCATTTTCAACTGAGGTACTTGGGTCATCTCACTGGGACCAGTGGGACAGTCAGTGCAGCCCATGGAGGGTGAGCCGAAGCAGGATGGGGCGTCGTCTCACCCAGGAAGTGCAACGGGTCTGGGAACTCCCTCTCCTAGCCAAGGGAAGCCATTAGGGACTGAGCCATGAGGAATGGTGCACTCTGGCCCAGATACTGCACTTTTCACACACTCTTCACAACCTGCAGACCAGGAGATTCCCTCTGGTGCCTATGCCACCAGGGCCTGGGTTTCAAGCACAAAACTGGGCAGCCGTTTGGGCAGACACCAAGCTAGCTGCAGGAGCTTTTTTTTCATACCCCAGTGGTGCCTGGAACACCAGTGAGACAGAACCATTCACTCCCCTGGAAAGGGGGCTGAAGCCAGGAGCCAGTGGCCTGGCTCGGCAGGTCCTACCCCCACGGAGCCCAGCAAGCTAAGATCCACTGGCTTGAAATTCTCACTGCCAGCCCAGCAGTCTGAGCTCAACCTGGGATACTCGAACCTGGTGGGAGGAGGGCCGTCTGCCATGGCTGAGGCTTGAGTAGGCAGTTTTAACCTCACAGTGTAAACAAAGCTGCCTGGAAGATTGAACTGGGTGGAACACACCACAGCTCAGCAAGGCTGAGACTGCCTCTCTAGATTCCTCCTCTCTGGGCAGGGCATCTCTGACAAAAAAGGCAGCATCCCCAGTCAGGGGCTTATAGATAAAAGCCCCATCTCCCTGGGATAGAGCACCTGGGGGAAGGGGCGGCTGTGGGCACAGTTTCAGCAGACTTAAAGGTTGCTTCCTGATGGCTCTGAAGAGAGCAGCAGATCTCCTAGCACAGCGTTCAAGCTCTGCTAAAGGTCAGACTGCCTCCTCAAATGGAGTCCCGTGTCTCCGGACTGGGAGACACCTTCCAGTAGGGGCCAACAGACACCTCATACAGGAGAGCTCCAGCTGGCCTCTGGCAGGTGACCCTCTGGGACAAAGCTTCTAGAGGAAGGAACAGGCAGCAATCTTTGCTGTTCGGCAGCCTCTGCTGGTGATACCCAGGCAAAGAGGGTCTGGAGTGAAACTCCAGCAAACTCCAGCAGACTTGCAGCAGAGGGGCCTGACTGTTAGAAGGAAAACTAACAAACAGAAAGGAATAACATCAACATCAACAAAAAGGACATCCACTCAGAGACCCCATCTGAAGGTCACCAACATCAAACACCAAAGGTAAGGAAATCCATGAAGATGGGGAGAAACCACTGCAAAAGGCTGAAAATTCCAAAAACCAGAATGCCTATTCTCCTCCAAAGGATCACAACTCCTTGCCAGCAAGGGAAGAAAACAGGATGGAGAATGAGTTTGACAAATTGACAGAAGTAGGCTTCAGAAGGTAGGTAATAACTAACTACTCCAAGCTAAAGGAGCATGTTCTATCCCAATGCAAGGAAGCTAAGAACATTGAAAAAAGATTAGACATATTGCTAACTAGAATAACCAGTTTAGAGAAGAACATAGATCACCTGATGGAGCTGAAAAACACAGCACGAGAACTTCATGAAGCATACACAAGTATCAATAGCTGACTCGATCAAGCAGAAGAAAGGATATAAGAGATTGAAGATCAGATTAATGAAATAAAGTGAGAAGACAAGATTACAGAAAAAAGAACAAAAAGGAATGAACAAAGCTTCCAAGAAATATGGGACTATGTGAAAAGACCAAATCTATGTTTGATTGGTGTACCTGAAAGTGATGGGGAGAATTGAACCAAGTTGGAAAACACCCTTCAGGATATTATCGAGGAGAACTTTCCCAACCTAGCAAGAGAGGCCAACATTCAAATTCAGGAAATACAGAGAATACCACAAAGATACTCCTTGAAAAGAGCAACCCCAAGACACATAATCGTCAGATTCAGCAAAGTTGAAATGACGGAAAAAATTTTAAGGGCAGCAAAAGAGAAAGGTCAGGTCACCCACAAAGAGAAGCCCAGCAGACTAACAGCAGATCTCCCTGCAGAAACCCTACAAGCCAGAAAAGAGTGGGTGCCAATATTCAACATTCTTAAAAGAATTTTCAACCCAGAATTTCATTTCCAGCCAAACTAAGCTTCATAAGCGAAGGAGAAATAAAATCCTTTACAGACAAGCAAATTCTGAGAGATTTTGTCACCACCAGGCCTGCCTTACAAGAGTTCCTGAAGGAAGCACTAACCGTGAAAAGGAACAACCAGTACCAGCCACTGCAACAACATACCAAATTGTAAAGACCATTGACACTATGAAAAACCTGCATCTACTAATGGGCAAAATAACCAGCTAGCATCATAATGACAGGATCAAATTCACATATAACAATATTAACCTTAAATGTAAATGGGCTAAATGCCCCAATTAAAAGACACAGACTGGCAAATTGGATAAAGAGTCAACACCCATCAGTGTGCTGTATTCAGGAGACCCATCTCATGTGCAAAGACACACATCAAAATAAAGGGATGGAGGAATATTTACCAAGCAAATGGAAAGCAAAAAAAGCAGGGGTTACAATCTTAGTCTCTGATAAAACAGGCTTTAAAACAATGAAGATCAAAAGAGACAAAGAAGGGCATTACATAATGGTAAAGGGATCAATGCAACAAGAAGAGCTAACTATCCTAAATATATATGCACTCAATACAGGAGCACCCAGATTCATAAAGCAAGTTCTTAGAGACCTACAAAGACACTTAGACTCCCACACAATAATAGTGGGAGACTTAGCCCACTGTCAATATTAGACAGTTCAACAAGACAGAAAATTAACAAGGATATTCAGAATGTTAACTCAGCTCTGGACCAAGCAGACCTAAGAGACATCTACAGAACTCTCCCACCCAAATCAACAGAATATATATTATTCTCAGCACCACAACATATTTATTCTAAAATTGACCACATAATTGGAAGTAAAACACTCCTCAGCAAATGCAAAAGAATGGAAATCATAACAGTCTCTCAGAACACAGTGCAATCAAATTAGAAATCAGGATTAAGAATCTCACTCAAAACTGCACAATTACATGAAAACTGAACTACCTGCTCCTGAATGACTGCTGGGTAAATAATGAAATTAAGGCAGAAATAAAGAAGTTATTTGAAACCAATGAGAACAAAGACACAACGTACCAGAATCTCTGGGACACATTTAAAGTAGTGTCTAGAGGGAAATTTGTAGCACTAAATGCCCACAACAGAAAGCAGGAAAGACGTAAAATAGACACCCTAAAATCATAATTAAAAGAACTAGAGAAGCAAGAGCAAACAAATTCAAAAGCTAGCAGAAGACAGGAAATAACTAAGATCAGAGCAGAACTGATGGAGATAGAGATACGAAAAACCCTTAAAAAAATCAATGAATCCAGGAGCTGGTTTTTTGAAAAGATCAACAAAATAGAATAGCCAGAAGAATAAAGAAGAAAAGAGAGAAGAATCTCAAATAGATGCAATAAAAAAATGATAAATGGGCTATCAGTACTGATCCCACAGAAATACAAACTACCGTCAGATAATACTATAAACACCTCTATGCAAATAAACTAGAAAATCTAGAAGAAATGGATAGATTCTTGGACACATACACCCTCCCAAGTCTAAAGCAGGAAGAAGTCAAATCCCTGAATAGACCAATAACAAATTCTGAAATTGAGGCAGTAATAGCCTACCAACCAAAAAAGGTCTAGGACCAGACGGATTCACAGCCAGATACTACCAGAGGTACAAAGAGGAGCTGATACCATTCCCTCTGAAACTATTCCAAGTAATAGAAAAAGAGGGAATCCTCTCTAACTCATTTTATGAGGCTAGCATCGTCCTGATACAAAACCTTGCAGGGACACAACAAAAAAAGAAAATTTCAGACCAATATCCCTGAAGAACATCTATGCAAAAATCCTCAATAAAATACTGTCAAACCAAATCCAGCAGCACATCAAAAAGCTTATCCACCACAATCAAGTTGGCTTCATCCCTTGGATGCAAGGCTGGTTCAATATAGGCAAATCAATAAACATAATCCATCACATACACAGAACCAATGAAAAAAACCACATGAATATCTCAATAGGTGCAGAAAAGGCCTTTGACAAAATTAAACACCCCTTCATGCTAAAAACTCTCAAAAAAACTAGGTATTGATGGAATGTATCTCAAAATAATAAGAGCTATTTATGACAAATCCACAGCCAATATACTGAATGGGCAAAAACTGGAAGCATTCCCTTTGAAAATCAGCACAAGACAAGGATGCCCTCTCTTACCACTCCTATTCAACATGATATTGGAAGTTCTGGCCAGGGCATTCAGGCAACAGAAAGAAATAAAGGGTATTCAGATAGGAAAAGAGGAAGTCAAATTGTCTCTGTTTGCAGATGACATGACTGTATATATAGAAAACTCCATCGTATCAGCCTAAAATCTCCTAAAGCTGATAAGCAACTTCAGAAAACTCTCAGGATACAAAATCATTGTGCAAAAATCACAACCATTCCTATACACCAATAATAGACAAACAGAGAGCCAAATCATGAGTGAACTCCCATTCACAATTTCTACAAACAAAATTAAATACCTTGAAATACAGCTTACACAGGATGTGAAGGACCTCTTCAAGGAGAACTACAAAACACTGCTCAAGGAAATAAGAGAGGACACACACAAATGGAAAAACATTCCATGCTTATGGATAGGAAGAATCAGTATCATGAAAATGGGCATACTGCAAAGTAATTTATAGGTTCAATGCTATCCCCATCAAGTTACCATTAACATCCTTCACAGAATTAGAAAAAACTACTTTAAATTTCATATGGAACCAAAAAAGAGCCCAGATAGCCAAGACAATTCTAAGCAAAAAGAACAAAGCTGGAGGCATCACACTACCTGACTTCAAACTATACTACAATGCTACAGTAACCAAAACAGCATGGTACTGGTACCAAAACAGATATATAGATCAATGGAATAGAACAGAGGCCTCAGGAATAACACCACACGTCTACAACCATCTGATCTTTGGCAGACCTGACAAAAACAAGCAATGGGAAATTGATTCCCTATTTAATAAATGGTGTTGGGAAAACTGGCTAGCCATATGCAGAAAACTGAAACTGGACCCTCTCCTTACACCGTATACAAAAATTAATTCAAGATGGATTAAAGACTTAAATGTAAGACCTAAAACCATAAAAACCCTAGAAGAAAACCCAGACAATATCATTCAGGACATAGGTGTGGGCAAAGACTTCATGACTAAAACACCAAAAGCAATGGCAACAAGAGCCAAAATTGACAAATGGGATCTAATTAAACTAAAGAGCTTCTGCACAGCAAAAGAAACTATCATCAGAGTGAACAGGTAACCTACAGAATGAGAGAAAATTTTTGCAATCTATCCATCTGACATAGGTTTAATATCCAGAATCTACAAAGAACTTAAACAAATTTACAAGAAAAAAACAACCCCATCAAAAAGTGGGTGAAGGATATGAACAGACGCTTCTCAAAAGAAGACATTTATGTGGCCAACAAATATATGAAAAAAAGCTCATCATCGCTGGTCATTAGAGAAATGCAAATCAAAACCACAATGAGATACCACCTCCCACCATTTAGAATGGCAAGCATTAAAAAGTCAGGAAACAACAGATGCTGGAGAGGATGTGGAGAAATAAGAATGATTTTATACTGTTGGTGGGAGTGTAAATTAGTTCAACCATTGTGGAAGACAGTGTGGTGATTCCTCAAGAATCTAGAACCAGAAATACCATTTGACCCAGCAATCCCATTACTAGGAATATACCCAAAGGATTATAAATCATTCTACTATAAGGACACTTGCATATGTATTTTTTTGTGGCACTATTCACAATAGCAAAGACTTGGAACGAACCTAAATGCTCATCAATGATAGACTGGATAAAGAAAATGTGGTACATATACACCATGGAATACTATGCAGCCATAAAAAAGGATGAGTTCATGTTTTTTGCCGGGACATGGATGATGGTGGAAACCATCATTCTCAGCAAACTAACACAAGAACAGAAAACCAAACATTGCATGTTCTCATTCATAAGTGGGACAATGAGAACACATGGACACAGGGAGGGGAACATCTCACACCAGGGCCTGTTGGAGGGTGGTGGGGTAGGGGAGAGATAACATTAGCAGAAATACCTTATGTAGATGATGGGTTGATGGGTGCAGCAAACCACCATGGCACATGTATACCTATGTAACAAACCTGCATGTTCTGCAAGTGTACCCCAGAACTTAAAGTATAATAAAAAAAATTGTTGACTATAGTCACCCTGTTGTACTATCAAATACTTGATCTTATTCATTCTAATTACATTTTTGTATGCATTATTTGAAGAAATTTATCCACTCTGCCAATCTCTGCCATTTTTCTTATTTATTTAATCCTAATTTCTCTTTTAAGACCAAATCCAGATGAAAACTTGGCTTATAATCTTTTGACAGTTCCCTTGTTTGTCGTGAATCACATTTCAACCCAAAGGATTCCCTTTAGCATTCCTTGCAGAGTAGATCTGGTAAAAAACACACTCCCTTAGCTTGTATTCATCTGGGAATGTCCTCATTATTGACAAGCATGTTTCCCATGCATAGAATTCTCAGCTGACAGCTTTTTCTTTCAGCACTTTGAATATATCAATCCAGTGCCTTCTAACCTCCAAGGTTTCTGCTGATGATCTTTTTGAGGTTCTTTTGTATATGACAAATTGCTTCTCCTTTGCATTTGATTCTCTGTCATTTTTTTTTATGACTGTTTGCTTATAACATGACTTGGTGGATGTATTTGAGTTTATTTTGAGTTTATTGTGCTTCCTGGATGTGTAGATTTGTGTCTTTCACCAAATTTAGGGAGTTTAATTTTGGCTTTTCGGCAAATACTCTATTTCCTTCTCTCTCTTGTATTCTTCTACATTTCCCATAATGTTTTTGCTGGTCAGCTTGATGGTGTCCCATAGGTGCTTTGGGTTCCATTTATTTTTCTTAATTCTTTTTTGCTCTGATTCTCAGACTTGATAATTTCAATAGTCTTATACTTAAATTCACAGATTATTTTTGGCATTCCCAAATCTGCTGTTGAACTCCTCTGGTGAATTCATTATTTCAATTATGGTACTTTTTAGTTTTAGAATGTCTATTTGGTGCTTTTTTATAATTTCAATCTCTTTATTGATATTTGGTTTATAAGTTGTTTCATGGTTCTCTCTGGTGCTCGTATGTTTTCTTTTAGCTTTTGAGCATATTTAAGACAGTTGATTTAAAGTCTTTGTTTAAGAAGTGTTATGTTTGGTTTGCCTCTGGGATATATCTGTCAATTTCTATTTTTCCTTTGATTGGACAACACTTCCAGTTTCTTTGTATGCTTTGTGATTTTCTTGTTCCTGTTGAAACTGGGTATTTTAATATTATAATTTAGTAACTTTAGAAATCACTTTCTCATTCTTCTCTAGACTTTGCTGTTCTTAATTACTGAAGTCTTCAGTATCCATTTGTTTTTATGAATTTTTCAAACTTTTTTTTGCAGTCTTATGTGTGGTCACTGAATTCTCTCTCTTTAGCTTGTGTTCAGGTAGTGTTTTAACAGGCATTTTTCCTGGAAGACCAGGTTTCAAACAACCACCACCAAACAAAAAAGAAAAAGGAAAAGAAAAAGAAAAAACAAAAAACTAAAACAAAAATACAACAAAACCCCTTTCTTATTATTTGCAAATTGGCTCTGTCCTGGGGCACTTTTTAAGCACTTAGCCTGGTCCATTTAGAACTTCATCTTAGTCCACTGTACTGAGGGGAGGAGCCAAGATGGCTGAATAGGAACAGCTCCGGTCTACAGCTCCCAGTGTGAGCAAGGCAGAAGATGGGTGATTTCTGCATTTCCATCTGAGGTACCGGGTTCATCTCACTAGGGAGTGCCAGACAGTGGGTGCAGGTCAGTGGGTGCATACACCGTGCGTGAGCCGAAGCAGGGCGAGGCATTGCCTCACTTGGGAAGCATAAGGGGTCAGGGAGTTCCCTTTCCTAGTCAAAGAAAGGGGTGGCAGATGGCACCTGGAAAATCGGGTCACTCCCAACCGAATACTGCGCTTTTCCGACGGGCTTAAAAAACTGCGCATGAGGAAACTGTATCCTACACCTGGCTCGGAGGGTCCTATGCCCACGGAGTCTCACTGATTGCTAGCACAGCGGTCTGAGATCAAACTGCAAGGCAGCAGCGAGGCTGGGGGAGGGGCAAAGCAGCTGGGAAGCTCGAACTGGGTGGAGCCCACCACAGCTCAAGGAGGCCTGCCTGCCTCTGTAGGCTTCACCTCTGGGTCAGGGCACAGACAAAAGGACAGCAGTAACATCTGCAGACTTAAATGTCCCTGTCTGACAGCTTTGAAGAGAGCAGTGGTTCTCCCAGCATGCAGCTGGAGATCTGAGAATGGGCAGACTGCCTCCTCAAGTGCGTCCCTGACCCCTGACCCCTGAGCAGCCTAACTGGGAGGCACCCCCCAGCAGGGGCAGACTGACACCTCACACGGCCAGGTACTCCAACAGACCTGCAGATGAGGGTCCTGTCTGTTAGAAGAAAAACTAACAAACAGAAAGGACATCCACACCAAAAACCCATCTGTACATCACCATCATCAAAGACCAAAAGTAGATAAAACCACAAACATGGGGAAAAAACAGAGCAGAAAAACTGGAAACTCTAAAAAGCAGAGCGCCTCTTCTCCTCCAAAGGAACGCAGTTCTTCACCAGCAACGGAACAAAGCTGGACGGAGAATGACTTTGATGAGCTGAGAGAAGAAGACTTCACACGATCAAATTACTCCAAGCTATGGGAGGACATTCAAACCAAAGGCAAAGAAGTTGAAAACTTTGAAAAAAAATTAGAAGAATGTATAACTAGAATAACCAATACAGAGAAGTGCTTAAAGGAGCTGATGGAGCTGGAAACCAAGCCTGGGGAACTACGTGAAGAATGCAGAAGCCTCAGGAGCTGATGCGATCAACTGGAAGAAAGGGTATCAGCGATGGAAGATGAAATGAATGAAATGAAGTGAGAAGGGAAGTTTAGAGAAAAAAGAATAAAAAGAAATGAGCAAAGCCTCCAAGAAATATGGGACTATGTGAAAAGACCAAATCTACGTCTGACTGGTGTACCTGAAAGTGACGGGGAGAATGGAACCAAGTTGGAAAACACTCTGCAGGATATTATCCAGGAGAACTTCCCCAATCTAGCAAGGCAGGCCAACATTCAGATTCAGGAAATACAGAGAACACCACAAAGATACTCCTCGAGAAGAGCAACTCCAAGACACATAATTGTCAGATTCACCAAAGTTGAAATGAAGGAAAAAATGTTAAGGGCAGCCAGAGAGAAAGGTCAGGTTACCCTCAAAGGGAAGCCCATCAGACTAACAGCAGATCTCTCGGCAGAAACCCTACAAGCTAGAAGAGAGTGGGGGCCAATATTCAACATTCTTAAAGAAAAGAATTTTCAACCCAGAATTTCATATCCAGCCAAACTAAACTTCATAAGTGAAGGAGAAATAAAATACTTTACAGACAAGCAAATGCTCAGAGATTTTGTCACCACCAGGCATGCCCTACAAGAGCTCCTGAAGGAAGTGCTAAACATGGAAAGGAACAACCGGTACCAGCCACTGCAAAATCATGCCAAAATATAAAGACCATCGAGACTAAGAAGGAACTGCATCAACTAACGATCAAAATCACCAGCTAACATCATAATGACAGGATCAAATTCACACATAACAATATTAACTTTAAATGTAAATGGACTAAATGCTCCAATTAAAAGACACAGACTGTCAAATTGGATAAAGAGTCAAGACCCATCAGTGTGCTGTATTCAGGAAACCCATCTCACATGCAGAGACACACATAGGCTCAAAATAAAAGGATGGAGGAAGATCTACCAAGCAAATGAAAAGCAAAAAAAGATGGGTTGCAATCCTAGTCTCGGATCAAACAGACTTTAAACCAACAAAGATCAAAAGAGACAAAGAAGGCCATTACATAATGGTAAAGGGATCAATTCAACAAGAAGAGCTAACTATCCTAAATATATATGCACCCAATACAGGAGCACCAAGATTCATAAAGCAAGTCCTGAGTGACCTACAAAGAGACTTAGACTCCCACACATTAATAATGGGAGACTTTAACACCCCACTGTCAACATTAGACAGATCAATGAGACAGAAAGTCAACAAGGATACCCAGGAATTGAACTCAGCTCTGCACCAAGCGGACCTAATACACATCTACAGAACTCTCCACCCCAAATCAACAGAATATACATTTTTTTCAGCACCACACCACACCTATTCCAAAATTGACCACATACTTGGAAGTAAAGCTCTCCTCAGCAAACGTAAAAGAACAGAAATTATAACAGACTATCTCTCAGACCACAGTGCAATCAAACTAGAACTCAGGGTTAAGAATCCCACTCAAAACCGCTCAACTACATGGAAACTGAACAACCTGCCCCTGAATGACTACTGGGTACATAACAAAATGAAGGCAGAAATAAAGATGTTCTTTGAAACCAATGAGAACAAAGACACCACACACCAGAATCTCTGGGACGCATTCAAAGCAGTGTGTAGAGGGAAATTTATAGCACTACATGCCCACAAGAGAAAGCAGGAAAGATCTAAAATTGACACCCTAACATCACAATTAAAAGAAGTAGGAAAGCAAGAGCAAACACATTCAAAAGCTAGCAGAAGGCAAGAAATAACTAAAATCAGAGCAGAACTGAAGGAAATAGAGACACAAAAAACCCTTCAAAAAATTAATGGATCCAGGAGCTGGTTTTTTGAAAGGGTCAACAAAATTGATAAACCACCAGCAAGACTAATAAAGAAAAAGAGAAGAATCAAATAGACACAATAAAAAATGGTAAAGGGGATATCACCAGAGATCCCACAGAAATACAAACTACCATCAAAGAATACTAAAAACACCTCTACGCAAATAAACTAGAAAATCTAGAAGAAATGGATAAATTCCTCAACACATACACTTTCCCAAGACTAAACCAGGAAGAAGTTGAATCTCTGAATATACCAATAACAGGAGCTGAAAATGTGGCAATAATCAATAGCTTACCAACGAAAAAGAGTCCAGGACCAGATGGATTCACAGCCAAATTCTACCAGAGGTACAAGGAGGAGCTGGTACCATTCCTTCTGAAACTATTCCAATCAATAGAAAAAGAAGGAATCCTCCCTAACTCATTTTATGAGGCCATCCTCATCCTGATACCAAAGCCTGGCAGAGACACAACAAAAAAAGAGCATTTTAGACCAATATCCTTGATGAACAATGATGCAAAAATCCTCAATAAAATACTGGCAAACCAAATCCAGCAGCACATCAAAAAGCTTATCCACCATGATCAAGTGGGCTTCATCCCTGGGATGCAAGGTTGGTTCAATATATGCAAATCAATAAATGTAATCCAGCATATAAACAGAACCAAAGACAAAAACCACATGATTATCTCAATAGATGCAGAAAAGGCCTTTGACAAAATTCAACAATGCTTCATGCTAAAAACTCTCAATAAATTAGGTATTGATGGGACGTATCTCAAAATAATAAGAGCTATCTATGACAAACCCACAGCCAATATCATACTGAATGGGCAAAAACTGGAAGCATTCCCTTTGAAAATCAGCACAAGACAAGGATGCCCTCTCTCACCACTCCTATTCAACATAGTATTGGAAGTTCTGGCCAGGGCAATTAGGCAGGAGAAGGAAATAAAGTGTATTCAATTAGGAAAAGAAGAAGTCAAATTGTCCCTGTTGGCAGACGACATGATTGTATATCCAGAAAACCCCATCGTTGCAGCCCAAAATCTCCTTAAGCTGATAAGCAACTTCAGCCAAGTCTCAGGATACAAAATCAATGTACAAAAATCACAAGCATTCTTATACACCAACAACAGACAAACAGAGAGCCAAATCATGAGTGAACTCCCATTCACAATTGCTTCAAAGAGAATAAAATACCTAGGAATCCAACTTACAAGGGATGTGAAGGACCTCTTCAAGGAGAACTACAAACCACTGCTCAGTGAAATAAAACAGGATACAAACAAATGGAAGAACATTCCATGCTCATGGGTAGGAAGAATCAATATCATGAAAATGGCCATACTGCCCAAGGTAATTTACAGATTCAATGCCATCCCCATCAAGCTACCAATGACTTTCTTCACAGAATTGGAAAAAACTACTTTAAAGTTCATATGGAACCAAAAAAGAGCCCGCATTGCCAAGTCAATCCTAAGCCAAAGAACAAAGCTGGAGGCATCACACTACCTGACTTCAAACTATACTACAAGACTACAGTAACCAAAACAGCATGGTACTGGTACCAAAACAGATATAGATCAACGGAACAGAATAGAGCTCTCAGGAATATCGCTGCATATCTACAACTATCTGATCTTTGAAAAACCTGAGAAAAACAAGCAATGGGGAAAGGATTCCCTATTTAATAAATGGTGCTGGGAAAACTGGCTAGCCATATGTAGTAAGCTGAAACTGGATCCCTTCCTTACACCTTATACAAAAATCAATTCAAGATGGATTAAAGACTTACATGTTAGACCTAAAACCATAAAAACCCTAGAAGAAAACCTAGGCATTACCATTCAGGACATAGGCATGGGCAAGGACTTCATGTCTAAAACACCAAAAGCAATGGCAACAAAAGCCAAAATTGACAAATGGGATCTAATTAAACTAAAGAGTTTCTGCACAGCAAAAGAAACTACCATCAGAGTGAACAGGCAACCTGCAAAATGGAGAAAATTTTCGCAACCTAGTCATCTGACAAAGGGTTAATATCCAGATTCTACAGTGAACTCAAACAAATTTACAAGAAAAAAACAAACAACCCTATCAAAATGTGGGTGAAGGACATGAACAGACACTTCTCAAAAGAAGACATTTATGCAGCCAAAAAACACATGAAAAAATGCTCACCATCAGTGGCCATCAGAGAAATGCAAATCAAAACCACAGTGAGTTACCATCTCACACCAGTTAGAATGGCAATCATTAAAAAGTCAGGAAACGACAGGTGCTGGAGAGGATGTGGAGAAATAGGAACACTTTTACATTGTTGGTGGGACTGTAAACTAGTTCAACCATTGTGGAAGTCAGTGTGGCGATTCCTCAGGGATCTAGAACTAGAAATACCATTTGACCCAGCCATCCCATTACTGGGTATATACCCAAAGGATTATAAATCATGCTGCTATAAAGACACATGCACACGTATGTTTATTGCGGCATTATTCACAATAGCAAAGACTTGGAACCAACCCAAATGTCCAACAATAATAGACTGGATTAAGAAAATGTGGCCCATATACACCATGGAATACTATGCAGCCATAAAAAATGATGAGTTCATGTCCTTTGTAGGGACATGGATGAAATTGGAAATCTTCATTCTCAGTAAACTATCGCAAGAACAAAAAACCAAACACCGCATATTCTCACTCATAGGTGGGAATTGAACAATGAGAACACATGGACACAGGAAGGGGAACATCACACTCTGGGGCCTGTTGTGGGTTTGGGGGAGGGTTGAGGGATAGCATTGGGAGATATACCTAATGTTAGATGATGAGTTAGTGGGTGCAGTGCACCAGCATGGCACATGTATACATATGTAACTAATCTGCACATTGTGCACATGTTCCCTAAACTTAAAGTATAATAATAATAATAATAATAATAATAATAAAAAGAACTTCATCTTAGTCTTCACTACTTGCTTGAACCGAGCATAGAGATTAGCCAGAAGTAAAACCTTAGGGTCTTTTCAGGTCTTTGCCAAGCTTCTCCTGTCCTGGGTTTGTGCTTGCCATTCTGAATTCCCTAACCCATTTATACCTAGTGTTCCATTATTGGAACGCTAAGCCTGTGGGGGTTATTTATATCTTACTGCTTAAGGTCATTTCAAGGTCTGATTGCAAAAATTAATAAAATTGTAACCTCAGGCATAAATGGGCTATAACGTACACAGTGCTCTTGATTGCCCTCATTCCCCCCCCAAAAAGTCTCTCTTTAGCTTTTTTTCTTCTAGAATTCATTGTAGAATGGAATTTATCTTCTAGATTTATTTATATTTTAGAAACTATTCTTTTATTAACTCTTCTTCAAGTTTTTATTTTGATAATTTGTGCAATTTTATACATTTAGATTTGTACAATTCTGCATTTTACATCCATTTTGTATTCTTTCTTTCTTTCTTTCTTTTTCTTTTTCTTTTTTCTTTCTTTCTTTTTTTTTTTTTTTGTCAGAGTTTCACTCTTTTTGCCCAGGCTGGAGTACAGTGGTGCGATCTTGACTCACTGCAACATCTGCCTCCTGGATTTTCAAGTGATTCTCCTGTCTTAGCCTCCTGAGTAGCTGGGATTACAGGTACCTGCCACCACGCCTGGCTAATTTTTGTATTTTTAGTAAAGAAGGGGTTTCACCATGTTGACCAGGCTGGTCTTGAACTCCTAACCTCGTGAGCCTCCCGCCTTGGCCTACCAAAGTGCTGGGATTACAGGCGTGAGCCTCCACACCTGGCCTATTTTATTTTCTAGTAGTGTTCACAGAGTATTTGTTTTGTTTTCACAGTTAGGCAAATATTAACATTGATTTTGGAACGCTGTTTTTTTCTTCTCTGACATATATATATTTTTGAGATGGAGTCTCACCCTGTTACCCAGGCTGGAGTTCAGTGGCACGATCTTGGCTCACTGCAACCTCCACCTCCCGGATTCAAGAGGTTCTCCTGCCTCAGCCTCCTGAGTAGCTGGGATTACAGGCATCCCTGCCATGCATGGCTATTTTTTGTATTTTTAGTAGAGACGGGGTTTCACCATGTTGGCCAGGCTGGTCTTGAACTCCAGACCTTAAGTCTCTCCCAAGCTTCAGAATCATCTCTGTAACCTTCCACTGGACATGCTCACTTCCATGACATGAAGACATTCCAAGAGCTGCATGGCCTGCATGTGTCTTATTGTCACTCTGTACTCTACCTCCCCCAACACCCAACCTCCTGGTTCTAATTTCCAGACCTTCTAAGGCCCCTATACAGGCCCTCTGGAAGTAGCCCTTCCTCTCTTCCTTTGCTTAGTGAATTCCCTCTTCCACATCTCCACTGCTGCCCCTTAATATAGACAATCTACCTCTAATGCTGCTCTCCAGCACAGTCTCCACTGTACTTTGGTGGCATTGCTTCCTGAGTGAAAACTGAATTATGTTACAGGGATTCAGGTGTGTATTTTCAGTTCACCATCAACTTCTGCTATTTGCATCAATGACTTGGAGTTGGGAGAGCAGGGAGCCTATGGCCTAAAGGAAGTGTGCAAGATTATTGTGTTTATGTCATATACTGCCAGTCCTTTAGGGCATGGGAGGAAACTATCAGCATGCCTATTTATATTTTTATCTAAAAAATGAGAACAAAATTAAGCTTTCCTTATATGTGGACTATATTTTATTTACTTTATAAATAAATATAAACTAAACTAGTAGTTGCTAAACATTTTTATGGATTAGATGAGTGATAAATATTTGGAGAACACTAACAGGATTAAAGCCAAAAGTATTTCCTAGTCTCCCTCATCTCTCATGCCTCTGCAACCTTTATCTCATCACAGGTAAGACATGCTCTTATCCTGTTAAGCAATTCCATTGACTTGCCACATATTTTTTCAGGTTTTTAACCTTTTCTTAAGTTTTTGTTATATGTTTGCAAAGGAACTGAAGTTTTATCAGTTCAGTGAAGTCTAATATGTTGACACACTCTCACATGAATTTGCCCAGAACACTTTTATGATCCATCTGTGTTGCACATATCTGTGGTGTGAGTCCTTTAAGTCCTGTGGTAGATATGTCTCTGTATGTATGTTTCCTTATGAGAAGATATGTTCCTCTCTTGTAAGGAAGACTCTTGTATTCAAATTGGAATACTCAGAAACTAAGAAAGCTCTAGGCACACGTAGGTACTAAATACTTTTGCATCAAGTAATTAATGCACCAACAGGATATTTCTGCTATGATCTTTTACCCACAATGTGTAACATAAAACAACATATATCATGGAGGCCCTTTATAACATTTTCTATTTAATTTTCAACAACAAAAATGGTAAGAATTAGTCCCTAAACATCTTTTCTCACATCAGCTGATTCTTATTGCATCAGACTGAGCAGAACTGTGATTTTCCAGGGATCAGTGTCATTTAGGGATGTGACTATGGGCTTCACTCAAGAGGAGTGGCAGCATCTGGACCCTGCTCAGAGGACCCTGTACAGGAATGTGATGCTGGAGAACTACAGCCACCTTGTCTCAGTAGGTAGGTAGGAATTGTTTCCCATGTAGAAGGCCAGAATGCATGTCCTTTCTTATCAATAGAAACTTGTGGAAATTTTGTAAAATATAACATTTAGCTTTGAAATTTAGAGGTCAGAGACAATGTATCCCTTTTGGATACCAGAAAGAATATTTTCCTCTGCCCCATGACAGGATTAAATGAGGTGTGTGTGTGTGTGTGTGTATACTGTTTGGGGTATACTGTCTTCCTCCTTCATGGAAACCCACCCAGTTTGTCAGAAGTAATATAATTCTCATTCACAGGGTATTGCATCATTCACAGGGTATTGCATTCCTAAACCAGAAGTGATCCTCAAATTGGAGACAGGCAAGGAGCCATGGATATTAGAGGAAAAATTTCGAAGCCAGAGTCATCTGGGTGGGTTAGTGCCAGATGGAATTTAAAGGTAGGCAGATCACAAAGGGTAAGTTCAGATAATAAGACCATTGAAATGTTCTTCAGGAATCATATTTTAGAGGCTCTAGACCTTTGGAAGTAACATGTTGACATGACCCAAATATCCAGTGACTCTGAATCACCCGGCATCTCCCAGTATCACTTCCATACACACATCTTTTTTTTTTTTAATTGTGGTATAAATTATATAGTTAAGTCACAGCTTAATAAAATTAAATATATATGTGTATGTGTATATATATATATATATATATATATATATATATATATGAGACACTCATGTATCCATCATTGAGATGAATATATAGAGTGTTTTTCAGCACCCCTGGAAAGCTCCCTCGTGTGGTCTTCCCATTCAAGAGCATCCCTCCTTCTATAAAATATTAAATATGTTTTTCTATACATGCTTTTTGGAGTTGCTCATTCGTTAGCATTCTACCATATTCACATTTTTTTACAGAATTATTTTAAAATAGCCTGTTCCCAGTGGTTCATGCCTGTAATCCCAGCAATTTGGGAGGCTGAGGTGGGAGAATCTCTTGAGCCCAGGAATTTGAGACCAGCTTGGTCAACACGGGGAGACCCTATCTCTGTCAAAACTTAAAAAATTAGCCAGGCATGGTGGCACACACATGCAGTCCCATGCCTGGCTGATTTTTGTGATCTCAGCTACTGGGGAGCTGAGCTGAGAGTCTTGCTTTAACCCAGGAAGAGGCTGCAGTGAGCTGTGTTTGTGCCATTGCACTGCAGCCTGGGTGACAGAGCAAGATTCTGTCTCTAAAATATAAAAGGCATTTAAAATTAAAATTAAACATTCAAACAGTAATGATTTCAGCGTGAAGCCTGAAAAAATTTGTGTTTGAAAAAGCTCTCTGGGTAATTCTGATAAACATTATTTATTAGGTACCATGATATAAATATCTATGTAGGGCACTGAGAGAAAATCATAGGTAAAGTAATGGCTGCCAGGAACATAGTTGGTGAACGAAAACAGAACTGCATGAAATATTTTAAAATTCAGTGTTTAACAAAGAATATTGTTATAGCAATCCAGCTGATGTTTGTGCTTAAATGAATTATACAAATGGTCCTTTCATGTTTTTTAGTAAATGAACCTGGAAGTGGTGGGAAAATTTGGGAAGGCAACTTTTTAAAAACATTGTTAGACTGTAAGCTGACAATGAAAAAAAATCAGTATAAAATTATGATGGGAACGAGCAATTTATGAGGGACAAACAGATGAATTTACCTAGAGTGAATTACATTCATTATAGACTTGTAAAGGAATGGCTTGGTTCTAATCTGAATCTAAACGTAAAGATATGTCTACTTCAGTGATACCTTGTTAAAAAAAAAGTGTTTGTTCTTGGAACATTGGACTCAGTATAATATAGTACAGTTGATGGAATAAAGGGCAAATCCCATAGCCGGAATAGAACCATAAGCCTGTTCCTGTGGCAACGATGACTTGTTCACTCATTGATTTCACTCTTATTGTTGTATATTTTTATTCCTAGTGAATCAGAGCTAGAAAAACAATTAAGCCAGATGCAGTGGCTCATGTCTGTAATCCTAGCCCTTTTGAAGGCCAATGTGGGTGAATTGCTTGAGGCCAGGAGTTTGAGACCAGCCTGGCTAACATTGCAAAATCCTGTCTCTACTAAAAACATAAAAACTAGCTGAGCGTGGTGATGCATGCCTGTAGTCCCAGCTACTTGGGAGGTTGAGGCATGAGAATCGCTTGAACCCAGGAAGAGGAGGTTGCAGTGAGCTGAGATCATGCCACTACACTCCAGCCTGGGTGACAGAGGAAGACTCTGTCTCAAAAACAACAACAACACACAGAATTGGAGCCTGGATTATAGGATTATCTATGAATTAGAACTTTTAGAAATTTGATTTGTTGCTGCTGTGTTGAGTTGAAAAGAGGTATAAGACTGGAAGTGTGCACATTGTTGTCATAATGTAGGTGTGAGGAGATAATGGCTTAAACTGAGCCTTCAAACATAATGCTAACTTTATTTCTCTTACATATCCTTGTCAACTAATCTTTCTTGTCACTCTGTATTTCAGAATTAATTAATACCAGTAGAAACTATTCAAGAACGAAGTTCAATGAGTTTAACAAAGGTGGAAAATGTTTCTGTGATGAAAGCATGAAATAATTCATTTTGAAGAGGAACCTTCTGAATATAATAAAAATGGGAACAGCTTCTGGCTGAATGAAGACCTCATTTGGCATCAGAAGATTAAAAATTGGGAGCAACCTTTTGAATACAATGAATGTGGGAAAGCTTTCCCTGAGAATTCACTCTTCCTTGTACATAAGAGAGCTTACACAGGACAGAAAACATGCAAATATACTGAACATGGGAAAACCTGTTATATGTCATTTTTTATTACTCATCAGCAAACACATCCAAGAGAGAACCACTATGAATGTAATGAATGTGGAGAAAGTATCTTTGAGGAATCCATTCTCTTTGAACATCAGAATGTTTACCCATTCAGCCAGAATTTAAATCCCACTCTAATTCCGAGAACCCACTCAATTAGCAATATTATTGAATATAATGAATGTGGAACCTTTTTCAGTGAAAAATTAGCCCTTCATTTACAACAGAGAACACATCCAGGGGAAAAACCTTATGAATATCATGAATGTGGAAAAACCTTCACCCAGAAGTCAGCCCACACAAGACATCAGAGAACACACACAGGGAAAACCCTATGAATGTCATGGATGTGGGAAGACCTTCTATAAGAATTCAGACCTCATTAGAAATCAAAGAATTCACACAGGGGAGAGACCTTACAGATGTCATGAATGGAGAAATCCTTCAGTGAAAAGTCATCCCTTACTCAACATCAGAGAACACACGCGGGGAGAAATCATATGAATGTCATGAATGTGGGAAAACCTCGTTTAAGTCAGTTCTAACTGTGCATCAGAAAACACACAGGGGAGAAGCCCTATGAATGCTATGCATGTGGGAACACCTTTCTTGGAAAATCCGACCTCATTAAACATCAGAGAATTCACACAGGAGAAAAACCTTATGAATGTAATGAATGTGGGAAGTCATTCTCTGAGAAGTCAACCCTTACTAAACATCTAAGAACACACAGATGGGAAATCTTATGAATGTATTCAATGTGGAAAATTTTTCTGCTGCTACTACAGTTTCACAGAACATCTGAGAAGACACACAGGGGAGAAACCTTTTGGATGTAATGAATGTGGGAAAACCTTCCATCAGAAGTCGGCCCTAATTGTTCACCAGAGAACTCATATAAGACAGAAACCCTATGGATGTAATGAATATGGAAAATCATTCTGTGTGAAGTCAAAACTCATTGCACATCATAGAACATACAAAGGGGAGAAACCCTATGAATGTAATGTTTGTGGAAAATTATTATTGAGTCAAAACTAACTGTACATCACAGAACACACTTGAGGTGAAACCCTATAAATGTAGTAAGTGAGGGAAATTACTCTGGGTGAAGTCAGAACTTTGTAGAGCAGAGAACATAAAGGGTGAGAGAAATCTGTTAATATAATGATAATGAGAACACCTTTGCCCTGAAGTCAGTTCTCACAGTAGAGAAGAGAACTTAAAGAGGGAAAAAACAATATGAAGATATGGAATGCAGGAAAACATTATTCTGGGATTTGGGCCATAGATTATGTTTAAAAACTAAAAGTGAAAAACACTTATTGGTGAATGAATATAGGAAACATTTTGCTCAATGCCACACCTCAGTAAACATCAGAGAGTTCACACAGGGTGAAACCTGGCTCAGCATCCCTAAGTTGAGAAGGGATGCATTTTTTTTTGCTACTACCACAGTTTCACAGAATATCTGAGAAGACACACAGGGGAGAAACTTTTTGGGTGTAATGAATGTGGGAAAACCTTTCACCAGAAGTGAGCCCTAATTGTTCACCACAGAACTCATATAAGACAGAAACCCTATGGATGTAATGAATGTGGAAAATCATTCTGTGTGAAGTCAAGAGGCCACAGAAAATGCACAAACTATAGGAAAGCATTTACTATGAGGTTATATTTTATAGAGTATATGTAATAAGAAGTACCTTCTTAGTGAACATCAGATAGTAGAGGAAGTATTTTTAACTGTATCCAATGTGTGGACATTTTAGGTTAAAATCTAAATTTAATATAGACCAGAGGTGTTGAATTGCAGGATATCTAGCAATTTAAGAAAATGTAGAGAAAAGGTTTTTTTTGTTTTTTTTGTTTTTTGAGACAGAGTCTCATTCTGCCACCCAGGCTGGAGTGCAGTGGCATGATCTCGGCTCACTGCAAGCTCCGCCTCCTGGGTTCATACCATTCTCCTTCCTCAGCCTCCCAAGTAGCTGGGACTACAGGCGCCTGCCACCACACCTGACTAATTTTTTGTATTTTTAGTGGAGACAGGGTTTCACCATGGTCTCGATCTCCTGACCTCGTGATCTGCCCGCCTCGGCCTCCTAAAGTGCTGGGATTACAGGTGTGAGCCACCACGCAAAAAAAGGTTTTTATTGAGAAATAGCATTTTACTTTGCTTATATCCAGTTCAGTTCATTGTCAAGACTGCTGTTTTCTGACACTTGAAAAGATGCCACGCTGGAGCCAATGACTATAACTAGGTCAAAGATTTATTGCTTAGCCATATGTAAAATAAGGGAAGAGTTTTTAGCAAAGGGAACCATAAGCAAGAGTGCTTTTGTATGTCCAGGAAGAAAGAGACCCTTAATCTGGGGCCATAGGACAGGAGCCCACCAGCAGGATTTTTGAATAATCCTGGGGCAGACCAATTTCGGGTGACCCGTCTCAGAATGGTGGATCAAGGGGGCAAGTCAACTTGCCTTGTATGCAGCTTAAGAGGATTAGTAGAAGAGAGTGGGTCCAGATTTCTGGTGGTTTCTGCCCTAGCAGATGTCCAACACATAAGCCAGGACATTCTGCTGTGAGTGACTTATTGTACCCAACTCTATTTCTCTCCAAAGTGAAATACATTTTTCATAGGTGATATAACTTTTTAAAATGTATATGGAGATATAACTTAAATATGGGGCTTTGAAAAAGCACAAATAGGCTGAGCATGGTGGCTTGCACCTGTAATCCCAGTACTTTGGGAGGCTGAGGTGGGCAAGACCTGAGGTCAGGAATTCCAGACCAGCCTGGCCAACATGATGAAACCCTGTCTCTACTAAAAATACAAAAATTAGCCAGGCATGATGGCACACATCTGTAGTCCTGGCTACTAGAGAGGCTGAGGTGGGAGGATCACTTGAACCTGGGAGGTGGAGGTTTCATTGAGCTGAGATCATGCCACTGCACTCCAGCCTGAGTGACAGACACTTTCAAAAAAAAAAATAGATTTTGCTATTGGGTAAGGTATAGTAGTCGGCAGCAGAATGGACTGATTGAGGACAACTATAAAATTACAAAAAATATTTAAATGCAACTTATTGCTATAGAAGCAAAGAGAACTAAAGGAGCAAAATTCTAGAGAGTGGTAAATCCCAGAAAGCACATGCACAGAATGCAGCTCTTTGCTCTGGGGACCCTTTCCACTTCTGGCTATAGGGAAGAACCTGAATACTGAACTTGGTTCAGGCAGAGGGCCATACCCTGGCGGTCAGGGGAAGGCATGGGGGGGACCAGAAACCAGGAGAACAATCAAGACTGCAATTAAAAAAATGGATACATTAGGGGCTTCAAACACATATAATTTCTCAAGAAATTTCTAGATATCTCATGCTGCATAGGGCAGGAGGCTGAAAAGCTAATTTGAGAAGAAAACAAGTAGGATTTTTGTTTTGTTTTGCATTTTGCAATATGGAGGAGAAATGATTAGACCTTAGGAAGTGCCAGTGGGTTGGTCCTTTCATGAATATGCCATCAGTAAAAGCCCTGGAAACAAGGTCATACCAGAGAT
Organism: Pan troglodytes; assembly: GCF_028858775.2. Lineage (NCBI taxonomy): Eukaryota > Metazoa > Chordata > Mammalia > Primates > Hominidae > Pan > Pan troglodytes. Next base: position 55,271,535 of record NC_072406.2, on the reverse strand, counting down.
TCATTGTGCCTTGTCACAACTGCAAACAATATCTGAGTGGAATATTCAAAAACTTGCTTAGAAAGAAAAGTCTAGGACAGATGGCTTCACTGAAGTTATTCCAAATATTTAATAAATAAAGCATACCAGGCTTTTATAAACTCTTCTAGAAGAAAAAAGTTGGAACTTTTCCAATTCAGTTTTTCAGGCCAGTGCAACCTTGATACCAAAACCAATAAAACAAACAAACAAAAAACATAAAGCTATAGACCAAAGTCTCATAGATTTAGATGCAAAATCCTAAAATTGAAAAAAAAAGTCTAGTCATATCCATAAACTGTATCATCACCAAGAGATGTTTATTAGGGCAATCAAAAGATGATTTATTATTTTTTAAAAAATCAACGTGGCCTTCCCTTCCTCTTTCTTTTGATTCCCCTCTTTGAGTTTTTATGTGTCTCTTTTGCCTTCCCTTCCCAGAGTGGAGGAGTTAGACCTGCATTGTGGGATGAGAGGAGTTGTGGCTATGTGTCTGCTGGCACCAAGAGGGCTGAGGGTGAGGTGTGGAAGGGACGGGGAGCAGATGGGCAGCATTGTTAAGAGATTGGTACCACTGAGCAAATATGTTGAGAATGATGATGGCAAGGTTTCTCCCTGTTAGAGAAGGTATCTGTAGAAATAGGAATGAGGAGAGCTAGAAAACCTGGAGTGTGGGATTAGAATAGAACTCATATCTTTTAAATACATAGGAACAATAGAGAAATTGTTGGGTGTGCCCATATACATATATTTTGTGATTCATTCTACCGAGAGGACATAAATGCAGTGACAGCTCAGTAACAGTAAACACACCAACTGCCAAGTTATTATTTCCTAAATACTATCCACAAAAAAGGGGACCAGGGATGATTCCTAGTCGGAGATTGGGAGAAAAAGAAGATGAGCCTGAATCATTTCATGTACCTAACAGAAAGAAAATACTCTGGCTGGGCTCAGTGGCTCATGTCTGTAATTCTAGCATGTTAAGAGGTCGAGGTGGGTGGGTTGCTTGAGCCCAGGAGTTTGAGACCAGCCCAGGCAACATGGCAAAACTGTCTCTACAAAAAATATAAAAATTAGCCAGGCGTGGTGGCATGCACCTGTCATCTGAGATACTCAGGAGGCAGAGAGGTGGGAGGATCACTTGAGCCTGGGAGATTGAGACTGCATCGAGCTGTGATCATGCCACTGCACTCCAGCCTGGAAGACAGAGTGAGACCCTGTCTCAGGAAAAAAGAAAAAAAAAAAGATGTTGCTCAGCAAGTTAATGGACAAACTGTGCAATATCCAGAAAACTTTAACATTCTTCAAAGAAATAGAAAACACAACCCTAAAATTTATATGGAAACCACAAAAGACCTAGAATAGTCAGAGTTATCCTGAGCAAAAGGAATCAAACTGGAGGGATCATATTACCTGACTTCGAATTATTCTACAGAGCTACAGTAACAAAAACAGCATGATACTGGCATAAAAACAGACACATAGGAACAGAATAGACAACCCAGAAACAAATTCATACATCTACAGTGAACTCACTTTTGACAAAGTTATGAAGAACATACATTGGGGTAAAGATAGTGTCTTTAATAACTGGTGCTGGGAAAGCTGGATATCCGTATGCAGAAGAATGAAACTAGACCCCTATCTCTTAACATATACAAAAATCAAAATTAATTAAAAAGTTAAATCTAAGACCTCAAACTATGAAACAGCTAAAAGAAAACATTGGGGAATCTCTCCAGGACATTGGAGTGGGCAAAGATTTTTTGTGTAATACCTGACAAACAGGCAACCAAAGCAAAAGTGGACAAGTGGGATCACATCAAGTTAAAAACCTGTATTGCAAAGGAAACAACAAAGTGAAGAGACAACCCATAGAATGGGAAAGAATATTTGCAAACTATCCATCTGTATTAGGCCATTCTTAAAGTACTATAAAGAAATATGTGAGACTGGGTAATTTATAAAGAAGAGGTTTAATTGGCTCACAGTTTTGCAGGCTGTACAGGAAGCATGGTGCTAACATCTGATCAGCTTGTAGGGAGGCGTCAGGAAGCTTCCAACCATTGTGGAAGGCAAAAGGGGAATAAGTATCTCACATGGCAGGAGCAAGGGCAAAGAGAGGGGGAGGGAGGTGCCACACACTTAACCAGATCTTGTGAGTACTCAGGTCTTGTGAGGGTTGCTTGAGGTCAGGGATACCCCATTTACCCTGATGTGTTCATATACATTTCATGACTGTATCAAAATATCTCATGTACCCCCATAAACATATACACCTATTTGTACCCACAAAAATTTAAAAATAATTTCAATGTTTGAAGACTCATTATTAAAATAATAGCAGTTTCTATAAATTTAATATTTCAATAAAACTCCCAATATTTATTCTTAACAGTGGAAAAACTTTTCCAAAATGCATATGGCAGAAATATGGGCGTTGATGAAAGGACAGCATCAATTAATGAGGGATCCTCCCCCTTGACGAAAATACCTTCCACCAAGACCCACCTTTAATGCTGAGGATTACATCTCAAAATGAGATTTGGGCAGGGACAAATATCCAAACTATATCACTAGCTATATCAGGAGCTGTAACTATAACTATATCAGGAACTATAACAATTCTATAGAAAAAAAATTAATCTGAAAACTGGACAAAAATCTGAATAGGCATTTCTCGAAAGAAGACATACAAATGGCAAACAGGCATATGAAAAGGTACTCAACATCATTGATCCATTAGAGAAATGCAAATCAAAACTACAATGAGATATCATCTCACCCCAGTTAAAATATCTTCTGTCCAAAAGACAGGTAACAACAAATGCTGAAGAGGATGTGGAGAAAAGGGAGCCCTCGTGCACTCTGGAAGTGTATATTAGTACAACCACTATGGAGAACAGTTTGTAGGTACCTCAAAAACTAAAAATAGAGCTACCATACAATCCAGCAATTCCACTGGTAGGTATATACCCCAAAGAAAGGAAATCAGTATATTGAAGATAAATCTGCACCATGTTTACTGTAGCACTACTCGCAATAGCCAAGATTTGGAAGCAATCCAAGTGTCCATCAGCAGATGAACGGATAAATAAAATATGGTACGTATACACAACGGAGTACTATTCAGCCATAAAAAAGAATGAGATCCTGTCATTTGCAACATTATAGATGGAACTACAGATCATTAAGTGAAATAAGCCAGGCACAGCAAGACAGACATCACATGTTCTGACTTATTTATTGGAGCTAAAGATGAAAACAACTGAACTTCTAGAGATAGAGAGTAGAAGAATGTTTACCAGAGGCTGGGAAAGGTAGTGGGGGCATGATGAGGGGGAATTGGGGAATGTTAATGGGCACAAAAAGGTAGAATGACTAAGACCTAGTATTTGATAGGACAACAAGGTTACTACAGTCAATAATAATTGTACATTTTTAAGGTATAATTGAATTGTTTGTAACACAAAGGATAAATGCTTGAGGTTATGGATATCCCATTTACCCTGATGTGATTATTAGACATTGCAAGCCTGTATCAATATATCATGTACCCCATAGATGTATACACCTAGTATGTATCCAAAAAAATTAAAGTAAAAATTTCAATGATTAGGAAGACCATTATTAATATCAGTTTTCTTTAAATGTTTCTGTAAATTTAATACAATTTCAATAAAGCTTCCAATATTTATTCTTAGTACTGGAAAAAGTTTTCCAAAATGTGTATGGCAGAAATAGGGCCAAAATAGGCAAGAAAACTATTTTTGAGATGTCAGTTTTCCTCAAATTGTTCTATTAATTAAACACCACCTGAATTAAAATTTGACAGTGGATTATAAATTTATGTGAATATTCAAAACAATTGTGAATACATGAGTCCAGAACCACAGCCATACCCCATGAGGTGCTTGGGACATTTTCAGCAAATGTGCCAATGAAATCCAAGGGGAAAGACACATCTTCAAAATGTGGTGTTAACTTTGACTCCCCAAAGCATATATAAGGCCTCAACTCATCATAGATCTAAATACAAGAGCTCAAAGTTAAAACTTATAGAAGAAAAACAGAAAATTTTTGTAGGTTTGAGTTAGGTGATGATTTCTCTATGGACAATACAAATATGGAATATACACAAATTTAATTCACTTAAAGTAATAAAAACGATGTACTCACTTTAAACTTTGATAAATTAGATTTTGTTAAATTCAAAACTTGTGTTCTTAAAGCACACAATTAAGGAAATGGAAAGGTGAGTTATGGACTGAAAAAAGTACTTGTAAAACAGCTTTGGATAAGAATAGAAGAAAAATCCCAAAAAGAAAATTGGTGAAAGATTGGTATGAAAAGTTCACTACAGAAAAAATACGAATGGCAAATAAGCCTGATTTGGGGGATTGTTTTCAATACCAATGCTAATTTTTGGAATGTCCTGTGTTTAATTTTTTGGAGTGTGTGATTTGCAACATGCCCCTGCTGCATGGAGGAAGAGGAGATGGTAAAATGAACAGAAGTAATAATTGTAAACATAAAGTCTCAACCACTATTAATATGGGCCAAATTTCTGATCTTGAAACCAGCTCAATTTTCCTATGCAGTTGATATTTATGGAGGCCTTTTTTGAGGGGAATAAACATAGAAATTGACTGTCAAACCATTCTTGCATTGCTGTAAAGAAATACCTGAGACTGGGTAATACAAAGTAAAGAGGTTATAAAGGAAAGAAGTTTAATTGGCTCAGGTTCTGCAGGCTTTGCAGGAAGCATGGTGCTGGCATCTACTCGGCTTCTGGTGAAGCCTCAACTTTCAGTCATAGCAGAAGGCAAAGCAGGAGCAAGAGAGAGGGAGTTGGGGGATGTGCCAGATTCTTTTAGATGACCAGATCTTGGGAGAATTCAGTATCAGGAAGACAGCACTAAGCCATATGAGGGTTCCATCCCCATGATCACCTCCCACCAGGACCTACCTCCAGCACTGGGAATTACAATGCAACATCAGATTTAAGCAGGCAAAAATATCCAAAGTATAGGATTGACCTCCCAGTCTTAAAGGTTGAGAAATTTAACATTTGTCATCTGAGTTTCTTTCTCAATAAACTGATCATTAGGACTCCCACATAGTTTCATGGAACTGAAACTTTACAGATCACCACAACTGGACAAGGAGAGCTGTTGCCAGTTGACTCCTCTTCCTTCTCTCCCGTTCCTGTTTTCCCACAGGTGGTTACAATGAGATGCTAGACCTCTCATCTAACCACCTGCTGCCTGTTGATCATATTCCTTACTCCCCTTAATTCCTGTCTATATAAACTCCTAACTTTAGTTGGGAGAGAGACGGATTTGACGGTTAGACTGACAGCATCCACAATAAATCTCTTCTTCCCTGGCAATACTCATCTTAGTGACTGGCTTTCTGTGCAGTGAGCAACCACACCTAGGCCAAACCCCTGGTGTTCAGCAACAATGCATTTGCTCTACTTGATCCTCTCAGCTAATATCTTTGTCTTGTAAAAACTTGCCTCACAGCCTCTCAGATCAGGGGATGCTCAATGAGGAAGAAAACATTAAGAACTATGTTATCCAGTTTTGTCTAAGGCTGCTGTGATCGGGCAGTTCACTGTGCAGTGAAAAACCTCCAGAGCAACATGCAGCAGCCCTGTCATCACCCTGTGATCACCCAGATGACAGTTCGCACACCTGTGAAGCCAACTATAACCATAACTGGAGCCCAGGCCGAAGCTTTTTGCTGATAACGAATGAGCTGGAAAGATGGGGTTGGCCTATGTCTCTTTGCATTGTATCTAAGCAATGTAGTTTGGGCCCTAGAAAAGAGTTCTACCTGACAATGAGCCATTCTGCCAAACAGTCAACTGGGGATTTCAAAACTTGGACTTGAAGGGATTTTCGGTATTCTCTAATAAAGATGAACTCTATGTCTATATCTTTTTGTATTTTCAAGTGCAAAAAGTAAACATTTTTGCTCAAATATTCCAATTTCCAAATAATTCATATAACGGTATTGGATTGACCCCCAAATAAATGTAAGCTGAGAAATTGGGCAAGGCTGATAATGTTCATCTCCTCTCATGTTCATGGAATAGGGGATGTATCTAGTGAGATTTATAGTTGTATGGGTCTTGCTGTTGGCTTTTTTTGGACTAGTTTGAGACATTCAAGCCCTAGAATCCTTTAAAAATCAGTAAGATCGATTGAGGACCCTCAGAATGTCTGCTCTTTTCATCTTTTCAATTACGCCAATCACTTTCTTCACTGATGACAAGCACTCAAATTGTATTTCTCTCTTTAATGCTAATATACGAATGTTAGACATGAAAAACAGAAAACAAAGTGTGTATATAATGTGTCTGATACTTGGTTTTAAGTGAAACCAGTAATGTTCCAACTAAAGATGTGCTTTCCTAGTGTTACACAGCTCATTCAGGTGGTGCATTTCTCTAAGTGCACTGCTGGTATATGATGGGTGTTGGGAACAGGCCCCCCAAAATCTGGCCATAAACTGGCCACAAAACTGGCCATAAACAAAATCTCTGCAGTACTGTGACATGTTCATGATGGCCATAATGCCCACGCTGGAAGTTTGTGGGTTTACCGGAATGAGGGCAAGGAACAGCTGGCCCGCCCAGGGTGGAAAACTGCTTAAAGGCAGTCTTAAGCCACAAACAATAGCATGAGTGATCTGTACCTTAAGGACATGCTCCTGCTGTAGTTAACTAGCCCAACCTATTCCTTTAATTTGGCCCATCCCTTCGTTTCCCATAAGGGATACTTTTAGTTAATTTAATATCTATAGAAGCAATGCTAATGACTGGTTTGCTGTTAATAAATATGTGAGTAAATCTCTGTTCATGGCTCTCAGCTCTGAAGGCTGAGAAACCCCTGATTTCCCACTTGACACCTCTATATTTCTGTGTGTGTGTCTTTAATTGCTCTAGTGCTGCTGGGTTAGGGTCTCCCCAACTGAGCTGGTCTTGGCAAGTGGTGTCTATCGTGGGGGCTCGAATCCAGGTTGAAGGGTTGCTGGAGCGATGGTTGGAGAATGTGGAATTAAGCAATCCCTGTGGTGAGTAAGAAGGGGAGCTCAGAAGCATCAGGGTACCAATGGGACAAGTGTGGGGTCTGGTTCATTCCACCTTGGAACTTTTTCACACTGATGAGGAGGAGGAAGGAGAGTATAACGAAGTAACAGAAGAGGTTACAAAGCATGTTTATTTACCAGCTAAAGCTAAAGTGGCAAAGGAGGGAGAGGTTCATCCCCACCATTCTGCACCCCCTCATTATTATTTTGAAGAAAATGACCCTCCAGATCTTTCTTTTCTGAGGACACTGGGTAAAAAGTAGCTGCCCCAGTGACTGAGCAGCGCCTCAAGCGACGGCTTTTAGTTCTATTCAGGGAGAAATTCAGCAAGCTAGGCGAGAGGGTGATTTAGAGACTTGGCAGTTCCCTGTTAGAATACACCCCCTAGTTCAACAGGGAAATATTGTCGCTACATTTGAGCTTTTTCTTTTTAAATTACTCAAAGAATTTAAACAAGCTATTCATACTAAAAAAGAATGGAGAAATAATCAGCAAATCAGGCCACCAGATAGGGGAAAAAAGAAAACTGCTGAGTCTGAAATATGTCCAAAATGTAAAAAAGGAAAACACTGGGCTAATCAGTGTCACTCTAAGTTTGATAAAGATGGGAACCTGATTTCAGGAAATGCCATGAGGGGCCCATCCCGGGCCTCATTCTAAACTGGGGCATTTCCAGCTCAGGCCATTCCCTCACCCCTGTGCAATGTCTGTCACCCACCACAGCCGGTAGTGCCGCAGTAGATTTATGCTGCACAAAAGCTGTGAGCCTTCTGCCTGGGGAACCCCCGCAAAAGGTCCCAACAGGATTCTGTGTACCCTTGCCAGCAGGGACAATAGGATTACTTTTTGAAAGGTCTAAGTTTAAAAGGGATACAAATACATACGGGAGTCATTGATTCAGATTACAATGGGGAAATTCACATTGTTATATCTACTTTTGTTCCCTGGAAAGCAGAGCCAGGAGAGCACATAGCACAGCTCCTGATTGTGCCATATGTGGGAATGAGAAAAAGTGAAATTAAATGAACAGGAGGATTTGGAAGCACAAATAAACAATGCAAAGCAGTTTATTGTGTAAATAAAATCACTGATAAATGTCCTACCTGTGAAATAACCATTCAGGGAAAGAAATTTAAAGGTTTGGTAGATACAGCAGTGGACATTTCAATCATTTCTCTACAGCACTGGCTGTCCGCGTGACCAATTCAACCCACTAAATTTAACATAGTTGGAGTTGGTAAAGCCCCTGAAGTATATCAAAGTAGTTATATTTTGCACTGTGAAGGGCCCAATGGACAACCTGGGACTATTCAACAAATTATAACTTCTGTACCTATAAATGTATGTGGGAGAGATTTATTAGAACAATGGGGAGCACAAGTTCTAATTCCAGAACAATTATATAGCCCTCAAAGTCAACATACAATGCATGAAATGGGGTATGTCCCTGGCATGGGACTAGAAAAAAATTTGCAAGATTTGAAAGAACTGCTTCAAGTGGAAAGACAAAGATCCCACCAAAGATTAGGATATCATTTTTGCTGGTGGCCATTGTTAAGCCTCCAGAACCTATACCTTTAAAATGGTTAACAGATAAGCCAATTTGGATAGAACAGTAGCCGCTAAGTTAAGAGAAACTAGAGGTTTTGGAGAAATGAGTTACTGAACAATTAGAAAATGGGCACACTGCTCCAAAATTTTCCCCTTGGAATTCTCCAGTTTTTGTAATTAAGAAAAAATCAGGTAAATGGAGAATGTTAACTGACTTAAGAGCCATCAGTTCAGTTCTTTACTATCCCTTTAGCTGAGCAAGCCTGTAAGTGGTTTGCATGTATAATTCCTGCAGTAAACAACCTGCAGCCTGCTAAGTGTTTTCATTGTTTCACAGATGGGTCTAGTAATAGTAAAGCTTCTTATTCTGGCTCAAAAAAGTAAAGTTATTCAGATGCCCTATAAAAAGCAAAGCTTGTAGCTGTAATCGAGATATTGGCTGCTTTTGTTATGCCTATTAATGTGATTTCTGATTCTTCATATGTGGTTCATTCCACAGAGTTAATTGAAAATGCTCAGTTATGATATTATACAGATAAACAACTGATGACAAAAAAAAGGGGGAGAAATAGGGATTACAGGACAGTCCATACACAATTGAATCTAGCATTATTAACTTTAAATTTTTTGAGCCTGCCCAAAGGCCAGATGTTATCAGGAGCTGAACAGCATCTACAGAAACCAGCTGCAAAGACAGGAGCAGAACAACTGATTTGGTGGAGAGATTCAATAACAAAAAGTTGGGAAACAGGTAAAATAATAACTTGGGGTAGAGGTTATCCTTCTGTTTCTCCAGGCCAAAATCAACAGCTGATTTAGGTACCATCAAAATACCTGAAACCTTATCATAAGCCAGATGCCAAGGAAGAGATTCCAGGAGGATCCCGAGGACCACCCCCCCATTGCAGCCAGGTTGATACTGATGCTGAGGAGGACTTCAACTGTCATGAGCAATACCCGTCAAACACAGCCACCCACCTGGGGACAGATCAAGAAGCTGTCACTGATGATAAAAGAAAACCTGAGGAAAGTGGAACAACCAGTCACAATGAGTAATTTAATGGTAGCTATGATAGTGATGATCACCACTGCCATGAGTATTCCTTCAGTAAGGGCTGACACAGGGAACAACCATACTTATTGGGCATATTTATCAATCTTGGCTGGCAATAATGCCTGGATATAATCACTCTATGACACAGTTACACATGCTTTCTGATCTCTGGATTTACCATAATAAATCTGCTCCTATAATTGAGGCATATCGCCCTAAAAAACCTATTTGTAAACAAAATTGAACCTGGCCAGAAAAAATGAATGTACTTGCTTAGGAAGATTGCATTGCAGAACAGACAGAGGTGCGGCACAATGATTCCTATGGAATCATTATTGATTGGTCCCCTAAGGGGATATTTAGCATAAATTGCACCTCTCAGTCTGTGTGCCACGGCCACACTATGTTCAGCTAATCTGAACAAAATGGTCAGATGGTAGACATAATAAGAAGTACAGCAAGAGTTCTTATTATCTGGAACCATGGCAGTATAGTGGCACCTCAACCTCAAATGATATGGCCTGCTGTAGGAGCTAAACATTAAGGATTTGTGGAAACTATTAATAGCTCTTAATAAGATCAAAATTGGGGGAAGAATAGAAAAGCATCTAAAAGGACACTCTACAAACTTGTTTTTGGATATTGCAAAATTAAAAGAACAAATATTTAAAGCATCCCAGGCATGCCTGGCCTTAATGCCAAGAACTGGAGTGCTGAAAGGAGCTGCAGACAGATTAGCAGCTATTAACCCATTAAAATGGATAAAAACACTTGGAAGCTCTGTAATTTTTATGATGATTGTGCTTTTAATCTGTGTCATTTGTCTTTGTATAGTCTGCAGATGTAGATCCTGACTCCTGTGAGAAGTAGCTCACCATGACGCAGCTGCCTTTGCTTTTATTGATTTGCAAATCAAAGAAGGGAGACATGTTGGGAACAGGCCACCCCACCCAAAATATGGCCATAAACTGGCCCCAAAACTGACCATAAACAAAATCTGTGCAGCACTGTAACATGTTCATAATGGCCATAACGCCCACGCTGGAAGGTGGCGGGTTTACTGGAATGAGGGCAAGGAACATCTGGCCCACCCAGGGCAGAAAACCACTTAAAGGCATTCTTAAGTCACAAACAATAGCATGAGCGATCTGTGCCTTAAGGACATGCTCCTGCTTCAGTTAACTAGCCCAACATATTCCTTTAATGTGGCCCATCCCTTCGTTTCCCATAAGGGATACTTTTAGTTAATTTAATATCTATAGAAACAATGCTAATAACTGGCTTGCTGTTAATAAATACCTGAGTAAATATTTGTTCAGGATTCTCAGCTCTGAAGGCTGTGAGACCCCTGATTTCCCACTTGGCACCTCTATATTTCTGTGTGTGTGTCTCCAATTCCTCTAGTGCTGCTGGGTTAGGGTTTCCCCGGCTGCTGGTCTCAGCAAGATAATATTTTTTTAAATTCCAGTTTGGTTTATCTATACTGTTTTAGAATCTATGGGTTTCTCTAGACCATTACTTCAGGTGTGACATTTTATGCACGTCACTTGTTGCAGCCCACTGGTGTCCACATTCTGCCATGTGATGTGCAGGATCCTCACCTCCATATAGGCCCATTTCTCCTTCTCAATTTACAACATAATTTACATGCATGAAGAACTATATCAGACCGTGGAGAAATTTTTGCTTCAATCATCAAACACAGTTTAGAAAAACTCAAGAAGTCTAGCCTATCATATTTATCCATGCTTTTATTATTTCTATTTTTCTTCATCCCTGATGTTATTCCCTTCTTTTATCATTTTGTTTCTGAATCAGGAATTTCCTTTAGCCACATCTTTAAAAAGGTTGCTGTGTCCTTCCTTGAGTCCCAGGTCCCCCTGGCAGCCGGCACTGTGGATCTAGGATACACAGGGTGGGCATGGGCTGTAGGAGGTCTTGAAATTGTGGCAGGGGGTCTGCACTTGACCTAAAAGATAAGGCACCAGCACTTCTGAAACCAGACAGAATTGGATGGAAGCCATTATTTCAAGGTGATGGTCTGTATTTATGAGGATTAATCTTTTGGATAATCTGGAAGGCCTGGGGGACTCACTGGAAAGATATGGTAATCATTTCAATGAATATTTAAGGGCTAAACCAAGTTGAGGCTAGTAGGACCAGGGAGAAACAGCTCCACACTACATATTGAGTTCATCTAAAGACAGGAAGTTGATGTTTTATATGAGGTTGATTTTGAAGAGTAAGGAGGCATATCTGGTCCCCAGTCTCATCTCTGGAAAGAACTGCACCTGACCCAACCCACCCTAATTATCTGTTCTCTCCTGATTGTGAAGTCTATGAAAAGAAACACACAGGTCATTTTCAGAAAACGAAGACATAGTGTTAGTAGCAAAATCTCACTGTGGTTTGAAGGAACATTTATGAACTGTCAGGAAGGAGCCCTTCATTGCTCTGTTGTCCAGTCAAGAATGGGAGACACTAAGAGCTTGGCCAGGGCTTCAACTTAAGCTCCATGTGAATACCCTTGGCCTATGCTCCCTGGACATGCAGTTTACCATCTGCAGAGTATGGCCAGTTTGCCTGATGGGAGGAATCACATGCACTGCGAGCCACCCCTTGCAGCAAGAAGTCCACAAACAGGGCCTTTCCCTGGCAACAGTAAGTGAGGTCAGCTTGGGTCTGGAGCTGCCCAAGACTGGCCACACGCTCCAAGGATGGGAATTGTAGTGCCCTAGAGGGAGCCTCTACCTGTGACTGCCTTAGGGCTGCCGTGAGAACCATGGTCCATATGGCGCCTCTGAGCAGAGATAGGGGAAAGAGGAGACACAGAGGTCAACAGGGATATGGAAGTGTCTTTTATTGCAATTAAGTTTTCTAGTCATCAAACCTCTTTGAGGTATAGAATCAGCTCTGAAATTGTCAGTGTTTTGATCATAGTATTCAGAGATTTATTTTTTAACTGAGATTTGCATTACTATGTATTTGCAGTAATGTTTTTGTTAAAAGTTGTATCATAATGTATTTAGCAAGAACTCAGCGTCTGTGAGAAACAAATGATACTAGAACTTCTTACTACCTTCTGTGATATAAAGTTTAAAATTATATGATGTAACCAGTGACTTTCCCGTTTTAAAAAATCACATAATCAAAAAATAAACTTATAGTCTGTTTCTTATTGTTTTAATCAGTATATACTCATCCATGGGTACATTAATTTCTCTCACAGTCAAATACAATTATAAAATACATATTTTGGAATAATGTGACCCACAGATTCATGACACAGTATATTATGCATTAGTTCTTTTTCATTATAGTTGTCTAATGCTGCGTCAGCTTCTCAACAAGGGGTCAAGCCCCAAAGGACCTAATGAATACACATGGCTTGAGTATCCAGCACAGCCCACATGGGTGGCACCCCTGGACAACTGAATGTCTGCTGACCTAATTTCTGAAATGTTTCTGCACATCAATTACCTATGTCCGCTTGGATGAAGTTGAAAAAATTCAAAAATCGCATAGTAGAATCTTAAATTCTTTAATGTTTCCAGCAGTGAACCCAATGCCATGGGTGTGGTTTAAAGTACCCCCCATGGTTTAAACCAAGTCTTGTATGCAGCACCACCCAGCTGAATACCAGACTCAAGAATCAGAGGTAAGAAGGTGGCTGGAAGTTGTCCAGATTCTACAACATATGTAGTGCTGGGTCAGTTCAGTTCTAAAACAATGCATTTAGTAAAATGATGGATTTATACAGGAATTTTCCAAATGGGAGGTGTGGGAAATAGCATATGAAGATTTGACAGCAGACACATGGAAAGTTAAAAAGAAAGGCAGAAATGCAAATCCCTTCTCACTCCTTCACACCTGGGGCAGTTTTGAGCGGCTTGGATGCTAAACGTACAGGAGACAAATTCAACAGCTTTATTGACTTTCACACACTCCCCATTTCCAAAACAAAAAGAACAACAATAAAAGCAGATCCAGGGGAAAAAAGGATCGGAATGCCACAAATTTTAACAGAACGTATGGAAATAATTCTGGCTCACACTGCCTGTGACTATTATAATAAAATCAGTCACTAATATCATTTGAAATTTAGGAAGGAAACAAATTGTTTGTTAGGGTATCTAGCTCACCGTACCGACTGAGAGAGGCTGTAAGTGCTCCGAGAGTGATTTGAATTCCACATGTGTCATTTCCCTTTAAACATTTTCTTGCCAGGCATTTTATACTTTAAAATTTGTGTGGGAAATTTTTAACAATGGACCTGTTATTATTTTTTTTCACATTATCTCTACATTTTTCATATTATCTCTACATTCTCACTAGGGATCTTTTCTATCACATGAATGGAGTATAAAACTTTTGGAGTACTAGATTAGGCTTTCAAATTTGTCACTCAGGCACAATTTTCACCCTTTGGTTCATGGGACACTGCACAGTGGAAAACAATGGATGTGCCTATACAGTTCATATTGGCTGGGGGCTCAGTCACTGTAGCAGATTTACTGTGGTAAAAACTAATACCAGAAATGTTCCTCAAGAAATGAGAAAGGATCAGCTGAGTGAGAATATATCTATAAAACTGTTTTTCTCAAGGGGAGACTAAAACTGAGCTGGGCGAGCGGTGGCTCATGCCTGTAATCTCAGCAATTTGGGAGGCTGAGGTGGGGAGATCACCTGAAGTCAGGAGCTCAAGACCAGCTTGGCCAACTATGGTGAAAATTCGTCTCTACTAAAAGTACAAAAATTAGCCAGGTGTGGTAGCGGGCACCTGTAATCCCAGCTACTCGGGAGGCTGAGGCAGGAGAATCACTTGAACCTGGGAAGCAGAGGTTGCAGTGAGCCAAGATCATACCATTGCACTCCAGCCTGGGTGACAGAGTGTGATTCCGTCTCAAAAAAAAAAAAAAAAAAAAAAAACCAAAAAGAAAGAAACAAAATAGACTGTGAGATAGTTTTCTTTCCTTGAAATCACTGCCTCTTATCTTGTCATAATTTGAAAAACCCAAGCAGGGAGAAGCCAGAGCCAGGCACATTTCCCTAAGATTTCACAACAGGTGTTTATTTATTTATTTATTTATTTATTTGAAACAGATTTCACTCTTGTTGCCCAGGCTGGAGTGCAGTGGCACAATCTCAACTCACCACCTCAGCCCCCCAAAGTGCTGGGATTACAGGCATGACCACCATGCACAACCCACAACAGGTGTTTTAGTAGTTTATGAGGATATAGATAAACAGCTAGATTGGACTTAGGGATAAATTAAGCCCTTGCCAAGACCAGATCGGTCAGGGAGACCCTAACCCAGCAGCACTAGAGGAATTAAAGACACACACACAGAAATATAGAGGTGCCAAGTGGGAAATCAGGGGTCTCACAGCCTTCAGAGCTGAGAGCCCCGAACAGAGAATTACACATGTATTTATTAACAGTAAACCAGTCATTAGCATTGTTTCTATAGATATTAAATTAACTGAAAGTATCCCTTATGGGAAATGAAGGGATGGGCCAAATTAAAGGAATATGTTGGGCTAGTTAACTACAGCAGGAGCATGTCCTTAAGGCACAGATCACTCATGCTACTGTCAGTGGCTTAAGAATGCCTTTAAGCGGTTTTCTGCCCTCAGCGGGCCAGGTATTCCTTGCCCTCATTCCTGTAAACCCACCAACTTCCAGCGTGGGCATAATGGCCATTATGAACATGTTACAATGCTGCAGAGATTTTGTGTGTGGCCAGTTTTGTGGCCAGTTTATGGCCAGATTTTGGGGGGCCTGCTCCCAACATGTCCCCCTTCTCTGAGTTGCAAATTGATAAAAGCAAGGGCAGCTTTGTCACGGTGAGCTACTTCTAGCAGGAGTCAGGATCCACATCTGCTGACTATACAAAGACAACCAACACAGATTAAAAGCACAATCATCATTGAAATCACAGCACTTCCAAGTGTTTTTATCCATTTTAATGGGTTACTGGCTGCTAATTTGTCTGTAACTCCTTCAAGCACTCCAGTTCCTGTCATTAAGGTCAGGTGTGCCTGGGATGCTTTAAATATTTGTCTTTAATTTTGCAATATCCAAAGACAAGTTTGTAGAGTGTCTTTCTGGATGCTTTTTTATTTTTTCCCAAATTTTGATCTTATTAAGAGCTATTAATAGTTTCCACACATCCCTATGTTTAGCTTCTAGAGCGGGCCATATCATTTGAGGTTGAGATGCCACTATCCCACCATGGTTCCAGATAATAGGAACTTTTGCCATACTTCTTATCATTTCTACCATCTGACCATTTTTTTTTTCCGATCATCTGAGCATACTGTGGCAGTGGCACACAGACTCAGAAATGCAATTCAAGCTAAACATCCTCTTAGGAGACCAATCAATAATGATTCCATAGGAATCATTGTGCAGCACCTCTGCCTGTTCTGCAGTGCTATCTTCCTTAACAAGTATGTTCATTATTTCTGGTGAGGTTCCATTTTGTTTACAAATAGGTTTTTGAAGGTGGTATGCCTCATTTATAGGAGCAGATTTATTATGGTAAATACTGAGATCAGAAAGCGTGTGTAACTGTGTCAGAGTGATTGCATCCAGGCATTATTGCCAGCCAAGATTGATAAATATGCCCAGTAAGTATAACTGTTCTCTTTGTCAGCCCTTATTGAAAGAATACTCATGGCAGTGGTGATTGTCACTATCACAGCTACCACTAAATTACTCATTGTTACTGGTTGTCCCGCTTTCCTCAGGTTTTCTTCCACCATCTGTGACAGCTTCTTGATCTGCCCCCAGGTGGGTGGCTGTGCTCGACAGGTGTTGCTCATGACAGTTGGGGTCCTCCTTAGCATCAGCCTCGACATGGCTGCAATGGCGGTGGGGGGGTGGGGGTGGTCCTTGGGATCCTCCTGGAATCTCTTCCTTGGGATCTGGCTCATGATAAGGTTTCAAGTGTCTTGATGGTATCCAAATCAGCTGTTGATTTTGGCCTGGAGAAATACAAGCATAACCTCTACCTCAACTTATTATTTTACCTATTTCCCAACTTTTTGTTATTGGATCTCTCCACCAAATCAGTTGTTCTGTTTCTGTGTTTGCAGCTGGTTTCTGTAGATGCTGTTCAGCTGCTGATAACATCTGGCCTTTGGACAGGCTCAAAAAATTTAAAATTAATAATCCTAGGTTCAGTTGCATCTGTAGGGTTCCATATTTTCTGTCTCCCCCTTTCTGCTTTTGTGACTGCTGTTTTAGGGAGAGATTCATTCTTTCCACTATGGCTTGTCCTTGAGAATTGTATGGGATGCCAGTAATGTGCTTAATATTCCACATAGAGAAAAATGTAGCTAGAGCTTGGCTAGTATAGCCTGGGGCATTATCTGTTTTAATGGAAGCTGGAATGCCCATCACTGCAAAACACTGCAAAGGTGACATTTAACACAGGCAGAAGACTCTCCTGTTTGGCATGTAGCCCAGACAAAGTGAGAAAAGGTGTCCACACATACATGTACATAAGCTAGTCTCCCAAACGAGGGAACATGTGTGACATCCATTTGCCAAAAGAGATAGGTTCCAGTCCTCTAGGATTAACTCCTCCTGTAAAAGATGAGGAATGTACCACTTGGCAAGTTGGGCATCGCTGGATAATAGCTTTAGCTTCTTTCCAGGTAATGCTGTATCTGTGTTTGAGACCAGAGGCATTAACATGGGTTAAACTGTGAAAGTGTCTAGCATTAGATATTGCAGTAGCAACTAGGCGATCAGCCATTTGATTCCCTTCAGTCAAAGATCCTGGAAGATGTGTATGAGCCCTTATGTGAGTGATGTAAAATCGGTGCATTCTACTTCTAACTGCTGTTTGCAACTGGGTAAATAAAGTCATCAGTTTTTCTTCTGTATGAAATCGTAACTGAGCATTTTCAATTAACTGTGTGGAATGAACCACGTATGAAGAATCAGAAATCACATTAATAGGCATATCAAAAGCAGTCAATACCTCAATTACAGCTACAAACTCTGCTTTTTGAGCTGAAGTATACAGCGTCTGAAAAACTTTACATTTTGATCCAAAATAAGAAGCTTTACCATTACTAGACCCTTCTGTAAAAACATTCTCAGCACTTTTAATTGGTTTAAATTTAGTTATTTTGGGGAGAATCCAATTAGTTAATTTCAAAAACTGAAACAGCTTCATTTTAGGAAAATGATTATTGAGAACACCCACAAAGTCAGCTAAATGGGTTTGCCAAGTAAGACTATTTATAAAAGCTTGCTTTATTTGTGCCTTCATGAGAGGGACAATAATTTTTCCAGGATCATATTCATGTAATTTAACAATCTGAGTTCTCCCAATCCCTATCATAGTAGTGATTTGATCTAAATAAGGAGTTAGAGTCCATGAATTAGTATGTGGAAGAAAAAGCCACTCTACTAAGTCCTGTTCTCGGACAATAACACCAGTAGGTGAATGCAGAGTTGAAAAAATTAGCAAATCTAGTCTTCTCTGGATCTATTCTATTTATTTGAGCTTTATGGACTTGCTTCTCAATCAGTTGTAACTCTGCCTCAGCCTCCATCATTAATTGCCGAGGGCTAGTGAGACTAGGATTTCCTCTAAGGATAGAAAACAGGTTACTGATGGCATGGATAGGAATGCCTAGAGCAGGTCGTATCCAATTAATGTCCCCTAGTAATTTTTGAAAGTCATTTAATGTTTTTAGTTGATCCCTATGAATGGTTACTTTCTGTGACACAGTGGTAGTGACATTTACTAAGGTCTCCTAGTAGGATTAAGGAGTAGTAGTCTGAATTTTGTCAGGAGCTATAATTAAACCAGTGCAAGGAATCGATTTTTGCAAGTGATCATAACATTGAAGTAATATTTCTCCAGTGGGGGCAGCACAAAGTATACCATCCATATAGTGAATAATGTAACACTGTGAAAATTTTTTACGAGTAGGTTCAATTGCTTGCCCCACATACGTCAGGCAAATAGTGGGACTGTTTAACATGCCCTGTGGCAACACTTTGCAATGATAACACTTAGCAGGCTGCAGTTTGTTTACTGCAGGAATTGTAAATGCAAACCGTTCACAGTCTTGCTCAGCTAAAGGGATAGTAAAGAAACAGTCTTTTAAATCTATGACTATTAAAGGCCAATTTTTTGGAATTATAGCAGAAGGTGGCAATCCTGTCTGTAATGCTCCCATAGGTTGTATAACTGAATTGATGGCTCTTAAGTCAGTTAACATTCTCCACTTACCTGATTTTTTCTTAATTATGAAACAAATAAACAAACAAACAAAAAACCCTGGTGAATTCCCATGGGAAAATGTTGGAGCTATGTGCCCATTTTCTAATTGTTCAGTAACTAATTTCTCTAAAGCCTCCAGTTTCTCTTTACTTAGCAGCCATTGTTCTATCCAAATTGGCTTATCTGTTAACCATTTTAAAGGTATAGGTTCTGGAGGCTTAACAATGGCCACCAGCAAAAATGATATCCTAATCTTTGGTGGAAACTTTTCAAACCTTGCAAATTTTTTTCTAGTCCCATACCAGGGACATACGCCATTTCATGCATCATATGTTGACTTTGAAGGCTATATAACTGTTCTGGAATTAGAACTTGTGCTCCCCATTGTTGTAATAAATCTCTTCCCCATAAATTTATAGGTACAGAAGTTATAATTTGTTGAATAGTCCCATGTTTTTCATCGGGCCCTTCACAATGCAAAATATAACTACTCTGATATACTTCAGGGGCTTTACCATTTCCAACTATGTTAAATTTAGTGGGTTGAATTGGCCACACGGATGGCCACTGCTGTAGAGAAATGATTGAAATGTCCGCTCCTGTATCTGCCAAACCTTTAAATTTCTTTCCCTGAATAGTTATGTCACAGGTAGGACGTGTATCAGTAATTTGATTTACCCAATAAGCTGCTTTGCCTTGTTCATTCGTGCTTCCAAATCCTCCTGTTCATTTAATTTCACTTTTTCCCATTACCACATACGGCACAATCATGAGCTGTACTATGCGCTCTCCTAGCTCTGCTTTCCAGGCAACAGAAGTAGATATAACAATGTGGATTTCCCCATTGTAATCTGAATCAATGACTCCTGTATGTATTTGTGCCCCCCCCCCTTTTTTTTTGAGACAGAGTCTCGGTCTGTCGCCCAGGCTGGAGTGCAGTGGCGCGATCTCAGCTCACTGCAAGCTCCACCTCCCGGGTTCACGCCATTCTCCTGCCTCAGCCTCCCAAGTAGCTGGGACCACATGCACCCGCCACGACACCTGGTTAATTTTTTGTATTTTTTAGTAGAGACGGGGTTTCACTGTGTTAGCCAGGATGGTCTCGATCTCCTGACCTTGTGATTCGCCCGCCTCGGCCTCCCAAAGTGCTGGGATTACAGGCGTGAGCCACCGCGCCCGGCCTTGTGCCCCTTTTAAACTTAAACTAGACTTTCCTAAAAGTAATCCTATTGTCCCCGCTGGCAAGAGTCTACAGACTTCTGTTGGGATCTTTTGTGGGGGTTCCCCAGGCAGAAGGCTCACAGCTTTTGTGCAATATAAATCTACTGTGGCACTACTGGCTGTGGTGGGTGACAGACATTGTACAGGGGTGAGGGAATGGCCTGAGCTGGAAATGCCCCGGTTTAGAATGGGGCCCAGGAAGGGCCCCTCATGGCATTTCCCAAAATCGGGTTCCCTACTTTATCAAACTTAAGAGTGACAATGATTAACCCAATGTTTTCCTTTTTTACATTTTGGACATATTTCAGACTCAGCAGTTTTCTTTTTTCCCCTATCTGGCAGCCTGGCTCGCTGATTTTTTCTATATTCTTTTTTAGTATGACCATGCTTCCCATAGTTAAAACAAGCTCCAGGAAATGGAGTATTTCCTTTGTCCACTCTCAGTCCTGCCATTGCCTGTGCCAACAAAGTAGCTTTTTGCAGATTACCTCCGATACCATCACAGGCCTTGATATAATCAACTAAATGTGCTTTCCCTCTGACAGGTTGCAGAGCAGCCTGGCAATTGGGATTAGCATTGCTGAAATATAATAACTGCAACACTATGTCCTGAGCAGCCGAATCTGCAATCATCTTTTTAAGAAGACTCCTGTAACCGAGCTATAAAATCAAGGTATGGTTCTCTTGGTCCCTGTTTTATAGCACTAAAGGAAGGGTATTGTTCTACACCTGTAGTGATTTTTTTCCCAAGCTTTAATGCACACTCTGTTAAGCTGCTCTGTGGCATCATCCTGCATGACCCCTTGGGCATCTAAACTAGCCCAGTTGCCAACCCCCAAAAGTTGGTCTGCAGTTATACTAATTTGAGGTTGGGCCTGGGCATTGCAAGCAGCCTGAATGGAAGTTTCATCTGCCCACCAAGTTTTAAATTGTAAGAACTGAGCAGGAGTTAGACAAGCTCGAGTAAGAGCATCCCAGTCAGTAGGAATCATCCAGCTGGAAACAGCAACATTCTTTAACAGTCCCATTACAAAAGGAGAACCTGGTCCATACTGATTTATAGCTTGTTTAAATTCTTTGAGTAATTTAAAAGGAAAAGGCTCAAATGTAGCTATAATATTTCCCTGTTGATCTGGGGGTGGTGTATTCTAACAGGGAACTGCCAAGCCTCTAAATCACCCTCTCGTCTAGCTTGCTGAATTCCTGCCTGAATAGAACTAAGAGCAGTCGCTTGAGGTGCTGCTCAAACAGTCACTGGGGCAACTACTTTTCGCCCAGTGTCCTCTGGAAAAGAAAGATCTTGAAAGTCATTTTCTTCAAAATAATAATGAGGGGGTGCAGAAGGGTAAGGATGAATCTCTCCCTCCTTTGCTGCTTTAGCTTTAGCTGGTAAATAAATGTGCTCTGTACTGTCTTCTGTTACTTCATTAAACTCTCCTTCCTCATCATCCATGTGAAAAAGTTCCAAGGTGAAACAAACCAGACCCCAAACGTGTCCCATTGTTACCCTGACGCTTCCGAGCACCCCTTCTTACTCACCAAGGAGATTGCTTTAAGAGTATTCACATGTCCTCCAGCTAGTTTTCCTTTCCAAATGTTGCTCCGGTGACCCTTCAACCTGGATTTGAGCCCCCACAATGGACTCCACTTGCTGAGACCAGCTCGGTCAGGGAGACCCTAACCCAGCAGTGCTAGAGGAATTAAAGACACACACACAGAAATATAGAGGTGTCAAGTGGGAAATCAGGGGTCTCACAGCCTTCAGAGCTGAGAGCCCCAAACAGAGATTTACCCACGTATTTATTAACAGCAAACCAGTCATTAGCATTGTTTCTATAGATATTAAATTAACTAAAAGTATCCCTTATGGGAAATGAAGGGATGGACTGAATTAAAGGAATATGTTGGGCTAGTTAACTGCAGCAGGAGCATGTCCTTAAGGCACAGATCACTCATGCTATTCTTTGTGGCTTAAGAATGCCTTTAAGTGGTTTTCCACCCTGGGCAGGCCAGGTGTTCCTTGCCCTCATTCCTGTAAATCCACAACCTTCCAACTTGGGCGTTAGGGCCATTATGAACATGTTACAGTGCTGCAGAGATTTTGTTTATGGCCAGTTTTGGGGCCAGTTTATGGCCAGATTGGGGGGGGCCTGCTCCCAACAGCCCTCATATTTTATTGGTGAAAAGGCAGATCCCAAGAGACAATGAAAAAGATACTTGATTTCTACTGTAGGGTTGATCCTGGAACAATCTGGGCCTGAACTGTGCAGGTCCACTTACAGAGGATTTTTAAAAACAAATGCAGTAGGTCCGTATAGGCAGTTTCCACATTTGAAATGAAACGTGGCAGGAAAATACAGTATTGGTCAGGTTCCAGGCCTACATGCACAGAGGGTTGACTTTTCCTACCCACAGGTTCCACAAGGCTGATTTCAGGACCTGGGCATACATGGATATGTGCCGAGACCAGCTTGGTCAAGGAGACCCCAACCCAGTGGTGCTAGAGGAATGAAGACAAACACACAGAAATAAAGTGCAAAGTGGGAATCAGGGGGATAACAGCCTTCAGAGCTGAGAGCCACAAACAGAGTTTGACCCACATGTTTATTGACAGCAAGCCAGTGATAAGCAGTGTTTCTGTAGGTTATACATTAGCTAAAAGCATTCCTTACGAAAAACAAAGCATACTTAGAGAGGAGCAGAGAAACAGTCTCTGGCCGATTATCTGCAGCAAGAACATGTTGTTAAGGCTCAGGCCACTCATGCTATTGTTTGTGGTTTGAGCCGTTTTCCGCTCTGGGTGGGCC
Source organism: Pan troglodytes (assembly GCF_028858775.2). Classification (NCBI taxonomy): domain Eukaryota; kingdom Metazoa; phylum Chordata; class Mammalia; order Primates; family Hominidae; genus Pan; species Pan troglodytes. The sequence goes on along the minus strand of NC_072406.2, from coordinate 55,248,532 downwards.
AGGTGTTCCCTACCCTGCTCCAGTAAACTAACAACTTCTAGCAGTGGGCGTCATAGCCATCAGGAGCACGTCACATTCGTGCAGAAATGCTGTTCATGGTCAGTTTAAGGCCTGTTTATGACAGGCTTAGGGCCTGTTCCCAGCAGATTTGGGTGTCCAAAGTGGGTCCTGGAACCAATCCTCTGGATACCAAGGGACAACTGTGTTTGAACCATGGTTTGAGTTTGGAGAGATTAATGACAACAGTGGCTAAGCATGGGAAGGATTTCTATGGTGGGACTGCATTGGACCACCTCTGAATGTGTGTATTATGACTCACTGGAGCCTGTTGTGTTAGCCCATAAGGAGGGTAATTATTGTTGACACTTGCTCATCCTCTACAGTTTAGTCAATTGAATGTGCAGTTTAGTAAATTAAACAAATCTAAATTATTATTTGATCGGGGTTAGCGGATGCAAATAATAAGATTAACTCAGAGTATCCTAAAAATTCCCCCAGTTGTATTTAGTTTTGTGGAATTATGTCCTCTTTCCAATTTTGCAACATTTCCTTGCATGTTAAAACATTCTTCCCTGAACCCACAATGAGTCTTTTACAACTCTTCTCTGATACAAGAAAAAAAGATATTTCAATGAAAAACAGAGCTTGATTTTGTACATAAGCTAAAAACAAACAAAACAAACCCAGAGGTGTACCTGCTGTGCTCATTCCCTTTGCCCAAGAGAAAAAAAAGAACACACCATCACAGAAACTGATGCCTTAGGAAATCTTTTATTCATCACTTGGAAACTTATAACCAGCACACTGAGGGCAGTAGCCATTTCTCTCAGCTGCTTGTAGATAATTCACATCTTTGCCAAAAGACTCTCCTTCAAAAAATGTGGAAAACTGATTTCAATGAGTTAAGGAAATACAAGTGATGAGGAATGGAGAAAAAAATAACACAGAGATAATCTGTCTTGTCACATTTTATCCCTAGATATTGAGGGTATCAAGGAGATGTGTGCCTGGTGATGAATAAAGACAACCAGC